>NW_028317821.1:15993000-16664500 GCF_062004578.1 Staurois parvus
GTTGAATCATGAGTGTCCACAAGTTTGGCTCCCCTTGCTAGGAATAAATGGGACCTTTTCTGGATTAAAGGAGACCAAAGTTTTCCTTCCTTCAGAGAAGCTTCTAAAACAGCAACTTCACATCTTTCACCTCTCCTCCAATTGGACATTGTCCATCCACTGTTGTATGATGGTTCTGGGGCTCATGGTCACCTCCTTGCAAGCAGTTACCTATGCACAACCAGAAACCTGCAGCGGGACATTTTCACAACAATGGAACAAAGTTCCTGACTCTCAAAACAATACCATTTGATCTCACTGAGTGAAGACTTCCATAGCTACATTCCCCTCTACTACTGGCTGAAGATGCAAGCTTTTACATTTATTTTCACCTGCTGGGTGAACACTGTGGATTAGTACATTTTTTTTAACCTGACCAACTATGTAATTATGCTTATTGGTTGCTATATGTAACTAACCAATTTAATACTCTTAATTAGGATGAAGGCTGAGTAATATCCCAGCAAGTTATTTGCCAATTTATTCCCATATGTGGGGGAAAAAATGTTCTTAGCCCTGCCACTGTCAGCCTGATTAATTCCCTAGGTCATTCCGTCCATGAAAATGACATTCAGTTCACATTTAAAATAATTTATACTGTTGACTGTTAATGGCTTCTTTTGTTGGAAAACTATAGAGTACCATACAGAATAAAGAGCCAGCATATTAATGATATAGTAGAAGTGAACATTAGGTGGCTATCTTGGGCAGAATGTATTTATACCCTTATTCATCCCAGCTAAGGAAACCTGTGCTCTTCAGCAAACCAGATTTCTATTCTGGAGTTGAACCTTGATGCAGATACTGGACCTAACAACACTCTTAGACAGACACCCCTTGCTTTTTCAGAAATTAAGTGCATTATTTTCAGTGAAGATCAGTATATTTAAAAAAAAAGTGCTATTTTTTTTACTATTCACATACAAAAACACATTTTCATGTCAAATGATACTTTAGGTGTACAGTAATTATGTGAAATTTACTTTATTAATTTCACTTTTGGTTTCTAACATTGGGAACAAATGTATTAACCAAGCTGTATCCTTACATTTTGTGCAAAATGTGCAGTTATGGCGTTATTAAAATTTCTTTAATTATCTTCTCCATGTATGAAGTATGAAAGGTAGCGCTTGGGTTTAGTACATTAGATACTTTACATCCATGTCTAAACAGGAAATAGTCAATCTCCAGCTGTTATAATACAAAGCTCCAGTTTTGTTGAAACAAAATGAAAGATAACCTCTTCTAAGTTGTGACATTTATTAGCAGGACAAAGAAAATTTTGCAAAGTAAACGTGTTATCCCTACATGTAAATACAAGATATAGAATTTCTAATATATACCGTAGTTGACTACCCCATTATGGGATGTTTTTGTTTCCCTTACAGAAAATACTGTATATTATAAGAGGTTACAGCAGATGAACTCAACTTTTAAGAATGCTAGTTCCCTGATTGCCATGTTGATACTTTGGGTTTACTTTCAATAGATTTTTATTAAGGTTTTAACAGAATACAGTGAATAACCATCAACAATTGCAGTAATAAGTAGCATAGGATAACAAAAGACAAGGAGTCCATAATGAATGCAAAGGGGTACATACAATCCGCAAATGTCTGGTTATAACATCTAAATTCAAAATAAAAGCTAAAGCAAGCAATGGTCAACATCCCCTAAGCATCACTTAATAATCTCCCTAAAAGGGAACTGTTGGTACCAGACACCTCAGGTGGCTGCTTCAAACACTCCTTGTAACTGGTAAAAGACTACCAGAAAGAAGGGAGAAAAAGAAGAAAAGAGAAGAAAAAGAGTTATATAGATAGAAAGAAATGCCCAGAGCATGATGATCAAATTGCATACATACCCTGTACCCACCAATCAATTATAAAGTGATTTTCATAAAATCAGCCCAAGGTTCCCATGTACTTTCAAATCTAGCAACGGTATCATGAAGTATACTAACAGCGTTCTCTTGAACCATAATACAAGTGATCTTCTTCGTCGTCTGGGCAGCCGAGACAGAGGGTTGCTTCCATTGCCCTAGCAATAGTCATCTTTGCTCCCAGTAGAACAAACAAAATCAAGCGTTGTAGGTGTCGAAGGGCATCCTTTACTACTGCATTAAGCAAGGCCACTGATGGGTCTGAGGAATAGATAGCCCCGTAACTCTATGTAAAATATTGAATACGCCATTCCAAAAGCTTCTTAACTGTGGACATTCCCACCATACATGAAGCATGGATCCAATCATGCTACATCCTCTAAAACAGAGAGGAGAAGCCGAGGGATACATTTTAGCTAGCCATATGGGAACCAAGTACCAAAGGGCAATTAGTTTAACATTAGCTTCTATCAAAGATACATTCATAATACCAGAGTATGATTTTAAAAAACGTGTGTGCCAAACCTCAATCTTGACCTCCACCTCAAGATCTTTTTCTCAGGCAAACATATAAGAAAATTTGGAAGGAGAAGTCAGTAGCAGTCCATATATGAGAGAAATACCTCCTCTCTGGCCAGTGTCCTGTGTGCACTATTTTTCACATGGAGAGATCTTGTATTGTCCCGATTGATTGGGTACGAGGGATCGCAAAGAATGCGAGATTTGAAGAAAACGAAGCCGTTCGGTTTGGGAAATTTATAAAACCTTGATACAATAGCATAAAGTAAAGGGCCTTCTATGGGTAAAAAACTGTCCAATTCGATATAGCCCTTTGTCAAGCCACCATTTAAATGCCTTAATATCCCGACCTGGCAGAAAGTTTGGATTATTGAAAATATGGGCTAGCAGAGAAAGTGGGGAGAGCCTTGAGCCTGTCCTAAAGTGAAACCGACTATGATAGGGTCAGAGTCAATATTGACGGATGATTCTGGTTTATCCCTTCTCTTGTAGACCACTGAAAGTTGGGCCAATTGAGCTGCCTGATAATACCTATAAAGTTCCAGGAGTCCCTGCCCACCCCTGGTCTTAGGACAGAAAAGGATCTTTTTAGCAAAGCGACGGCCCTTATTGCCCCAAATAAATCTAATTACTGAAGATTGGAATTTCTCCAATACTGCGCATGGAATAGGAATGGGGAAAGACCGGAAGTAATATAGAAGTTGTGGGAGCAAGGTCATTTTAATGAAATGCAGTCTGCCCAGCCAGGAGAGAGAATGAGCCTACCACTTCTGGAGATCTGCCTCAAGCTTATGAAAAAGTGGCAGATAACTGGATCCATACAGAAATTCCATATTGGCCATCAGCTGTACACCCAGATATGGGATATGAGAGTCACTCCAATCAAAGAGAAAGGACTCCTGAAGTAGGGCAAGCAATCCTGGTGGGACAGAGACATTCAGAGTCAATGACTTGGTAATATTAACCTCTAAACCCGGCACCCTGCCAAACTCTCATAATAAGCGTATTACCTTTGGGGTGGAAGTCAGTGGAGAAGTCAAAAACATCAGAAAGTCATCCGCAAACAGTGCACACTTGTGTTCCTGCGGGCCATAGCGTACACCTCGACTATCGGGATCCGACCGAATTGCCACTCTGAGGGTTTCAATAGTCATAGCAAAAATTAAGGGAGATAAGGGGCACCCTTGCCGTGTACCCCGAGCAATCCTAATCGACTGAGAAAACTGACCCTGTAAGCAAACCTGTGTTAACGGGAAAGAATAAAGAGCCTGTAGCATGTCTAAAAAATGTGGGCCGAACTCTCAAACTTCCAAGCTTCTGAAAAAAAAGGTTCAGGACACTGTGTCAAAGGTCTTCTGTAAATCTATGGATAACATAAATCTTTCCTGGGGGTCCACCATCCCATTGGGATCACAGCAGGGATACCACGTCAATGGCTCTATGGATCTGGTCTGGTCCCTGTCTACTTGTTATAAACCCAACGTGATCATTGTGTATATATGCGCCTATGAATGAATATAGGCTGTGTTCAGTGAGGGGTCTAGAGATTCCCCACACTGTAGAGAGTTTTAAAAAATTAGCTAAATACAGGGAGAGGGTGTGTCAGGGTCCTGTCCACGGCAGGAGTTCTGGAAGCATTTCTGCCAATACTCTACATGGCCACAGAAGTACACATCAGCCTCAGTCTGGTGCCAGATGGCTTTTATAAGGAGGTTCATCACTTCCTCTGGTTGCTGGATGATCTCTAGCTCCCGTGCCCTGTTCCTTGTTCCTGTTTCCTGTGTTTCTGACTTGTGATTTCCTGTTACTGACTCGGCTTGCTCCTGGACCTGTCTACTCTGATTTACCCCTGATCTGACCTCGGCTTGGCTTACAGATACTCTCTCTCTCTTGCTCCTATGTGAATGACCTCGGCTTTCCCATCTGATTACGTCCGCTCTGATTCCCACCTGGTACCTGACCTTGGCTTGAACCGACTACCCAGTAAACATGCAAATCCCGGAAGGGCTTGCATACCACGCACAGGCGCCTCCTGTCTACAGACCTATCTCCATGCACCAGCTGTGCTTCTGAGTGGACTACCAACCAGCAGTCCTACAGGCGACCTGTGCAACTTTGGGCCAGACTCCCGCTGTCCCACTCTCAGGGGAGTCTGGAACTTAGCCGCAAGAGAAGCCCTCTCTCCATTGGCCTCCATCACCAGGTACATGATAGGGTGGGAGCAAATGTTTTACAATATAGCAAAGAAAAGCCACCTGGGCCTAGGGCAGAGCTCCTCTTGGCAGATTTAATTGCCCCAATAACCTCCAAACTGGAAATAGGGGCCTCCAGCTTAGCCCTTTGGGCCATTGTTAAATGGGGTAAAGGTAAGTCCTGCAAAGAGGCATTAACCACCTCCCTGGAGACTAAGGATCCCAGCTGATAAAACTAGGAGTAGAAAGCATGAAACTCCTCCATTATTTTTTGTGGACTTTGGGTATATCCCCCTAGAGCAGATTAAATTTATTGGCAGTATATGAGATCGAGTTTTGGGTGTCAGCTTATGAGCCAACATCGAGCCAATTCTATCCCATCGGCAGTAAAACCATGCGTTGGTCCACCTCAAATCCGTCTTGGCCCTAGTCGTCAATGCTAAATTCAAAGCTAGATTTTTTTTTAAATTTAAATATTTTATTATTGTTTTTCAAATCACCATTTTAAATATACAAAAAAAACCCAGAATACATTACATATATCTGTCAAACATTCCCCACATATAACCTTAGTCTTGGTGACCTTTTACCCCTTTTCTATCCCCCCCAACCCCCCTTTGATTATGCGCTTTTAATTTCACACTTAAAATTCTATTCCTTGAGTAATACTGATATTACACTATATTTATCCCCTTTAACGTCTTTTCCCTATTTCACATGTTTTAAGTATAAGTCTGACTTTTTAAATTGCACCCACTTTTCCCATCTTGTATGGAAGACCTCCATTTTATCTTCCTCCATATGGCAAAGTTCCTCCACTCTATATATATTCTCCACTCTTTCTACCCAATCCTTTATTCTCAGAGCCTGTTGTTTCCTCCAAAACTTGGGTACCAGTCCCTTCGCTGCATTCAGATAATACAATAATCCAGTTTTTTAATATTTTTTAACTGAGAATTCGGTACCATAAAGAAGACAAGTCTCGGGGTCCTTAGGAATATTTACCTCTGTTATTTCCTGAATTATACTCACTATACCCTCCCAGTATTTTTTAATTTTTTGATACTCCCACCATAGGTGAAACATTGTACCTCTCTCTCCACATCTCCGCCAACATAAAGGTGAGTTATCTCCACTTATTCTATGTTCTACATTCGGTGTAATATACCATCTTACTAAACACTTGTAATTCATTTCCACTTCCTTCATGTTTACATTCCCATGAATTAAACTATATATTTTCTTTTGTTTTCCCTCATCAATTATTACTTCTAAATCCCTTTCCCATTTCTCTATAAATTATGGCCTTATAGCCGTGGTTAATCCTGTGAGAATCTTATATATTTTAGTAATCCCATGCTTCCCATCTCCTCGCGTATCTAATACAGTTGTGTTTAAAATAATAGCAGTCAGATCACTAACCTGATCAATCACTGTTTTTGGTAGAAATGATATTTCTACATGGCAAATAATTTACTAGCAGGTGAAGTATTGTAATAGAAATCCAACATACCCAACAGTCATGACATGCATGCTGCTGATTCTGTGTAATTGAATCCCTAATTGAAAGGGGCATGTTCAAAATAATAGCAGTGTGGAGTTCTATTAGTGAGATCATTCATTCTTTGAAAAACAGGTGGCAATTATTGCCCTTATTTAAGGAAGGAAGGCAGCAAATGTTGTACATGCTGGTTACAGTGCATTTCTCTCTGAAATTCTAAGGAAAATGGGTCGTTTCAGACATTGTTCAGAAGAACAGCGCACCTTGATTAAAAAGTTGATTGGAGAGGGGAAAGCATATAAAGAAGTGCAGAAAATGATAGGCTGCTCAACTAAAATGATCGCAAATGGTTTAAAATGGCAATCAAAACCTGAAAGACGTGGAAGAAAGCGAAAAACTATCATTCGAATGGATAGAAGAATAGCCAAAATGGCAAGGACTCAGCCAACAATCAGCTCCAGGAAGATCAAAGGAGGTCTAAAGTTACCTGTGAGTACTGTTACAATTAGAAGACGCCTATGTGAAGATAAGCTATCTGCAAGAAGCCCTTGCAAAGTCCCATTGTTGAAAAAAAGACATGTGCCGAAGAGGTTACAATTTACCAAAGAGCACATTAACTGGCCTAAAGAGAAATGGCGCAACATTTTGTGGACTGATGAAAGTGAGATTGTTCTTTTTGGATCTAGTGGCCAGCGATAGTTTGTCAGACGACCCCCAAACACTGAATTCAAGCCACAGTACACTGTGAAGACAGTGAAGCATGGTTGCGCAAGCATCATGATATGGGGATGTTTCTCATACTACGGTGTTGGGCCTATTTATTGCATACCAGGGATCATGGATCAGTTTGAATACATCAGAATACTTGAAGAGGTCATGCTGCCTTATGCTGAAGAGGAAATACCCTTGAAATGGGTGTTCCAACAACACAATGACCCCAAACACACCAGTAAATGTGCAACATCTTGGTTCCAGACAGACAAGATTGACGTTATGGAGTGGCCAGCCCAATCCCCGGATCTTAATCCAATAGAAAACTTGTGGGGTGACATCAAAAATGCAGTTTCTGAGGCAAAACCAAGAAATAGAGAAGAACTGTGGAATGTAGTCCAATCATCCTGGGCTAGAATACCTGTTCACAGGTGCCAGAAGTTGGTTGACTCCATGCAACACAGATGTACAGCAGTTCTCACAAACAGTGCTTATACAACTAAATATTAATTAAGTGATTCAAAGGAAAGCAAAATCTTCAAACATTTTTCAGTTTATATAGTGAATGTTTGCGTTTGTAAAGAAGAATACAAACACTGCTATTTTTTGGAACAGTCTAATATTCACTTTTCTTCAATTTTTTAGAGGAACAACACAAATTTGATATATTTCTCTTCATGTTTTGATTTTTAATAGAATATGTAGTATTCCCAATGCATTTGTGTGTATGGAAATAAAAGCTATTAGAAGAATTTTGAGCTTTATTCACTTTTTTCAACACACTGCTATTATTTTGAACACAACTGTAAGTGCTCAAAGGGGTTCCAATCTTCTTTTTTTCTTAATGGCATTGGGAGCCTCCCTACAAAATGTTTTAGTTGACAATAACGCCATTCATCCATTCTCGCAAATATATCCCTCTTACTTTCCATTTTGCTAAGTGAACATAATTCTTCTCCCGCCATTATATCTCCTAATTGAACATCTTTCTTCTTTATCCACTTCCCTGTAATACTCTCTTTACCTGGAAGAAAAAACTCTGTGGATCCTAGGGGCATTAGCATTGAATTAAATTCCCACCCCCTTTGTTTGTGTAAAGTATCCCAAACTCTGAAAACATTACATGTAAACAAACTTGTGCTATCTTTTAATCCTCGAAATTGAGGTGGTACCCATATGATTCTACATAAATTTGTGTGACTTAGTGTATTTTCTATATTTACCCAACTTTTTCCCTATGCATTATGTGTCCAATCAAAAATTCTTGCCAATATTACTGAGTTATAGCATGTCTTCAGGTCCAGTACCCCCAGTCCGCCTTTTCCTTTATCTCTACTTAAGATTTCGTAATTTATTCTAGGCTTCTTATTTCTCCAGATATTTGATTTTAAAAATGTTTTAATTATTCTGAAATATGCCTCTGGGAGCTTAATTGGTATCATTTGAAATTTACATAGAATTTTAGGAACCATTACCATTTTTATTAAGTTTATCTGACCAATCCATGACTGAAATCCTCTTCCTAATTTCTTTATTTTGTCCTTAATCTCATTTAATAGTGGAATATAATTTAATCTATATAGATTCTTTAAAGATACAGTCAGCTTTATACCTAGATATTTTAGATCTCTTTCCTTCCAGATGAAAGGGAATTCCTCCTGTAAATTTTTTTTCTCTCTATTTATAAGGTTTATATTTAAGATCTCTGTTTTAGTTGGATTCATTTTTAAGTTTGACATCTCTCCGTATTCTTTTAAAGATTTCATTAAGTTTGGTAATGTTATCTTCGGATTTTCTACATAGAACAACATCTCATCTGCATAAGATGCCACCTTATGCTCAATTTCTCCTACCCAAATTGCTTTTATATCTATATTATTCCTAATGGTAGCCAAAAGAGATTCTAAAGTCAGTATATATAACGATGGGACAAAGGGCATCCCTATCTTGTTCCATTCTGCATTCCAGTATACTCGGATATTTCCCCATTTACCATTATTGCTGCCGAGGGTTGGCTATATAATTTCCTAATCCATTCTCTCATTCTAGGTCCCATGCCTATTACTTCTAAGGTATCTAACATATATCCCCAATTTACTCTATCAAATGCTTTTTCAGCATCAATCAAAAGTACCAACGCCGGAATTCTTTCTTTCCTACTTTTTTGTATAAGGAACAGAGATCTTAAACCGTTGTCTCTACCCTCTCTCCCTGGGACAAACCCCACTTGATCTATATGTATCCATCTCGGCATTCGGTCCTTCAATCTACTTGCCAGTACTTTTGCATATCGTTTAGTATCTATATTTAATAAGGAAATCGGTCTATTGCTTGAACAATGAGTATTATCTTTACCTTCCTTTTGTATGAGAACCACATGAGCTTGCAGGGATTCCCTCCTCAACTCCATCTCTCCACCCAAAGCATTCATATATATTCTCAATTTAGGTAGTAGAATTTCTTCATATTTTTTATAATATCTCACTGTATAATATCTCACTGTATTCCCATCAGGTTCTGTGCTTTTTAATGCAAGGTGTATTTCTTCCTGCGTTATAGCAGTTTCTAGGGATTCTAATTGTTCTTCAGTTAATTAAGGTATCCCCGCCTTTTTTAAATATGCCTATCTTCTCTCTTTATTTCTTACTTCATCTTCCCCTTTGGTACCAGGAGGCTTAATATTATATAACTTACTGTAATATTCTTTAAACACTTTTAGTATATTTTTAGTTGAATGAACCAATTCTTCTTTATTATCTCTTATTTTCTCTATATAATTCCTAGATTTTTTTTTTCCTCTGAGCCCTCATTAAATACTTTCCTGGTTTATCCCCCCATCTATACCTCTCACTTATCTGCCAGGGATCTCCTCGATCCCTGCCGCGATGGTCCCGGCGCAGGCGCACTGCTCCACCTAGTACACGGGCACTAGGTCCGGGCCGGCCGCGGCGTTCGAGCTCGCGCATGCGCAGTAGAAGCTGCGGCCGCCCGCTGGGCACCAATGGCAGCGCAGGGCGGGATATTTAAAGGTCCCTGAGCTGTCATTTCGTTGCCTTCTGGTCTTACCTGCTTCCTGTGTTCCTGTACCTGTGCCTAGTAAGTTATTGACCCGGATTGCCTTTGACCTTGCTGATTTCTCCTGCCCAGACCCTTGCTTGCCTGACCTCTCTCCCTGGATGCCCCTTATTAGATCTGACCTCCTGCTGCTGACCTGGCGTGTGACCCGACGATTCTCTGCCTGCTCCCTTGTACCTTACCGTCCTCTACAATACCGACTCGGCCTGTCTGACTACGCACTTGCTCAGCCATCCATCCATCCCATCGGGGTCACCCGACCTCCTCACATCTGGCTCTCCCTGGTTGGAGCCCCTGGCGAACACCACTACCACTGACAGGTGTGCTCAGCAGAGGCGACCTGGTCTCGGGGTACTACAAGTCCATCCCCACCATCAGGGGCCCTGGTGAACAAGTACCCTGGGGCTTAGACTCCGCGCTCTGGGCACGCCTGACCAGTGGAGTGCTAGTGGTGCCGCTCGGCGGTCCCTCACATTATCATTTTATTAAACACTCTCCTCTTCTCCCAGGATATTATTTAGATATTCTCTTTTATTTATTATCTTCTGCGTGATCTCTTTGGTTACTCTGTTTTCATTAGTCAGCTCTAAGTCACAAAGTTCCCTTAAAAGTGTGTTTACTTTTTCTCTTCTTTCCCTCTTCTTTTTTTGCTCCTATCACTATTAAAATTCTTCTAATGTAAACCTTGTATGCTTCCCACACCGTGGCTACCGACACTTCCTCAGAGTCGTTTTCTTCAAAAAATTGCTCTATTTCCTTCTTAACTTTCCAATCCGTCTCTTGATCCTGGAGAAGTGACTCATTCAGCTTCCAAAACTTTCCTCCCCTCTGTTCATTACCCCATAGCAATTGCATTGTAACAGGAGCATGGTCAGAAATCGACATAACTTCTATATTTACTTTGACCAGAGACTCAAAAAGCCTATGGTCCAACAGTATGTAATCCAATCTTGAATACATCTCATGTGCATGAGAGTAAAAAGTGTAGTCTCTTTCCTTTATATGCTTAATTATCTAAATGTCAACAAGCTGACACTACATTTTTTTCAAAATTTTTCAGAGATCTACCACTATCTCTCAGCACAGGAGAGGCCACATCTATTTGTGGATCCATACAAAAATTAAAATCTCCAGCCACAATCAATTCTCCTTTTTTGAAATCCATTAATTTCCTCAGAATATTTTTTAAGAATACCTCAGGGTTCTTATTCGGGCAATAAATATTTGCTAATGTACATTCTATTTCCTGTAGTTTTCCTTTCAAAAAGAGGAATCTCCCTTTCGGATCTACCAATATCTCCTCCAACTTAAACCTTATATTTTTCACAAATCCTATTGCCATTTCCTTTGCACACTTAATTGGGGAATCTGCATAATACCACTCAGGATAATATCTAGATTGTATCTTCACATTTGTTTCTTGTACTAAATGCGTCTCTTGTAGAAATACCACTGAAGAAGATCTATGCTGAAGTTCTTTAAATATCTTAAATCGCTTCCCTGGGCTATTTAAACCTTTAACATTATAAGTCACAAAGTGGATCTCTTCCGTTCTTCTCTTTTTCTCACCTCCTCTCATCCCTCTTCTCCCATCTCCTTTCTCTCCCTCTCTTCCCTATACCTTCACCTTCGTCCTCCAGGATTTCTCCAGATTAATATATTATTATTATTATACAGTATTTATAAAGTGCCAATAGCTCGCTCAGTGCTGTACATTACAAAGGGAGACAGAACATGCGACCATACAATAACAATACAATGTGATACACGAGGGATTCGAGGTCCCTACTCTTTCGAGCTTACAATCTAGAGTAGGGCCCTCAAACCCCTCGTGTATCACATTGTATTGTTATTGTACTGTCGCATGTTCTGTCTCCCTTTGCAACGTACAGCGCTGAGCGAACTATAGGCACTTTATAAATACTGTGTCCCACTTTCCTGCATAATCTCAGGTTACCAACCCCCCCATACCCTTCCCCCAACCTGTCCCCTTCCCTTTTAGGCTATTCTTTTGCCTCTGAATCATTTGTGGGCCTACTTCCACTTTTGATTCCACTATAGGGTGGAGCTCTGTTTATGGACACCTCTTCCCATTTGTCCTGCCAGAAGAGAAAAAAAAAAGAATCCAGGAGGAGGGTGGGAGGGGTAAAAGAGGATCGGGAGAAAGAATTAAAAAAAAACCCACCTCCCCTTCTCCCCCTCCCCCCCAAACTGCCCATCCCCCTCTCACTCTCCCCCCCCCCACCCCACCCAGGAATATCTATTTTCTGCAACTCAAGTCTCTCGCAGAAGTCTCTCAGCTCTTTGGGAAACTTTAATCTTGCCAATTGTCCATTTTTCCAGCAAATCAAACATCCTGGGGACCCCCAGCTATATCGGACGTTCTGCTTTTTCATTTGGTCTACTAATGGTTTTAATGTTTTCCTTCTTGACAAAGTCTCTGTGACAAGATCTGAGAATATCTGTAAATTTATTTCCCCATACTTTATAATAACTCTTCCTTTCATCTTCTTCCAGATCTCCTCTTTATCCCTATAACATCGAAATTGAGCAATGATATCTCTCGGCCTTTCCTTTCCTCCTTCTTGGTATATTCTTCCAATTCTTTACGCACCATCAATTTTATAGGGTTCTACTGTGGCTCTGTCCATTATTGCATCTAACATTTTCTCTACCGTTTCCCTCAGATCTTCTCCTTAGGGAATCTCTGGTAAACCACGTATCCTTAGGTTGCATCTTCTATTCCTATTTTCCCGATCTTCCAATTTATAAAGCAGATTTCTTTGTTCCTTTTTCATTTCCACCAGTTTATTTTCTAAGACCTGTATCTCTTGAGCCAGTTTATTTGTTTTTTCTTCCATCTTCTCCGCTCTAGAAAGAACATATCCCAGATCTTTAAGTAAATTTCCCATCTCAATTTTTATAGATAATTCCAGGCCTTTAAACATTTCTGCTATTTCTGTTTTAGTTGGTAAATGTAAATCTTGAACTTCTGATTTATCCATACCATTTATCTTTTCTATGTCTGCTTCTTCCAAATTTTGCCTAAAATTGGACATTCCCAGGGATCTTCTGGGGCTCCTACCACTACTGTTCTCTGTCACACTTTTTTCATTAATTCCACTTTGCCTCTCTGGGGTCTGTTTGTCCTGCCCGGGAATATATTTCTTAATTGAACATGAAATAGGGGCTTTTGATCCGCTTCCTTTTGTTGTTTTGTTCTTCATTTTGCTATATCTCGGATATCTAATGGAATCAATAATCTCCTCCTCCCTTTTAAATTTTCACCTTCTTCTTTCCCCCATCTCCCTTTTGGGCCCCCTGCAAGAACAAACGTTCTTTATTTGTTTTAATTTGAAAATATGGGACCGTCTGTAGTCTCCGTAGTGCCCCCTATATACAACCCCCCCTCCTTTAACAGTCCATGTTTACTTCATTTTTCGTTTTGACATATATCAGGTGTGTCATTTCTTCTGCCACTCTCACTCACCATTAGACTTTCTCTTTTCCACATATGGGGGGGTGGCTTCTGTCAATCTTCTTGGGGGGGTTGCAAAAGAGAGCCCCTTTAGTTCAAGGGTCTCTCTGGTGAGGGGTTCCCAATCATATATCAAACTTTTGCCCCTTTATCTCCTTTCCAGCTCCAGTCCACTGCAGGCTCGATTTGTACTCCTTCACAAAGAGAGGGAGGGTAAGGGAGACAGGGAGAGCTGGGGAGACCAAGAGAAAGGGGAGATATCAAGTTCACATATACGCTGCTATGCCAGCCGGCATCTCTCTCCTCTCAGGACTTCCCTGCAGCCGGTCACGTGTCCAACCGAAGTCCTCCGTGCCTCCGTTCCTAGGGCTTTTCGCCCTCCAGTCTCCTCCTCACAGCACACCGAGGACGCCCGGCTGACAACACCGCTAGAGGGTCTCATCCGCGGGATTCCACAGCCGTCCAGCCCACTTCTCCTCCCTGATGAAGGTAGGTCATACGACCTGTTGGCAAGTCTTTGGGGGAGCATGGGTGCGGGAGATCTCACCATGACCTCCCGCTCAGCTCCATAAGCAGGCTCCTCCCCCTCGACTGACGGTGAAAGCTAGCCCAGTTTGATTCCAGTTTAGCGAGGGTGTCCCTATTATTATTTTGCATTTATGGAGTTTGCCAAGTGACTGCAGACCATAGGACTGAGCCTTTTTTACATAAAGACTTCCAGTGTGATTTAAATTATTCTTATTTATTTTTGCTTTGTTGCTGATTGTAAAGAAGAGTGACAGTTGAAATTTTGTCTATTCCAAGGGGATTAAACCCGAAAAAAAAGGAGATCCGAGTGGAAAGTCTGCAGATGACTACTGGCCTGCTTCTAAAAAGATTTTGGGAGACATGAAGTTTTTGGACTCCCTAAAGGTACTGTTAATCTTAGACTGTTGTTTGGTACTGCTTTACATTTTCTTTTAAGGTGTACCTCTAGCCAAACCAGTTTTATTTATGTATCATACAGTATATAAAAAAATAAGTTTCCATCACACTAACAAACAGTGAATCAAAAATCACAAAACACAGATCAAATTCCTATGAAGTGCCAGTGAAACGTTCTCTCCCGTGCAAGCACAATCCTCCTAGTGATCATCACAGAATCTTCAAAGAGTGCTTACCAGAGACAATTCCCAGAAATGAGAGGCATCTCCATCATCCTTTTTGTAAACAATAAATAAATAAAAAAAAAAAATATATATATATATATATATAAAATGTATATATATATATATACACTATATTGCCAAAAGTATTGGGATGCTACCTTTACACGCACATGAACTTTAATGGCATCCCAATCTTAGTCTGTAGGGTTCAAAACTGAGTTGGCCCACCCCTTGGAGCTATACCAGCTTCAACACTTCTGGGAAGGCTGTCCACAAGGTTTAGGAGTGTGTCTATGGGAATGTTTGACCATTCTTTTAGAAACACATTTGTGAGGTCAGGCATTGATGTCGGACGAGAAGGCCTAGCTTGCAGTCTCAGCTCTAATTCATCCCAAAAGTGTTCTTTCATGTTGAGGTCAGGACTCTGTGCAGGCCAGTCAAGTTCCTCCATCCCAAACTCACACATCCATGTCTTTATGGACCTTGCTTTGTGCACTGAAGTGCAATCATGTTGGAACAGGAAGAGGCCATCCCCAAACTATCCCCACAAAGTTTGGAGCATTAAATTGTCCAAAATGTCTTGGTATGCTGGCACCTTAAGAGTTCCCTTCACTGGAGCTAAGGGGTCAAGTGCAACCTCTGAAAAATCATAATCCCTCCTCCACCAAACTTTACACATGTCAAAATGCAGTCAGGCAAGTACCGTTCTCCTGGCAACCACCAAACCCTAGACATGTCCATCAGATTGCCAGACAGAGAAGCCTGATTCATCACTTCAGAGAACACATCTCCCCTGCTCTAGAGTCCAGTGGTGGTGTGCTTTACACCACTGCATCAAATGCTTTACATTTGCACTTGGTGATGTAAGGCTTGAATGCAGCTGCTCAGCATGGAAACCCATTCCATGAAACTCTCTTTGCACTGTTGTTGTGCTAATCTGAAGGCCACACGAAGTTTGGCGTTCTTTAGCTATTGACTCTGCAGACATTTTACGTGGCCTTCCAGTTCATGGCTGAGTTGCTGTTCTTCCCAGTTGCTTCTACTTGGTTAAAATACCACTAACAGTTGATGGTGCCATGCTTGAATCCACTGAGCTCCTGAAAGCGACTCATTCTTTCACAGATGTTTGTAAAGGGAGTCTGCATGCCTAGCTGCTTGGTTTTATATACCTGTGGCCATGGAGGTGATTGGAACACCTGAATTCAATGATTGGGAGGGTTGTCCTAATACTTTTGGCAATATAGTGTATATATATATATATATATATATATATATATATATATATACGGTGGGGATCAAAAGTGTGGGCACCCCAGCTAAAAATTTGTATTAATGTGCATAAAGAAGCCAAGGAAAGATGGAAAAATCTCCAAAAGGCATCAAATTACAGATTAGACATTCTTATAATATGTCAACAAAAGTTAGATTTTATTTCCATCATTTACACTTTCAAAATAACAGAATACAAAAAAATGGCGTCTGCAAAAGTTTGGGCACCCTGCAGAATTTATAGCATGCACTGCCCCCTTTGCCAAGCTGAGACCTGCCAGTACCATGGATTGTTCTCAATCATCGTCTGGGAAGACCAAGTGATGTCAATCTCAAAGGTTTTAAATGCCCAGACTCATCTGACCTTGCCCCAACAATCAGCACCATGGGTTCTTCTAAGCAGTTGTCTAGAAAACTTAAACTGAAAATAGTTGACGCTCACAAAACTGGAGAAGGCTATAAGAAGATAGCAAAGCGTTTTCAGATGTCAATATCCTCTGTTCGGAATGTAATTAAGAAATGGCAGTCATCAGGAACAGTGGAAGTTAAAGCGAGATCTGGAAGACCAAGAAAAATATCAGACAGAACAGCTCGCAGGATTGTGAGAAAAACAATTCAAAACCCACGTTTGACTGCATGATCCCTCCAGAAAGATCTGGCAGACACTGGAGTTGTGGTACACTATTCCACTATAAAGAGATACTTGTACAAATATGGTCTTCATGGAAGAGTCATCAGAAGAAAACCTATTCTACGTCCTCACCACAAAAATCATCGTTTGAACTTTGCAAATGAACATATAGACAAGCCTGATGCATTTTGGAAACAAGTTCTGTGGACCGATGAGGTTAAAATTGAACTTTTTGGCCGGAATGAGCAAAGGTACGTTTGGAGAAGAAGGGGCACAGAATTTAATGAAAAGAACCTCTGTCCAGCTGTTAAGCATGGGGTTGGATCAATCATGCTTTAAGGTTGTGTTGCAGCCAGTGGCACAGGGAACATCTCATGAGTAGAAGGAAAAATGGATTCAATAAAATTTCAGCAAATTTTGGATGGTAACTTGATGCCATCAGTGAAAAAGCTGAAGTTAAAGAGAGGATGGCTTCTACAAATGGATAATGATCCTAAACACACCTCGAAATCCACGAGGGATTACATCAAGAGGCGTAAACTGAAGGTTTTGCCATGGCCTTCACAATCTCCTGACCTCAACATAATTGAAAATCTATGGATAGACCTTAAAAGAGCAGTGCGTGACAGACAGCCCAGAAATCTCAAAGAACTGGAAGACTTTTGTAAGGAAGAATGGGCAAAGATACCTCAAACAAGAATTGAAAGACTCTTGGCTGGCTACAAAAAGCGTTTACAAGCTGTGATACTTGCCAAAGGGGGCAGTACAAGATATTAACTCTGCAGGGTGCCCAAACCTTTGCAGACGCCATTTTTTTGTTTTCTGTTATTTTGAAAGTGTAAATGATGGAAATAAAATCTAACTTTTGTTGACATATTATAAGAATGTCTAATCTGTAATTTGATGCCTTTTGGAGATTTTTCCATCTTTCCTTGGCTTCTTTATGCACATTAATACAAATTTTTAGCTGGGGTGCCCAAACTTTCGATCCCCACTGTATATATTGTGAGAACTAGCGTAAAGGGTAGAGCTTTTACAGCACACAGCCACTCACTTTCTTCTTTTTTAAGGGACTTTTATTTATTTAAAGGAATGTTCCATACAATATGTTTCCCAAGCAGAGGTATCCACCATCAATACAAATTAAACAAATATTCAGCCTCCTGGCTCTCTCAGGTATACAGCCCCTTGCTGCTCTGGCTCCCACCTCCAGGTGGAGCCCTCCTGACTCCTGGGAAATGGCCTCCTGTCTGCTGGGGTGGAGCCTAGAACCCTGGTTAGGCTTTTACAAAAAGGCCTGCACACACCTGTGTAATTAGTGTGCTGGATGTTCACAAAACATGGACCCAGGATTGGAGATTTCATCCCTCCCAAATCACTTAGAAATCTCCAGGCTCTAGGTCCCAAAAAGGGCTTCACGAACCAATGAGGAAATTGACAAACCAGTTTCCTCTGCATTAAGCAAACTGCCTGGAGCCCCTCAACTTGTATAGATGAGAATCCTGGGTTATAACCTTGATTTAGACCATGGCAGGATAACGCCCTGCCACAATATATATATATATATACATACATATATACAGTATGGTGACTGGCACAGTCTGGAACCCCTGAAGACGTCACCACTTGAAGAATTGCACAGAACCAGATGGGCCGAGGTCATGGTGCATTACACTTACTACTGATTGGTAGTGCTGATTAGAGCTATGATTCATTGGCACATGTGAGCACTTTTAATCCTTCTTTTTAATAAATTAGTTTTAACTGGTATATACTATTGGAGTATTTTGGCTCCTCTTTCATATATATTATATCAATCCTTGGGAGAGATGATTACATGTGAAAGGTGAAGGAGTCTGTGACCGAACCTGGAGGAGGACATACCTCTGTTACTAAGTTGCATATGACCACTCAATATTTTGGGGGCCATTTAACTTTGTTAAATGTTCTTTAGTGACACTGTGCTGGTGTGTATTCATTGAGTGATTTTGCTTACAAAGGTGAACAAAGAAGTTTCACTGGCACTTTATGGAAATTTGATTTGTGGTTTGTGATTTACTGTATGTTATTATGATATAATCATGTATTTTTCTATGTTATATGCATCGAGTGGAACACTTCTGGGCACTAATTTCATTTTTAATATGATCATATATAGTTTATTTATTTCACAGAAATAGCGCTGCATATTTTGTTTTTAGTTTTACACTGTGTATCACATGTTGAGCAAGCTGCTTTATTTGGGTATTTAAAGTCTTTAGAGCAGCTCTACTTTTACACAACTGTTTTAGCTATGAATATAGTGGGAAAGGGCTACAAGCTCTAAATGGTTGCTGTCATCTCCAACAATGATGTAATAACATTTTTTAAGTAGGATGGGGAAAGATTAGAATGTTTTTTATTGCTGCCTGTGTCTTCTTTGGGCTACAAGTACGGCTTGGAATACTGGTAGAGATGGCTTTTTACTGTAGTCTCTGAAGCATATAAGATGACAACTTATGATTCATCTTACCTGCAACCACTGAAAACTGAAATATTTGTTCTGAATAAAGTTGAAATTGAGTATATTTGTGAAATTTCCAAATGTTCATAAATGATGTGTAGAATCTTGATGGTATTATTACATTCTTGCTATGCTATTTTTAAAATTTCCAACGACGTTTATTGAAAAAAATGTTTGAAAGGTATCAAGTCGTATGATTAATTAAGCTATGGTTCTGGGACTATGCTGGAAGAATGAACCGGGATCATTCTCGACTTGAGAGGTTTGATAAAACCCAAAAGTTAATTAAGAATTAATTGGAGATATGCAAAAAACCCTGACATGTCACTGGCCTTTGATAGATAAGTTGGATCGCTGTGCTCATGGGGTTAGAGACTCTAGCACAATTTAAAAGCCTATGAAAAGTAAGGCAGATAAAGTAGCAAAGAGAAAATGATTCCCAAAGATGTGCCCTATATGAAATACATGCCCATTAGCTGGGCAATGTTTTATGATGGCATGAAGGTATACCAGTGTCAATCTAATTTTACACTTAGTGAAAAACTTATAGACACAGCAACATTTAAAATCTGCATCATTTTATCATGTGCAGGGAACATTCACATTGATTGCAGTTTAGTAGTAAAGCAAACCTCGTGTGAAAATGCGCTGTCCTCTTATACTGCAACTCCCCCCCCCCCCCCACAATGTAAAAATACTAAGTGAACACAATAAAGAAAAAATATTGGAAGAAAAAAAAAACTCACCTTACACCTAAATTTTGACAACTTCCTAAGCATACCAAAGCTCACAAGAAAAAGATTTAGTATTATGCAGGAGTGCATTCTCATAGAATTTTGGATACTCAGCTTTCCAAGGATCCTCATAGACAGTTCAGTGATGTCACCCTTCCTTAGGCAAGTGAACAGGAGGCAGAGTGTAAAGAAAGTATTTAACATGTTTTTCCTCTATTTTTTTTTGTGTAATTCATTGATTTTACCTAAGGTTTTTACTTGGGGGGGGGGGGGGGGTGCTGAAAGATGAATGGACCTTGTTTTTTTCATTCAAATTCTGCTTTAACTATGATTTTTGCATTAGTTTTGCTTCAGAGGTGGGAAAATAAAATCCTCAACAGCTCAGGAGAAAAAAAATGTTTTTTTCAATGAGACTTTTAAACCCTTGACACCGCCTGTACACATATATGCGTCCTCACGGAACTGGGTCTTTATACACGAGGTCTCATATATGTGTATTGTCTTTGTGCTGGGAGCACACAGCACAGCATGCTTCCAGCACAGAAACTAGGCTCTCACCAAGATACATTGTATCTTTCTCTCCTTGCAGGAGAGAAAGATGTAAACAAACAAAAGTGTGTCCAAAATGTACAAAGAATTTTAAAAATAAGAAAAAAATAACTACATCAATGTTTGATCTAGGTCAGTGCCAGGGTTAGTGTTAGGGTCAAAGGTCAATGTAAGGGTCAAAGATCAGTGTCAAAGATTGGGGTCAAAGGTAAGGGTCAGTATATTTTGGGTAGGATTAAAAAAAAAAGCATTGTTTAACCACCTCCCGCCCGCCAAATAGTAATAAGATGGGCGCAAGGTGGTTCTCTCATTCTGAGAGGACGTCAAATGACGTCCTCCCATTCTCACTGCGCATGCGCAGCTCAGGGAGTGCGCAGCCACAGCGGATCACCGATCACGTAAAGAGCCGAAGATGTCGGCTCGGTCATGTGATCAGCTGTGTCCAATCACAACTGATCACATGTAAACAGGGAAATGCCGGTTATCGGCATTTCTCTCCACTCGAGCTGTCATGCTGACAGCTCGAGAGGAGAGGAGAGCCGGTAATCGGCTTTCCGCAGAGGGGACATGTACACTGATCATCAGGGCACTGATGATCAGTGTGCCCTGATGATCAGTGTAGCCCTAGCAGTGCCACCTGTCAGTGTCTATCAGTGCCTTACGTCAGTGCTCATCAGTGCCTTGTGCCAGTGCCCATCAGTGCCTTGTGCCAGTGCCCATCAGTGCCACATCAATGCCACATATCACTGCCTACCAGTGCACATCAATGCCACATATCAGTGCCCATCTGAGCTGCCTTTCAGTGTTACCCATCAGTGCCAGTCAGTGCCACCTATCAGTGCCAGTCAGTGCTGCCTATCAGTGTGCATCAGTGCCGCCTATCAGTGCCATGTCAGTGCCGCCTAACAGTGCCAGTCACTGCCGCCTATTAGTGTCAGTCAGTGCCACCTATCAGTGCTGCCTATCAGTGCCATGTATCAGTGCTGCCTTTCAGTGCCCATCAGTGATGCCTGTCAATGCCCATCAGTGCCACCTACCAGTGCCTCCTCATCAGTGCCCATCAGTGCCACCTACCAGTGCCTCCTCATCAGTGCCCATCAGTGCCACCTATCAGTGTCCATCAGTGCAGCCTATCAGTGCCCATCAGTGCAGCCTCATTAGCGCACATCAGTGAAGGAGAAAAATCACTTATTTACAAAATTTTATAACAAAAACTAAGAAAAAACATTTTATTTCAAAATGTTCAGTGGTTTTTGGTTTGTTTAGGAAAAAATAAAAACCCAAAGGTGATTAAATACCACCAAAATAAAGCTCTATCTGTCGCACAAAAATGATAAAAATTTCATATGGGTACAGCGTTGTTTGACCGCTCAATTGTCATTCAAAGTGCGACAGCGCTGAAAGCTGGAAATTGGCCTGGGCAGGAAAGGGGTATAAGTGCCCTGTAGGCTAGTGGTGAAATTTGGATCCGTGTCAGTGATAGTGTCAGTGTGCTTTAGATAGGATAAAAAAGCAAAATGTGCGCTATTGTTTCTGGGCCCTTCTACGGATACAGACAACAAATAACATATACATACACTCACCGGCCACTTTATTAGGTACACCTTGCTAGTGCCAAGAAAATATCCAACACACCATTACACCACCACCACTAGCTTGAACCGTTGATACAAGGCAGGATGGATCCATGCTTTCATGTTGTTAATGCCAAATTCTAACCCTACCATCTGAATGTCACAGCAAGCGGTCTGCCCATTCTCCTCTGACCTCTGAGATCAACAAGGTATTTTCGTCCACAAAACTGCCTCTCACTGGACGTTTTCTCTTTTTCGGACCATTCTCTGTAAACCCTAGAGATAGTTGTGCATGGACATTCCAGTAAGCAGTTTTTGAAAATACGCAGACCAGCCCGTCTTGCACGAACAACCATGCAACATTCACAGTCCCTTAAATCCCCTTTCTGCCCCATTCTGCTGCTTGGGTTGAACAAGTCCTCTTCACCACGTCTAGATGCCTAAATGCATTGAGTTGTTGCCATGTGATTGGCTGATTAGCAATTTGTGTTACCAAGCAATTGAACAGGTGTACCTAATAAAGTAGCCAGTGAGTGTATGTGGTATTACTGCAATCTCCAGGAGCAGGAGAATTTATTTTGGGTTATTTTTTTGTGGTAAATTATGGTAATAGCAAGAAATATGCAGCTCAAGCAAAAAAAAAACATATTTTTTACTATTTTGGAACAGTTGCTTTTGATAAAAATAGAAAAAAAAAATCAGGAGACATCCATGATCATTTACCACTAGAAGAGCCCCCTATTTGTCCTGAAAAAAACCAAGATATAATCCACCTGAATACATTAAGTAGTTGTGATTATATGAGCAGTTTTAATAACACAAGTTAAAGTTGCAAAATAGTGTTCAGGCATTAGGATTTGTTTTACCCTCAGTCATGAAGGGGTTAAAGAGAGATAATAGGGAGAATAGATAACAGAGGGAAAATAAACAGAGGGATGGCATGTTTTCCCAAGCCTACCATAATGAATAATCCCCCCAAAAAATATCAAAACAATATATTAGCTAAAAATACACTAAAGTCATATTAGAGGACACAAACACAACATAACCTACAAAAAAATCAGAATACAAAATTCCTGCTAAATCTAAAAGATAAAGCTGTTTTGAGTTAATACTAAAGTAGCTCCAGTAGTGTGAACAAACCAATGTTCACATGATCAGAGAACCTGTGTGAATGAGTCCTTAGGGCAACACTTTACTGACCACCCCCCACACACTGCTAACCCCTTTAGCTGCTGAGGCAGTGCCTGGGGGTGTACACATGCCACAGCCACGATGCTTTGCTTCACAACCCCAGCATGAATTATACCCCCTGTTGAACATGACTTATTCAAGTAAATGGGGCTGCTCTGAAAGCACCCGCAACTGCATGCAATGCGCATGGTTGTAGCATGCTAGGACAGGGTTCAAGGCGTTAAAGCAGACAATATTATGAATATTTATATAATATGAATATTTCTCAGTGAAGACACCCCCTGTGATTCCCCTGCAGTGCAGCCAGTAGGAGGGAGAGGAGGAGAACTGGCAATGATGTGGGGGGGGACACAGAGGGAATGGAGCGGCAAGGACCACACAGGAAGTGGAAACCAGAGGGAGGGGAATGCTGGATGCAGACATGTAACCAATCCCCCTGCAGTGCAGCAAGTGGGAGGAAGAGGAGGAGAAGTCAGATGCACTGCAGGGGGTTTGGAGCAGGAGAATTAGTGGAACCTAGTGCTGGAACCCATTCCAAAATTGGGTTTTGAGGTTTAGCCAGGATCTGCAGGATGCTGGGATTTCAATAAAAGCTTGGAACAGTCCTGCCATTTTCAGGACACTTGGGAGGTATGCCATTGTGATATATCTGCTCATCAGAACATGTTGTGCACTGAATGTTTGAACACTAAAATGGTACTTGGATTGTATGTTCATGTCTGACTATCATTTTCTATTTTAGGTTAGGTTTAGGCTGTTCACACTGCAGATATTTAACTATTGTTCACCTATGGCTGGGTTCTGCCAAGGTAGTTATCCTGCAGCAAGCGCTGAAGGTATGGTGCTTGGAAAACTGCCATTTTCTGTGTACTTGCCATTTCACAAAGCAAAATTTCCCATACACAACCCAATTTATTTTTATTTTTCAACAATAACAGTCTATATTAAAACTTCTAAATCAAAAACTATTTATAATTGTAATATATTACCTATAAATATTGCTACATCTAATATAGAGTTCATAGTTCAATTAACTTATCTTAACATCTTTCCAGGATGCCAAGAAGCTTTCAAAGCTGGTATTAACCTACCATTTTCTTGGTGTTTAATAAATAATTTGTCACCCTTTATGCTGGGAGCATGCACCGCATGCCCCCAGCACAGAGACCAGGCTCCCACTGGAATTGTGTAAGTCTAGTGTAGCAGTCCAGATGGTTATTTATGAGTTCACTGCTAGACATATTATTGTTTAAAGCAGTACTAAAGTCAAAATCAAAAAAGACAAATATGATGCAGTCTGACACTAGCATAAACAAAAGCAGTCTTTTTCTTTCTTAATGTCCCCCTGTAACTTTGTTTTTTAATGTAATGATCCTGCTGCTATTTTTCAACTTCCTTTAACCACTTCCCTAATGGGCCAATTCTGACTCTCGCATGCATGTACAAATCTGCATTTTCTTACTAGAGTATAACTTAAAATCCTCAAATGTTATATATTTTATGAAGGCAAAAGCCCTGGAGAATAAAATGCTGGATGTTACAATTTTGTATGTCAGACAATATTTGAACAGTGGTTTATCAAACACTTATTTTCCGGAAATAATACATTTTAATGAATTTTAGTGCTCACAAGCACAATATAATACCCAATTTTTGGTAGAATATAAAAAATTATGTTACACCAAATAAATTGATGCCTAACAATGGCAACAAACTACAGTACATGAAATTATCCATAGGCAATAATTTAAAAGCCTTTACAATTTTAGAATTAAACAGTTGGTCTATCAATAGAATTGAATGGGGGGGGGGGGGTAGACTCATGCGCTGCCAACAATGGTCTCATAAATTGAAGTAGCTGCTAACACCCAGCTTTACTATGATGTATAACAAACTGATAAGAAAAATGGTGTAGCGCTGTGTATACTGTGCTATACTTAACATAAATGGTGAAAATCAATAAAAGATGTGAATAAAGGTAACTTGGTTCAATTATTGGTGTGACACTGTGTATGATCAATAAAAAAGATGTGAATAAAAGCAACTTAATTCAAATATATATGGAGTGTACCATGATTCAAACTAATAGAGATAACATGTGAATGCACACAGCGCTACACCAGTTTTCTTATCAGTTTGTTATCTATCACTAGAATTATTGCATTAGAATTTTTGCTCCCTCGCAGTAATACCTCAAATGTATGGTGTGATCACTGTTTACCTATGCAGGACAGAATATATACCAATATTTTAAAAAGGGCACAGACATATACCTGGAAACTACAGGCCAGAAAGTCAAATATTGATAGTATTGATAAACTATTAGAAGGGATGATAAGGAGCTATATTCCCGAATTTGGTGATGAAAACCATATCATTAGTAGTAATCAGCATGGATTTATAAAAGCTCATCCTTTCCAGACGAATCTGTTAACATTTTATGAGGAAGTAAGTTGCCATCTAGATAAAGGAAGGCCTGTGGATGTGTTGTATCTGGATTTTGAAAAAAACATTTGATACAGTTCCCCATAAACGCTTAATTTACAAATTGATGTCTGTTGGCATAGACCATAGGGTATGTACCTGGACAGAAAAATGGCTACAGGGGCGAGTTCAAAGGGGAGCGATAAATAGTGAGTACTCTGAATTGTCTGGAGTTGTATATGGGGTACCCTAAGGCTCTGACCTGGAACCAATTCTATTACATTTATTCATAAACGATGCAAAGATTGGCATGAATAGTTTAATCTCAGTGTTTTCTGATGATACAGAGTGAAGTAGGGCAATAACTTCACAGCAAGATATAGAAACCTTTCAAACAGACCTCAATAAAATAAAGGGGTGGACAACTACATGACAAATGAGGTGTAATGTTGATAAATGTAAAGTAATGCATTTGGGGGCTTTGTTATCTAGGTTACAGGTATATGTGAATACACCTCAATCACTGTGTAGTATTTATATATATACACAACTAGATCTGAAAGTTTTTACACAAAAAAGGTAGCTCCATCCGAAATACACCTTATTGATAGGGTTACATAATTATACAAATTGCACACTGAACAGTATTTACAACATAATGTAGAGTATAAATCCCCTGGCTTATATGATATTTTCAAATTACCAACAAAACCATATTTACAATACAATGTATGATGTAAGTATGAAGTTAGTTTACCTCTCAACTTCAGGTCTAGTCATGGTGTCCCAGAACAAAGAGAGAGCACAGCTTGGTGACAAAGCATTATATTTCCCCCTACTTTCTGTACTATGGCTAATATAATGCTTCCTAACTGGTCATTGTACCTAGAAAATGTATATTGGGCAAAGCCTGATTGGAGGATTCAAAGAAGGTTGCTGTTTACAACTCATGTGAGATGTGATAAGGGAAAACAAAATACCAGACCTTTAAAGTGGAAAACTATTACAGTAACACCAATATGGAAGCTAGAAATAGTGTGATGCTGAAACACACTCAATGGTTTAAATACTGCACATTTCCATCTAACAGCTTAAAATAAGAATGCAAGTTACTTGCTAGGAGGAGAACTCTGGATGAAAAAAGGTTGGGGGGTCCTAGTAGATCCCAGGCTCAATTATTGCATGCAATATCAAGTTGTACCAAGCAAAGCAAGCCACATATTAGCATGCATTAAAAAGGGAATTTCCTCAAGAGATAAAACTATAATTATACGACTTTACAAAACTCTGGTTCGGCCACTTATTGAGTATGCTGTCCATTTCTGGTCACCAGTCCTCAGGAAGGAAGTGCTGGAACTGGAGAGAGTCCATAGAAAGGCGACAAAGCTAATAAAGGGACTAGAGGGCCTCAGTTATGAGGATCAACTACAAGCATTAATCTTTTTCTGTCTGGATAAGAGACACTTGATAGAAGATATGAAAGCGATATACAAATACATCAGGGGTGATTCTACCATAAGGAAAAAACTATTCAGCTTTAAGGAGCTTAAAAAGACACACAGCCACTCATGGAAGTTAAAAGAGAAACAGTTTAACCTTAAAATTCTTAGAGGGTTCTTTACTGTCAGAGCAGTAAGGATGTGGAACTCCCTTCCACTATTGGTGGTGTCAATAGGGAGTGTTGATAGTTTAAAAAACTATTAGATGGGCATCTTAGCAAATGCAATATAAAGGGATATGGGAATTATTATTGACATAAACACACACATACACCCACACAGGATGAACTGGATGGACTGGTGTCTTTATTCAACTTTACCAACTATGTAACTATGTAATTAATTGAATTGATCATCACATTCCTTTATCCCATAAGAAAAAAACTGTTTCTCTAACTGCTTAGAAAAGTGTTAGCTGTAAAGTCCATCTAAATCTACCAATCTACGTATTTAACACTACCCAGCTCAAACAGTGCTGCTGTTCCAGGGAGACTTTGTTGCTCCTACGTAGATAGAGAAGCCACTCTAAGATAGGAAGTTTGTTATTGGCCAAGTCACTAGGTGAAAAAAGGAAAACTATGTAGACACCACATTTAACGATTGGTAAGTTGCAATATATTACATTTTTGTTTTACCACTTAAAGTTTATGTTTTAAAATGCTCATTGACAAAGGAACTACTTAAAGAACATCTTCACTTGCTGAATAATACTTATCAGATGGGAATAATTATCTTTAGGAACCAGTTGTCATGTACAACAATTTTTAGAGCAAACATTTCTCATGTAAACAAGCTAAAGATCATAAGAAGGTCCATATTCAAGACATTTCTTTACCATTGCAGCTGACCTTTTTAACATTTATTTAATAGAAACAATACTAATTGACAAAAGGGTTCAATATATCTAAACTCATTAAATGCCTTTGAAATTCGTACATCAGAAGAACATTACTAGAGATGAGCGAATCGAACCAGGCGAAGTGGAATTCGTTTCGAATTTCAGGAAAAATTAGATTCGCGTCGAATCCGAATATTTGCATAATTCGGGTGCGCGAATCGGATTTTTCCCAATCAGCCGGCAAAAGTGTCCCTGCAGAGAGCTCCGCTATTTCTGACAGTTCTCTGACAGTTCCTTCACATGTACAGCGGTTGAAACATTGTATCTATTTGTTTCCATTTAGGATACAGATGTTTTTATTCGGAAATAAATAGATACAATGTTTCAACCGCTGTACATGTGAAGGAACTGTCAGAGAACTGTCAGAAATAGCGGAGCTCTCTGCAGATACACTTTTTGCTGTACTGGAATACTTCTTCTTTTCATTCTTCTTTTCATTCTTCTCATTCTTCTTTTCATTCTTCTTTTCATTCTTCTTCTCATTATTCTTTTCATTCTTCTCATTCTTCTTTTCTTCTTCATGAAAAGAAGAATGAGAAGAAGAATGAAAAGAAGAATGAAAAGAAGAATGAGAAGAATGAAAAGAAGAATGAAAAGAAGAAGAAGAATGAAAAGAAGAATGAGAAGAAGAATGAAAAGAAGAATGAGAAGAAGAATGAAAAGAAGAATGAGAAGAATGAAAAGAAGAATGAAAAGAAGAAGAATGAAAAGAAGAAGAAGAATGAAAAGAAGAATGAAAAGAAGAATGAAAAGAAGAAGAAGAAGAATCTTTTCATTCTTCTCATTCTTCTTTTCATTCTTCTTTTCATTCTTCTTCTTCTTCTTTTCATTCTTCTTCTTCTTTTCATTCTTCTTTTCATTCTTCTTCTTCTTCTTTTCATTCTTCTTCTTCTTTTCATTCTTCTTTTCATTCTTCTTCTTCTTCTTTTCATTCTTCTCATTCTTCTTTTCATTCTTCTTCTTTTCATTCTTCTTCTTCTTTTCATTCTTCTTTTCATTCTTCTTCTTCTTTTCATTCTTCTTCTTCTTTTCATTCTTCATTTCATTCTTCTTCTTCTTTTCATTCTTCTTCTTCTTCTTTTCATTCTTCTCATTCTTCTTTTCATTCTTCTTCTCATTCTTCTTTTCATTCTTCTTCTTTTCATTCTTCTTTTCATTCTTTTCATTCTTCTTTTCTTCTTCATGAAAAGAAGAATGAGAAGAAGAATGAAAAGAAGAATGAAAAGAAGAAGAAGAATGAAAAGAAGAATGAGAAGAAGAATGAAAAGAAGAATGAAAAGAAGAATGAGAAGAATGAAAAGAAGAATGAAAAGAAGAATGAGAAGAAGAATGAAAAGAAGAATGAGAAGAAGAATGAGAAGAATGAAAAGAAGAATGAGAAGAATGAAAAGAAGAATGAAAAGAAGAAGAATGAAAAAGAAGAAGAAGAATGAAAAGAAGAAGAAGAATGAAAAGAAGAATGAAAAGAAGAAGAAGAATGAAAAGAAGAAGAATGAAAAGAAAATTCTTCTCATTCTTCTTTTCATTCTTCTTTTCATTCTTCTTCTTCTTCTTTTCATTCTTCTTCTTCTTTTCATTCTTCTTTTCATTCTTCTTCTTCTTCTTTTCATTCTTCTTTTCATTCTTCTTCTTCTTCTTTTCATTCTTCTTCTTTTCATTCTTCTTCTTCTTTTCATTCTTCTTCTTCTTCTTTTCATTCTTCTCATTCTTCTTTTCATTCTTCTCATTCTTCTTTTCATTCTTCTTTTCATTCTTCTTCTCATTCTTCTTTTCATTCTTCTTATTCTTCTTTTCATTCTTCTTTTCATTCTTCTCATTCTTCTTTTCTTCTTCATGAAAAGAAGAATGAGAAGAAGAATGAAAAGAAGAATGAAAAGAAGAATGAAAAGAAGAAGAAGAATCAGAAGAAGAATGAAAAGAAGAATGAAAAGAAGAATGAGAAGAATGAAAAGAAGAATGAAAAGAAGAAGAAGAATGAAAAGAAGAACGAGAAGAAGAATGAAAAGAAGAATGAGAAGAAGAATGAGAAGAATGAAAAGAAGAATGAGAAGAATGAAAAGAAGAATGAAAAGAAGAAGAAGAGGAATGAAAAGAAGAAGAAGAATGAATGAAAAGAAGAATGAGAAGATGAATGAAAAGAAGAATGAAAAGAAGAATGAGAAGAATGAAAAGAAGAATGAAAAGAAGAAGAAGAATGAAAAGAAGAATGAGAAGAAAAATGAAAAGAAGAATGAGAAGAAGAATGAGAAGAATGAAAAGAAGAATGAGAAGAATGAAAAGAAGAATGAAAAGAAGAAGAATGAAAAGAAGAAGAAGAATGAAAAGAAGAATGAAAAGAAGAAGAAGAAGAATCTTTTCATTCTTCTCATTCTTCTTTTCATTCTTCTTCTTCTTCTTTTCATTCTTCTTCTTCTTTTCATTCTTCTTTTCATCCTACTTCTTCTTCTTCTTCATCCTCATCCTCATCCTCTTCTTCTTCTGAGGATGAGGATGAGGATGAAGAAGAAGAAGAAGAAGTAGGATGAAAATAAGAAGAATTCCAAGCCGGCAAAAAGTGTATCTGCAGAGCTCCTCTATTCTGCAGATACACTTAGAGGAGCTCTGCAGATACACTTTTTGCCGGTTTGGAATTCTTCTTATTTTCATCCTACTTCTTCTTCTTCTTCTTCTTCATCCTCATCCTCATCCTCGGAAGAAGAAGAAGAGGATGAGGATGAAGAAGAAGAAGAAGTAGGATGAAAATAAGAAGAATTCCAAGCCGGCAAAAAGTGTATCTGCAGAGCTCCTCTATTTCTGACAGTTCTCTGACATAGAACTGTCAGAAATAGAGGAGCTCTGCAGATACACTTTTTGCCGGCTTGGAATTCTTCTTATTTTCATCCTACTTCTTCTTCTTCTTCATCCTCATCCTCATCCTCTTCTTCTTCTTCTGAGGATGAGGATGAAGAAGAAGAAGAAGAAGAAATAGGATGAAAATAAGAAGAATTCCAAGCCGGCAAAAAGTGTATCTGCAGAGCTCCTCTAAGTGTATCTGCAGAATAGAGGAGCTCTGCAGATACACTTTTTGCCGGCTTGGAATTCTTCTTATTTTCATCCTACTTCTTCTTCTTCTTCATCCTCATCCTCATCCTCTTCTTCTTCTTCTGAGGATGAGGATGAAGAAGAAGAAGAAGAAGAAGTAGGATGAAAATAAGAAGAATTCCAAGCCGGCAAAAAGTGTATCTGCAGAGCTCCTCTAAGTGTATCTACAGAATAGAGGAGCTCTGCAGATACACTTTTTGCCGGCTTGGAATTCTTCTTATTTTCATCCTACTTCTTCTTCTTCTTCATCCTCATCCTCATCCTCTTCTTCTTCTTCTGAGGATGAGGATGAAGAAGAAGAAGTAGGATGAAAATAAGAAGAATTCCAAGCCGGCAAAAAGTGTATCTGCAGAGCTCCTCTATTCTGCAGATACACTTAGAGGAGCTCTGCAGATACACTTTTTGCCGGTTTGGAATTCTTCTTATTTTCATCCTACTTCTTCTTCATCCTCATCCTCATCCTTGGAAGAAGAAGAAGAGGATGAGGATGAAGAAGAAGAAGAAGTAGGATGAAAATAAGAAGAATTCCAAGCCGGCAAAAAGTGTATCTGCAGAGCTCCTCTATTTCTGACAGTTCTCTGACATAGAACTGTCAGAAATAGAGGAGCTCTGCAGATACACTTTTTGCCGGCTTGGAATTCTTCTTATTTTCATCCTACTTCTTCTTCTTCTTCATCCTCATCCTCATCCTCTTCTTCTTCTTCTGAGGATGAGGATGAAGAAGAAGAAGAAGAAGAAATAGGATGAAAATAAGAAGAATTCCAAGCCGGCAAAAAGTGTATCTGCAGAGCTCCTCTAAGTGTATCTGCAGAATAGAGGAGCTCTGCAGATACACTTTTTGCCGGCTTGGAATAACTGAAGGAAGGAACATTACCAGCAGTACCCTCTCCCAGCTTTGAGTAGATTGGGAGGGTCAGAAGCAGTGTACTGTATGAGGGGAGGGGAATCACCAACTACATGAGATGCTGATCCATCATGGGATTCCGAGAAGGCCTCTGCTGAGGCACAGGATTTATGCCTGCCAACCTTACCCATTGGGATAACCACAGTACAAGTACTGATTCAATTCCCCATGTGCTAAAGGTACCTATTAGTAGTTAAATGAGAAGTAAAGGAAGCAGACCCATGGCAGAACTCCGGAGTGGCATGTCCACCATATCAGCTACTGTTCCCACAGGCAGGCTTTTTATTGCATAGGATACATGCAATATCTCTTTTGCAAAAAAGAAACCTACTTGCAGTATGCCTTGGAATGTAGACTGAGCTGAGCAAACACAGCTCAATTTATAATCCAGCACAGCTCCTGTGTGTCATGATGTCTTAGAGGTCTTATGCTGGGGCCAGCCCTGATCCCCAGTGACTTTGATTATATGATAAGGACAACTAGAAAGTGTAAACCTCCCTAATGAAAACACAGACATCAATGGAAAAATTTGGTTGTAACCCCCTGACCATACTAACAAAAAACAAAGGAAAAGAAAAGTTTTACCTTCATTTACACTTTAAATATCTCTTAAAACATACATATACACTTAAAGAAGAATTAACACTTTTGCTTGCTGATGGGATAAAATACATGAAGTCCTGTAAAATCCATGTGTCCTGCAACACCAGCTGCAATGTCCAATAGGGTATCCCCCACATTTAGCAAGGAGAGAAATTGAGGCTGACATGCCTCATCTCCCTCTGCATTCTTCTTGCCAGTACTTTGCCCTTAGCAAATGCTTGGAGTCAGAAACAGGAAATCAATTTCAAAACAGTCATCTCCCAGCTAGCTTTGCTGTCAGTGGCCGTGCTCTAAGGGGGACGCCACATCAGATATGGCAGCGAGTGCTACAGAACACCTAGGAAGTTGGGATAAAGTACTATCCCATGAGGAACTAGAAAAAGTGGAAAAAAGGATCATTCTTCTTCAACCATGCTAATACTGCACTGATGAAATTGCAGTAGCATATAATAAAAAGAAATAAACAGATACACAACAAAATACATAATTCATTAATATGTAAGTTTTTCAGCCTTCGCACTCCCTAACTATTGGTGGGTAGAGGCACAGTACATCTATTTTGCTAGCAGTTATGCTGTAAGGCATTATAAATATGCTACCCTTCCTAGGGGAGCATTGCAAGGGAAGAAATACCCCTTCGTCTCCTTCTTCACATCTGTTGGTGTCACACATTTTTCACTAAAACATGTCACTGGCCCAAACAAAAACGTATTTAATGAAATTCTCTACGCAGTTAGGGGAGATAACAGTTTCTCTACAAGGAGGATAAATATCCTGAAATGTCATGTACTATTTCCCTACTATAAGTTCTACTATAGTGAAAAGGATTTTGTAGCTGTTTCACTATTATTACTTCCTCAACCAGAAGAGGTTAGTCTTCCACTTTGTCCTGTCCAGCTCCAGGTCATTGTGCCTGTCAGCTATGGAAACTATTCGATTTTTCTTTTCAACCCTTGTCCCGGTGCTGTAGTCATACTGATTATAGCAACAATATGGACACTTTATCAAACAGATGACAACCACATAAGGGTAATAGGGAGGGAAAGAAGTACCTTGTCAGGAACATGTTAACCACCCATCCCACTAGGAACTTTTCAGTTGCATGTGTCATCCTACTTAGGATACGAAGTCAACATGGGGCACACCAGCATGAAGATTTCAACATGGGGCTACTGTATGGGGCACACTATGGCCATATCAACTGCTAAAGGAAGTTTGCCAGGGGCATGGTAATCATGTTGGGTACTCTGCCAGGAAATTGGCAGCTGCAATAGGTTCCCAGTAAGAAACATGATCACTGCATGGGAGACCCCACTATAGAAATTACATGGTGGACACTGCAAGGGACATGCTATCAACATATGGAATTCCGTTTAACTGCATTAACAGGGTCTCTTGACTTAATCATTCATTGTCATCTTGTGACAAGTTACATCGTCTTTCTTCAGACATGCACTGTTTTCTGACACAGAGAAGTGATATTGGTAAAACAGATAATTCATCTTTTTTTTCCTATAAAGTTAATTTCTGTCCATTGATATTTGTTAAGTACATTTTATTTTTCAGAGCTATATTACCTCAAGTTTATTATATATGAAAACCCTTTTAAGCATGTTAGCTTTGTACTGATTGCTTTAATATTTTCTCTTTCATGTTTTGCTCCTTTGCCTCTTTTATTGTCTTTGTTGTGCCTTTGTGGTTATGATATCTTACATTTCTCCATGAGGTCTAATGTTGGAAATATAAAAGAAAAAAAACTTCACAAGTTGATTTTAATAGCTTTAATGAAAGCAAGGATTAGTAGCTTTGTACTGTATGGTAACTTGAGTTTTTTTTTTAATCAAAATGTTTACAATTAATCTACACAAATGACTTAGTTCTTTTTTATACTGAATCTTTTATAATATATTATTGTGTTAAAACAAATGTTTTTGGCTGAGATTTATATTTTCTCAAATTATGTTTTTTAAAGGAGTTCAATTATATACAGTAAGTTGGAGCATGCAAAATCTGGTACAGCTCAGCATAGAAACCAATCAGCTTCAAAGTTTTATTGTCAACGTTTAATTAGAAGCTGATTGGCCACCATGCATAGCTGCACCAGATTCTGAATGCTGCAGTTTTAGTAAATCTCCCATTTGTCTCTGGAATACATGCACATTTCTCCATGTTTTATCCCTTTAAACACACTGAAAGTATAGACAAATAACTGGTAGGGCTCATTCAAACATGTGTCAATACCATGTGCTTATGTGGCATTTATGCTCCAATTTTGAAGCCTCATAACTGCCATTCAGTGCCTGCCATGATTACTACAATGGCACCACACAGGAGTAGTACCATTGTGTCTTGTTGTGATGTGTTACAAATTAAGTAGCATGTCTCTTTTGGCTCTTTCACATAGGTGTTGAATTCTAAAGCAGCCTTAAAGTGTGTTAACATGCTTATACTGTTAATGAGCATTTTGGATGTGTTGCATAGGCATTTATGTTGCATGAGGCAAAACTCCTCAAATGCCCTTTTTTAAAATTGTTTACAAGGCCAAATTGGGAAGCATAGGATAATAAGTGACTGAGCAGGGTACGTTGGTCTGTAGTAGATGCCAGGCCCTCCACTAGGCTCAAAAGGCAAACTGACACCATCATAGGCAAAGGCAGAAAGGTAACCCGGGTAATGCAATGCAGAATTTCTCCCTGCATTTGGTCACTGGAGGGGGAGGGACAGGAGAGCCGAATTTTCACATGAAGCCGAATTGGGAGATAAAAACACGACGCAGCTGGAGGTGCCTAAAAAAATGATTAGGTAAGCCAAAATTCTACTTCAGATTATCAAAGGGTAGAAATGTGCCCCTTCTAGAAACATCCCCTAAAGTTTTAATCCCTTTCATAGCTCAGATGATGGGGTCAGGTATGATAAGTAACTGGGGAAGCCAGGGATTCATCCACAATGGAGACTCCTAAGTAGGGAGTACAGTCCCAAGCTTTTATTGTGTCTTGCATTGTAGTGGTGTGATGGACCGCCTGTCACCCTGGTTGGGTGATTTCACCAGAGAATTGCTTCCTCACCGCTGGAACACAGGAACACGTTATCACAGCAGGGCATCACACCAAAGACTAGGTGACACTAACTTAGGTACAAAACTGGAACTGTTTATTGAACTGAAATACAGGTTTTATACACTTCAGAAATAGGGGCAGTCCCCACATGAACAGGAAAAACAACACATTGGGATAAACATTCCACACTGATTAGGTAAGAGCTTGAACACATTATCCTAAACAGTGCAAATGGTAAACAGTAGAGCTAACAGCTAACAGTGACCTATTTAACAGTAAGCTAATCAACACCTAGGCAAGCCGGGGAGCCCAACCCAGACAGTCCAGCACCTCCAACCCTGAGTACACAAAGTACATTACATATGTTATCTTTCAGGTGTTTGCTTTCACGTGTATAATCTGTCCATCATAAGACAAAACTCATACAATATTCCAGCAGTCTGAAAAAGTGGAATTCATTTATCTTCATAGATTTCTTGAGAGAGATTGTTGATAAATATTTCTGTCCCAAGCTGAAGAGCTTCTACAACCCAGTCTTCAAGAGGGCCCCATATTTCCTCTGACCATTACCTTGTACAAAGTTAATATTACACCTTTCCATCAAATCCAGAAGGGAAGTTGTATTGTCTTTATTCAGAGAAATAATCAAAGCCTTGCTATCAGCATTCATCATGCTATTATCTATCATCACAGACTGATCGGATCTCTCCTTATGGTCAGAGGCTGAACTGAGCACTTTTCCATGCTCTGACCAGGAGAAGCAGAGAAAATCCCCGGTCTCCTCAATGGGTCATAATCAGTGGGTAGAAGGCTATCCCTTAATACCAAAAGCCCCTGCCGGTTATGTCTGTCACAAGTAGTAAGGGGAAATTTTGCCCCAGAGCCCCTTTACAAAAGGAGTCTCAAACTCATAGGAGCCCTGTAGTATCACCTCCAAAACCATGGCCGAATCCCTTTCATCTTCCAGAAGCAAAGACACCCTACCCTGCCAAAATATCTTTATAAAGGTCTGGGAGAGCCAAACCCCCCTGCCCCATGGCTCCTGAAGAGCCCTGAGTATCAATCCATGGAGCAGAGAGGCCCCAAATGAAGGACCAAATAGGCCATGGACACGATGAAAAAAGGAATGCGGGACCCATATAGGTGAGTTGCGAAGAAAATGAAAAAAGACTGGGAGGACCTTCATCTTGAGGAGGTTAATGCGCCCCATCACTGACAAAGGGAGACTCTGCCACGTCTCAATTGTCTTCTTTAAAAAGTCTAACACCAGCTGCAAATGTAATGAAAAGTAATCCGTGACCCTTGCCAAAATGCGAACTCCTAGGTAAGTAAATTTAGAGACCCAGATAATATACAGAAAAAAGTGAGCGCTACTAATAAAAAACAAGTAAGCAGCTAATAGCACTAAAGATGATCACAACCACCTTTGGTATAAATAAAATAAGTAAAGTGCAGCGCTAAAATGACAATTGGAAAAGTTCAATCTCCAAAGTTCGATAGAAAAGCGATCTAGACACACACATAAATGTTCATAGGATCAAGCAAAATAGTAAGTGAACACAGCTGAAATCGGGTCCGGGAAATGGCCAGAATGCACACTCACCAACCGCACATAGGGAATGCGCGTTTTGTTTTATATCCCATCAAACGAGTACCGATATCCCACAGGGAGAGATGTCCTCAAACGGTCTGCTGGGCTAATATGGTCTCCTCAGTTTGAAATGGATCACTCACGGCACACGTCCCTACCAGGTACAGGTATCCCTCCTCTGGGTGATGTGTAGCTGTGTCTGCCGACCCCTCAGTGGGGGGTAAAAAATGGAGAAGTACCCATAGTGTAGTATATCCAAATTTATTGGTGAAGAAAGGGTTAACAACCCAGGTCAGTAATATTACTGGCAAGAAGCCAGAAAACACAGAAATAAAATTGATTAAAAAAAGTAAGTTACTGACCCTTTAAAAGCAAACACCCAGACCTCCACGTGGTCTGGGTGGTAGAGAGGCGTCACAGGCTGTCAGTTCCTCCTGAGGCCTTTCGTGCTAAGGCACATCTTCAGAGGGGATGCTGACAGCTCTGTGACAGACGCCAAATGAATATATGGAGAAAACGCGGGGTTCGCGCATGCGCAATGGATCGCCGCCATTTTCCAGAAGACCATACAACTGCGCATGCGCGCACATCGAAGCGCCATTTTACCACGGATATACAGAGCTGTCAGCAGTGATATCTCCAGCCAAGCTAACTAGACGTATATACAGCGCAATTAAGCCTGAAACATGGCTCCACGTTCCCAGGGAGGTGGGGTGGTAATTTATTACAGATACTATCCTACCAAAGAGGTAGGACAGCGAATTTCTTTCTGCAATAATATCTCATTGGTAGATTCACCACAGTGGGGGTGACATAATAAGGGGATGTTAAAGATAAACCCATATCATGAAAAAAGCGCTCCGAGTGCCCAGATAACAAACATTAACAGTCTACAAAGTGTCATTATATCCAAGTGATTGACGGTCTGTCAAAGAGCCAAATAAGCAAAGATAAAAACAATATATATCATATGTCAAAAATCATATATGAAAATGCATATATTAAATTGCATAACATATCATGTGAGTACCATATATATTAAATAAATGGATAAATAAAAGGCTTGTGGTCGTGAAACAATAAGCCGAATAGAATAGCTTACAATAAAATAAATTAAATGGGCAAAGTAGGATAGCTATAAATAAATCGATTCAACTAGGACTACTGTGTTAAGTATTGCGTACCCCACCCAATACTTACTTCTGTTTTTAGGGACACCAAATTGATGCCATGGGGTTTAGGTTGTGCATGTGACGCACCACCTATAAGATAATTTTTTATATATACTGCTAAAAGGTGATTTCGACCACACATGTTGAATATTGTAAAAAGGTAACATTAATTCATCCTTGGCATATCTTAGGTGCTCCGGGAACAATGATCACCACCACGTGTAATATATGTATTTCGGTGCAAATTCTTATGTACTGATCCTTAGGTTTACACCAGAAGTACTCAGGGTAATGCTGGTATGGTAATAAATTGAGTTTTTAGAAATGCTATAGAATAGCATAAATAGAATAGAACAACCTAGACGAACACATAATTCAAACTTGAAATGCAGGGCTAGTATTGGTCAGTCATGAAATATACTCTGTGCAGGTCATAATTCAATAGACAACAGGGCGAGAAGTGACTAGACCAAACAAAAAGAGTGAAGTGACACAATAGTAGAAAAAGGATACTAACTATTTGCTATATAGCAATTAATATCAATTTCGATATTGTGCCCTTTAGGGTGTAAGGTATCAAGTTCATACACCCATTTTGTTTCAGCCTGTGATACGGCCCTGGTTTTATTCTGACCCCTCCAATGTGGTGGTATTGTCTCAATTCCTGCAAATTTGAGGGAAGAGGGGTCACAATTATGGAATAGCCTATAATGGTTCGAGAGTGAATGCTCTCTATAGCCCTTCCTGATATTAGCTACATGCTCTCGCAGCCGGTCACGGAGGCGTCTGGTCGTGCGCCCCACGTATTGTTTATGACACGGGCATTGGAGAAGGTATACCACAAACCTACTATTACAGGAGATGAATTGGTTGATGGTGTATGTTTTATTGGTAGTAGAAGAGCCAAAGTTGTTAATCCTGTTCTTCCTTGTACCGTTGCACTTACAGATAATACATTTATTACAGGGATAAAACCCTTTAAGTTCTCCAAAAAATGTAGCACCTGTCGGAGGGTTTATTGCATTAGGGGCTATCCGATGCCTAATTGCTGGCGCTTTTCGATAAATAATCTCTGGTTTATCAGGTAGGAATTTGGATAATATGGGATCCAATTTCAGTAGTTCCCAATTCTTTTTTATAATCCCTCCAATTTGCCTAAATTGTGTGGAAAATGTTGTTATGAAAGGACAGACCCTTGCTTCTGTGCGTTTTGGTCTGTTAGATAACATTTTATAAGGAATTAGATAAGGAATTTTATTATGCACCATAGACAGATTTAAGCCATAGGAGATATGACAATCCTGCATGACAGGGGACCCTACCCCCCGGAGATAACCTTTATTGGTGTGCAGCCTTTTTTCTTCCCCCTTCTTTTGTTTTGATGTTTGACTAGGTAGCACCCTTCCAGACATTCTGGTGGCACCTCCACTTTCAGATATCATGTATGGATTCCCCAGCGTTTCCCATTTCCTGTTTCCCTGATTTTTGGCAAAAACACTGAGACCCTATATAAAAACTGATGCAGAGCACAGACTTAAATTTTTTGCAACTGTGAAACAACTGCTAAAAATTTGGGAAGCCTATAGAAATATTAATGCAGAGCACATGATGTTATCTGGCCCCAAAAAATTTAAGTCTTTTCAACTCAGAAACAGCAGAGAAAAAAATGGGAATACCGAATTAAAAATGCCAGGGCAAGAACAACAACAATGGGACTAGTATGAGATAGCAATGGTGACAAGCTTACAGCGGTGACAGTACATATTTACTGTGGCAAGCCAGCAGTAGTAGAAGAAGGTATTATTGGTGGCTGGGTGTGCTCATGGAACACCATGTTATCTAACAGACCAAAACGCACAGAAGCAAGGGTCTGTCCTTTCATAACAACATTTTCCACACAATTTAGACAAATTGGAGGGATTATAAAAAAGAATTGGGAACTACTGAAATTGGATCCCATATTATCCAAATTCCTACCTGATAAACCAGAGATTATTTATCGAAAAGCGCCAGCAATTAGGCATCGGATAGCCCCTAATGCAATAAACCCTCCGACAGGTGCTACATTTTTTGGAGAACTTAAAGGGTTTTATCCCTGTAATAAATGTATTATCTGTAAGTGCAACGGTACAAGGAAGAACAGGATTAACAACTTTGGCTCTTCTACTACCAATAAAACATACACCATCAACCAATTCATCTCCTGTAATAGTAGGTTTGTGGTATACCTTCTCCAATGCCCGTGTCATAAACAATACGTGGGGCGCACGACCAGACGCCTCCGTGACCGGCTGCGAGAGCATGTAGCTAATATCAGGAAGGGCTATAGAGAGCATTCACTCTCGAACCATTATAGGCTATTCCATAATTGTGACCCCTCTTCCCTCAAATTTGCAGGAATTGAGACAATACCACCACATTGGAGGGGTCAGAATAAAACCAGGGCCGTATCACAGGCTGAAACAAAATGGGTGTATGAACTTGATACCTTACACCCTAAAGGGCACAATATCGAAATTGATATTAATTGCTATATAGCAAATAGTTAGTATCCTTTTTCTACTATTGTGTCACTTCACTCTTTTTGTTTGGTCTAGTCACTTCTCGCCCTGTTGTCTATTGAATTATGACCTGCACAGAGTATATTTCATGACTGACCAATACTAGCCCTGCATTTCAAGTTTGAATTATGTGTTCGTCTAGGTTGTTCTATTCTATTTATGCTATTCTATTCTATAGCATTTCTAAAAACTCAATTTATTACCATACCAGCATTACCCTGAGTACTTCTGGTGTAAACCTAAGGATCAGTACATAAGAATTTGCACCGAAATACATATATTACACGTGGTGGTGATCATTGTTCCCGGAGCACCTAAGATATGCCAAGGATGAATTAATGTTACCTTTTTACAATATTCAACATGTGTGGTCGAAATCACCTTTTAGCAGTATATATAAAAAATTATCTTATAGGTGGTGCGTCACATGCACAACCTAAACCCCATGGCATCAATTTGGTGTCCCTAAAAACAGAAGTAAGTATTGGGTGGGGTACGCAATACTTAACACAGTAGTCCTAGTTGAATCGATTTATTTATAGCTATCCTACTTTGCCCATTTAATTTATTTTATTGTAAGCTATCCTATTCGGCTTATTGTTTCACGACCACAAGCCTTTTATTTATCCATTTATTTAATATATATGGTACTCACATGATATGTTATGCAATTTAATATATGCATTTTCATATATGATTTTTGACATATGATATATATTGTTTTTATCTTTGCTTATTTGGCTCTTTGACAGACCGTCAATCACTTGGATATAATGACACTTTGTAGACTGTTAATGTTTGTTATCTGGGCACTCGGAGCGCTTTTTTCATGATATGGGTTTATCTTTAACATCCCCTTATTATGTCACCCCCACTGTGGTGAATCTACCAATGAGATATTATTGCAGAAAGAAATTCGCTGTCCTACCTCTTTGGTAGGATAGTATCTGTAATAAATTACCACCCCACCACCCTGGGAACGTGGAGCCATGTTTCAGGCTTAATTGCGCTGTATATACGTCTAGTTAGCTTGGCTGGAGATATCACTGCTGACAGCTCTGTATATCCGTGGTAAAATGGCGCTTCGATGTGCGCGCATGCGCAGTTGTATGGTCTTCTGGAAAATGGCGGCGATCCATTGCGCATGCGCGAACCCCGCGTTTTCTCCATATATTCATTTGGCGTCTGTCACAGAGCTGTCAGCATCCCCTCTGAAGATGTGCCTTAGCACGAAAGGCCTCAGGAGGAACTGACAGCCTGTGACGCCTCTCTACCACCCAGACCACGTGGAGGTCTGGGTGTTTGCTTTTAAAGGGTCAGTAACTTACTTTTTTTAATCAATTTTATTTCTGTGTTTTCTGGCTTCTTGCCAGTAATATTACTGACCTGGGTTGTTAACCCTTTCTTCACCAATAAATTTGGATATACTACACTATGGGTACTTCTCCATTTTTTACCCCCCACTGAGGGGTCGGCAGACACAGCTACACATCACCCAGAGGAGGGATACCTGTACCTGGTAGGGACGTGTGCCGTGAGTGATCCATTTCAAACTGAGGAGACCATATTAGCCCAGCAGACCGTTTGAGGACATCTCTCCCTGTGGGATATTGGTACTCGTTTGATGGGATATAAAACAAAACGCGCATTCCCTATGTGCGGTTGGTGAGTGTGCATTCTGGCCATTTCCCGGACCCGATTTCAGCTGTGTTCACTTACTATTTTGCTTGATCCTATGAACATTTATGTGTGTGTCTAGATCGCTTTTCTATCGAACTTTGGAGATTGAACTTTTCCAATTGTCATTTTAGCGCTGCACTTTACTTATTAAATTTAGAGACCCACTGGAGCTGCAGATTACTGCCCACTCGGGTTCCTGGGTCTAGAGGGAAAATGGTTGCTTTGTCCCAATGCACCCGAAGGCCAGAGAAAACAGCAAATTTGTCCAGGATACAGAAAAACACTTGAAGAGAAGGGCTAAGATCTTTCAAAAATAGTAGTAGGTCATCTGTGTACAACGGCAAACATTCTTTAATGGAACCTACCTTCAATGTCCCGATCCCAGGGGAAGAATGCAACGCCATGGTTAATGGTGCTATCATTGAGGAAAAACAGAATGGGTGAAAGAGGACACCCTTGCCTGGTGCCCTTGCCAATATCAAAGAAGGGGAGATAGAGGACCCTATTTTAACCAGTTTCTCTCTGCCCTACAGCAGTTTTATTGCTACAAGGCGGCTCCTGTGCAAAATCATGTATATTTACGTGATTGCACTTCTGCCTCATGTGGGCAAGTGCGTGCTGTCGGGGGATCGCTTCTTCTGTGAACTGTCACAGCAAAAGCCGATCTGCAAGTTCAGGTGAATGATTCTTCACAGGTACCAGCAGATCTTCTGGCAGGAAGGAAAAACACAGCTGTGCCTATGTTTACATAGGCACAGCTGTGCCATGACAGGATAAAGTGATCCATCATATGTCCCTGCAGAGCGGGAACAGGATCCATCACTTCCTCTTGTACCAGCGCCATCTAGTGTACACCAAGCACATACCTAGGCACATAGTTAACCCTTTGATCAATCTAGATGTTAACCCCTTCTCAACCAGTCTCATTAGTACAGTGCATATTTTTTAGCACTGATCACTGTATTAGTGTCACTGGTTCCCACAAAATGTCAGTTAGTGTCAGTTAGCGTAAAAATGTCAGTCGCAATATCACAGTCCCGATATAAGTCGCTGATTGCTGCCATTACTAGTATAACATTTTTTTTTTAAATTCCAGTATATGTCTCAAAGTTTGTAGATGCTATAGCTTTTGAGCAAACTAATCAATATATGCTTATTGGGATTGTTTTTACTTGAAATATGTATGTATATATGTATAGCAAATTACATTTTGGCCTAAATTTATGAAGACATTTGATTTAAAAAAATGTTTTTATTGGATATGTTTTATAGCAGAAAATACAAAAATTTTTTGTTTATAAATGCAAAAGTAAAAACCGCAGAGGTGATTAAATACCACCAAAAGAAAGTTCTATTTGTGGAAAAATAAGGACATAAATTACATTTTGGTACATTGTTGCATGACCGTGCAATTGTCAATTAAACTAACACAGCGCTTAATCACAAAAAATGGCCTGGTAAGAAAGGGGGGGGTAAATCTTCCGAAGGGCAAGTGGTTAAGAGCCATCCTAGGTGTACTGTATAGTAAGTAGACCCATTTACAGTAATTGGGCCCAAATCCCATTCGTTCCAAGACTAAGCGCATATAGTCGCAATCTACTGAGTCAAGCGTTTTGGCTATATCCAGACATGCCACCTCCCTGGTCATCGCATAAAAGATTTGCAAATGTGTGAAAAATCGGCAAAGGTTAGTGTCGGTGGATTTTCCCAGCATGAAACCAGTCTGGTCAATATCTACCAGAGAGGAGATAACCACGGACTATCTGGTGGCCAAAATTTTGTTAGGATCTTAAGATCCACCTTGAGCAATGCTATGGGTCTATAGCAAGAGCAATGTGTGTTATCCTTGCTGGGCTTAGGAAGAAGGACCACATAAGCCTCCAGTTTAGAGGGGGGCAGGGTATTATGCTCAAAACAATAAGAATACAGGGATTACAGTTGGTGATTTATGCGGAGAAAATGAATTGATGGTCGCCTTAATTTTGGTAAGAGTAATGTCACTCTCAAGCCAGATACTCTCCTCCACCTTTACGGAGGGCATGGAAATAGTCAACAGAAGGGCTGTATCTCCGTCATATCATATGTAGGTATAGGGAGTTAAAGAGAGGAATAGTAGTCAGTGAATATGGACATGATGGTCTCGGGGTCTATGACCAGCTCCCCTGTTGGTGAACAAAGGCAGGAAACACTAACTGGAGAATGCGGATCAGCGACCAGCATTGCCAGCAGTTTACTGTTCTTATCCCCCTTCTGGCAAGCAGTGATATTGAAGGTGTAGTATTGTATCCATTTTGGTATCAGAAGTTGTAGATTGTTCTTAGCGTTTATTGATAAATCCTCATATATGGATTTTCAGGGAGTCTTCAAAATTAACTGCAGACCTTAAACCATATCATCACACTTCACTTCACCCATCTGTCCTTTTTTCATATATAAAGGTTTATATCCTGCCACTAAGCTTGTTCACTTGACAGTCATTTTACATGTAGAGGTAGCATGGCCTGTGAAACAAAATATGAGAAAAGGTCAGAGGATTTTAAAGATAATTACAGTCTTAGATTAAATTAAGTGTAGAATGATTGAAAAGAAATTATGAAGAAAAGATCTAAAATGTTCAAGTGATAATCTGCCTTTTTATCAGTATGTCTGACAAGAGAATTAACTACGGCGATTTGTGTACTTTAAAGGTCCCATTTTATTATTCCTTATTGCACTGGTAGAAAATTAGGAAAATCGTAATTGGTTGCATGAATAAGACACACTTTCTTAGGCCAGACATAGACTTCAAATCTCGGCTGGTTCAGCAGGAACTGGTCAAGATTCAAACCATGCATGGGCACAACCAAGATGTTGGATTTTACATGCGATTATTGCTAGCAACTGTTATAGCAGCTAAGGATAATCACTGTGTTTTCCACCCCACCAGGAGAACACAATGACTCAGAGGGAGGGATTGCCCTGTAAAAGCTGTCTGTGTTGATGGGGGAATCAAGTGAATTTCTTTCCTTCAACCACAAAGAAAATTGCTCTGTCTATGGCCTGCCTTAGACAATGTTTATCTAAGCCAGGGAACCAGTATGATGGCAACCCATTTTGTACCATTATGATTGTACCGGATCCCAAACTTTTTTCTGTGTTGTCTAGTATGTTCCATATTTTTCTGACTGCCATGTGGGAACTGTAGAAATAATGTAATTCTGTGTCTACATTACATACAGTAGTTGTTGACTGCAAATTGGAGACCCCCCTGTGGATACTCCTATGGCATTAAGCATGTTTTTAAGCCCAACTCCAGGAATTACCACTACCTGCATTGCAAGGATAAATTCTTGATAACCAAGGATACCATCAATGTAATGCAGAGGTCAGAACAAAGAGGTGGTAGGATATCCATCTAATGCCACCTAGACACTGTTATGTATGCAGAAGTGCATATTTATTTACCAATAATTTGTTACATTAAGTCTGTACTAATGAGGCAGTCACATTTTTTTAAAGTATAGTTCCACTTTCAGCATTTAAAAGTAAAAGTTGTCTCATACACAAGATACCTCAAGGCATCTGCTATAACCAATATTAAAGTGGAACTATACTCACCTCCAATCCCAGGATTCTCTGTCTCAAGATCCCTGCCTGACCGCTGACATCTTCGGGTGGTCGGCTTCCGAGTCTCGAACCCCGGCCACTGTCATTGACCTGGTGGGGATGACATCACTCTAACGCATGCAGGGGAGTTCCATCAAATTTGGCATTACCAAATTTGTTCAATGAGCTGCGCCTGCATGGCTCACTGTACAGGGATGGGCAGACAGGTAGGTAACTTTAATGCAGAAGAGACAATGCATGTCTCTTCTGCTTCAAAAATCCTGCCTGTCCACCCTTTTTTATTTATTATATTAAGTTCAACTTTAACAAGAACGTTCCTATTTGTGTGATTATTTTAACTTTAGTGACTTTTTAATTTATAGTTTACTGTGCTGTCCCCTCTGAGACAAAGTGCATATAGTACATTATCCTAAGTGCTTTCCAACCCTAGTTATGAGTACCAACCTGCCCCCCTCCTCTCCTGTTGTAGCCAATCTGATGACAACTATTAAGGAGATGATGGATTCATGTGAACACTTTCAAAGCAAGAAACAGCAAAAGGAATGGAGAGAGGGTGACATGTCAACCTCTGCATTCCTCCTGCCATTGCTTGTCTCAGGAAAGTGCTTACAGTCAAGATACGCTGCAGCTATGAAACAACAGTCTTCTTAAAAGCTGTTGTCGGATCAGCTATAGCAGGAGGGGAGACAGCAGGCTGGTACTCATAACTGAATTAGAACGCACTTAAAAATATGACACAAAGTACTACTTACTATATACTTTGTCCCATGGGGAACACAACTGTAAAATTAAAATTATAATGATATTCTTTAACTTCCCTGACTTTAGGGCTAACACCTACATTTCTGCACCCTCCCAGTAAAACTGAATTTCATGAAGTGCCTTCCTTAAACTGGGCAATGACATTTGGGTGGGGCATAGTTCAGATGTTTAAGACAGATCCTGAATAACAAGAAAAAAAAATCAAACAGGCACACAAAGGAAGGTTTTGTGGCTAAAACCAGTAATAACACACATGCTTTGGTACATGCTACTAGGTTAGTTTATCATTTCACTGTGCTGCTTTACAATGTCATATTCATCCCAAAAGGGGATTTGCAGTGTAAAACAATCGATTGGCTGTATCTAGACTTGACATGTGTTGTATCATGGCATAGAGTATGTCTTGAGCTAAGCTATTTTCAGCACTTCTTATTCTAAATGTATAGGTGGATTCTTTTTTATTATCTTTCCACAGCCACATAAAACACTCTGCTTTATCTGTCTGCAGGCCACTGTTTCTTTGCATTTTACCCAACAAATCTTTCACCAAGTGTAAGAAGATGGATTGTGTTTTCTCTCAAGCGTTGAATTTGTAGAATAAATTCTATGGTTTCTCTTTCAGTCAGTGGAGTTGAAGATGAAAGAGTGTAGGAGTTTGCTATGTCTTTTTCTTATCTTTTAGGTGACATCTTGTCTTTTTTTTAACTTAAACATCAATGCTCTCTAACTCTTTTCACTGCAACACTTTGCTTCAAACCTGAATTTTTTAAGCTTTGGGAGGATATGACAGGTGGAATAATGTCAACCCGTTCCAGAGGCTTGTTAATATTTTAACATGTTTACTTATGTAGTGCAGTTTTTTCCTCATATCACAGTTTAGTTAACGAGCCAAATATTTGATGCTTGATCTTGTATATTAGCTCTGATCAAGGTAGCTTTTCCTTCTACTTCTGTTTAGAAGTGTACTGAGTTATTATATTGTTATCCTGAGTTTTAGTCATTGCTTTTTAAAATCGAGAGAGTTTGTTGCTTTCTTTTTGCCTGTATGGGCTGATTTATGCTCTTACACTTCAAAAATAAAATCAAGAATATGCACTTTTAGGCACATGTACTTCTGTTGAAATGAATTTTAATGTAATATGGTTTTCATTGTTGTACCTATTTTAGCATTTTACAGGGAAAGGGTATTTCCTGCTTTTTGTGGAGTCTCAATATGTTAAATGTATGCAGTATAAAAGCATAATCTATTTTATTTATAATATTGTTGATCCCTGTAAAAAACATATTTACATCTGAGATGCAGCAAGCAGGATTTTTTTCTAAAAATGTACTGGTAGGGACTGTAGAGAGAGCATGGAACTCTTTTTATACAGTTTGAAAGTAATTATTTTTTTAATTTGTTGGGTCAGGACTAGGGATGAGCTGAGAGTTCTATATGAGCCTAAGGTTGAACTCAACTTCCGCTGTTTGGATGCGCCAATTAAATCTGAACTTTAGGGATATTCAGAAGAAAATGCTCCAATGAACATCCCATTGCACAAACTGTCATTGGCCAAAGTCTTGCACTTAACTTTTGGACTTTTGGTCAGGTGCAGGCCTTTGGCCAATGGTGGTTTTTAACATAGCTAAGCCCAAACACTATAATAGGCTTCTGTCCCAATTGCCCTTTCTCAGTGTGTGGGAGTTTTAAGTGAGGGACAGCTGATAGCATTGCAGGGAGAGAAACATGGCAGTGTAGTGTGCTACCACACCAGCAAAGTGTTCACACTTACACTATGTTCAGTGCTGTATATTGCAAGTGATACCTTGCAGCTTGTGTGGCTAGGAAGAGTGGAGTATAGGCTAACCTACTTCCAATATGCTTTCAGAAGACCGAACAATTATTTTTAGGACTACTTTTTAAATTTTTGTGGATCTGCAACAACTTTATCTTTAGCATTTACTGTTTTCTGCATTTGAAAAAATGGTAACATTTTAGGGTTGCTCTTTGGGTTATTTTACCTTTTTTGTGCTCTTGCTCTATGCTCTATGTTAATTGTGTTTAATTGTGTTGGGGTCTTTTATTATTTTTTATATGGGGTCAGGAGCAGCAATAGCATTGTGAATATAACACCTCAGAAGCTGACCTTTGTTTGCAGTATAGCACTGCATTTTATTGTGGTGCAGTTTAGTTCACAAAAGCACCACAATTTCCAGTGCACCACACCACATCCCCCACATGCAGTTCTCAGCATAGTTGTTAATGTGGGACTTTATACCTAATTATTCACGGTGAAAAGCATTTATTGGTGTGCAGAGTCTGGAGGCAGGTCATGCGTGCCTTTCACAGCTCCTCCTGTCCTTGCTCTACCAGCTGGCACAGAGGAGTTGGCTGAGTTATTTCAGCACAGCATCAGTCACTTGTTGCAAGAGGATGCACAGCAATTATTTTTATCTGTGGTTGAAGTGGAGAGCAATGGGAGTGATAACAGGCATGGAAAACCAATTGGCAAAGATGTTCCTACAGCTGATCAGTTAGTTCCAGTGACAAGGAGGAGGAAGATAAGGTCTCTGACTGTACCTGAATGTTAGGTATAGCAGAGAAAGAAATTGAGGGAATGGCTTAACAGTGAGACAAATGTCATCCAGGTGAAGCTTGCAGAGAAGTGGACAAAGCAGCCATCTTATTCCAATGCATGTCAAAGCTCCATATGGTGCAGGACACTGTTATCCCCCATTCTAATCTCCAAAGCTCAGCTGTGTGAGCCTTTTTCAACACATGTGATGAAAATCGCACTATAGTAATTTGCAGTCTCTGCCTAAAGCATATAACATGTGACAATAGCATAAGCTATTTGGGTACCATGTGTAGAAACTCACTAGACAGCTCATTGGAAATAGCTCTTGAATGCTAGCTGTCAGCAGGAAGAGACACATACTACTCCATCCACTTTCCCTTTTCACCTCTAACCCAATTATACAATATTTCCCAATAGCAGCCTCCAGCAATAGGGATGAAAGTCTTTCAAGGGATACCAGAGATTTACCTTATTGCTTTTCCAGTGGGAAAGAGACTTCCAGGGGTGGGTTTCATCCTGCATAAACCCTAGGAGACATAAGTGGCTGGGGAAAGATAGATTCCAAAGCCATATATAGGAAAGAGAGTAAAGGACCTTCAAGGTACTGGAGAAAAGTCCTAAAGTACATACAGTATAATAAAAAATTATCGTTTTTATTTAAACAATAATAACATTTTCTATAATCAAGCCTGATACAACAAGACTCATGCATAATAAAAACATTTTAAGAACCACACCACCATGCTCACATTCACCATATTGACTGTCTATTATTCTGAAAAATGAGAATACCATCTTCTAAATGTACATTTTTAGTATAAACTCAACAGAGAAAGATGAAAAATAGACTCAACATGTTTTTAAAATATTTAAAATTTTTTCACGAGTCAGTGTGGGCAAAGAATAGACAAGATAAAAACCATCCATATGCAATCATGAGAATATCAGCATTTACAAGGCAGGAAAAGGGAGGAGGCTCTGCCAGGGACCACAGGAGAACACAACCCCAAAGATAAACACCCAGAAGAGCACTTCAAACAAAGTGGGTATGTATGGCACTTTGTATGTTACAACCTGTCAGAGTATTCTAACAATGTCAAGCAAAATTATACCCTTATTATTATCCTGCAAATGTTTGTGATCTCAAGCATGGAAAAGAGAACCATGCTAAAGGACTCCAAAATTTGTGGCTTCAGGGAGAGGAACTATTGCTGGTTGTGAACCCTTCAGGGTCCACGTTACAAAAAAAAGTTGAAGAGTTCATCCCACCTCTGTAGGGGGCATTAAGAATGAAATACCTTGAAAAATGTGCAGAGGAACCTGAAAGTATACTGTTTCATGAACAGCATGATTTAGAGCCTGTTGTCATTAAAAGAGGAGCAGCAGTGGTGGTAAATGCCTAAGCAAAGTATTCAAAACATTTTACTTTACCCAGCACCCAGGGCTGTCTGCTGCTTGTAGCTATTGACAGTGGCTGCATGATATAGTGAGGGAGTACTCGGGGTCAAGAGCAGATGATGACACCCTTCCAATGGACCTTCCTACTGAGTGGACCACTGGCCTGAGCTTGCATAGTATGTAATCAAGCTGCAAGGCTGCTCTGAATCCAAAATCCTCTCTGAACATACATTTAATGCTGTGGGAAGGGCTTTATGACAGACAAAATAATCTGTCCCCAGAAATAGTTGACCAGTTGACATTTGTTTAAATTAACCAGTGATAATTGATCTGGATCAGTCGATCAGTGATAAGAAAAATAAGAATAAGACTAAGAAGCCTTTAAAGCAGGTGCATTTTTGAGGATTCCACCACTTAAAATATGTATTTTCTTTACAGCCTAAGCCTTCACTTTAATTTCTACAGACATGAAATAAATCCCACCTCCTGCTACCTTTGTCATCTCCTGCCCCCATGAGCACACCCAGCCACCAATAATACCTTCTTCTACTACTGCTGGCTTGCCACAGTAAATATGTACTGTCACCGCTGTAAGCTTGTCACCATTGCTATCTCATACTAGTCCCATTGTTGTTGTTCTTGCCCTGGCATTTTTAATTCGGTATTCCCATTTTTTTCTCTGCTGTTTCTAAGTTGAAAAGACTTAAATTTTTTGGGGCCAGATAACATCATGTGCTCTGCATTAATATTTCTATAGGCTTCCCAAATTTTTAGCAGTTGTTTCACAGTTGCAAAAAATTTAAGTCTGTGCTCTGCATCAGTTTTTATATAGGGTCTCAGTGTTTTTGCCAAAAATCAGGGAAACAGGAAATAGGAAACGCTGGGGAATCCATACATGATATCTGAAAGTGGAGGTGCCACCAGAATGTCTGGAAGGGTGCTACCTAGTCAAACATCAAAACAAAAGAAGGGGGAAGAAAAAAGGCTGCACACCAATAAAGGTTATCTCCGGGGGGTAGGGTCCCCTGTCATGCAGGATTGTCATATCTCCTATGGCTTAAATCTGTCTATGGTGCATAATAAAATTCCTTTGAGGTTAGCTTTTGTACCACTAACAATCAAACCCAATTTTTCAGCGGCTGTTTCACATTCTTAATTTTTTGGGCCAGGTAACATTGTCTGCTCTGCAGGGATATATACAGTATGTTTATAGGGGTTATGGTAGTGTTTAACCACTAACACCCCAAACCCAAATTTCCACATCTGTTTCACTATTCCAAAGAATTAAAATCTTGTGGGCAGCTATCATCCTGTGCAAGAACATTTTTGTTGCCTTAGGATGTGCTGGTAGCAATAATATGTAAAACTTAATTCTTAGACAGCTGTTTCCCCAAAGCTAAAAATACTTACCGTATTTTCCGGCGTATAAGACGACTTTTTAACCCCTGGAAATCTTCTACAAAGTCGGGGGTCGTCTTATACGCCGGGTGTTGTGCTGAAACCTTACCTGTACTTCCGAGCTGACGCTTCTGCGCATGTCTTCGGCAGCAGTAGACGATCGCTGATCACCATTCCTCGCAGAACTGCATGAGACGTCGGATGCAGCCGTTCAGTGCTCGATTGAGCTTGACTGAAACTGTGACATGTGCAGAAGCGTCTTCTTGCCGCTACCCGATGTGTATCCCTTCTCTGCATATCACAGTTTCAGTCAAGCTCAATCGAGCACTGAACGGCTGCATCCGACGTCTCATGCAGTTCTGTGAGGAATGGTGATCAGCGATCGTCTACTGCTGCCGAAGACATGTGCAGAAGCGTCAGCTAGGCAGTACCTTGCAGGAAATACGGTAATTAACATTAATTATTATATATTAATAACTGTGGCAGTTCTCAGATCATCTTGGAGACAGGGAGGGCTGGGCAGGCAGGGAGAGCTGACCCACCCAATCCAAGCAGGCTTTGTATGCAGTGTGCACAGAAAATACTGGTACATCGCTTGCCGTGATTGGTTGGTAGAGGGGGGTAGTCTTATACGGCGAGTATAGCCCAAAGCCTATATTTTAACAGGAAAAGTAGGGGGGTCGTCTTATACGCCCAGTCGTCTTATACGCCGGAAAATACGGTATGTACATTTTGTTGGGTAACTACTGCATTGGCTAATAATGTTTGCACTTCATTATGGTGCAGTGTTAATAAAAACATTTTCCACATCATCCTCTTCAGCTTGGACCTTTTTTTGGCTTTCATGCAGGCTATATCATGCTGTTTGTATTGATCTTTAAACCTTACTTATACACTGCGAAGATTCAGAATTATTATGGATACATGCCCTTTAAAAGATAAGTTTGCCCATATTCAGGATGTATGGGCATGTTATGAAAGGACTGACCCACTGACCCCCACTCCACCACTTTGACAGCTAGCGAGAGAATCTTCTCCCCTCTCTAGCTGTCAAACTTTTTTAAAAACACGGCTGTGCTGAGATTTATACGCCCAGCAGTGTCACTCATTCACAGTCCCTTGGGAATTAATTCTACAAGTCCCGACAACCTTAGCGGCTGTGGGCTTGTAGTTCTCAATGAACTACCATGGCGCTGTGAGTGCTGTGGTAGTTCATTCAGTCTTCCTGTCAGTAAGTATTGGCTTCCCCGTACTAGGTACAAGGAAGCAGATACACTGACAGGTCTGCAGGAGACCTGCATGTCATTAGCGATCTGTTGATCGCTGGTGCAATACTTTCCTGCAACAAAAAATAATATATGCACATTTTTTTACCTGCAAAAAATGTGCATTTATTATTTTTTGTCAAAAGCTGAACTTATCCTTTAAAATAGAGTGGCTCAGCAGGGAATTTTTAAATAGAAACCACAAACTTGTTCTTATTCTCTAAATCTGAATTTTGTGGCAAAAAAATATATCTTACATTTCAGAAGCTAATGTGTACACCATATTTCTTCTTTTGAGGAATAAAATATTTACATTAAAAAAATTATGAAGTCTGCTTGTTCTCTCCCTCTTTAATCTCCTCCTCTAGAAAATGATTAGATTTTGTTCAGCTGATCTGTATAATTCATAAATTACTTAAAAACAGTAGAATCAAATATTTTAAGATGAGATAAGACTTTTTTCTACTTCCAAAATTTAGTCATTTTCAAAAGGATGAAATTCTGTGCATGAAATCTTTTATTTTTAAATACAGAGTATTACTGTGTAATTGTATTGTTATTATTTATGGCTATATTAAGAATATGTTTCACCTTTAAAGTAATACTCTCTTTTTTTTCCGTTTTTTTCTCTGATGGTCATTTTGTTGATCTGAGAAAAATCTTTTATAAAAAAATGAAACGAATAAAAAAAGAAGAGATTCAGTGCAACACACCAGTGCCAATATAATAACAGTCTCATTGCTTATTTCTGATTGAAATATGACTTCTCTCTGCTTCTAAACTTTTCCTGGGTTACAAAAAGATGTGATTACATGAATGAATGAAAACACTGTATAATTATAACTGCACAGGTACCACTGATTTGTCTATGCCGCTAAGCATAATTTTCTACGTTTTTTTATGTTATGCTAGCATGAGAGTTTCACGAAAATGTTATGCAATACTTCATATTGCATTATCTTGTTGTTCTTTCAAAATTGCCTTTTGTCTTTTGCCTTTACATCTCTGTATATCCATGTATATTTAAAAACTTAGTAAAAATTCAGTCTTTGAAAAAAAAAATATATATTCAGTCTGTAAAAATCCAATTTTTTGTTTGCAGATGTGATCTGCTTACTTTCTCTCTCAGAAAGCATGGCATATTCCACTGAAGGCTTGAAAAGTGCAATTCTGTTCAATATTGATGTTTTCAGTTGTACACAGAACAAACCTACTCTTTTTTTCCAGCTGCAATGCTCATCCCTGAATGTTCAGGAATTGAAGCCTGCCCCTCTAGGTTTGATGTCTGTATTTCAAATATCCAACATTTTCCCACTTTCATTCTCTAAACAAGACACATTTTTTTTTTTACGTCCAAATGTAATGTGCTTGTTCTCTGCCTCAGAAGTTGTGGCCCATCCATTATAAGCCTCAAAGGTGTGGTGTAAATTGGCTTTTATTTTCTATTTCACGCAAAAAATACCATTTTTTTTTTTATATGCAATGCGCCCACCGAATTGCTCATAAATTGCAGCCAAACTATACAAGTGTCTGATCTGTGTTGAAAATCTGTAACCTTTATCCCTACATATTCCCCAGTCTGTTTTCGGGGTTGCCAACAATTGGGCACCATGGCCCACATATGGTGGACTTGCCCTAAAGTAAGTAGATTATGGATTAGGGTGTACGCCCTTCTCCGCACTATCCTTCACACAGACATCAAGCGTAATCCGTATGAAGCGCTTCTATTTAAACCATTGGAGGGTCTTCTCCGTTCTGAACGGCAGCTGGCATCACACTTATTTATGGCAACTAAATTGACAATTGCAAGGGCTTGGAAGACTCCTGTCCTTAGTTTTGAGGCTGTCAAAAACCGGATGAATTTCATCATGGTTAATGAAAAATTGACGGCCATATTGTTAGATACCCATACAAAATTTTTGCAGATATGGCGCCCCTGGTTGGATGTAGCTCAACCCTCGAGATTCGACCAATCCCTCCTGTCGATATGAGGTTGGATTTTGCCGTGATCCCCTTGGAGCCCCAACTTCCCCCCCTTTCCTTTTTTTTTTTTTTTTTTTTTGTCGTTGTTGTTTGTGATGTCCGTGTCTCTCTACTGTATGTCTTTTCCTTTCCTGCTGTTCAATTTGTCCTTAAATATATTTCACGGATTGTGCTTGTTGTTTTCTGCGCTACATCCGCAATACACTCTCTAGCTTATGAGCATGAACAATTTTTTGGAGAAGCCTCTTCTTGGGCCTCTCCTGTTTTTTATAATGTTGATGTAGCTAAAACTCTCTCTGGAGTTTACATTATCATTGACCCACAAAGGTTTGTTAATCATTCCCTTATAACCCCTTCCTCCACCTATTCCTACAAGGCTTCTATGTTAACTCTTCAGCTTATGCCTTTATTGATGCATGCCTTGAACAAGTTCCTCGTCATTTCATATGATCCATAATTGTTGGTCCTTGAATTTATGCTCCGAATGTCTGTTTATTTTTTGCTTACTATTCAATAAAGCTCTTTGTAAAAGAAAATCTGTAACCTTTTTCCATTTTAGTGTAGATATACATTTTTGAATTCTGCATGCAATGTATGTGGTCTGCAAATTTGAGCTTTTTTTCTTTTAAATTTGAAACAAATACTTATACTTTTTAATTTCCCTGCTCAATTTTTAAGAAATTGCAGCCTGTCCAAAAAGTATTAAAAGCTGTAATACTAAACTGTAACATTTTCCCTCTTCAGTCACTGAAGCGAGACACACATACAGGCTTAAGATCTGTGGAGCAAGTCTGTTACACGTTTTCATCTTCAGTCTCCTAAAAAAATCATTACTTATTATTTCAAGATATAGATGTGCTTGCTCTCTTCTTCAGAAATTGTGGCATGTCCAAAAATGATTAAACAGTGTGCTACAAATCTGTGCAGTTTTTCTTCTTTTAAGTTAGAAACAAATAGATACCATTTTTTCCTTCCAGATGCAACGTGCCTGCTCAATCCCTAAGAAATTGTGAGCTGTCCAAAAAGACTAAATAGCTGCAATGCTAAACTGTAAAAATTTCTCTTTTCAGTCTCTGAATCAAGCGCTAATTTTTATTACCAGATGTAACATGTTCACTAAAGCTCTCTGAAATTGAAGTCCGTGCATACAAGCTTAATATCTGTGGTATAAATCTGTGACATCCTTTCAATTTGCTAAAAAATACATTTTGTTTTCTAATTTTCAGTACCTATGTGCTTGCTCTGTACCTCAGAAAAAGCTGCCTATCCAAGAAAGGTTTAAATGATGTGCTGCAAATCTTTACAATTTTTCAGTCTTCAATCCTAGGAAATAGACAATTTTTTTTATTCCAAGTACTTGCTTGCCTAGGTGGTTACTGAAAAATTAATAAGAGAGGGCCGTTATTCCTACTATACTGCACTTATTTGTTCAGATACAAAAAACTAGGACTACTCTGGAACCAAGAATGAAAGTTTACAATATCATTCCTTTAGAAACACAGGTTTTTTTATGAAAAGTATAAAACATTTAATACACATCCATGGGTAAAATGATATAGGCCATATATTGCATTATGTACATAGGAGTGAACAAACTTATTCAACCCAGAGTCCCTCCTATAATCGTTCTTAACCGTATAGGCTTAAGTATGCCATGTTCTACGTTTCATGAAAGTTCATTCACTTCCACAGGAGAATATGGATGAAGGTGATCTACAATGTATAACACAATAAACAATTTCTCTTTTCAGTCTAACATATTTTTCATCCCTATACCATAGTGGCCAAGGACAAAAACAACATGCTTGCATAACGTGCAGTGATTCTATACAGTATTTATGGCTGCTGTCTTTGAATTGTCATACTCTATTGTTTCCTAAAACATTGCCAACCTATTCTTCTTACAATGCTGCCCCATGCTCCAATCAAAGTGCTTACATATTCTCCGACCGACCTGAAACATGGCACCTTTAGTTTTTTTTAGTTTGCCCTAACAACTGCCTCATCTCTGATTTGTGGGATTGTAGTTTTGAGGTGTTTTGGTCCACCTTGGATTGACATTTTGTTAAACTTTGTACACAATGCAGTGTGTTACTGAAAAAAAGATAACAAGCTATGTTGTGAGACTTGTTATGACACTGTTGGACAATTTGTGTGAAGTCGATAGCATAACGTTTTTTTTAGTACTTTGAGATAGATTTTTTTATGTTGTCCCTGCTACTTCCCGTGCTCAAATATGGTCTGTCAGTGTTGCACTAAACAATCATTGTCTTTGAAAAATATACCTAATACCTAATAACCTACCTTTTTGGATTGAATGATTTTTGTATTTTAAATGTTACCCCTTAAAGCAGAGTTCCACCCAAGAGGGGAAGTTCCGCTTTAAAGATTGGTCCCCCGCTCCCCATTAAGGATTGGCACCTTTGGGGAGTGGGGAGGGAGCGGTTACCCGAAATTGACAAGTACCCGCTCCCACTTTCGCAGTGATCGCCTAGGCAATCGGAAGCAGAAGTTGTCCTACCTCACTCCAGCCCCATAGTCTTGTTGGTCATGTGACTGGTCCCAGAAGACTACAGGGCCATTCAGGAAGCGCAGCGCTACTCGCTCATGCGCAGTGGGTACCCGGCTGTGAAGCTGCAAGCTGTCACAGCCAGGAGCCCACACTGAAGATGCCGGAGCCTGGAATAGAGGACGGCCGATAAAACAGGCTGTGGCGGGGGCCCCATGGGATTGTGGGTCAGATGAGTGGCTGTTTGTTAAAAGTCAGCAGTTTTTGAAGCTGCTGACTTTTATTTTTTCATACTGTGAGTGGAACTCCGCTTTAAGCCTCCTGAAAAGACCCTCTGTCAGCTGAACAATAGATGTATAAGTTATTTTTTGGTACATGGTCCCTCAGGCCACTGCTCAGCTCCCGAAACCTTTGTTTGGCAGCCCCTTATCTATTATCCCAAATAATGGACATGAAACTATAGAATTGTGTTAATATACTTTGATAAAAGTTATTGATTTCATATCAACAATTTTGAAAAAATTTTATTTCTTCTTAAATGTAAGCCAAAATGTATTCTGCTACATATCTTTGCTAAAAAAAATCCCAATAATTGTATATTAATTGGTTTAAGTTAAAGTTATAGTGTCTACAAATGGCGGTATATATACTGGAATTTTTTTTTTATATACTAGTAATGGCGGCGATCAGCGAGCTGTAGCAGGGCTGCGGCAGGCATGCTGACACTGGGTGGGAACTGATTAGCTGCAACTGACATCTCCAGTGACACTAATACAGTGATCAGTGCTAATAAAAAGCACTGACAGTGTACTAATGACACTGGGCAGGAAGGGACGTCGTGACTTCAGACGCAAAACCGGAAGGAGCAGCGCGGCCATTTTGGATATGGTCTCAGCATAGGACGGACTGAATTTAGGATGGACGGTACTTTTTGAAATGTAAGCTGCAAATAAATCTGGGTGTTATTTACATTACTCCACTGAGTCTGCTCTTCTCTGCTCTGTGAGGAACGGGGATCTCGATGCCCATTGCTGCATGAGGAACGGGGATTCCACTGTGTACTCCCATTAACCACTTGCCTACCAGGCACTTATACCCCCTTATTTACCAGGCCAATTTTCAGCTTTCAGCGCTGCCACACTTTGATTGACAATTGCGCGGTCATACAACATTGTACCCATATGAAATTTTGATCATTTTTTTCTCAAAAATAGAGCTTTCTTTTGGTGGTATTTAATCGCCACTGGGCGCTTTACTTTTTGCGCTATAAATAAAAAAAGTGCAAAAAATTTGAAAAAAAAAAAAGTTTCTTTGTTTCTTTAATAAAATTTTTCAAACAGGTATTTTTTCTCCTTCACTGATGTGCGTTGATGAGGCAGCACTGATGGGCACTGATAGGCGGCACTGATGGGCACTGATAGGCAGCACTAAAGGGTACTGATAGGCAGTACTAATGAGGTGGCACGGATAGGCGGCACTGATAGACAGCCCTAATGAGGTGTCATGGATAGGCGGCACTAATATGCAGCACTGATAGGCGGCACTGATAGGTGACACTGATTATGGGTGCTGATAGACGGCACTGACTGGCATCACTGATGGGCACTGACTGGCGGCACTGACTGGCACAACCCCTGGGCACTGACTGGTGGCACTGACTGGCAGCACTGCTGCGCTGCACTGGTGGGTGGCACTGATGGGTGGGTACAGGTGGGTGGCACTGGTGGGCACAGGTGGGTGGGCACAAGTGGGTGGCACTGCTGGGCACAGGTAGGTGGCACTTCTGGGCACAGGTAGGTGGCACTGCAGAGTGGCACAGGTGGGTGCACTGCTGGGCACAGGTGGGGGCACTGCTGGGCACAGGTGGGTGCACTGCTGGGCACGGGTGGGCGGAGCTAGTGGGCGCACTGCTGGGCACAGGTGGGCGGAACTTGCGGGTGTCACTGCTGGGCACCGATCATCAGGGCACTGATCATCAATGCCCTGATGATCGGTGCCGATCCCCACGGTTCTCGGCAGTACTTTCCTCACGATCTGACAGTGTGAGGAAAGTGCAGCCGAGAACCGGCACTTGCATTTCCCTCTGATCAGCGTGTCATTGGACACCGCTGATCAGGTGGTAAAAGGCCGCTGTGATTGGCCTTTTACCACATCACGTGATCAGCTGTGTCCGTAGGACACAGCGATCACTGAGATCGCCGGGTGTGCGCCCCCTGGGGCGCGCAGGAGAGCGCGTTCTGGGAGGACGTCATATGACGTCCACCCAGAACTGGCCGGCCGCAGTGCAGCCGTCATTCGGCTATCTGCGGTCGGCTACTAGTTAAAGGAAAGCATACTCCCATTGAAGGAAAAACCATCTGGCATATGGGGTTGTATAACGCTTGTGAAAGCTGAAAGAGGGTAATTGTATATTATCCTAAATGCAGAGTGGTGGCACTGATCAGATCCTGCACAATTTTTTCACTGATCACTAATTGTGTATTTGTGGCATTTCACGTATTGAAGTGGTTGTTTCACATGATCACTCGTGAATTTGTGTGTGGATTTTCACTTCACGTGTTGATGCTCATTTATTATATTATATTTACATCACTAGTGTGGTTGCATGATATCACTTATATTATAATGTAAAAGATAATGCACTATATTTAGTTTATTTTTTTTGAGGTACTTTGGATTGAAGTGAAGAATTGGACATTTTCACAGTTGGAAGATTGGAGAGTGTGGATTATAATTTTGGATTTTTTCAATTTTATATTTGGGACTTTATTATGGACATTATGTTAGTATTGAGATTGTGGGATAGGATGTGTGGTTAATTAAGTCTGTATTATGTGTTCAGTTTTAAAGGGATGAGATGGCAACCCTACAACAGACTTCAACTGATTTCCACTCTGCTTGCTAGCAACACAGTGCCAGATTGCCAGAACATGCTTTACCGATATGGGACATGTGTTTACAGCAAACTCACCAGCACAATGTCTTTACTGGTTATCAGTGACCTGAAATTAAAGCCTTGAAACAGCATATCATCTCCATTCCCTCTAGTATTTGGCTGCACTGTGTATCCTAAATGAGTGTCTGCTGGGTCGGATGACTAAGATCATGACAGTAACTATCATGAGTCTTTCCTACTGTCCAGGCAATGCTGAATTGCCAGAACATGCTGTTACAATATAGGCATACAGAGATAGCACACTCACTGAACCATTGTCCTTCCCAGTTATCAGCGGAGTGGAAGTAGCCAAATGCCATAAACAGTACACATTATGCTCCCTCAAGAGGATTTAAAGGCAAACATCCAGAAACTGTTCACAAATTAACAGAAACTGTATGTACCCAAATCAAGCCTATACACAGCAACAGGTAAAAAATACACTAAATCTCTACAAAAATAACTTGAAAATTCATCTCTGCTATAAAGTCATCTTTGCATTAGGACCACTGCAAATGATAAATCCCTTTCGCTGTCAGCCCCCAAGGGTTTGACCCATGAAATTTTTAAAAATGTTGAACCAATTTTTTTACTGATATTGTGAAAGTCTTTCTTTTAAGATATGGCAGATATATATTGATGTTCTGTGTATTTATACTTCTTCATTCTGTGTGCATATGATATCTGCTTTCATTTTTTTGATATGTCCTTTTTGAACCTACTTAAAGCAGAGTCCTGACCCTGCCACATCCCCCCAAAAAAATTAAAGTCAGCAGCTACAAATCCTGTGGCTGTTGACTTTTAATAGTAGGGCACGTACCTGTCCATGCATCCAGCGGTGTCCCCATCCTGAGCCGACTCTTCAATCGCCTGCTGGGTGCTGGCACCACCATCTTGACTGAGGGAAACCAGTGGTGAAGCCCTGTGGCTACACTGCCAGTTTCCGACTGCAGATACGTGAAACGCTATGTGCTTTGTGAATGCAGTCTTCTGGGACTTTGGAAGTGTGGGGGGTGCTTCCACTTTTGGCTGGAACTCCACTTTAATAAAAGTTTGAAAAGATAAATGTTGAACCCAAGGCCTGCTAGGTTTTTTATTTACTATATATCTCAGATGTTCCCCCAGTTCGAATCCTCAATTCATGCTTTGTTTCCCCAATATATTCTTTTCCACAGGAGCATCATAGCTGAGAGATAACGTGGTTTTCCAAAAATATTTAATTTCAAACAGAGAATTGTCTTGCTTGTGAAAGTTTTTTGTTTTGTCAACATATGGACAATTGCCTCACCTATGCATGGCATGAAACCTACTTTTACCGAACCACATTTTTGGTTGTGACAGAACATATTCAGATCTTCCCAGCGTACTGGATTTGTCACATGTATGGATGTTCATTTATCTGATATCATTCTGCTTAGTGTCTTTGTTCATTTGGCAGCAAGTTACCTTTGGGGGCTTGAAGTTTTGTGATCATACTTGAAATTGATTTTTATTTTTGCATTTTGACCATGTTTTTGTGTTTCCAGACATCTTGGGCTTCATTGGAACTTACAAGTGGTGTTGACAGCATTGTCAGAATTTTAACTACATAGTGGTATTTTTTAGGCTGATGGTGTCATGCAAGTAGTGATTATTATTATGTATTGGGGGAGATTTACTAAAACTGGTGCACACAAAATCTAGTGCAGCTGTGCATAGTCACCAATCAACCTCTAGGTTTTATTGTCAAAGCTTAACTAAACAAGCTGAAGTTAGAACCTGACTGCTTACTATGCAAGTCTGCAGCAGATTCTCTGTGCACCAGCTATAGTAAATCTTCCCCATTGTGTGTTTTGCAAAATGTTCAGGGACCAAGTGCTGGAACCCAAGCAGCTAGCTAGTGTTATTAGCCCCTATTCACATTTTCTCACTTGGCCACCTACTGTATTTCTTACCCATTCTTTTAGAATATAAATTGCTATTTTCACCCTATTAAACTAAGGATTACTACAGCTCTCCATTTATCATATTTTCCATCCTATTCTCCTTACTCAAATATCTTACATGTACAGGTGTCTGTTTAAACTCCATCTATTCAAACCAAACTTCATTAAATGTCTTATATGTGTCCCTATGTAAATGCACAACTCATTGATTAGCCAGATTCGATCCAATTTTGTAAGCCATTTTACTATAGTTGGTCCCTTCTTTGATTTCCAATATTTATGGATCATTGTTTTTGCTGCATGCATTTAATAAATATGGTATTATAGATTTCCTATATTTTTTCTCTGGACACTTTGGTCACATGGAAGGGGCACTGCTAAGGACCTTTCCTTATCTCAAATTTGCTAATCTTCTCAGCCAAGCATATATCTTTTACAATAAGCCTGTATATTTGGGCAGTGCCACCATATATGAACATGTGTATCTTCCCCATTGCATCCTCTCCAGCATTTTGGTGATAAATATGGACTAATTTGATGGAGTTTTGATTGAACATAGGATCACCTGGCAAAGAGCTTATAATTAATTTTATTTAGCTTTGTACCCACTGAGGATGAGAATAAGATATCTATAGTTTTGTTTTTGATCCTCTGATATAGGTTGATCTAGCTCTTGCTCCATTTATTTAAGAAGTTTGGGTACCCTGGATCCATAAGGGATAACAGCATTCTGTAGATGTTAGTTAGAGATGAGCGAATCGAACCAGGCGAACCGGAATTCGAGTCGAATTTCAGGAAATATTCGATTCGCGGCGAAACCGAAATTTTGCCTACTTCGGGTGCGCGAATCGAACATTTCCCGATGAGCCGGCAAAAGTGTCCCTGCAGTGAGCTCCGCTATTTCTGACAGTTCTCTGACAGAAGGAACACATGTTTAGCGGTTGAAACATTGTATCTATTAGTTTATATTTAGGATACAGATGTTTCAACCACTGTTCATGTGAAGAAGCTGTGAGAGAACTGTCAGAAATAGAGGAACTCTGCACATACACTTTTTGCCGGCTTGGAATTATTCTTCTTTTCATCCTACTTCTTCTTCTTCTTCTTCTTCTTCATCCTCATCCTCATCCTCTTCTTCTGAGGATGAGGATGAGGATGAAGAAGAAGAAGAAGCAGTAGGATGAAAATAAGAATAATTCCAAGCCGGCAAAAAGTGTATGTGCAGAGTTCCTCTATTCTGCAGATACACTTAGAGGAGCTCTGCACATACACTTTTTGCCTGTTTGGAATTAATCTTATTTTCATCCTACTTCTTCTTCTTCTTCTTCTTTATCCTCATCCTCAGAAGAAGAAGAAGAGGATGAAGAAGAAGAAGAAGAAGAAGAAGAAGAAGAAGAAGTAGGATGAAAATAAGAATAATTGCAAGCCGGCAAAAAGTGTATGTGCAGAGTTCCTCTATTCTGCAGATACACTTAGAGGAGCTCTGCACATACACTTTTTGCCGGCTTGGAATTAATCTTATTTTCATCCTACTTCTTCTTCTTCTTCTTCTTCTTCATCCTCATCCTCATCCTCAGAAGAAGAAGAAGAGGATGAGGATGAGGATGAAGAAGAAGAAGAAGAAGAAGAAGAAGAAGAAGTAGGATGTCCTTCCATACAGCGGTTGAAACATTGTATCTATTTGTTTCCATAAATGGATCCATTTATGGAAACAAATAGATACAATGTTTCAACCGCTGTATGGAAGGACAGTCCCAGAACTGTCATTAATAGTCTATTTCTGACAGTTCTATGACATTCCCTCCATACAGCGGTTGAAACAGCTGTATGGAGTGAATGTCCCAGAACTGTCAGAAATAGACTATTTCTGACAGTTCTGGGACATTCACTCCATACAGCGGTTGAAACATTGTATCTATTTTTTTCCATAAATGACATTCTGCAGATACACTTAGAGGAGCGCTGCAGATACACTTTTTGCCGGCTTGGAATTATTCTTATTTTCATCCTACTTCTTCTTTTTCTTCTTATGAGGATGAGGATGAAGAAGAAGAAGTAGGATGAAAATAAGATTAATTCCAAGCCGGCAAAAAGTGTATCTGCAGCGCTCCTCTAAGTGTATTTGCAGAATGTCATTTATGGAAAAAAATAGATACAATGTTTCAACCGCTGTATGGAAGGACAGTCCCAGAACTGTCAGAAATAGTCTATTTCTGACAGTTCTGGGACATTCACTCCATACAGCTGTTTCAGAAATAGACTATTAATGACAGTTCTGGGACTGTCCTTCCATACAGCGGTTGAAACATTGTATCTATTTGTTTCCATAAATGGATCCATTTATGGAAACAAATAGATACAATGTTTCAACCGCTGTATGGAAGGACAGTCCCAGAACTGTCATTAATAGTCTATTTCTGACAGTTCTATGACATTCCCTCCATACAGCGGTTGAAACAGCTGTATGGAGTGAATGTCCCAGAACTGTCAGAAATAGACTATTTATGACAGTTCTGGGACTGTCCTTCCATACAGTGGTTGAAACATTGTATGTATTTGTTTCCATAAATGGATCCATTTATGGAAACAAATACATACAATGTTTCAACCGCTGTATGGAAGGACAGTCCCAGAACTGTCATTAATAGTCTATTTCTGACAGTTCCATGACATTCCCTCCATACAGCGGTTGAAACAGCTGTATGGAGTGAATGTCCCAGAACTGTCAGAAATAGACTATTTCTGACAGTTCTGGGACTGTCCTTCCATACAGCGGTTGAAACATTGTATCTATTTTTTTCCATAAATGACATTCTGCAAATACACTTAGAGGAGCGCTGCAGATACACTTTTTGCCGGCTTGGAATTAATCTTATTTTCATCCTACTTCTTCTTCTTCATCCTCATCCTCATAAGAAGAAAAAGAAGAAGTAGGATGAAAATAAGAATAATTCCAAGCCGGCAAAAAGTGTATCTGCAGCGCTCCTCTAAGTGTATCCGCAGAATGTCATTTATGGAAAAAAATAGATACAATGTTTCAACCGCTGTATGGAGTGAATGTCCCAGAACTGTCATAAATAGTCTATTTCTGACAGTTCTGGGACATTCACTCCATACAGCTGTTTCAACCGCTGTATGGAGGGAATGTCATGGAACTGTCAGAAATAGACTATTAATGACAGTTCTGGGACTCTGACATTTCCATGACATTCCCTCCATACAGCGGTTGAAACAGCTGTATGGAGTGAATGTCCCAGAACTGTCAGAAATAGACTATTTCTGACAGTTCTGGGACAATCACTCCATACAGCTGTTTCAACCGCTGTATGGAGGGAATGTCATGGAACTGTCAGAAATAGACTATTAATGACAGTTCTGGGACTCTGACAGTTCCATGACATTCCCTCCATACAGCGGTTGAAACAGCTGTATGGAGTGAATGTCCCAGAACTGTCAGAAATAGACAGAAACTGTCACAGAACTGTCCTTCTTCTCATCCTTCTCCTTCTTCTCATCCTTCTTCTCATCCTTCTTCTCATCCTTCTTCTCATCCTTCTCCTTCTTCTTCTCATCCTTCTCCTTCTTCTCATCCTTCTCCTTCTCCTTCTTCTCATCCTTCTCCTTCTTCTCATCCTTCTCCTTCTCCTTCTTCTCATCCTTCTCCTTCTCCTTCTTCTCATCCTTCTCCTTCTCCTTCTTCTCATCCTTCTCCTTCTTCTCATCCTTCTCCTTCTCCTTCTTCTCATCCTTCTCCTTCTTCTTCTCATCCTTCTCCTTCTCCTTCTTCTCATCCTTCTCCTTCTCCTTCTTCTCATCCTTCTCCTTCTCCATCTTCTCATCCTTCTCCTTCTTCTTCTCATCCTTCTCCTTCTCCATCTTCTCATCCTTCTCCTTCTCCATCTTCTCATCCTTCTCCTTCTCCTTCTTCTCATCCTTCTCCTTCTTCTCATCCTTCTCCTTCTCCTTCTTCTCATCCTTCTCCTTCTTCTCATCCTTCTCCTTCTCCTCATCCTTCTCCTTCTCCTTCTTCTCATCCTTCTCCTTCTCCTTCTTCTCATCCTTCTCCTTCTCCTTCTTCTCATCCTTCTCCTTCTCCTTCTTCTCATCCTTCTCCTTCTCCTTCTTCTCATCCTTCTCCTTCTCCTTCTCCTTCTCTTTCCTCATCTCCAAGGGCATTTAAATTAAAGGTACAGTGTTCTGCACTAATTTAAAGGCTCTCTGAAGCCTAGAAACCCTTTTTATAAGTCATCTTCGTAGCGAAGAAATTCGCATCGAATCGAATTTCACACTGGAATTCGCCGAATCAGCCGAATCGAATTTTTGAGAAATTCGCTCATCTCTAATGTTAGTAATAAAATGCTTTGGTGTCTTCTTTAACCACTTGCCCCCCCAGACAATTTACCCCCTTCCTACCCAGGCCATTTTTAGTATACGGCACTGCATTACTTACAACTGTGCGGCCATGCAACGCTGTACTTAAATGAAATTTATGTCCTTTTTTCCCTCACAAATAGAGCTTGTTTTTGGTGGTATTTGATTACCTTTGTGGTTTTTACTTTTTGAGCTATGAACAAAAACAAACAATAAAAAAAACCAAAACAATATTTTCTATTTTCTGCTATAAAACATACCCAATAAAAAAATTTTAAAAATCAAATTTCATAATTTTAGGCCAAAATGTATTCTGCTACATATTTTTGGTTTAAAAAAATCCCAATAATTGTATATTGATTAGTTTGCGCAAAAGTTATAGCGTCTACAAACTATGGTACATTAACTGGAATTTAGAACAAAAAATGTTATACTAGTAATGGCAGCGAGCAGCGACTTATAGCAGGACTGCGATATTGCAGCAGACATTTTTACACTAACTAACACTTTGTGGGAACCAGTGACACTAATACAGTGATTAATGCTACAAATATACACTAATCGTACTAACGACACTAGTTGAAAAGGGGTTAACATCTAGGGTGATCAAAGGGTTAAGTGTGTACCTAGCTATGTGCTTGGTGTACACTAGATAGTGCTTTTACTATGGGAAGTGATGGACTGAGTTCTCAAACATTTACATATATTTTGCCACACCCATAATGTTTTATCTTTTGATAGAGCTCTATATTGGTTTGGCACTCAATCAGCCTGTCCCAAGTTAACTCCTCCTATATTTTCTGCCAGCAATACCGAGCTTTTGGAAAAATCATTGTATTGTCCAGTCTAATATTTTTTCACAATATCACTTTTATATGATAAGTCCTAAAATCTAACAGTGCCACACCCACCTCCGATTTTGGTTTGATAAGAACTCTATATGAAATGCAGGGGCCATGATGTTTCCAGACAAATCTCCTCAGCAATACCCTGAGTGTTTTGAAGTATGCCAATGGCAAATTTATAGGAAGTACTTGAAATATATATAAAACTGTTGGAAGGGTAACCATCTTGATCACATTAATTCTTCCTATGCAGGATAAAGTATAAATTGGATAGCTTTTCAAATCCTGCTTAATATTATTACGAAGGGTAATATAATTATGTTGCTACAATTCTGCAATAGAAGGGGTTAGAATAATCCCCAGATATTTTAATCCTTTCATTATTATTAATTATTTCTATAATTAATAATATAATTATTTATCTTCAAATGGGAATTTTGGTTTGAGAGCCTTGCATTCCACCTGGAGAATTGAGATGTTTAATATTTCTATATTTCTGATTTTTCTATGTATTTCTTCAAGTTAGATATCGCTGCATATCTTTAAATTCTTTCAGGTTTCTGGAGAGGTTGCAGAGACAATACAAAATGCAATAGAGAGAGTGGGCACCCTCTTTGAGTTCCATTATTTAGGGGAATGGTTGTGATAGTGTCCCATTCACTTGTAATTGGGAAGAAGGTTTTGAATGCCATTAATATCTTTATCCAATTATGCATTTGCAGACCTAGTTCTAAGTGTTGTTATGTTATTAACATACAGTTTATTCCCAATTTACTCTGTCAAATGCTTTTTCAGAACCCATTGACAAGAACAAAGCTGGTTTCTTACTTTTTTTACTTTGTGAATCAGGAGTATAGTTTGTAAAACATTGGGGTAAATATACAAAAACTGGTGCACACAGAAACTGGTGCAGCTGTGCATAGTAACCAATCAGCTTCTAGGTTTTATTGTCAAAGCTTAATTGAACAAGCTGAAATTATAAGCTGATTGGTTCATATGCACAGCTGCATTAGATTCTAGTTTTAGTAAATCCCCAACCCCCCCCCCCCCATTGTCTCTGGTCTCTCTCCCGGGTTCAAATGCGGCTCGATCTTTATCTATCAAGTATGGCATGTGATGTTTTAACCTCTCAGCCAGAATCCTTAAGTATAATTTAATATCTTCATTTAGAAAGAGATTGGTCTGAAACTGGAATGGAGGATTGTCATATAAGCTAATAGGGCCTATGATCTAATCTCTCAAAATCGTAAATCTGGAAAAAAGGGATCACTTGTTCCGAAATATTCTTAAACTTGCCATAGATAGTAGATAAAATAGAATTTAGAATGAAAATTCTTAGGAAAAGAATGTTCTAAGACAGTTTTTCTAATCATTAGTGGGTCAAAATTACATTCATTTGCAACTATAGTGATGAAAATTTTAAGGAGCAGAATGGGAAATGTTTCTTTATCGAACAAATTTCTAACAGCGTATGTGGTTCAAATCTGATGAAGTCCAATCATTCTAAAAAGAAAATTAAATCTTTCAAGCTGCATTTGAATGTTCTGACAACATTATGAGAATTTTTATATATATTTTCCTAAGACATTTCCTAATAATTTCCTTTTGAAATTCTATCCATCTATGGCCAGCTTCACACAGTATAATTGAATCGATAAATAGAATATTGAGTAAATTAGAGATGACTAGTAAACTAAGGGTTACTAAGGGGTTGAACAGAGAAACTTTTTAATTAAAAAAAAAAAAGAAGCAGAATGATAGTGAGGATCAATTTTAAGCTGAACCAGTTAATTGTATTATAGAAAGCCAATTATAGTGTGACAAAGTATCCGCCGGAAAATGGTCCTGTGCTCTATCAATGGTATAGTCTGGATAAAAGTGTTGGAGCTGTGGCCAGTGTGAGCGCAACAGAGAAACAGAGTGGGATCGTAGAACAGGACAAAAAGATGGGTTATCAAAAATGGGAGTCAAGGGACCTTTACGATGGGAAAGTTTATGAGGGATGACAAATCTGTCCCATCCTAAGAGGAGATGGTGAACCAAGATTGGTAGGGTGGAGGGAGGGGAGCATTGTGCGGGAGAAATCCAGGGTAGTGCCCTTAAATCAAGGGGGAAGAGGGCCTGTTCTAACTGAACTATGCATTTATTGGATAAACGGTAGAACCAATCAAGTAATCTATTTAAAACTGCGGCCCGCTGGTAAAGGGAGAAATTGGGAAGACCCGAGTCCCCTGCCTCTTTAGATTTCATAAGGACTGCCAGTTTCAGGAAGGGTCGATGAGATCTTCAAATAAAGTCTATGGCACGAGATCGAAGATGAGTGAAGAAATGTTTAGGTGGAACAATAGGAATTACAGTAAAAATATAAAGAAATCGAAGTAGGATGTCCATTTTTAGGGCATTAATGCAGGGAAACCAAGTCTCGTTTGAATTGGAAAGGGAACTTCCTCTGAAGCTGAGTTAGGACATGGTTGGGGAGGGAAACATTAAAAATTTCCGATTTGGAAGGATTGATTTTAAGTTGCTAAGATTGCCAAATCTTGTGAATTCTAACATGACATTGGAAAGTGATGGTTGCTTCAAGAACAGGAGAAGGTCGTCAGCAAAGAGTGCAAATTTATGAGACCCCTCTCCTATTGGAACCCCTTTGATGGAATCATTGGCCCTGAGAGCTACAGCTAAGTATTCGATAACACATGAAGATAAGACATGTAAATCTTTAACTACCTTGGGATCCTATAAGAGTGACTCATCTAGCTTCCCAGTAAATTGTCTCATTGGGAGACCTGACAGATTTATTGGGGCTTGGTGTGATAAGACAATTGTTGTATTTCCAAGGACATCAAGGATTTCAATAACTGATGTTCTGAAAAAATATAATCAATCCTTGAACATGAAACATGGACTTCATATTAAAAATCTTTTTTCTTTTGGATGTAAAATTTTCCAAGCATCCACTAGCTGCTGGTGGCATAGCCCCTGCTTAGAAAGTGGATGAATATCCAAGACTGGATCAATTACAAAATTAAAATCGCCTGCCATTATTACTTTACTTTCTTTAAAGGTCCTCAAACATACTGAACACCTGCTTCAGAAATAAAAATTGGTTGTATATTGGGGCAATATACTTCGACCAATATGCACACAAAGTTACAGTGTTTAACATGCACTTCATAAACAAATATCTTCCTCCTGGATCTGACATTACTGCTTTCAATATAAAATAAGCAATTCCCTTGACCCTTTTGTTAGGGAAACATCCATAACACCAAATAGAGTAATCTTTTGAACTATAACTTATTAGACGTGTGCATGGTGTACATTTTAGTTTCTTTTGATTCATTTGTTAATTGAAGAATTTCATTTCATCATATTTGTTATAATGAACAGATTCATTTTTGGGATTTGTTTTATATCATTGGCATTCATTTTGTATATTTGATTGTATCAGAACGATTTGACATTTTTTAATCCAATCTGAATTAATTGTGAATAGCTGGTTGTCGGCATAAAAAAAAAAATACATTGGGGGACACCCTATTCTATACAAGGCCCTTTGGGTCTGGTATGGATTTTTTGGTGGAACCCCCTGCCAAAAGTTTTTTAAAACAATGTGGAGCCCCCCCCTCTAAACCCTTACCAGACCCTTAAGTCTGGTTTTGATTTTAAGGGGAACCCCACACCAAATTAAAGAAAAAATGGTGTAGAGTCCCCTCCAAGTCCATATCAAACCCTTATCCAAGGTTGCAGTTTGGCAGGCCAGGAAAAGGGGGGGACGAGCGAGCACCCCCCGAACCACACCAGACCACATGCCCTTTACATGGGGGGGTGCTTTGGGCAAGGGGGCTGATGGGAACAAGGGTCTCTTCCCCACAACCCTAGGTGGTGATTGTGGGTATCTGCAGGCGGGGTGATTATCAGAATCTGGAAGCCCTTTAACAAGGGGGGGGGGCCTAGATCCCAGGTCCATCATGTGAATGAGTACGGTATACATAGCCCTACTCATTCGCCGGAAATAAAAAATCTTAAAAGTAAATAAAGACACAAATACAATTTTTAAAAGTTCTTTAATAAAAAAGACAAAAAAGTCCTCCAAAGTAGATCCAACATCAAGCATGATGAATGATTGCAAGGACACTCTCCAAATGACAGGTAAACATGGGGGCGGGGTCCCCATGAGGATCCTCCCCTGTTTGAGAGATTGTTCTGAGCTCTTCTATGTCAGTGTTTCTCAACTGTTTTTTCAGTCAAGGCACCCTTTAAAATCATGGACAATTTCAGGGCACCCTTTAAAATTATGTACAGTCTCAAGGCGCCCCATTCTAAAATGTAAAAAACTATTCTAATAGTTTTACATTACCCGTCAACATCCACACAAGTAGGACACCCAATATTAGAGGTGATTTATTTTTCCAAGTCACAGACAAATAATGTGAACCCAGCGCTGACAGAGAGGAGAAGGGGTGGGTCAAACAAGGATTCTATGCATCCTCCTTATCAACTGATTATAAAATTGGTTGTTGGATGCCGGCAACTAGAAGGTCATAATGATGCACAATGAAAACCCGTGGCTTTGTGTAACTAAAAGGCAGGTTAGATCCGCCTCTGGCTTGTACACAATTTTTGGGCAATTTTTACACATTTTGCCAAGGCCCCCTGAAGAAACCTCATGGCACTCTAGGGTTGAAAATGGCTGCCCTATGTGCATATCCACTACACTCACTTCCCCAATAAAACATTTTTATGCTTAGCCACTTTCAGTCTCTCTCATATGACCTTCAACTGTAGTTTATTTTGTCTTGAAGCCTCATACTCTCTTCCATGAATGCTCCTTCAAGGCACTCCACTCTGGGATAGCTTCTTTCCTAATTTTCTAACACAGGGACTTCGAACTTTCAACAGAAATCTCAGGGAATCTCAGTCCTCAGAGAATCTCAGGACTGCCCTGATATGCCCTGCCCTGATATAAAAAATCAGGGCCATTTTTATGACCCTGATTTTGTAATATCAAATATGCTAGGAACTCCCACCTGTATTGTACATTTCTAGTTTTCAGTTGGGTTATTAATGGCTTTAATCAAGGCAAAAAGCCTTTCATTAGCTGTTTCCCCTCCCCCGATACCTAAACACTTACCTGAGTCCTGTATCGTTCAAGTACCGTGCTCGTCTGCAGGTCTTCTCTACCATTTCCATAGAACTTTATAGGGAGACCGACAAACATCATGCAACTGAAGGCATTTTCCAAAGAGAAGTGGGAAAAATTAAAGTTTATGTCAGAGACTAGTAGGCAGTTATAAAAAATGCTTACAAGTACTGATTTCTGCTACAGGGAGCAATAACTTACTTTTTCTGCAGTACACTATTACATTTGTTGATATTTTTTAATAAATTATTGAAAAGCCAATTTTCTCTTATTCAAGTGTGTCACCTTTATATGTAGACACTGAATAAAGATCCAATGTTTGCATGTTCAAATATTTTAAAAAGTAAGTTTTCATAGAATTTACCTAATTTTTCACATTACTAAATAGATATAATTTACACATCTTAGTGCTAGATCTAAAGCTGCCATTTATTTTATGTTGTATAACATTGTTGTTTGACCTTTACAGTAACATTAAACATCAATGACCTCTGTGTATTAACCATTTTTCTAATTAAGAGAACATTCTATCTGTATTTTATTTTTATTTTTTTATTAGAAAGCATTCTGAATTTGTCATTAATTACTACTCTTCTGTTTCCTAGGAATTTGATAAAGACAATATTCCACCAAAGGTTATTGCCCAGATAAGAAGAGATTTTATCAGCAATCCAGAGTTCCAGCCAGCTGTCATTAAGAATGTCTCTTCAGCCTGTGAAGGGCTTTGTAGCTGGGTCAGGGCCATTGAAGTCTATGACAAGGTTGCCAAGGTAACGACTGTGTCCTAAGATTCTTCGTAAGCATCAAAGTTTCATCTTGTTAAATTTGTATAGGCAATGAATTGTTGAGATGAATCTTAACACAGTATAGGAACAGCTTATCCTCATATTTATGTATACATAGGATGATCGTTTTATTGCTGTCATAAATATTGAATATACAGAAATGTATAATATAACCAACAGATACATGTTGTACGTATATGTTATTATATGTTCCACAATTTTACAGTTACTTATTATTCCACTTTGGATGCTATAAATGTATTTGTTATTTAATTTACTTCATAGGATAGAGATCAGCATAAAAACAATATAGATAACTAAAAATAGGTGTAATATTACATTTTTCTAATGTTGTTATCGCATGCTTACAGCTAAAATCATTGAGCCAGTTAATTAAGCGTCAGTTAATCAGTTAATTGCTGTTAATTGCCCCTCTGACCATCTGGTTGCCTTGGTAATGGATCAATCATTGGGTTGAGAAGTTGAAGAGGTTATCACAAACTAGGGTAGGAATAGGAAATGTTAAGACTACTTTTTCTAACATTAATGCAATGCACTATAAATACAATGCACAGAAATGAAAGGATGCTTATGGTAGATAACTAGAATTCCATCAAAATTTGATACTGTAAGTCCTTACTGCTTGCCACACAATATCTAGAAAGCCTTACTGTGTAAGATAAATAGGAAAATGATTTATCTAATTATTAAAGAAAAAGAACAAGTATGATTATATGATGTCTCATCTGTTCCTACACAGTATATAGCTCTGACTACCTGTGGAACTGCTGGTTTCTTGGGTTCTCAATCCCTTCCCAGTGGTGACTTGTCCTTAACTAGGCCTAACAACTCAGCAAAATACCTGTAACAATGCAATGAGTTTTATTAGTGTAGTGTAACTTAGACAGTAGTTACATATAGTATTGTAGTGGCTGAGCTGTAACCAGTTAAGTTGACATCTATTTTCCAGAGTTCTGCAAGTTCTCCTATTACCTTAAAGTGGAACTTTAGTCAGAAAATGAAAACCCGCTAGATCTCTTCAGGCTGGCCACTTTTGCGGGTATAGCTATGTAAACATTAAAAACAAGTGTTTATACTGTTTAAACTGTGCCAAAAAATTTAGAGGCTTGCTGACAGCCTAGGGGCTCTGGGCTTTAGCAAAATGGCAGCCTCCAGCAAGAAGATGCAGGAAAAATGCCAGAGGCAATTTACAGCACACACTTATTTTGGTAGCATAATGATTAATGTGGAATATATGTTTCTTGCTAAAGATCATCATTTTTTTAAAGTTGTTATGAGTAAAATTCCACTTTAAGCACTTCACCTCTCACACCTATTCAACCCCTATGGACCAAAGAAGTTTTTACAATTCCGCAATGGATCTGTTTATTCTGTGATAACTGTGCCATTACTTAACATGACAAGGTTATACCCATATTGTTTTTGAAGGACAAACCAGGCTTTTTTTCATAATTATTGCCTTGCAACAATCTTTTTTTTTTCAATCCTCAGACAAATAAATGCAACAAAATTAAACAAAACACACTTTTTCTTTTTTGACCAGTGTTAGTTTAAAAATAAATAAATAAAAGTGAGCATTTAATTTTGTAATTTGTCCTGTTTAAAATGGTACAAATATATTTTATTATGGTACAAAGCATTGCAAAGTAATTTGCAAATGAAATAGTGTGTTTTATTAATAACTATATATATAACTTATGTATTAATAAACAAAACAATAAAAAACAAATAATCGTTAAAATGTTACTGGTTAAAAAAATATAAACAAACAAAAAAATCAGAAGGAAAAATATAGTTGCATAGATAAGTAGAATATGGAGTTAATTAGGACTGATTAGTAAAAAAAAAAAACTTGTTTTTACTTGCCAGGTTACATAGTTACATAATTAGTCTGGCTGAAAAAAAGACAAAAGTCCATCCAGTTCAACCATAAAAAAAAAAAATTATAATCCTACACCCACAGTTGATTTAGAGGAATGCGAAAAACCCAGCAAAACATGATCCAATTTGCTCCTGCAGGGGAAAAAATTATTTCCTGATCCTCCGAAAGGCAATCCGATTTTCCCTGGATCAACTTTACCTATAAATGTTAATAACCAGTTATATTCTGTGTATCCAAGAAAGAATGCAGGCCTTTTTAACCTCCCTAGCGGTCTGATTATGTCCATATTTCTGTGCTCAAAGCGGTACTTTTTTTGCATGGAAATATGTATTTTTTTATTGTAGGCCTGTAATTTTTAGGAATAACTCACTGAAATCTGTCTGAACAAGAGTCTAGTAAACATGCCAAGTAGGATAAAACTTTAAACACGAAATCATAAATTATAATTTAATAAATAATCATAAAAAATAATAATAATACATTTTATTCAATAATATAATCAAACCAAAAACACTGAAATTTGAAATATAGCGCCAAGTTCGCACATCACTGAGCAAAGTCGCAAAATCGTTTTCAGTGTCTGATGACGAATTTCCCCACGAATCATTATCACTCAATTCTGCAAGTGGTTCTGATTTACTATCGCTGATCTCTAGCTGGTCTAAAACCGCTTTTGACCTAAAGGGACGCTTTTTGGATGCCATGGACGTTTCTCAGTTTCCAGGCAGAAAGAACAGTAAAAATGCAGGCAGGGCACAGGACAAAGCACTCGGGACAAAATGTATGTGAAATGCTTTGATACAGTAATGTTATGCTTTGTGATTTTAGTGATTTTAGTGAATGTCACTTTTTGTCATCTTTAAATTTCCCGCCGTTCCGTCCCCCGTACGTCCCAACGCTCGCAGGGGACGGAACCCAGATGACAGTTGCTGGCATCCGCCGGATTACATTGCCAGGGGGACTGCAGGAGGGACATCGCGGGAGTGCAGGACAAGGTAAGTGATCGAGGGATCCCGGAGCAGCGCTGCAGGGTATTCCCGAGTGTAGCTCGGGGTTACCGCTTGTGGTACTGAAACTTTACCCCGAGCTACACTCGGGAATACCGCCAGGGAGGTTGAAGCAATCCACTGAGCTGACCGGAACTGACTCTTGAGTGAGTCTAGTCCACATTTTCACAGCTCTTACTGTGAAGAAAGCTTTCCGTATTTGAGGATTAAACTTCTTTTCCTCCAGACGTAGAGTGCCCCCTTGTCCTTTGTGATGACCTCAGGGTGAATAGCTCTACACCGAGTTCACTATATGAACCACTGATGTATTTATACATGTTGATCATATCCCCCCTTAATCGCCTCAAGAGATAATAAATTCAGTTCCTCTAATCTTTCCTCAAAGCGGAGCTCCTCCATGCCTCTTATCAGTTTAGTTGCCCTTCTCTGTACTTTCTCCAGTTCCCCAGATTACTTTAACTAACATTATCTGCAGACCTTGTATTCCTTTGATCTACAGATGAATAAACAGAGTAGTAGATGTGTGAGATTCAATTCGTTTAGATTCATTTTTGGAGATTTCGATATATCCAAATTTCCGAATGGACATACAGAATCTGAATGAATTTGAAAATAGTTATAATGAAAATTTTGGATTCATTCAGCATTCGGATTTTTTGAGAAGAGCCAGTTGTAATTGAGTGGGTGGCTGCTGTGTGTTTAACAACCATGACACATCTGCTGTCAGTAGGATATAAACAAAAGAAGTGTAGTTTACAAAAAAAAGTGCGGGGGGCCCCCCCAATTCATACTAGGTCCTTTGGGTCAGGTATGGATTTTTAGGGGAACCATATACTGAAAAAACCCAAAGTTGTGCCCCCCCCCAACAAAAAATCCATTCCAGACCCTTATCCAAGCATGCAACCTCTCCGGCTAGGAAAGAAAGGACATGTAAACACCCCGCTGAGCCATACTAGGCCACATGCTCGCAGCATGAGGGGTGCTTGAAGGGAGGAGGATTCCCCCCAAAGCACCTTGTCCCCATAAATTGGGACAAGGACCTCTTCAACCCAACCCTGGGTGGTGGTTGTGGGGGGCTGCGGGTGGGAGGGTTATCAGAATCTGGAAGCCCCCTTTAACAAGGTGGCCCCTAGATCTACGCCCCTCCCAAAAAAAAAGTTTCAAAAGCAAGTAAAAACACAAACACAGTTTTTAAAAAGTCCTTTATTTAAAAAAAAAGAGAGAATGTTCCCTGAAGTAGATCCATCAATCACGATGAACGGTGACACGCACAAAAAAAAAAAGCTGCCCGCCAATCATGACGTGGGGGACCCCACACTGTTTTTATTTATTATTTTATAATGCCCCCCCCCCCCCTCTGGTGTCACCCTCACTTCACACCAGACAGTTTATAGTCAATCTCTCTAATAAGTGACAAATCATTGCAAGCACTCTTCTCACTTAAGAAAGTCTTACCACTCATTACCAGATGTTTAACCTTCTGTATTTGGGAGCACTGGACTTATGATGACTCTGTTTACTCTTCCATGAGCTTTCAATTCAGACAATAAGACCATAGAATGAAACAACAGTAAGCACAATACGTGCCGTGTAGCCCCCAGCAGGCCTATGTGAGCATGTTGCCCTTGGCAACTGTAGACACTTTATCCATACAAAGTTTTTTTGCAGTCACACACCTCTACCTGGTCAGATTACCTTGTGCTGTGTACAGAGGGAAGGGGGAGGGGCACTTTCCCTTATTTACTGCACTGTAAACATTGCACTAATTGTCAGGGCTGTCTGTGTGGTATCTCCCTGCACTGTAAAGTACTGTAATGTCTCTTTGAGTTTGCTGACTCATACCTTTTCTCTCCTGGGGACAAATGCACACCTGTTGGGTGATTGAAGCAACTTTCAAGACAGTAAAAGTTTGACTTTTAATTTGACATAATAATCACTAACTTTTTCCATCAGTATATAGTTTGTTTGTGGTTCTCCCACTAAGAGGCGCATCAGGTACACTACTTTTCCAAACCAACCTGCTCAAAATTCTTCATCATCAAGTCATCATCAGGTAGCATCCTTCGTAAAAACTCAGCTCATTTTATTTCACCTGAATTGCAACAAGAAATAACACTTGCCTCATGCTTCTGGATACTATTTGTAGCTGGGGTCACCACTGCCTTTTTACACCCATCCACAGCAGACTCCAAAACTGCCAGATTCTTTTTCGGCACATATAGGGATTGCACAGGTAGAGGAATCCCCTCCAGCAACAGAATTCTCACCATAATTTTAGCAATGTCCTTTTTGAACTATAAGAAATGTAGCAATGTTATGTTTTGTTGATTTAAAATTTTCTACTGTTTTTAAACATTTTTATTTATTTATTTATGGGGGGGTTCCCCCACAGGGATTCGTGCCATCATGTAGAGCACAACATGTAATGCTTTCTGCCCCTTGCCTTTTTTTAGGTTCACTCAGATCCACAGCTTGTCCCTGCACTGACAATAATCCTGCTGGCTATTGAGTTGATCAGTTTGGGCTGTACAGGCTCTCAGCCTGTTCAAACACCATTTTTCTCTCTGTTCTTGACAGTGACCAACTCACTTTTCATCAGACAATGGTCTGGTCAATGTGCCTGACTGTAAGGCCAGGACATATGCTCCCTGCATCCACACACACTGCTCACCACAGCATGACTCTTCTGGGGTAGGAGGAGCACAATATAGATAGACAAATTTTCTTTTGTGGATAACAAACACTTGTCAATCAGCCTTACCCCTGCTTACATTTGCAAGAAAAAATTTGTGAACCCCTTGGGATTACGTGGAGTTTTGCATGAATTGGGCATAAAATGTGCTCTGAACGTCATCTAAGTCACAACAATAGAAGAACACAGTCTGCTGAACATAATACTACACAAACATTAGATGTTGCCATGGTTTAATTGCACATAACATGTAAACATTCACAGTGCAGGGAGGAAAAAGTATGTGAACCTTTGGACTTAATAACTGGTTGACCCTCCTTTGGCAGCAATAACCTCAACCAAACGTTTCGTGTAGTTGCAGATCAGACCTGCAAAATGATCTGGAGTCATTTTGGACCACTCCTCTTCACAAAACTGTTTCAGTGTAGCAATATTCTTGGGATGTCTGGTGTGAATCGCTCTCTTAAGGTCATGCCACAGCATTTCAATCGGGTTGAGGTCAGGACTCTGACTGGGCCACTCCAGAAGGTGTATTCTGTGCTGTTGCAGCCATTGTTTTGTTGAATTACTTGTAAGCTTTGGGTCATTGTCCTGTTGCATCTCCCATCCTCTGCGGACAGACAGTCGTACGTTTTCCTGCAAAATGTCTTGATAAACTCTGGAATTCATTTTCCCATCAATGACAACAATCCCTCCAGGCCCTGAGGCAGCAAAGTAGCCCCAAACCATGATGCTCCCTCCGCCATGTTTTACAGTGGGGATGAGGTTTTGATGTTGGTGTGCTGTGCTTTTTTTTCTCCACACATAGTGTTGTGTGTTCTTCCCAAACAACTCAATCTTGGTTTCATCTGTCCACAGTTTATTTTGCCAGTAGGGCTGTGGAACATCCAGGTGCTCTTTTGCAAACTTCAAACGTGCTGCAATATTCTTTTTGGACAGCAATGGCTTCCTCCGTGGTGTCCTCCCATGTACTCCATTCTTGTTTAATGTTTTCCTTATTGTAGATGTGTCAACAAAAATGTTAGCATGTGCCAGAGATTTCTGTAGGTCTTTAGCTGGCACTCTGGGATTCTTCTTTACCTCATGCAGCATTCTGCGCTGTGCTCTTGCAGTCATTTTTACAGGACGACCACGCCTAGGGAGAATAGCAACAGTGCTAAACTTTCTCCATTTGTAGACAGTCTGTCTTACCGTGGACACATGAACATCAAGGCTTTTGGAGATACTTTTGTAACCCTTTCCAGCTTCATGCAAGTCAACAATTCTTGATCGTAGGTCTTCTGAGAGCTCTTTTCTGCGAGGCATGGTTCACATCAGACAGTGCTTCTTGAAAGCAGTAAACTCAAAACAGGTGTGTGTTTTTTAAGGGCAGGACAGCTGTCAGCAACACATCCAATATCATCACACTGATTGGAGTCAAGGTTGGCTCACTCCTGGCTCCAATTAGCTCTGGGAGAAGTCATTAAGCTAGGGCCTCACATACTTTTTCCTCCCTGCACTGTGAATGTTTACATGTTATGTGCAATTAAACCATGGCAACATCTAATGTTTGTGCAGTATTATGTTCAGCAGACTGTGTTCTCCTATTGTTGTGACTTAGATGACGTTCAGAGCACATTTTATGCCCAATTCATGCAAACCTCCACGTAATCCCAAGGGGTTCACATACTTTTTCTTGCAACTGTATGTGTGTGTGTATATAGGAACACTTTGAAAACGCATCATATCTCAATGGGGAAAAATATGCTGGATATCTATACTGATATGGACTGGGTAATGTGTTAGGAACATAAGGATGCCACATCGTTTGTTGGAAATGAAAATTATCAGACCTACAGAGGACTGAATTCAAAGACACTCCGAAAATCAAAGTGCAAAAATTATGCCACAGGCTAGTCCATTTTGCTGAAATTTCATTGCAGCAACTGAAATTGGTAATCAGAAGATTGTATGGCCCCAAGTGTTTGTATGCAAGCCTGCCAACATTGGGGCATTCTCCTAATAAGATGATGGATGGTGTCCTGGGGTATTTCCTCCCAGATCTGGACCGGGGCATGACTGAGCTCCTGGACAGTCTGAGGTGCAACTTGGCAGCATGGATAGACTAAAACATGATATCCCAGTGGTGTTCTATTGGATTTTGGTCAGGTGAGCGTGGGGGCCATTCAATGGTATCAATTCCTTCATCCTCCAGGAACTCCCTGCATACTCTCGCTACATGAGGCCGGGCATTGTCATGCACCAGGAGGAGCCCAGGACCCACTGCACCAGCATAGGCTCTGACAATGGGTCCATGGATTTCATCCTGATACCTAATAACAGTCAGAGTGCCATTGTCTAGCCTGTAGAAGTCTGTCACTGACCCACCACCAAAATGGTCATGCTAAATGATGTTACAGGCAGCATAATGTTCTCTATGGTTTCTCCAGACCCTTTCACGTCTGTCACGTGTGCTCAGGGTGAACCTGCTCTCATCTATGAAAAGCACAGGGTGCCAGTGTCAGACCTGCCAATTCTGGTGTTCAATGGCAAATGCCAATCGAGCTCTATAGTGCCGGGCAGTGAGCACAGGGCCCACTAGAGGAAGTTGGGCCCTCAGGCCACCCTCCTGAAATCTGTTTCTGATTGTTTTGTCAGAGACGTTCAAACCAGTGGCCTGCTGGAAGTAATTTTGTAGGGTTCTGGCAGTGCTTATCCTGTTCCTTCTTGCACAAAGGAGCAGATACCGATCCTGTTGATGAATTAAGGACCTTCTATGGCCCTGTCCAGCTCTCGTAGAGTAACTACCTGTCTTCTGGAATCTCCTCCATGCTCTTGAGACTGTGCTGGGAGACACAGAAAACCTTCTGGCAATGGCACATATTGATGTGCCATCCTGGAGGAATTGGACTGTCCGTGCAAACTCTGTAAGGTCCATGTATCACCTAATGCTACCAGCAGCTGGAACTGTGTACCTAATAAAATGGCCAGTGAATGTGTGTATATATATATATATATATATGTATACACCTTACTTCAAAATCTAGTTTCAAACTGGGATTATTGCCATTTTTGTATAGCTTGCCTGCTGCATTTGGTGTGGGGACACATTGAACCCCTTCACCTGCCATTGTGCTCTTTCTGGGCTTCTAATGTGTCACTGTGTCTTTGAGGAGTGGGATCCCTCCAGGTATGCTTGTCCTTAATTTATTCACTGCTATATATGCTTCAACTTAGAATTTTAAGAGTTAGAACTGCACTTCTAGCAAGTCAGAGTGGCTTCCCCATATATTTGTGAAATTGTGCAACTAAAACCTCAGTTTTTAACACACATTGTTAGATGGTTTCAATTTGGGTTTTTATTTTCTAGCTGGAAAGTGTTCATGGAAACCTTCTGTTTGTTTGTGCTGTTCAATGCCCTTCCATGTGCACCTTACTTACTTCAAAAGCTAGTTATAAATTGGGATACTTTCCATTCTTGCATAACTTGCTACACACACACATTTTTTTTTTTTACAGATACATTGGTTTTAATAAAAATATGAGCAGTGTTGTGTGCTGGTGCCAATATAAGGCATGGTTATATTCTCAGGGGATCTTTTATATGTTATCTCCCTGGCAAACATCTTTTGTTTGCTGCCTGAGGCATGACAGTTTGATTACTATGATCCCTGGCTGAAAGCAGATCTCTCATTGGTGTGTCACTCTTTGTTGATTATCCGTCACAGAATATCAGCCTTCATTTCAGCACTGTCCATATAATCCAGGGGCTGTTTTAATAACTTCATCAGAGATGTCGCACGCCTGTCTTTCATTATTTTCATTCATTGCATCTAAAATGCTTTAGAATAGGCCAGAATTTTCTAAACCTTAAGGTCAAAATAAGTTCTTAGCAAATACTATATAAAAGGTACTGTACAGCTATCCATAAACATTAAACGGTAGTTGTACATTAGGTAAGAATCTGATCAGCAAAATGTTTTTTTCAGCTGATGATCACATTCCCACCCTATAAGGACACTATTGGTCAATTTAAAGGCAACCATAGTTTGTATATGGTTTAATTATTTGGTATAGAAACACTAGAAAATAAAATCCGTCATTTCTTTTTAACCAGGCAAATATAGTATAATGCATATGAATATAGCATAGTTACAATGAGCAGATATTTCACCAAGTTGATTTACTAATATGCTGTAAATAGCCTAATTAGCCTGAGTCATTTATTCAGTTCTATTCACAGCACACACTGCTGCCTGCATAAGAGGAGTTGCACACCCCTCCCTACCTGCTAGTTCATGCTGATTCATGACTCTTTTATTCTTCTAAACAAATGAGCAGGTAGTGCTGGGCTTTCTAATAAGAAAGCCACACAAGCTCTTCAAATAACCTCTCAATAGAGAACCTTACCAGAAAATGGTTAAAATATTATTATTTCCCTTGAAGGCTCCAATACTCAGCCTACTTAGCTTGATTATTATGTATACCAAGCTCTTCTATAAAAAAATAAAAATAAAAAAACAAATAAAAAACTAGAATCTTTTTAAACTGTATTTTTCTTCTGGAACTAAATAGCATAGCACATTTACATTTTTATGTATCTGTCTCTTTTAATGATCTGTTTGTTTTAGTGCCCTTCATGGTCTGGGTTGTAAAATGGCTGTTTTGAGATGAACTATTTAAATGTATTTGTGTCAGACAAATACATGGTTATTCTTGCAAAGTCATCATTCAGGCAGGAGGTCTGCAGCAGACAAACTGCCTGTAACAGAACACACTAGCTTTTTTCATATAAGTATGGTTCCAATCATTTTCAATTGAAGCACTCGTATGGAGAAAATGTACTAAATTGTTACATGCTGTGATGATGTACATTACTGTGAGAGTGAACATTACAAAATTAAACTTAACACATCATGATATTAGTTTTTATGAGAGCATTGGTCCCAGATCAAAACATATTGCCATATGGCTACAGGCTCCTGTCATTTATCCTGCTATAAAGGGATTAAGGCATCATTTGCTATGGTTTCTATGTTCAAGAGATAAGATGGACCTCTATCTTAAAAAGATTTAATGTAAACAATAGATGTGTACAAAGAGATACTCTTAACACTGCATTATAAAGTTAAAACCTCAGTACTTTTTATAGGACCCTTGCTCTTACAGTACACAGTGTAATCAGGCATAGCAGAATGTTTCTAAAGTACTTTTGCTCGGAAAAATGCTTAGTAAGGGTGACATGTTTTCTGCAAATGTGTAACTTTGTATAGAGAGTTGTAAATGTGTAACTTTGTATAGAGAGCTGAAGCACATTTAGGCTGGTAACGACCCTTCACACTTATGTATATGCAGTAACATGCATGTGGTCCAGGGGCGGACTGACCATTTGGAAACTCGGGCACTGCCCTAGGGCCGGGGTCAGTAGGGGGCCCCATGAGATGCCCCTAGTACCTTTTTCATAGGTTTTTTTGAGTTTGGGCAAGGACACAGGGGCCCCATGATCCCCTATTGCCCGGGGGCCCAATGAATTGTCAGTATGCCCCTGATGTGGTCAGCTACAGCAGGGATCTGTTCATCCAGTAGCAGTAGCAGCTCAGTCACTTTCCAACAAACCTGCTTGTTTCCAGACTGTCTTTTCCCCTACACTCTCTAGTCTACAGACCACATTTCTCCTTGCTCTGTTGCACCAGTCAATCACTTTACCAGACCCATTCAAGTTGGCTGCTACCTGCAGTGGATACACTCCATAGATGAACATTACAAAATGGTCACTTTAAAGATAGCTGCTGCACTTCTGCATCAATGAATATTTAGTTTAATCCTGTCCACAATGCAGAAGGATAATATGGCAGCAACAAAAGGGAACGTTCTACAGCAGTTGTCAGCTATAGTCCAGGTTACAATTATACATATACTGTATGTATGTATATATATATATATATATATATAAAGATTAGCACTGAGCAGTCCATCAAAGAGAACATGATAAGAGATTATTCCAGGTCACCTAAGCATCATAAATCACAAAACTTTTATCCTCTCAATGCATGTGCTGTTGTATCTCTATTAATTTGAAAAAGTAATACAATTCAAAACATGCTGCCCTCCGCACGTGTTTTGGACCTTTAGTCTGTGATTTTAAAAACACATATTTGTAAAGAATTGCTTACTCAACCATAAAAATATATCATTTGGAATGACATATGCGCATTTCATTTCTGAAACATAATTCAGTTGGTAGACCTTTGCACCATCCAATTCTTTTTCTGTTAAAGGCCATTTGTCTCATCACCTTGTCAGAAATGATTAGACACTTGACCATATCAAGAAGAATCCATTTTGGTCAGCTCCTGTTTTATGCATGTAATGTGCCTAAAGGTAAAGCACAGGGTCTATGTGCAGAAAGGTGCTAAATATTTTAAGTGGAGTGGTGAATTGTTTTGCCAAGCAGACCTTATCACCTTTGGTGAGGTATGTGTTTATATTACTGGGGTTACAGGTATAACTGCATACAGAATATCACATACTCATTATGATTTACTGCATTGTTGTCAAGGTAAAAAAAATAGAATTCCTACTCTGAATGTACCTATTTGATTTCTGCAAGACTGTACAGAATACACAGTATTTCTGGATACAATAGACAGTATCTTTATTCCTGCCAGTCATTCTTTAGGGATACAAAATCTACAGGTATCTGTCAATGGACTTTCCTGACCACATGTAGTTATTCTGAAATAATGCTGGTACTAGTTACATGAAAGCTTTTTACTCTCATGTGAAAGTGTACAGCTACAGCTATGCACTATTTGGATAGAAGGGTGAATCACTCTTACATCTAATGTCTGTGGTCATCTTAAAGTGATTGTAAATGCTCTTTAAAAAATATAACAGACAGGTTTGGACTTACCTTCTCTGTGCAGTAGAATTCTTTGATCCCCTGCCGACACTCAAAAGCCGCTTTCCCCCCTTGACACAGACAGTGGGACTCGACCCCACTCCCTCGTCATTGGCTTTGATTGACAGAAGTAGGAGCCAATGTCTCCCACTGCTTTACCAATGCCAATGAGATCAGAATTAGGGAGAGAGAAAAGCCAAAGATGGGCATAGTGCTGGATTGAATGAGGGCACAGGTAAGTAAAAGAGAAGGTGAAGGGGGATACTGATACCTATCCACTTTTTACCTTAATGCCAGGAATGCATTAAGGTAAAAAATGTTTAGGCTTTGTAACCACTTTACAGTATTTTTATGTTTAATTTATTATATACTAAGAAACCCATGTCACAGACTCATTCACAAGAAAAGAAGGCAAACTAAAAGAATTTAATTAAAAATGCAAACCAGACTCATGGAGATCATATTTTGCATAATAAAACAAAGTAACCACAATAAGGAGGGAACAGTGGAGAAAACCACCATGCAATTAAAGGTTCTTAATATGAGAAAGTGTTTGTGGTTTGGTAAGACTTGCAATGCATTGTACATATAATGCACAAGTAATATGATTGACAAAAGCCACAGAAAGCCACAAATATTAAAATAAACGGCTCTTATTTCAGCATACAGTTGTTTGTTTAAAAGGTACTGTGATCATTTCACAGTATGTTTTTTTTTCACCATTAAAAAAAGAGAAGGGGAAATCAAATAAAATATCTGAACTTGGTTACTGAAGCAGAGCAGGCCTCAGATCTTTTGCAATCAACTGACAAAAAACAAGTCCATTTAGACTCAGCTTAACATGAACATGTGCTTTGTTCATGTGGGGAAGATTCACTGCAATAGCAGCACCTCCAGAAACACATATACACTTTCCTCCCCTCCCCACCACTCCATTCCGCTATGGAGAATAATGATATGTTGCCAGTATTTTTGGATATGGGGAGCATGTGGCTCACTTCTCTTACTACCATGTGACAGTACTAGTTAACCGCTCCCCAACCTCCCTAAGAACCAAAACTACTGCTACATGGCAGCAGGTTACAGCAAAATCACATATGTGTGTATATATATATATATGTGATTTTGTATTTCCGGGTAGGGGGCATGCGCCTACCTGCTCCGCCATTGGCGGCTACAGCTATTGATCACCGGGTCACCACCAACATGCTGCTTTGTATTGCTCTTCATAACAGAGCAACACAAAGCAGCGTGCTTACATAGTAAAGCACACACAGACAACAAAGTAAAACAGCACACAGCACACAGTTAACCCTTTGATCACCCCAGATGTTAACCCCTTTCTGCCCAGTGTCATTAGTGTAGTGTCAGTGCTTTTTATTAGCACTGATCACTGTATTATTGTCACTGTGGATGTCAGTGGCAGTTAGTCAGTTCACCCCCAGTGTCAGAATGCCTGCCGCAGTCCCTCAGTCCCATTATAAGTCACTGATTACCGCCATTACTAGTATAAAAAAATGTCAATTCTAGTATATATACCGCCATTTGTAGACGCTATAACTTTCACATAAACCAGATAATTTACACGTATTGGGATTTTTTTTTAGCAAAGACATAACATAATACATTTTGGCGTAAATTTATGACAAAATTAGATTTTTTTAATTTTTTACTGGATATGTTTTGTAGCAAAAAGTTAAAAAATAGTTTGTTTTTTTTAAATTGTCAGATTTTTTTGGTTATAGCACAAAAAATAAAAAACACAGAGGCAATAAAATACCACCAAAAGAAAGCTCCATTTGTGGGAAAAAAAGGACATAAATTTCATTTGGGTGCAGCGTTGCATGACCGCGTATTTGTCAGTTAAAGTAGCACAGTGCCGTATCTCAAAAAAAGGCCTGGTCAGGAAGGGGGGTAAATCTTCTGGAGGGCAAGTGGTTAAGGTTTACATTAACGTGGGAAGAAAAAGTATAGGGTTCAGGTTTATTAGGGAGTATTTTAATTCTAAGTGTTAAGTTTTATGTTTTCATTTGAGTTTCATATTTGTTCATAAGTGTTAGATTGTAATTTTATTGATACAGTTGAGTGTTGGGATTAGGTGTCAGGCACAGGTTAAGGGTTGAGGATTCATTTTAACCATGTCAGTACCAGTCTGCAATACCCTTTCATTGCCAGGTCTTTTTCAGTTTTTGTCAAAAAGAGAAGAAAAATTTAATAAACTGTTTCCCATACTTTCTATTATAAACCATAAAATGCCAGGACAGTATGAAAACCATCAACATGACCTCTTTATGGAAAGTGGACACTCCAAGGTGACCTACGCTTTTTTGGAAATCAAGAAAAATGCTGGTACTGAGGGAATAAAACCATTGAGCGTTTGTATTTGTGCACTATATATATTAACTGTTCAGATTATATACAGAAGGAGGATGAAGTAAAGGAATTACAACTTTTGCTGTTTTTTTGCACACGTTAAATATATCATTTTTGGCCTGAAGATTAGCTAAAACCCCCAAATATGATATATTTATAGTTCCAATTTTTGTCACATTATATTAGCAAAGAGGTTTAATAACTACAAATTTTCAGTGAAAAAAAACAGTTAATTTTAGTGCACACAAATGCAATATATTACCCACTTTGTTAATAAAGTATAAAAGATGAGGTTGTGCTGACTAAACAGGTTCCCAGCATGTTAGGTGTTATAAAAGTTGTGCACGCCAGTATAATTGCAAAAAGCTTTGGTACACACAATTGTCCATAGGCAATGTTTTAAAAGTTCCTACAAGTCATCAGTTTAGAGATAAACATGAATAATGGCCCTAGAGTTGTTTTTCTTACTCTGGTGTCCACAGCTATATGTGACATTTTTAGCACAATCAATGTTTTTCAAGTGTAGGCAACCCCAACATGTGAGTTTATTTTTGTATGTGTGTGTGTATGTCAAGAGTCAAGAGGAGCTCAGATTTTTGGAGGGGGATTTAAGTGCTTGTGTCTGCCTTTAATAGTTTACATTTTTTTTCAGTTATCTTTATTGCTATAATATAGTTGACCAATTGCAACAGAGTTTTTGAAGATCTTTTTGATTTCCACTATTACAGAGGGATAAAGCAGGCAGATTCATGTATAAGAAATATTGACTACTCTGCTGAAGATTGAAAAATTGTACAGATTTGACGAACAATTTGTAAGACTTTATTAGATACTTTTTTTAAGAGAGAAAGAAAACAGATTGCATCTTCAAATACAAAATTTGTGTTTTCTTTTGAAGACTGAAGATGAAGAACATCAATATAGCATCAGTGTCCAGGTGATGCACTGGGTTGGTAGGACCACCTGAAATGGCTGCAAACTCTTCTGGTCTGCCTCAGAAGATCCTGTAAACCAGGGTACCTATATATGAACTCCTGTACCACCAGGTTGAAAATGTGTGCCAGGCAAGGTACATGTGTTAATATTCCCTGCAGAAGTGCAGACAACTGGTTGGTGTCATTGTTGCACACCACAACATGACATGGGGTTAACCACCTCTGTGCCTGCCCATGCAGAGCTGCAAGCAGCGACACTCGGTGGGTTATGTATGATATGTGGCACTCCTGCTCATACTATGGAACCATTGCTTTTCCCATGATGGTGGAGGGCAGGGATCATCTTATGGGTGAAGACATGGTGGCTGGAAACCTTCCACCGTGGTACAGATCAGGCTGCAAATTCCTAAAAGGAAGCAGGATCCACCAGCTGGAAAGCAGCGGTGATAAATCCAACAATATGGTCAAGCTGTCATTTAGCCGCTGGGCATGGGAGTGATTGGGGGTGTACTCCTTTATGCTTCAGTAGTTGAGGCAGAGCAATTTGCCTGATCAATGATGCAGCTCATGGGGTTTGTCAGAATCAAAGCAAGATTGTACTCTATGTTTGCCCCTACTCTGCATGGCCCCATGCTGACCTTTTTCCCACTATGGGAGGCATAAGATAGACCCCTGATACCCCTTGACATACTGCCATCCCTTTCACTGTAGTCTGCTGATGGACAATCCTGTGTAGTGGGAGAGAAAAGTGAAAAGGGGGATGGTAGAAGAAGGAGTGTGGTCCTTTTTGCACCGATGACTATCATTCAGGTGCTGCTCCCAATGAGCTGCGTGATAAGAGGTCATGTGTCTCTTCATACATGTGGTACCAAAATAGCAAATGGTATTGCCAATCTTGATATGCTTTAGGCAGAGACTTTCGGCAAACACTGAAAACCTTTCTCTTCAGGGGCCTATCCTGCCCTCTGCTAATTCTGGAATCCTCTACTCTTCCAACCACTCCATCCCCCACAGTGACTACCTACTGTACCATTCACCCCGCCCTCCTAGATTGTAAGCTCCAAGGAGCAGGGCCCTGAAATCCTTCTTGTATCGAGCTGTATTGTTACTGTATTGTCTCCCACTATAATGTAAAGCGCTGAGCAAACCGTTGGCGCTATATAAATCCTGTATAATAATAATAGATCACAGCAAAGACCCAGGAGATCAGATGTATAGGATGGAAAGGGAAGGAGAAAGGATAAAAATCTGTTCCCTACAGCTGAAGCCGCAGATCTGAAACTAATGAATGAATCTGTAAGGGGACGGCTCAGAGATGTAAACACTACACTGTTTACATTATGTGATCACTGTTTATGGGTATCATAATGATCATGTGGTACAGATCCACTCAGATCAGCTCTGTATCCAGAGCCTCTGAATGGAGCTGTCTAAGGATGGCTCACCTCACAGACATTAACTGGTACACTTGCCACTCAAGGGCTATTTCTGGAGTGATGTTTATATACTATACACCAGAAACAGATATCCACTACTCCAACTTTGTTATGTTACTGAGATAATAAGGTGGTTAATGGTTAGGGTAAGAGATTTGAGCAGAAGAGGGCTAGGTTAATTTTTGGGGATTTGTGTGGGGGTTGGATTTTTGTGTTACAGTTGAGTAGAGGGTTTGGGATAAGTTACATGTCAAGGATTTGGATGCACACATTTTCATTTTGACTTGCTTTCAGCACCAAAAGCCCTATGCTAAACAACTATTTCCAAGGGCAAAAATAATCATACACAATTTACTGGAGCTAGATTCTAGACAGCCTATCATATGTGGTGTTGGAGGATTTGTTTTCTGATGCTTGTGTTGTGTTATTTACTGGTCCTCTGTCTTCTGTATTTATAATAAGAAATAGGCAGGTGACAAGAGACTGTATTTAAGAGCTAGAAAGGTAGCAAATTGGGTGTTTTAGGGATTTCTTGCTTGCATTAAAAAAAAACACAAAACAAAAAAAACCACAAAGAAAAGTAATTGCATTCACTGGACTCCTAACCAAATATAGTGAATTGGACTGCTGAACTATAGCAACACCTGGTGGAATCATAAAAATACTAAGCAAGGAGGTTGTATGCATTTATTTTTATGCTTATGTTTCACCTTTGACTGTTATTGCTAACAATAATCATAATTCATTCATTATAATTGCAAATATACATATATTAGAAATTATGCAAACTTTATTTACATTTCTTTCACTATAGATTGTGGCTCCAAAGCGTCAAAGACTGGAAGCTGCAGAGGCAGATCTGAAAATTCACATGCAGAATCTGAAAATTAAAAGAAAGGAACTCAAAGAAGTGACTGCCAAACTGAAAGGCCTGCAGGATCAATTGTCTCAGAAACTGGCTGAGAAGAGAGTCCTGGAAGAAAATATTAATATGACAAAGTAGGTAATTAATATACATTAAATAAGAAGTGATTCCATAGTTACCTTTAGATGTCAGATCAAATTTTAATACATTAAATTGTTTTAAGTTGCAAACCATAAAAAAAGTGAATTCAATAAAGAATGTGCTGGTGGTTCTGAAAACATGGACCCAGGATTAGAGGTTTCATCCCTCCCAGATCACTTCAAAATCTCTGGGCTCCAGGTCCCAGAACTGATTTTACTAAATAGTGAGGTAACTGAAAAGTCAGTTTCCCTTGCACAACAAAATCTCCAAGGAGCCCCTCTACCAGCCTAGTTGAGAATCCTGACTCATAACCTCTTTCCCAATCCTGGCAGGGCAACACACTTCCACAACAGGAACATTATCAAAGATGTCAGTCTAACACATTCTCAGTTTCAATTTTGGCACACTGCTTTAACGCATTGTCATTACTCACTGCACACACACATACTCTAGCTCACACCATATTTTCACTTGTTAACCTCTGGCTCCAGCACACCTCCTTGGAGGTTTCCAGAGACACCTCTGCTGCCTTAGGCACCCTTGCTAGGGGAGAAAACACATCTTACTCAGTAGTCACCCCACAACGCTTTTTTGGTGTGCATGACACAGGTGCATTCCCAGCAGCAGTAAACTTCACACTGACATTTTTATCATCAAAAATCATGAAGTCTGAACATGCACCTTCAACTCTTTCCTTCACATTATACAGCACTATTACATCTAAGTCTGGCAGCAGAATGTAAACAAAGGGGCAAGGCTTGTGTAAACAACAAAATGGCCTGGGGTCCCTCACAGTATTCTGATTTTGAGGTGGACTCCATGCAAAACAGAAAGTTTGTGGTCCTTCCTCCAATATTCCTGATGGTCTGGTATGGATTTTAAGGGCAAAATACAAAAAAGGATTTGTCAAAAACTGTGTCAGTGTGTTTATATATTTTTTGATTCTGTGTGAATGAATAGAGGTACTGTGTACTTCTTACTCATTCACATGATGGGGTGGCATCTGGGGGCTCTCTTAGTTTTTAAGGGCTTCCAGAGAAGTCCCCTATCCACAGACCTTTTTCGACCACTGGGCCAGTATTGTGGGGAAGAGGCCTTTATCCTCATGAACATGCCCATCATCTAGGGCCTGCAGCAGCATGCTGCTGTAAATGCTGTGCCCTTCAGATCACAGAGCAGGGTACAGGGCCAATGAAATTGGCCATGTACCCTGTAGTTGCTGTGACCAACCACAGCATTCACAGATGTAAACAAAGGCTGCATGCCTGTATCCTTTGAGTAATTTCCCCTCACAATCATTGGGACTGTAGTAGTCAGAGTGTACAAAAAATAAATACCTCAAAGCAGTACATTGGTATAATGATCACCCTGTTCTTCTCTGTCTATTGATCAAAGACATTGGCTGCTGCATGAGACTGTATGCCAGTGCAAAAGACATTCACAGCAGTACATCATCATAATGACATTACACTACTCTGGAGACAGTATGTAAAAAAATATATACAGTACATATATTTTTTACATTCTGTCCCCAAAGCAAGTGCAGTGTCATTATGGTAAGGTTGTACTGGTGTGGCAGTAATCACATACAATGGCTGGCTGCTCTGATATCACTGTATGTCCTTGCATCAAGACAATGTCCCTGATCACCACCACAGCAGTACAATGTCACCAGACCAGTGTAACCAGTCAAAGTGTTCCCAGTCACCACCACACCAGTCCCATGTCACCATAATGCCTTGTTCACAGGTACAGTGCTCTTTGAAGAGTGATCCATGTCCAGATCACTCTTCCTAGAGCATTTGACAGGCAGAGAGGAGGCATTGTATTTCCTCTTTACTGTCTGGTTTAACCTCTTGGTCCCTACACAATCACCCCTATTCACTTGTTGCAATGTAAGCAAGAAGAAATGTCCCTGTTCACCACCACACCAGTCCAAGTTGCACCAACAGTATTCCCAATCACTGCCACACCAGTTACAATTTCATAGACCAGTGCAGGCAGGAACAATGTTTCTGATTTCTAGCTGCTCTGGCCCCAGTGTCTCCAGAGCCAGTGCAGCCTTCAACAGTGTTCCCGATCGCCACCACATTAGTACAGTGTCATCAAAGCCAGTGCAGCCTTCAACAGTGTTCCCGATCACCGCCACATTAGAACAGTGTCATCAGAGCCAGTGCAGCCTTCAACAGTGTTCCCGATCGCCACCACATTAGTACAGTGTCATCAAAGCCAGTGCAGCCTTCAACAGTGTTCCCGATCGCCACCGCATTAGTACAGTGTCATCAGAGCCAGTGCAGCCATCAACAGAGTTCCCGATCGCCACCGCATTAGTACAGTGTCATCAGAGCCAGTGCAGCCTTCAACAGTGTTCCCGATCGCCACCGCATTAGTACAGTGTCATCAGAGCCAGTGCAGCCTTCAACAGTGTTCCCGATCGCCACCCCATTAGTACAGTGTAATCAAAGCCAGTGCAGCCTTCAGCAGTGTTCCCGATCACCACCACATTAGTACAGTGTCATCAGAGCCAGTGCAGCCTTCAACAGTGTTCCCGATCGCCACCACATTAGTACAGTGTCATCAAAGCCAGTGCAGCCTTCAACAGTGTTCCCGATCACCACCGCATTAGTACAGTGTCATCAGTGCCAGTGCAGCCATCAACAGTGTTCCCGATCGCCACCGCATTAGTACAGTGTCATCAGTGCCAGTGCAGCCATCAACAGTGTTCCCGATCGCCACCGCATTAGTACAGTGTCATCAGAGCCAGTGCAGCCTTCAACAGTGTTCCCAATCACCACCACATTAGTACAGTGTCATCAGAGCCAGTGCAGCCATCAATAGTGTTCCCGATCGCCACCACATTAGTACAGTGTCATCAGAGCCAGTGCAGCCTTCAACAGTGTTCCCAATCACCACCACATTAGTACAGTGTCATCAGTGCCAGTGCAGCCATCAACAGTGTTCCTGCTACCCACCATGCCAGTGCAGTGCTGCCTCCCTCTGCAGCCTATATTAACCCTGCCCAGTTATTTATTTATTACAGCTTCTTATATAGCGCCGTTAATTTATGCAGTGCTTAACATATTATTTGTACATTCACATCAGTCCCTGCCCTGAAGGAGCTTACAATCAAAGGTTCCTAACTTTCATTAATATATACTAGGGCCAATTTAGACAGGATCCAGTTAACCTACCAACATGTCCTTGGATTGTGGGAAGAAACCCACACAGGCACAGAGAACACATGCAAACTCCAGGCAGGTTGTGTCCTGTTTTGGAACCAAACCAATGACTCTAGTGCTGCTAGGTGGAAGTGCTAACCACTGCTGCTGTTTATTGTCTACGTTTCTGCCTGCTATCTGGACATAGACGTAGCATCAGGGGTCGTAAGTGTCGCAATTGCGAACCCTGTACGTACTCCAGAGGTGCCCACCATAGAGCAAAGCGTGCCTGTGTGTGAATGCTGGGGTCACCTGAGAAGCTTGTATGTAAGGAATGTGCTTGGACAGATCATGCCTCTCTCTTCCACACAGGTGCCAGGCAGGACAGGGCAACTGAGTGGAGGAGGAAGGTTACATGCTGAGGGAAATGATAGTCTGGCCTCTAGGAACAGTGACTACTGTAGGTGGTGCTACACTAAGCTATATTCCCTGACCACTCATACAGCAGTGTCCATTACAGTACACTGTTTTTGATACAACTGATTGTTTTTTTGTGATACACAAAATACCATGTTTAGTACAAAATCAGTCCAAACATTGAAAAAGTCTCACACATGTGGTATTCCCATAGCAGTAGCAGAATATGTTTGGGGTAAAATTCTAAGTATGCCCGTGCTTTGTGTGAAAAAATACCTTATTAAATTGACAACTTTGTGTAAAAAATAATTCTCAGTTTCATTTCCTATTTTCCAAAAACTTGTGGCAAAAAAAAATTAAGTCTCTAAAAGACTCATCATGCCTCTTACAAAATACGTTGGGGTGTTTATGCTCCAAAATGTGTTCATTTGGTGGGTGTTTCCATTGTTCTTGTACTCCAGGACCTCCAAAAATGTGAAAGGTGGTCAGGAAATCAAATCTGTATGGACTGGGTATTTCTGCTTGTATTTAAACTCTTCTCTACCGATGAAGCCCACTGGTAAAGTGGACAAAACATTTTGACATAGCCTACCAAGAAGTCTGTATGTGTTTACATATGAGACTATGCTGCTGACAGACGATGCTGATGGGGATGGTGGCAAGACATTATAAGGAGCTTTGAAATAAATGGCCCTCTGTACAGTGAACTGGGAAAACTGAATGTAATGGGCTCTATAGATCAGAGTGTGTGAAATGATAATTGTCAATATTGCCCTTTAACAAACATATAGATTTCACTCATATTCTTCAGTTGTCATTTATTCAGGTTTGATTCAGCTTGGTTGCTGCAGTACAGATATTTTGATAGATAAGGCCTTTTCATGTTTGAAAAACCAGTCAACAGATTGAAACTTATTCACCTAAATATGATAACTACTTTATGTATTTTATATATAACAAAATAACTGCTTCACATTGCCACTAATTGCGGCACAGAACACAGAAGTTTGGTAATTATACAATTATAAAAATGTAGGTCAGAGAAGGAACACACTGCCTTTCACAAAGAAAGCAGTAGGGTGCAAAGTTAACTGATTTCGTTGATATACAGTAGAACATGGAAATATATTCAGGTTGCTAATACTGGATTGAGCAGAAAATGATAACAGAAATGCTTTCTCAATCAAAGAACTCCTTCTTTGATTTAGAACTTTAGATCTAGGGTTTTATAGTCTTTCATCTTGTCTGCAACTCTTGCTTAGGTAGCTGATAATATTGTGTCTAATATAAATGTATGGTCTGTTAAAAATATGTTTTAATGTGAATGCTGATTCGTTAGGAACAATGTTCTGTTCATGGCACCAGCAGTATCTATTCAAGAGCAACTTTCTACTCTTTTTAAAAGTTAAGTATACTATAATCACAAAAGATATGGATGTGAACTACTGTCAAGGTAGTACTTTATTTTAAAGAAAATGACACTGAAAATGATAATGTTGTTAAATAGAGTATCAGAATAGAGTACTACCTCAAAATGCATGGAAGACTATTAAAGAAGAATTTGTTTTTCTGTAGGGGTGAGGAGAGCGGAGATATACTTACTTAATGCACCGATCCTCCAAGAACAAGACCAGTCCATGCTGCTTCTGCTCCCGTCCCCTCCCCCCTCATGATTGTGGTCTGATGTCATCATGGCATTTTTTGATGTTCAGTGAACCCCAGCTATATTGAACCCAGGGCTGCTAAACTAATGTCAAATTATAAACATTGGCTAGAAATTTACCATCATATACACAGAATATATATTTTTTTTAGAAACCGACCAACATTGAAACATTGGAAGCCACTTTGACCTAATTAACCATTTCCTCCCTATATATCAGCATACCCAATACCCACTGACATGAGACTCCAAGAAGTTGAACATTTTCTGTGCAGGTGAGAGGACACACATCTACCTTCCCAATTTTCTGAAAGGTTTAACTTTGGTTTTAATCAACAATTACTTTAGAATTTTCTATAGACCACAAAGACTACAATGAATAGTTCTGCTGCCCCCTCTTATGCCAACCTCTTTGTGGTTTATCTGAAGGAAATACAAATCTTCCCCTTTGGTACTTTATCAATGTGAAACTATAGACTAGGTATATAGATGACATATTTGTAATCTGGACAGGCTCCAGAGAGGGAATACAAGACTTTGTCACTTTTCTAAACTCTATTGTTGACAGCATCAGGTTCAATATTGAGACATCTTGTAGTGCCATACAATTCTTGGATTTTATGGTGTTGGCTAAGAATGACTAACTTCACGCCTCCCTATACACAAAACAAACTGACAGAAACACATCAATCACATACTAGACATGTGCGCGCCAAATAATTTTGTTTCATTTTTGGATGCATTTGTTAATTGAAGAATTTGTTTCAGATGCATTCAATGACCACTTTTCATCCGTACCTGTAGCTGCGGACTGGAGGCAGCTACAGGTACAGTGCCATACTGGTTACATCGCTGTGGCTGTACTGGCTGTACTCCCCCATGACCGCTGTATCCACCAGACACAGAATGCGGATCCCAGTAATTGGGACTCAATGACCATGTGATTGCTATGCGATCGCATGATCATAATGTTAGCAAAGCTGTTATGAGTCAATCTGATTCATAACGGCTTTGCTTCTCTTCCTGGTGAACTGTGATTGGCCTACAGCTCTCACATGGTTCATGGGCCAGTCACAGCACCCTGTACCATGTGATTACCTATAGCCACTCGCAGATCACTATTAGTTTTACCTGTCATGAACTTAGCCCATTCATTACAGTTCAAAGCAAGCATTGTATTGCTGGAGCAATAATCTTTTCGCGAAGTGTAAAATAAAAAAAAAATCCCTGATCATCCCACCTAGAGTAGTACAATGTTACTATATTAACATTCAACTACTCTGATGAAGGTAGGTTTTTTTTAAATAGTAAAAAAAAAAAATTGAAATATTGAGAATGTTTTTTAACTACTTGCTGACTTCCCACCCGCAATGTGCGAGTGCACAGCAGGTCTGGTCACAATGACGTATCCTTACGTCGCTTTCTATTTCTGGCATGTGCCCCCTCCCACGCTGCCCCCCGTTGGTCCAAGGAGAGAAGAAAGAACACCACACTAAGTAAAAGCACTACATTTTATGCACAACATTAGAGTAGCACATTTAACACTTTGTTTGCCCCTATTAACCCTTTGATCACCCTGTCACCCAGCCAGTGCCATTAGTACAGTATATAGAGTTTTTCACTGATCACTGTATTACTGCCACTAGTGACATCAGATAGCATCAGGGTCAGTTATCGCCCCTTACATTCAGGGTTTGCTAGCATTAGCGCACACTATCATACTCAAGCTATAGCTCGCTGATCACTACTATAGTGTTTGTACGGATCAATATAATGATCATGAACAGAACTATACTAGTGCCCCCTTAGTATAGTGTCACTAAATACGCAGTGTTAGCAGGATCGTCGCCAGCACTAGTGTTTAGCCCCACTGATGTTTTTTCATGGAAGATTTGTATCAATTGATTGTGGGCCAAAGCACAACAATACAATCGCTGCCTACCCAAATTCAGCTTTTGCCAGACAATTTGCATGGAAACTTATCACGGTATCCAAATTTAAAACTTTTTTGAGCCAACCCTCAACATGGGCATTATAAAGATTTGCAGTCATATTGGTCCAAAGACATGATTCAACAAATATCCAGGTTATCTGCTGTTACATATATGCCCAACAAGGACCAGCAATGTACTGGTACTTCCCTGGACTTTCAGTGGTTATACCAGGATGATGCCTTCAGCTACAGGCATCATCCTGGTATTGTTTTTTTTCAACTGGCAGGCGGCTTCATGTAAAATAAATGATAGCAGCTAATTAGCTGCTGGATTGCTTTTACAAGCAGCAGGAAGGGACATTCCCCCTCCAGCCACCTTCCACGGCTTTTCGGGTGCTTCCATACCACTGGGGAACCCGAGAATGCAGATGGCGCTTCCACCATCTGACCATAGAGCTGATCGGAGACCAGAATGGCTCCAATCGTCTCTATGGTCTACAAAACCAGAAGCAAGGAGCATTTCATCATTTTGGTTTTGATGGCTATAAACAGTGCCATTTTAAACAGATGCTTTAAGGGCAGAGGCGAGATCTAGAGTCTAATAAACCCCAGATTTCTCATAAAAGAGTACCTGTCACTGCCTATTGCTATCGCAGGGGATATTTATATTCCCTGTGATAAAATAAAAGTGATTACAAAAAAATGAAAGGGAAAGTGTAAAAATAAAAAAACAAGATAAATAATTACAAATAATAATTCATCCCATCCCTGTGCTTGCGCACAAAGGCAAACGCAAGTATCAGCCACATGTTGGTATGTAAACAGAGACCATGCATGTAAGGTATCACTGTGAACGTCAGATCGAGGGAAGTAATTCTAGCATTAGATCTTATGTGTGGTAACCTGTAAAGACTTTTAAAGCATCACCTATGGATATTAAAAAATGTACGTAGTTTGTTGCTTTTGCACGGGCGTGCACAGTTTTAAAGCATGTTATGTCTGGTATCTATTTACTCACAATAACATCATCTTTTATATTTAGTTTTTGTGCATTAACATTTTAAAAAGTGCATTTCTTCCCCAAAAATTTGCATTTGAAATATCGCTGCAAAAATATTGTGTAACATAAAAAATTGCAACACCCACCAATTTATTCTCTAGGGCCTCTAGGGCATCTAATGTTGGCCCTGAAATGCCAGGATAGCAGAAGAACCCCCCCCCCCCATGCCCCTTTTTTGGAAAGTAGACACTCCAAAGTATTTGCTAAGTGGCATGGTGAGTATTTTGCAAATCTCATTTGTTGCCACAAGTTTTTGGAAAATGAAGAAAGAAAACGAAAATGTATTTTTGCTTCTCTTTGTTTTTCAAAACCATGTGACAAAGATGATATTAAAAATGCTCACTATGGGGGGGCGTGGCTTGACGCCGACGAGCATGGCCGCTTGAATCCGGAGCTCCCGCCGGCCGGATCGATCCACCACGCCGCACAGAGGAGTCGGGTGAGACAGTGCCCCTTCACTATGGGGAAACCCGACAGGGTGTCCTCCGGCGCGCGGTCCCGGTCCCCGAGGGGCCCTAGCACCACTGGGAGGCACATAAAGGAGCTGTTCAGCTCCCACCAGCAGAGAGCAGGGCTGCAGCCTTCTCCCTCTCTCTCTCAGTCCCCCTCTCCCCCTCCCTCTGCAGCCGAGGACACAGGCTGCTCTCCCTGCACTGAGACACACGCTGGCCAGGACACAGTGCCACATCATGATATCTCCTCTGCCACACAGTCCCTCTCATTAAGGGACTTGCAAGCTGTGGCTGCTGACATTAAGGTCACACTAACCACTACACTAACCACTGCCCTTAACGACCTGCGCGAGGATATCCGCGCTATGGGGTCCAGAGTGGATCAAGTAGAGATGGCCGCTAGACAAAATATGACTGCCATAGTATATTTACAGCGACAGTCAGAGTCGCACACCTCGACTATCCGGGATTTTTACAAGCATATTGAGGATTTAGACAACCGTGGCCGTAGACACAATATCAGAATCCGTGGCATGCCGGAATCCGTGGAAGCCACTGACATTCCTAAGGCAGTAACTACCATCTTTAATGACCTCTTAGGCCGCCCGCCAGCCACCCCAATTGACATTGAGCGTGTACATAGGGCCATCCGGCCTAGGGGGGGTGACACAGACCCACCCAGGGATGTGGTATGCTGCATTGTCAGCTTCCCGCTCAAGGAGGATGTTCTCAGATGTGCTAGGGACAGAAGACAGCTAATGTACAAAGGGGCGGAAATACAATTGTACCAGGACCTATCCAGCATGACCTTACGCCAAAGACGAGCCTTACGTCCATTACTAGACGCGCTTCGCTCCCGAAATCTGTCCTATAGGTGGAGATTTCCCTTCTGCCTTTCAGTACAGGATGGTGGTCACACCTTTAACTTGAGAAACCCCGAAGATCTACCGTCTTTCTGTTCCTCCTTGAACATCCCACCGATAGCCCTGCCAGAATGGTGCGGACTCTTGGGACTGCAGCCGGTCCTGGATGCAGGATCTACAGAAAACGCAATGGATTGGCAAGGACATTCCCATCGGAGACGTCGGACAGTCCCGTCGACTCCTCCAAGACACCCCACAGGGGGCACTGCTGCGGCCCCTAGCCCTACGGCTTCGCCTGCGCATAGAAAGTCACGGCACGAGACTTAATCCTACCTAATCCTCATCTACTCCTGCCACTCAAGCGCATTTTCTCACAGGTGCCTGCAGTTTTACTGTTATCCTCATGTTTCTATACCATTTCTTCACGAGTCCCGGCGATTCTTCGATCTCTCACGCACTGATTAGTGGACCTTCATTACTTCCATTTCAATATCTGACATCCTAAAGGGAACGCAATGCCCCAGAGGTCTGCTCCGCAACTAACGAATGGTGGACTTCTGTGAGCCCCCTATTGATCATCTCTACGCCATGGTCAGAAGAGATCTATACATGATACGAATGGCTCCTCCTCCTGGACAGATGACCTATTCTTCAGCTCTCTCCTCTCTTTCGACATTCAGCATCCCGGTTTCAGTCAACAGACCTCGCGCTGACTTGCCCTCTGAGCTAGACCCACACGTACTCCGATCTCATGTGGACCTCTGAGTCGTCTGTATTCCTTTGTCCCTGCCCTTTTTGTTCCCCCAGAGCCTCCTCTTGCTATACTGGAAGAAGATCTATTTCTCCGTGGAAGTATCCAGATGACCTCTGCTTCTCTGCTGCCCGTCCCGTCACACTCTGCTTAATCGGTGTCCTCAAAGAAGACCCTGACAGACTTAGTACAGTATATGATTCAATTGGGGGTGTGTTGGGGGCATGGGAGGGAGGGGGGGCTGGTTGCGGGGAGGAGGGTGGGACTTATAGGGGTTTCCACAGATGTTGTTTTTTTTTTTTTTTTTTGTGTTGTTTTTTGTTTTGTTTTTTTTTCTTTTGTTTTTTTGTCTTCGCGAGCGAACATCACCTCTCCTCGCCTCCTACTAAGCTGTCCCATCTGTCCCATCTGGACGTGCCTCTGCTTACTGGCCGGTCCCCGTCTCTTGATCCGGAAGAGGGTACGATTCAGGGGTTGCCCGCACTGTCAATGCTTCCACGGGACCTGCTTCCCCCATACCACTGCGACTTCCCCCGATTTCCCTAGTGCGTGAGAGGTGATGCTCGTTCTTGTTGTCACCGTAGAGGCTGTAGATGGTTTATCCTTGCTTTGATTTTTGACACTTAGCCTTTCTACTCTATGGGACATGATTGGCGTTGACCCTGGGGTAGCCCAGACATTTTTGCGCGATGCTTGGGACTCAACACTGTTTTTTCTGTTTTTGCATTGCTTCAACTGTTATTGCATATGTTGTCCTGTTGATATTATGTTTTATGTAAGGGGATGCTTGTATTACTCATTTGGCCTCCTACAATTCCGCATATTGCCTTTTCCCCCTTGTTTGCCTGCCAAATGTCTCACAATTACCTGTTGGCTCACAAATGGTTATGGCCTCTAAACCCTGATATGTGCCCTGCTACTTTACAGTGAGGGCTGGGACCCTGCGCTGCATATCGTACCTCAGGCTTCTTCTGCAATATGGGTCTTTGTAGACTCCTCCTTCTTCAAATCCCACTCCTTTAAACAAATTTTTACACATTTCATGGTGGTTTCCGACCGGCGGTGGTTCTACTCTCGTTTCGTCGTCTACCTCGTTCCCAACACAGTAGGCTCTGCGAGCTATTACTGAATATTTTTACGGCTATCTTCACTATCTCGATTTTCCCCTTTTTTCTCTTTACTTGCCTCATACTGTTCGTCTCCTTCTCTTATACGTACTCCTCCTCTTTTCTCTTTCTCTCTTTCTGTCTATTTCCTTTCAGGTGTTTTGTCCTCTCTCACGTGGAATAGCAGGTCTTTTTTTTTTTTTTTTTCTCTCTCTCTCTCTTTCCCTTCAACCCTGCCCCCCCGGGGCGCTGCATCTTTGGACACTCGAAACACTGATTGGTAAACATGCCGTCCCTCACCTCTGTTTCGAGACCAAGGTCCCTGAAAATCCTCTCACTCAACACCAGGGGTCTGAACACACCCGAAAAGCGCTCCATGTTGCTCTCCTATCTGCATAAACAAAAGGCGGATGTTGTCTTCCTTCAAGAGACGCACTTTCGTCAGGACTCTATTCCCAAGCTTTTTAATTTTCACTTTCCCATAGTCCACCATGCCACTAACCCTCTGGCCAAGTCGAAAGGGGTAGCTATTTTACTCGCTAGACATCTTCCCTTTACTATGTCAGACTCCCTTGCTGATCCTGAAGGCAGATACTTATTCATAAAGGGTTCATTCGCCAATAGACCCGTCACATTTGCTAATGTATACGCCCCTAATACCAAGCAGGTCTCTTTCACACGCTCAATAACTACCACCCTATCTGCTTTCCATTCAGGTGTTCTGATCTTAGGGGGTGATTTGAATGTCCCACTATATCCTCTGCTAGACTCCTCCTCCGGAAGCTCCTTTTTACCGTTTAAGGCCCTCAAACAAATAAACATACAATTACAACACTTACAACTGCACGATTCATGGAGAACTCTCTACCCCACGGTAAAAGATTACACATTTTATTCCGCACCACATAATAAGTACTCCAGGATAGACTATCTTTTTCTGTCACAATCAGATCTCCCGCTACTCCATGCCGCTTCTATAGAACCGATGGTTCTTTCCGACCACCATCCCATTACCATGACTTTACGGTTCCCAGATACCTACACACGCTCGAAATATTGGCGCCTAGACGCCTCCCTTCTTGCTGACACTGCTATCGAACAAGAGATCCGCACCAATCTGGTTGAATACTTTTCCTTCAATTGCTCCCCTGATACCTCCCCACTCACGCAGTGGGAGGCTCATAAGTGTGTCATTCGGGGCGTCCTCATAGCAGCTGCTTCGAAGCGTAAAAAAGATAGACAAGAGCGTTTGAGACGCCTCACAGCTAAGATCCATTCATTAGAGAGAGCACATAAGCGGTCTCTGGCTGCGTCGACCCTATCCGAACTTACGTGTACACGTTCACAGCTTCTTACAGAATTGGGGAAGGTGGTTAAGAAACGGTTCATTCTCTCTCAAAAACTATACTATGAATTTGCTAACAAGAGCGGAAAGTTCCTAGCTAGAGCTCTCCGCGAAAAACGATCCAGTATGACGGTACATAAAATTAGAGGTCCCGATGGCACCATGGCCACATCTAATCCTGATATTGCTGCCCATTTTGAACATTTTTATAGATCCTTATATAACCTTCCTCCTGAACGCCCACCGCCGCTTACTGTCGAATCCAGGGCCTCTTTGATTTCTGAATTTCTCCAGCTCCACGGTCCGTCGGCTCTCTCGGAAGACTTGGTCAACTCTCTGGAAGCGGATCTGACCCTGAATGAGCTGCAGTGTGCTTTGAAACAGACAAAACCTGGTAAGAGTCCGGGTCCCGACGGCTTCTCCGCAGCCTATTATAAATCCTTCTTGGATATCTTAGGTACCCCCCTTCTTTTGGCGTTTAATACTTTCTCCAAATCCCCCCTGCCTCAACATCGTCTTTTGGAAGCCCACATAACGGTTATCCCCAAGGGTGATAAAGATAACACACAGGTATCCAACTACAGACCCATCTCCCTGCTGAATGTAGACATTAAGTTATTTGCGAAGATCCTGGCTAATAGACTTCTCCCCCTGCTTCCCTCCTTGATCAATTTAGATCAGGTTGGATTCATACCGGGAAGGGAAGCAAGGGACAATACCATTAAGGCCCTTAACCTTCACCATTGGTTGTGCAAATCTAACACTTCTGGTTTTTTCCTTTCCCTGGATGCAGGGAAGGCCTTTGATAGAATTGCATGGGACTATCTGCAAGCGTCTCTGGTGTCACTGGGTTTGGGTGAGAAGATGCTCAACTTCATCATGACCCTGTACACAGGCCCCACCGCTCGAGTCCGGGTCAATGGACATCTGTCCGACTCGTTTAACTTAGGAAACGGAACACGTCAGGGTTGCCCCCTTTCCCCACTCTTGTTTGTCCTATCCCTCGAGCCCCTATTGCGCAAAATCCGCTCGAACTCTGACATCAAAGGGATCAGGGTATTGGACAAGGAATACAAGCTCGCTGCTTACGCAGACGACATCCTTCTCTTCCTTGCTGATCCACACACCACTTTGCCTAATCTGTTAAAGGAATTTGCCCTCTTTCGATTCTTGTCAAACTTTAAAATCAACTTCTCCAAATCTTTTGCCCTTAACATATCCCTGCCTCCAGAACTCGTCTCTTTCTGTGAAGCTCATTTCCCGTTTCGTTGGGAAAAGGATTCCCTTCCATATCTCGGCGTCCGACTTACCCGCAACCTCGATGACCTCTATGCAAAAAACTTCCTTCCCGCTCTACGTTCTCTCCAAGAGGACCTCCACAAATGGCATCGTCCTTGTTTCTCTTGGTTTGGAAGGGCAGCTATAATCAAAATGAACATACTCCCACGCCTTCTCTATCTTTTTCAAACGCTGCCAATCCACATACCTGCTGCTTTTTTTACATCTTGTAAAAAATTCTGCACACAATTCCTGTGGAATCATAAGCGTCCACGTATTGCTTTTTCTCAACTGACTCTCCCCAAACTTAGAGGTGGAATTGGGCTCCCTGACCTTCACCGGTACTACTGGGCATGCCACCTTACACGCATAGTGGACTGGCATGTTCATTCTACCTCTAAAGACTGGGTCTGCCTAGAAAATGCCTTCTCACCCTCACCCCTGACATCGATTCCATGGTTACTGCCAAAGCATACACCTCAAGAGCTCCTCACCCACCCTTTAGTGGGGCCCAGCTTAAATATTCTCCGCCTGAACTGTAAAACGGTATCTATCTCTGAGTCACCGAATTCCTTAACCTCCATTCGTCTCAATCCTGACTTCCCCCCAGGCATGCACAAGTCATTCCTATCTGAGCATTGGCCACATGACCAGATCTTGGTTAAACACTTTATCCGCGGTGGAAAAGTAATATCGTTCCGCGAACTGCTTGATAGCATAGATAGTCGAGATTTTCCTTTTTGGGCCTTTCTGCAGATAAGACACTTCCTGCTCTCACACAAACTGTTCCATAACTGGACTCGTCCCCTCACTCCTTTTGAATCCCTATGCTCTAGAGCTGAACCGCGCAAACATTTGATTTCGGCGATTTACCCTCTCCTTGTTGAGAGTAGGGATTATAACTCTTTACCCTCCTGCCGTGCTTGGAACAGAGACTTGGGAAACAGCTTTTTGGACGCCGATTGGGACCTAATATTTATGCATACTCATAAATGCTCCCTCAATGTCTCGACGCAGGAAAATGGATATAAAATTGCTTCGAGATGGTACCGAACTCCGTCGAGAATCTCTCGTTTTAATCCTTCCGTCCCCAACAGCTGTTGGAGATGTGGAACCTCGGATGGATCCTTTCTCCACATTTGGTGGTCTTGTCCCAATATCCAACCATTTTGGCAGGAGGTCCACCGGCTTGTAGTGTCTGTGACCACCTTGTCCCTAGCTTTCTCTCCAGAGCAGTTTCTTCTCCATCACTCCTCTCTGCCCAGGGGACAATACCTCAAATCTTTAGCAATGCATATGGTCAACGCAGCCAGACTCTGTCTTCCCACTCTTTGGGGCTCCACCCGCCCTCCCTCCATACGCGATTGGCTGATCCGTGTGGGTAAAATTGCGGAAATGGAAGAACTGATTGCGACCGCACTCGATTCCCCCACTAAATTCTCCCATGTTTGGGCCTGCTGGAATCACTTTAAAACTACTTCTACGTACCGGTCCTTTATGAACCGTCCAACCAACACGCCTGATTGATTACTAATCTCCATTGTATGTTACTCCACACTCTAGATCATACGGTAGGCGACTTCCCCACTTTCAGGGCTCCATCTCCACCTACCGGCCCCGGTTAATAGACTTTTGCTCAAATCCACCCATAAAAGACCCTTGGTGTTGACGACAATACAAACCCAGCTCCCCCCCCCTTCCCCCCCCCCCCCCCCGTTTTGTTTTTTTTGTTTTTTTTGTTGGTTTTTTTTTTTTTTTTTTTATCTTCTATCTTTTCTTGTTCTCCTTTTCTTTCTTCTTACCTTCTTGTTACTCGCCCAGTTAACCACTGGGTTCTTCTTTAGAGAACATTAGGCATGCCATTGTCATATTTACCTTGCTTACATTAGCGACCCTCACGACAATCTAAGCTTACTTACAGGTACCATCACTCCAGTAAAACACTAGCTTCATCCTCAACGGTTGTGCTGCATCTACCCTGCCTCCTTCTGCGGCGCTATAATGATAATTACATACTAAGAAGGTCCGATGCGATAACATTCCCATGCGCACTACTAGACTGCCTGAGTATTACAGACTTACCCCGTCGTGGATTGGCACATCCATGCTCCTTATGTGGTTCTTTGTAAGAATATTCCTACTTTCTCTTGACATGCACTGCCAAATGTTGTATATGACCATCATTTGCTTTTCTTTTGTATTATTATGCACTTTTTCAATAAACGTTTTTTTTGGAAAAAAAAAAAAAAATAAACAAGTAAAAAATGCTCACTATGCCTCTTACCAAATTCCTTAGGGTGTCTACTTTCCAAAAAGTGGTCATTTGCGGCTAAACGCCAATACACCTTTTATTCTCATCCCCACCAGTCATTCTCCAGGATAGATCATATTTTCATTACCACCGCCTCTACCTCCCGGCTCCTGACTTCTGAAATAATTCCAATCCCCTGGTCTGACCATTGCGCCGTACTCACGGCCATGACCTCGCTAGCCCCATCTCCTGCTGAACCCTCTTGGATTATTAATGATAACTTGCTTGCAAACCCAGCTCACTGTCTAGAAATTGAAGCAGCCCTTAAAGACTATTTTTCTCTCAACCAATCGCCTGATATTTCTCCTCTCCTGTTATGGGAAGCACATAAACCGGTACTGCGAGGGTTTTGCATTAGCAAAGCATCCTTCTTAAATAAATCCAAAAGACAACAACGTCTCTCCCTGGAACAGGCCTACAATTGCTCCCATCAAGCTTTCCAGGCGGCTCCCACGCCTGCCAACCGTGAGGCCCTGGAGCGATCTAGATTGGCTCTAGATCTCATCCTCACAGATCAAGCGGAACTCTCACTCCGCAGATCTAGGCACAAATATTACACTAGGGCAAATAAACCTAATACATTCCTGGCCCTCTCACTCCGCAGGCTTGACCAACTTACTAAACCTATCCGGATACGCACCTCTTCTGGCAACCTCACTAGCAACCCAGAACTCATTCTACAGACTTTCCATAAACACCTGTCACAGCTTTACTCCTCTTCCACACCTTTTGACCCCGCACAAGCAGAGGCCCTTTTAACTTCCATTTCCTTCCCGAAACTTTCGGAGTGCCAGTTAGTGGCACTTGAGCGACCCATCTCCCCAGCCGAAACCTTAGACGCTATTAAAAATCTGAAACTACGTAAACGCCCAGGACCAGATGGCTTCTCAGCCACTTATTATAAAAAATTTGCTCATCTCCTTACACCCATCCTCACTAATGCTTTTAATGCCTTACTGTCTGGCCAAACCTTCAACCATGAAACAGTACAAGCGAACATATCAATGATCCCAAAGCCGAATTCTGATGACACGCAGTGGTCCAATTATAGGCCAATTTCTCTTCTCAACATTGACATCAAACTGTTAGCCAAAATCCTCTCTTCCCGTCTTAACCTGTGTATTGGCTCTCTAATACATAACGACCAAGTGGGCTTTATCCCAACTAGGCAAGTGGGGGATAATATTAGGCGTGCATCTCTATTGGCTAATTTAGCCAGGTCTCGTAATATCCCAGCCTGCTTCCTGTCCCTGGATATCTGGAAAGCGTTCGATACAGTCTCATGGCCTTACCTCAGATATATATTACACCGTTGGGGTTTCAGCCCACATTTTTTAACCTGGGTCTTCTCGCTGTATCGAGAGCCTTCGGCCAGAATTAGATATCTGGGGCATAGGTCAGCTCAGTTCCCAATCTCCAGGGGCACGAGACAGGGCTGCCCTCTGTCCCCTTTGCTCTTTGCTCTGGCTATAGAGCCTCTTGCCCTCTTAATCAGAGCTAATCCGGATATCAGAGGACTAGAGATAGGAGGCATGCATCATAAACTATGTCTCTTCGCGGATGACGTCTTGCTCTTTCTTACATCTCCATTGACCTCCTCCCCATCCCTACTCCGGATTCTCGAAGCGTTTGGTTCGATGCCTGGACTAGTAATAAACCCCCATAAATCAACAGCACTCAACATCTCTCTCCCCCAGGTAGAGTTGACACATCTAAAGCAGATTTTACCATTTCCTTGGTCACAGTGTCATATCCCTTTTTTGGGAATCAAACTGACCCCTAAGTTATCAGACCTTTACGCAGCTAACTATCTTCCGATGCTAAACCACCTTTCGGCCCTTTTGACCAAATGGTCTTCCCTACCCCTCGCATGGCTAGGCAGAATAGCAGTTATCAAAATGTCAATCCTCCCAAAAATCCTATATCTATTTAGAGTCCTCCCAGTCCCAGTCCCCCCTCACTACATCCGCACACTGCAGTGTTGCATTTTTTCCTATGTATGGGGCAAAACTCGTCCTCGTATACCACGCTCCACCCTATACCGTTCTAAGCTCAATGGTGGTCTAGGTTTACCCGACATCAGCAAATATTATCAAGCAGCGCATTTAGCCCAATTACCTAAATATCATGCAACCTTTGAATGGGTGGCACTAGAGTCGATAGAATGTGACCCCTTATCTACAGCTAACTTACTCTGGTTGAGGCCAATAGACCGCTGCTCTATAACCAACCCCATCACTTCTCATTTTTTATCCATGTGGGACAGGCTGAAAACCCGATATCCCCTTCAATCACTACATAATCCCTTGCTTTCGTTCCTGCGAAACCCAGCTTTTCCCCCAGCCTGGCAGACACCCCTTTTATTCAAAGCCTGGTCCTCTGCTAATTTGCTCCGCACGCATCATTTCCTACAGAGTAATAAGTTTAAATCCTTTGCCTCGCTGCGGGAAACGCATAACCTCCCAGCTTCCGAGATATTCAGATACTTGCAGCTACAACACTTTTACGCCCCCTACGCTACCACAACTAATCGGCCAGATGCCATGTCTCTCTTCGAACGAGCATGCTACAAAGACCCTCACAGACGTGGGCTTATCTCTTGCTTATATTCACTCTTCACAACTTCGATTACCGCGTCCCCCCCTTTGTATACCCATAAGTGGGAAGTGGATCTGGGCAAGAAACTTGACCTATCTGATTGGGATCACATTTGGGCCAACACAAAATCTTCATCACAGAACATTGTAGCACTGGAAACAAATTATAAAGTTTTAACCCGCTGGTACTTGGTCCCAGCGAGAATCGCAAAATTTACCCCTAATTACTCTCCCAACTGTTTCAGAGGCTGCGCAGACCTAGGAACACACTACCATATGTGGTGGAACTGCCCAGTGGCCCAAGTCTTTTGGGATGAAATTTTCACCATGATATCTACACTTAGCACTATCACTCTACATCCTGACCCAACAACAGCCTTACTCAATCGGTGCCCCCTGGAGTTTCCAATTCACAATTCAAGCTCCTCATGCAAGTTACGACGGCAACTAAACAAGTTATAGCGAAATCCTGGAAATCCCCCACCCTAAGTGTTGCGGCCGTCAAAACCAGAATAACACAAGCCATGATACATGCAAAGGTGGAAGCCACAATTCTAGACAAGATTCCTAAATTTTTACGCATATGGAGCCCCTGGGTAGAGCACTTCCTCCCGCCTAACTTCGATGAATCACTCCTTCTTCCTTGATTTGTATACCGCGAGCCAAGGACGCTGTCAGTAGCCCTTTGTAGGCAGCACCTGAGGTCTGCTGCAGACTTGCTGAGTGCTCATGAAGTCACCGTTGCTGTTTCCCTTTCCCTCCCCTATCTTTCACCCCTGTCTGACCCCCCTCCAAACTTCACCCTATTTCTTTTTTGCACCTGGGAGACAATACTCTCATTGGCTGGGACAATGATGTTATCTGTAGTCGACTTTTATATACCTGTTTCAGCTAGAATTATATAGACATCTGTAATGTGATCCTCATTCATTTTTTCTATGTCCTACTGCCACCTCATTGTCCAATGTACACTAACAAAGTCTCCCTGTATGTAATGTTTGTAACTTTATGGTTTATTGTTAATAAAATGTTTGAACAAGAAAAAGTGGTCATTTGGGAGGGGGGGGATTTGTACTATCCTGGCATTTTAGGGCCTCCAAAACTGTGATAGGTAGTGAGGAAATGACATGAGGAAATATGCCCATTGAAAGCCTGGAGGTGGCAATTAGATTTTGGAGGCCTGTATGTGGCTAGGCTGCCAAAAAGTCTCTCATATGTGATATCACTATACTCGGGAGAAGTTGCAGAATGTATTTTGGGGTGTTATGCCACGTATACTCATGGCATGGTTAAGCAATATATCATTTAGGTGACAACTTTGTGTAAAAAAAAAATTGCCATTTTCCAAAAATTTGTGGTAAAAAATAAAATCTTCCATAGACTCAACATGCCTCTTAGAAAATTCCTTGGGGTGTCTACTTTCAAAAAAGGGGTAATTTGGGGTTTTATGTACTGTGATAGGCAGTCATAAAGCAAAAGCTGCGAAAATTCCAATATATAAACCATAGTTGGTAAACATATACTGTAACTTTCACACAAAACAATTAATATACACATATTGAGATTTTTTTTCACCAAAGACATGTAGAAGAATACATTTTGGCCTGAATTTATGACTAACTGAGTTTATTGGATATTTTTTTTCACTGAAAGTAGAAAATATAGATTTTTTTCAAGATTTTTGGTTATCATTTATATCACAAAAAAAATTCAAAACCCAGTAGTAATCAAATAAAACCAAAAGAAAGCTCTATTAGTGTGCAAAAATAACACAAATTTTGTTTGGGTACAACGTTGCGTGACCACGCAATTACCAGTTGAAATAGCGCAATGCTGAATAGCAAAAAATGACCTGGTCAGGAAGGGAAGAAAACCTTCTGGAAGTGAAGTGGTTAATGGACTCTATTTGTTTTCTTAATTTGTTTTGTATCTTTGGCAATTGGTTAATTTGTTTCGGAATAGCTTGGATGTTAAGAAGCTGGCAGCAGCCGCATCCTTCACAACCATTACTTATCTGCTGTCAGCAGGATTTCCCACTATCAGCAGAATGTAAACAAAAGAAGTGCCCCTTCGGATCTGGTAAGGATCTTGAGGGGATCCCATGCCAAGATTTAAAAAAAAATGGTGTGGGGACCCACCCAAAATCGATACCAGACCCTTTTCTGAGCACAGAGCCCAGCAGGCCAGAAAAGGGGAGGGTGAGGGAGTGACCCCCTCCTGAACCATATTAGACTACATGCCCTCAACTTGAGGGGGTGCTTGGGGGATGGGGGCTCCCCCCAAAGGGTTTATAGGGTCTTCAAGCAAGGGACTTATCAGAATCTGGAAGCCCCCTTTAACAAAGAGGACCCAGATACCGGCCTCCACCCTATGAGTGTGAGGTACATAATACCCCTAATAATTCACCAAAAAAATGTGTCCAAAGTAAAAAAAAACAAAGATAGTCCTTTATTTAAAGCCCTCTTTAAAAAAAATGTCCCCCAAAGTAGATCCAACATCAATCACGCTGAACGCCAACTTGCATGAAAAAAAAAGCTGTCCGTCGAACGCGACTGGTCCCATGTTCTGTTGTTCGCCGAATGACAGTTAAAAATGGGGGGTGGGGTTACCAAGTGACATCACTGGGTGACCCTTCCCCATGTTTACCTGTCCCAAGTGACAGGACATTCGCCGAATGACTCGCTGTATGCACCCAATACTATGGGGGGGCGGAATCCCCTTGTTAAAGAGAATTCCAGATTCCGATAAGCCTACCCACCCACAGACCCCCACAACCACTGCCCATAGTTGTGGGGAAGAAGCCCTTGTCCCCATCAACATGGGAACAAGGTGCTTTTTGGGGGAGTCCCCTTTGCTGAGGTTATGTGGCCTTGTATGGTTCAGGAGGGGGGTGCTCCTCATTCCCCTCTTTCCTGGCCTGCTAGTCTGCAAGCTTAGATAAGGGTCTAGTATAGATTTTGGGGGGACCACATGCCTTTTTTTTTTTATTTTGATGTTCCCCTTAAAATCCATAGCAGACCTAAGGGTCTGGTATATGTTTTGGTGGGGTTCCCTTGCCATTTATTTACTTTATGTTCTTCTGGTAGGTGATTATGAGTTCCTTACTTTCTGCAACATATTTATGAGGTTATTTATGTTTTTCTGCTACATATTTGCATGTCATATTGATATATAATTTTTCCACATGCAGCTTTGTTCTTCATTTTGCTGGTCACTGTTCGCATTTTTTTCCCCATTTAATATGGGCTGCTCACAAATACATTTTTTTACAAGAACATTACTATACTTTTTTTAATCTGTATAATTTTTTTTTATCTGTAATCTGTGTTATCTGTTATAAAACACCTTTTTGATTCTTATGCAAGAAAGGAATTCTTTTTATCTGAGTGGTTTCATCATTAAGGCCCCTTGCACATGGGCGACATAATTTACTGATGTTTACTCAGGAACTTGTGATGCCCATGAGCAAGGGGCCAGAAACTGTGTTTAAGACCTGAGTAATGCTGAGTATAGACGAGTACAGGTGTGTAAGAGTATAGATGAGTAAAATTCTTCTTCATTGCCAGTATTGTGGCCCCTTGCACAAGGGAGTCACAAGTTCCTGAGTAAACATCATTAAATATGATGCCCGTGTGCAAAGGGCCTAAGCAAGTAAACACACAAGTAAATTACTGCATTAAAAAGAAACATTTTCTATTTTTGTTTTACTGCTCTGTACTCAATACTGTATTACTGATCTTTACTCAGTTGTGTGCGATGTCCCATAGACAACAATGCATCTCATTTCAGATCAGTAAATAACTCCAGTGTGCAACAGGCCTAAAACAAAATGTTTCTAAGTTAATGAGATAGCCAACAGCATCTAAACACAGGCCTGGATATAATGTATATATTTCCACACTCTTAAAGTGTAATGTGAGACTTACTAACATTTAGAAATGAGCAAATATTGGCCAGTCTTAAATTCATGAGCATTGGTCCATATATTACCCAATAAAAACATGCAAATCAGCTAACTCAAACACTGTTTGCATCACTTTCAATACCTTTTTATTTGCATCCATCCAAGTTATTAAACAATGGGCAGATTTCTCACCACTCTCCATGAGATAGTGTCCTGTCTATGGCCATCCTCGACAAAAGGCATAAACAAGTTCTTATATTATTTGAAAAAGTGGTACAGAATTAGGATCACTTGCAGTAATCTGTCAATATAAGGGTATTCTTGTGAACAGTTCAAAGAATGTCCAAGTGTTGGAAGTTACCATTTTTACTCCCAGCTAAATATTTCAAATTATGCAAATTATTAAAATACCTTTCCTGCAATTTTGCATGCAGGATTCAAATCTGCCAATCCAAAATGTTTTTGGTTTTTTTTGTAGATTTTAGTAAAAAAAGCTTGGAAGTCTCTTTGTATTTTGGTATCAGTCTGTATAACCATGAATATTGATCACAAGCTTTAAGAACAATGTTTTGAGTATAGTATGGAAACAGGTTTTTGAGGGAGGTTTAATTTTTGAATTTTTATGCCCCCCTAGCGTGTGCAGAAATGTTACTATCCTCTTCTCTATTCTGGTGCTTTACAGGATCTGTTTAAGTTCTTGGGCCTGCCCCTAAAGCACCTGCTTAATCCCAAAGGTCATACAAAATGTTATCAACATGGCTGAGGCACCTGCATGCTTTTACACTTTTAAGGGCCTGTGTCAATGAGCTTTTGTTGTGATGGCATCAGGCATATATCTGGGATATATATATATATATATATATATATATAAATAAATAAACACACACTATATTGCCAAATGTATTGGAACGTATAAAATCAAGCACCTAGGCATGCAGACTGCTTCTACAAACATTTGTGAAATTAGCTCAGTGAATTCCAGCTTGGTACTGTGATAGGTTGCCACCTGTGCAATAAGTCTGTCTGTGAAATTTCCTTGCTACTAAATATTCTACAGTCAACTGTTAGTGGAAGCAACTAGGAACAACAGCAACTTAACCATGAAGTGGTAGGTCACATAAAATGACAGGGCACACAGTGTGCAGAATTTGCCAACTGTCTGCAGAGTCAATAGCTAAAGACCTCCAAACTTTGTGTAACCTTCAGATTAGCACAACAGTGCATAGAAAGCTTCATGGAATGGCCTTATATCACCACGTGCAATGCAAAGTGTCAGATGCAGAGATGTAAAGCATCCCACCACTGGACTCTAGAGCAGTGGAGACGTGTTCTCTGGAGTGAAGAATCACACTTCTCTGTCTAGCAACCTGATGGATGTGTCTGGATTTGACGATTGCCAGGAGAACGGTACTTGCCTGACTGCATTGTGCCAAGTGGAAAGTTTGGTGGAGGCGGGGTTATGGTGTGGAGATGTTTCTCAGGGGTTGGGCTTGGCCCCTTAGTTCCAGTGAAGGTGTCAGCACACCAAGACATTTTGGACAATTTAATGCTCCCAACTTTGTGGCAGCAGTTTGGGGATATCCCTTTCCTATTCCAACAGGACTGCATACCAGTGCACAAAGCAAGGTCCATAAAGACATGGATGAGTGAATTTGGGGTGGAGGAACTTGACTGGCCTGCACAGTTTAGTCCTGACCTCAACCTGACAGAACACCTTTGGGATGAATTAGAGCAGACTGCCAGCTAGGCCTTCGTGTCCGAAATCAGTGCCTGACCTCACAAATGCGCTTCTGGAAGAATGGTCAAACATTCCCATAGACACACTCCTAAACCTTGTGGACAGCTTTTCCAGAAGAGTTGAAACTGTTATAACTGCAAAAGGTTGGCCAACTAAATATTGAACCCTGTGGACTAAGACTGGGATGCCATTAAAGTTCATGTGCTTGTAAAGCTAGGCATCCCAATACTTTTGATATTATTGTGTATTTACATAGATCGATAGATAGATAGATAGATAGATAGATAGATAGATAGATAGATAGATATGATTTTTTTTCTTTTTTAAATCAAACTTAAACTATAATGTTACATTTTTGTAGACTGTTTCACAGTAACTATGAAAATTTCATTGCACAAAACCAAAGAGCCAGATCCGGGCTATAAATTAAGCTACATGTACAGTACTTGCTGAATCTGAAAATACTAACCTAATCATTTCCAGTAAATTATCCTGTCAACTGGCTCTTGTACAAAAATACCAGCTGGATAGAAACCTTTGTACGGCAACGCGATTAAGAAGAAAATACCCATGCTGTTACAGAAGTGTTCATAATGCAGTAAGAGTCATTTTCACAATGTATTTGTTAATTATTTAAGGTTGAAGCTGGACCGAGCAGAAAAGCTAATTAATGGACTTGGTGGAGAAAAACAGCGGTGGAGGAGCATAGCTACACAACTGGGAGATACATATCAGAACATTGTTGGAGACATGTTGTTAAGTGCTGGTATTGTGGCCTATTTAGGGTCATTTACTTCAGAATTTAGACAGGTATGTGATATTTAGGAGCTGCTCATCCATATTGGGTGGTCTATCTTTTCCCAAAAAATATTTAACAACTAATGGCTGGTGTTTCACACAATGTGGACAATTTATTTAGAAAAGTAGAGGTGTTGTCCATAGCAACTCATTGCTGTGTAGTTGCTTTTAAAGTTCCAATCAAATAACAGTGACTGCTTTGAGTAACATAGTTCTCATTCTTTCAAACAGTTTTCCCTTAATGAGCCCTGTTATACTGAACCCCCATTGTCGATTCTCAGTTGCCAAACATCAGCTAGATAGCTTTATAAAGCATTGAAAAAACATCAAGTGTGATATGTTGTTTTGACATGTTTATTGATTTTATGATAAATAGTATGAACATGTTACCTCAAACCATCTATTTATTTATCTATGGCCCATATTAGAAAACTATTGTAGATTATTTGGGATTTGTTTCATTTGCATCAACCACTTAGCCACTACTAGTCATTTTACATGAATGGTTAAAAAAATAAAACAAAACAAATAAAAAAAACAGATCTCATTCACTGCAAAGATCATTACCCCTGTCAATATATCCACTTTGATTAGAGATAGCATTTTCTCATTTTCATGGTAAATAATATTATACTATGTTTTAAGGATGTTAGTTTGTTTAATTTACATCAGTACATTTGATTCATTTTTCATATTGTAGCAGTAGCTGTTCTATCTGGAAGGCTTTGATAAAAAAAACAAAATCATCACGCTTTATCAAGCAGGAAATGAGCTGGCAGTAAACACTAGGCACACAGTTTAAAGATAGAAAAAGAATTACAATGTGATTGTATATGGACATGGGTTTAAGAACATTTTATGTGGTTGTTGTAGTTTAAGTGAATTGTACCTTATTTTTTTTTAGGCTCCACTTTTGTATAACTTTAAATCTGCTAAATACAAAATACTTTTTCTCAGCATATGCAAAAGAGGCATTGTTTCTTCATTGGATGGTACTGTAATACTGTAAATATGAATTAAGAATATGCATATGACATATTTCACTAAATAAAGAGGACCTGAACTCAAAAAGTGAAGATTTCCTACTACTTGGACCTACCAAACTACTACACGCACACAACTACTTCCCCTCCTTTTTTCTCTTCTTTTTTTTTTCTTTCTTCCAATTCCCATTTAAGTCTCCCTGCCAATCTCCCTCACAGGGCAGGGAATGCAATCAGAGGCACCATCTCTCATTTCCCACTTTACATGCTCACCAGCCAGGCAACAAGGTATTTCTCCAGCTCATCATGTCCTCGAAAATCATTTCTAACCTTCCCTGCTCATTGAGATGTATCTCTATCCCTATGTTAAGGGCCTTATCCTTATGGAAGAAAAGGTCACAGGTTCTGTCCACACTTCATGAATAAAAGCCTCAAATAGTCTTCCTCCAGGAATCTCCATTCAAGATGGACCACATCCAAAAACATTATGACAAACTCCTTACTGTGTCTTATCATGACACAACAGCTCACTCCAAAATTAAAGGAATATCAATCTTCCTTTCCAAACGCTCTCTGTTTCAACTCTTGGATATAATGGCGGACCCAGAAGGCAGCTACCTGTTTTTTAAAGGCCAAATCAGCTCCCAACTTATTGCTTTGGCAAATATTTGTTCCCGTAACGAACATCAGGTCTCTTTTTCATAACATTGGGGAGCTGCTCCCCTCCTTCCAGTAGGATATGAGTTCAATGCCCCCCTGAATCCTTTTGTAGTTCCTTGACTGGAGCGTCGGTGGTCTCATACAATGCATTGTGCTAAATTAAAACTCAACTTCATAATTTGGCTCTCCATGATACCTGGTCCACTCTCTTTCCTCATGTCAAAGACTGTACATTCTATTTTGCGCCACACCAGAAATACTCCAGAATAGATTATTTCTTCATATCTCAGGCTGATTTTCTCTCTCTCTTTCTCCACCGAGCTACCATAGAACCCATGTTGTTATCTAACCACCACCCCATTACAGTGTCCCTGGTTTTTACCGATAAGTCTCTCAGAGCAAAAATATGAAAACTGAATTCTTCCATTTTGAAAGAAGCCGATCATATTTGCTTGCTCTCCAGTCATCTACGAGACTACTTCTTGGAAACCGCAAAACCGGAAATCCCCCTACTCGTGCTCTGGGAGGCTCATAAGGGCTTCATATGAGGGAAACATCTGTCATTAGCAGCCAAGGTAAAAAGGGTACTCCAAGCTATTTGGTACGCCAAAAGGCATTCAACAAACAGGGCAACAAAAGTGGATGCCTGCTAGCAGGGGCTTTTCACCCATCTGGTTCTCCAATGCAGATTCACCATATTCGCGATCAACACAACAAAGTTTGGTCTTGGAGTGACGATATCGGTGAACAATATAAGTCTTATTATCGTACACTTTACAACTTGCAACCTGAATTCTCTAGCCCTTCTCAAACAGAAAAGAACACCAGTTTATTGCAGACTTTCTATCCAAACATGGCCCAAACACCATATCCCTGGCAGATGCAAGACGATTGGAACTGCTCCTCTCCTATGAGGAGCTCAACAAAGCACCAAAGCAAACTAAACCAGGGAAAAGCCTGGGCCCAGATGGTCTGACAGTTCAATATTATAAGACCTTTTTTTTTACATTCTCGCACCTAAATTCTTGTCTGCCTACAACACTCTGTCTTTGCCAACAATGCGAGTCATTCATGAAAGGCGCATCACAGTTTTACCCAAGGAAGGTAATGATGAAACACAGGTTGGAAATTAGGGAGTGGCTTGGGACTATAAGATGGTGGTGCTACAAATGGTAGGCATACGTTCTCACATGTGCAATAAAGATTTAGCCACGTTCCAAACCTTATGAAATGTCAAAATAAATCCCTCTAGGACTTACGCTGTGAATGTCTCTTTGCCTCCTCTGGTAGTTTCCCAGTGGAAGAGCAATTTTACTTTTTGGTGGAAAGATAAAGCCATTACCTATTTGGGGATACAGATTCCGGTCTGCTTCTCTGAAAGTTACGCTAGAAAATTCCATACAACGCTGGAATCAATCCAGAAAGTTCTAAGGACCTAGGTCTCACTCAATAATTACTGGATTGGTCATGTGGCTCTTGTAAAAATTAATATATTACATTACATTACATTACATTGAGTTTATATAGCGCCAAAGGGTTTGCTCAGCGCTGTACAATAGAGGGGGGGACAATACATGAAACATTACAGCAGCTACGAACAGCACACGAGGGGTAAGAGGGCCCTACTCTTTCGAGCTTACAATCTGGGAGGGAGGGGGTAGTGGTACAGGAGGAAGTGGCTGTGGGGGATGGAGTGGTAGGAGGAATGAAGGAGAGCAGCAGTTAGGTGAGGGTGGGGTAGGCTTCCCTGAAGAGGTGGGTTTTCAGGGAGCGCCTGAAGGTGAGGAGGGAAGGTGACAGTCTGATGGATTGGGGTAGTGAGTTCCAGAGGATGGGGGAGGACCTGGAGAAGTCTTGCAGACGTGCGTGTGAGGAGGAGACCAGGGAGCAAGATAGAAGGAGGTCCTGTGAAGAGCGAAGGGTACGGGTAGGGTGGTACTTGGGAATCAGGTCGGTGAGGTAGTTAGGGGCAGTGTTGTGAATGGCTTTGTAGGTCAGAGTGAGTAGTTTGAATTTGATGCGTTGGGCGATAGGGAGCCAGTGGAGGGAGAGGCAGAGGGGGGTGGCAGAGGTGGAGCGGCTGGTGAGGTGGATGAGTCTGGCAGCTGAGTTCAGGATGGTCTGAAGCGGGGAGAGTTTGCACTGGGGTAGGCCGGTGAGGAGGGAGTTGCAGTAGTCAAGGCGTGAGATAATCAGGGAGTGCACAAGTAGTTTAGCGGTGTCTGGGGTAAGGAAGGTGCGTATTTTGGCGATATATACCTGTTATACCTGCTGCAGACATCCCAGTTCACCTTCCCCCATCCTTCATTGCCACATATATGCTTAGCAGTTTGGCCTTTGTCTGGAGAAATTCATATCCATGCATTAAATACTCACGTCTTATGTTAGCTAAACTAAATGATAGGATTGGTCTTCCTGACCTCTGGAAATATTGTCTAGTGTGCCAGTTAACCAGGATCATAGATTGGATTGTACATGGCGGGCTGAAAGCATGGGTTTCCCTAGAATGCTCTTTCTCTACTTTACCACTGGCGGATCTACCCTGTCTCCCTGTTCGTCAGCTGGATAAATCAGTTCTAACTCATCCCTTTCTAGGGTCTACCCTGCAAAGTTTCCTTGTCACCTGGCCCTTTAACTTCCATCTGGTTAAACCTAGACTTTACTTCAGGAATGTCAAGCTCACTTTTAGCAACCATATGGCCTCATGCAGAGGTGTGCGAGTCTCCGTTTTTCTCTAAAGGTCAGTTGTTAAGTTTTGAGGCCTTAATCCCCCTCTCGACATCTGGTTCCTTCCCCATGTGGACTTAGAGGTTCAACTCAAACTTTTTTTTGTCTTACCCTGTGGAAAGTATGTGGTCGAGACCCCTCACACCTTTCAAGTCTCTATGCAGAAAAGTGAAACCACCAAAACCATATCGTTTCTACTATCTATTTTCTTTTGCTTCATGACACCCAATCCACCACAGATTCATCACAACTGGCAAGGGAAAGAAAGTTTCAGGTAGACCCATCTAATGATAATTGGACCAACATCAATACGTATGTCCATAAGGGCTTGCTAAATGCAGCAGTTGAAGAAAACTGTTATAAAATTAGAACCTGGTGGTATCATACTCCATCCCTGTTTCACAAATCTGCCCTTTCCATACCAGACATGTGTTGGAGATGCGGTCGGTAGGAAGACACAATGCTGCACATTTGGTGGTCATGTTAACTGCTTCAGCCTTTTTGGAAAGAAGTTCACCAGATTACCATTGAGGTTTCCACTCTTGCCTTGGACTATACACCAGTCCAATATATTTTTTTAGCCATGATCAGGCTTTGCATACTTGAACACTGGCATTCCACATGGGCTCCAGTGATCAAAGAATGGTTTAAAAGACTGACTACAACTGAAGAGATGGAAGATTCATATCTCACGGGACCATCTTACAAAATTTTTTAACACATGGGTCAGTTAGACCCACTTCAAAACTATCGTGCAAGACAAAGCCTACCTTTAATTTAGTACATGTAGCAGATATTGCAATGTCAATGCGTTCTGGCATGTCTCACGGCTCTTCCTCCTGCAGGCAGAATGGAATGACCAGGTTTATCCCATTTTTCCATGCTTGGTGGGGGGGAAAAGGTGAGGAGACTGGAGTTGGTCCCTGCCCTTTCCTTCCTTCTTTCTTCCCTCCCTTTAACTTGTATACCTGCTACCCCCTCATTCTCCCTTTGTTTCTACTTCTTTTTCTTACACTGTACTTTAAGTAACCTCCCACCTTCATTCAGTCCTACCTAGGATTCTTTAATATATTGATCTACCACCTCAGGGCTGATAGTGGTCTGTGCTTTAGGATATTGAACAACGTAGGACTTTGGGAGGTCTCACTGTGTTTTTCTTGTACAGTACAAGTTTGCTATATGTTCTGTATGTAACCTTCGATTTGATCACTTTATTATGCCCTGTATATATTTCTGTACTTTTCTTGCTGTGATTTAAATAAGCAAATTTATGGAAAAAAAATGGCAGATTGCTTTCTGTGCCTAGCCATTCTTGTGCTTAGAGTCATTGGCTATATATCTGTAGTGTGAGATTACTGTCTAACACACAGGGCCTCTGACTGCTAGTCTCATGAGTTTCATGCTTACCCCTAACACAGGTGGTCAGACATTATAGTTGGCTTATGTTTTCTTCACCTATAGCATCCCTCTTTCCCTTAAGGCAAACAGGCCTACCATTACTCGGTTGCCCCAGGACTTATACAAAATGCTATATTGCCTGGCCACCATGCTGGGGCAGGCACGACCTGAGCGCAACAAACAGGTACTTGTGGTTGACAGACAGGCAGAGGGGTTCAATGACAGTCCAGGTAAATGGCAGGGAAGGTTCAGAATAGTCAGGATCAAATCCGTAGTCAAAAAGCAGTCCGAGTTCCAATCTGAAATCATACACAGGGAAATCCAAGCAGCAAGGCAGACAAACAGGGAGCTTGAAGCACGTGTCCACAATATCACAAGCATGAGACTGCAGGCTTGGCTGGAATAAATCAGGTTTGGTCTTCACCCAAAATCTGTACACATCAATCACCGTTCAAGTCGACAGACAGACAGGGAGAATGTGTCACAACCAAAACCAGGATGCTTGAATGAGACCATCAGCTGTGATGGAGCAGGATCGCTACACGCTCCTGACAATAAGGTTATGGAGTGAGATGTAATCATGTAAATACTATGCTACCCACTGCACTTCTTACTAGAAAAAAAACTCAGATTACTTACTGGAGAGAAAATTAAAATTATCTGCATCACAAAGAACTTTGTGCTCCCACTTTGTTTATCCTGTGAATCTGTGCATTTTGCACTTCTCCTACTGTGAATATCCGCCCACTAATCATCAGATATCCAGTTATTGGGGGGAGAGGGGATTTAATATAAGGACGCAAATCCCTGCCTTTAGCAATGAAGGCCACCTCAGTCATTGGGAAAAGACCATCTGCGAGGAATATAAAGGTAATACTAGTGACTGGTAATTGCCCTCTGCTTGCCTTGCATAGCTTCCACAGTTCAAGAGCTCTTTAACATCACAGCTGTTATCTTCAGATAAACTTTTCTTTATAAGTAAGCTTATATAGTATGCTTATATAACTTGATGGCAGTGTTCACTTAACTATAACCACCGTGTGTTGAATAATCTACAGCAGTGATGCCTGCTGTTACCTTACATAAGTCCCTCAATGTTTTTTTTCATAACCCCTATATATATAAAAACATCTCTAAAAGAATATCTAAACCCAAGAAAATGTAATATGTTGCAGCGTAGTGTTGTATATACATGCAGATCCTGCCAGAAATGGATCCATGACACTTTAATTGAAAGCACAAAACAAATTATTTTTATCTGCTGTAAACTAATTCTCCCCCTCCCGTGTAATGACGATGGTTAGAGGAAGACATGTTTGTAGTCCAGATCAGGGGCACAACCTGAGTAACAGCCATGGTTCCCCCATAGAGTCATTTGCACATTACCTGTACAATAAACCATCTTAAAACACTGCAGATCATTTGGGTACTGAATGAGAAGATGAAGAGGAGCAAGCTTCATGGAGAAGCTTCTCTCAAGTAGCTTAGTTGCTGCATGTTCTGACAATGTACATGCATAAGAGAAGAAAGCCATTCATCCAGATAAGAAAGTTTTGGGGACATAGATGATCAGGTGCCGTTACAAAGTAATAATATGAAAGGTTGTGTGTTATGACATATTCCCTTCTAACTGGTTGTGGGACTGGTTAGAAAGCTGAATGACTTACAGATAATAAAATGACACCATGTAACTTTTGGGAAATCAAATATTCAGGAGGCCCAACTAAGCTGTATCCCAAATCTGGCCCCTCAAGTTGCTAATCACTAATAAACTCTTAACAGTTACAAAACCCAGCAGCTCAAATGAGTACATTGTATATGTCTAAAATCCTTGCTACTGCCACATATTAGCTTTCAAGCTTTAAGATTCCAGAATCCTTTTGTCAGGTCAACTTCAACATTGAACTGTAGAGAAACGTAGCTAGGCCTTAATCTTTACATCAAAACCCCTGTTGTATCTCTTTTTATTTACTTTGTTTAATTCTGAAGTGCCATTTTTTTCTGAGGGAGCATGTACTAGTGATGTATTACAACAAATATTTGCTACATATATAGATTTATGAAGTTGATATATTTTAAGTTGAGAATACTTGCAGGAGTACTGCAAGTTTAAACTTTAGGTATTGTGTAGTAAGAGAAGATGCAAAATTATTCCTCAAGGTGAGAGAATATAAATGGACCAAAAAGACCAAATGGACAAATGTAGACAGACCAAGAACATATTTAACTAAAGCAACAAGGAATAATGAAGTATTGGGAGGCAGTTCATTTATGTCTGTTCATTAATCATACAAAGCAATCTGTGACTTCACAGTAGAAAACAGGAAAAGGAAGGTGGCATCAGTGGAGGGGGAGAATGAAAATTAGGAGGTGATAAAAGCTAAGTAAAAAAAAAAAAGTTAATCTACTTCTGGTCTAAACTGTCAAGTCTAAAAAAGAAGGAAGTATAAAAATATACACATGCAGGAAAAACATACTAGAAAATCTCAGTCAAATCAATATTCATCAAAATCATGTTTTCCTGTCACTAAATAATATTCATTTTTTTTTGCCTTAAGGAAATATTAAAAAAATGGTTCAAAATGTGTAGAGACAAACACATTCCTGTCTCTGATGAATTTGCACTCTCAAGCACCTTAGGAGATCCTGTGAAAATAATGGAATGGCAATTTCTTGGGCTGCCAAAAGACAAGTATGACAGCTATTCTACTGTACAACAAATTTTGGGTAAAGATGGGATAAATATGAAAAAAGGAATGTGTACAAATTAACATCTCTCTCAGTTTTTCCATAGAAAATGCCATTATTGTGACATCAGCTCAGCGATGGCCTCTTATAATTGACCCTCAAGGCCAAGCAAACAAATGGATTAAAAACATGGAAAAAATCAATAAAATTCAAACTTGTAAAGCAACAGACACAGACTACCTTCGAACTGTTGGTAACAGTATACAGGTACTGAGTATGTAAATGATTTTTTCTTGCTTAAAGCCTGAATATCTGTAAGGAAATGAAAGGACTGAAAGCTGAAGTGCATACAGAAAGTGTAGTTAATTCTTTACACGTTACAGTGTTTAAGTTATAATTACCTTGTTAGTCTCTGTCATCTTGTCGAGCTCTTTATTATGATTTATGACCCCAAGGCACCTGTTCACCACTCATTGCATGGCTTTCTGCCTATTCAGATAATTCTGAAAATTTTATGAACAATTGGCTGTACGAATAGTACAGCACTGGCCTGTTTGTCGTGTTTGGAAATGAAATATAGTTTCTGCCATGCTGCTTTGCACTGTCGTATATTAGGTATTCTTTGAATATCTATTTTAATTAATCATATTTTCTATTTTATTACCCTTATAATGAAAATGTAATACAGGGCACAACAAAATGGCATACAACCAATGTAATTGTTTTTATCATCTAATTTTAATGGGAGTGATTTTTGATTTTCTCCCTATAAATAATATTATGGAAAATGTACAGGTGTGTCTTTTGCATTTTAAAAATGTTTCTGCATCAAACATTAGTATATGTGTTAAACTTAAGTGTGTCTGAAACCTATATATATATATATATATATATATATATATATATATATATATATGCTAAAGTGCCAAACCTTTTTTTTTTGCTAAGCACTGGTAATGTACTGTATAGACATGACGGTTCGTTTTAAACCCTCAAGTATATGGTACATTTTAAACTGTGCTAGATATACAACTATGTTTTTCTGCTGATTTACATTTTCAGTTATTTTAATTTGTTTTAGTATTTGTTGTGTGGTTTTCAGTATTTTAGTATTTGGTATGTGGCTAGCGACAACAGCAATTACTAGCCCCTGCAGGTTGCTCAACCTCAGCTGACGCCGTTTTATCTAAACCTAAGGTTTTTCTGTAGCCATGTTACATTTTTGCTGTGTACTAGTTAAGTTTTCCATGGAATGAATCACTAAACAGTCTCATTCCACTAGGTTTGGTCAACTACAGAAATGTGAAATGGTGGGAGTAACATGTTGCTTTTTAATTTTACAGTCTTGTACTAACACGTCCTCAGAGTTTCTTATCATTTTTAGTGTGCTATAGCTCTAGCCAAATATATCCATTCAGAGAGAGCTCACTTTAGTGCCAAAGTATTATAAATACCTATATCCTGAATTAAAAATTAGTTATTTGCAAAAACAATAAAAAGAAAAATGTCAAAGAAGAAAACACCTGCTTGTATCCACAGTATAAGCAACAGCCACTAATCAAGGAATAAAAGCAGCTTGCAGTGTTATAACTATAGCTATAGCAACTCACAAGGCTGCAATTGGGCCTGGAGGAAATAAAGGGCACTATTAGGAAGGTTGCTGAGAATAGTTAAACATAGGGGTTGATTTACTAAAGCTGGAGAATGCAAAATCTGGTGCAGCTGTGCATGGTAGCCAATCAGATTCTAATTTCAGCTCGATCAATTAAGCTTCGATAAAAAAATTGGAAGCTAATTGGCTACCATACACAGTTGCACCAGATTTTGCACTATACAGTTTTAGTAAATCAACTCTATAGATTTAGTACGGTATCATTAAGGGTTGTAGAGGTAGCTGTTGACACTGAAACTGACTGCAAAGTCAAATCTAGAAGAGCTGACATCAGAAACACAGGAGGAGTCATTATAATTAGCTGTCTTTACAGTAACCCAAGTAGAGTTATTGCACTTAGAACTTTTGCTGCAGAAACTAACCAACTCTCTGAGATTAACCCTGCCTGCCTAATGTGATCTTCTTCAGGCTGTTCTCTTCTCTGTTCTCTGTTGTCTTCTCTTCGGATATGACAGCTGAATTTTGCAGTACTGCAAGCAAAAAAAAAAAAAAAAATTTAAGTTTGTATTGGCATTATAACAATTATGACAATTATGTAATTGGCCTCATTCACATGGGTGCACTCATAACTCCACCTATACTTCCCACCCAGAAGGCATAGGTGGTCCACGCAGCCAACCTGTTTAAACCAATGACAGGCTGATGGCTTCATGGACTTTCATGTGCATCCCTAAATGTACATCCATGCTGTCTGCATCAGCAGCCTGTCTGTGTTCTGAGCAATGGATTGGTCCCACACTGATGTACACACCAGTGTGTATCAAATTCCATAGATAACCTGTGTACTCCTGTAGAAAATTATATGTCTTACTTCAGTAAGGAGCCCTGTGCAGAGGACCATATAGTTCAGCCAATAGCTCTTTTATTTTCTTAGCAGGCTTGACAATGGGCTTACAGGCTTGACAATGTACTGCAGGCTTGACAATGGCCCATTGAGATTTAAAATATCAACATGTTATATGTGGATGTGTGCCTCTGTAAGGCAACCCTTTCTGGAGTGTGAGGTCCTATTATAGAATAGGAAGTGCCAAGGTTGTAGTTCTGCTAAAAAAAAAAGTCATTGAATAACTTTTGGTGTGCACCCTAATTTTTGACTGGATATAGGTCTGAAAATGACAGCAAGGACAGGAGCAATGCAAACCTGTGTTTACTTCCATCTCATAGTTAGATTTAAAAAGGACATATCTGCCAAATGTAAAGTAATTCACATGTAAAGTTATGTACAGTATTTTTCTTATAGATTTTATAGGATCAGGTTATTTGTATAAACAATTAACCATTAACAAGAGTCACTATGAGAAAACTGTTCTGTTTTTGAGGCCTAATAAATAAAGTCAGTTATATTTATGTTCCATTTTTTTATCATCATCATGACCATGTTGTATTGTATTTTGAAGTACAATGCAGTCTAAAGTTAAAAAAGAATCTGAGGAGAGTTCACATAGACTGGGCTAAAGTGAAAGCCTGCTCATTGTGAAGTCTCCTTTATGTAGGTAGAATTGTTATTTCTACATGGTTGAGCAAGACTGCCTTGAGGTTTTTAGAAATAAAAAAAAATCTCAAGAAAGACCCTCCAGAGCAGGAAATCTGTCTGTTTCATCCCATGGGGTCAGTTGGCACAGAGTGAGACTGACACAGTTTTTATTTTCCTTTCAAGTCCGTTTCACTTCACCAAGAAGCAAAACAGGCGACTCTCAGCCTTGTGGGGGTTTTGTTAACAGTTTTACACTAAAAATGCAAACCATCCATTGTAGATTAGTGGCTTAATTTTAACAGTTGGATGTTTTCGCTAAGATCCCAGCTGTATGTCAAGATGTTTGCCAACTAGAGTAATACACGACTGAAAGTAAATATAGTTTGTGCTTTGGATTTAGGGATGAAAAGATATTGAAAGTCTCACTAAATGTGTTTGCTTGTGAAACATTATAGTTTTCTAGTTGGGTGTATAATAGCATTATAATAATAACAACAGTATAACAGTTAGAGTATTAGTATTGTAGCCTGTGGTTTCTTCAGCTTATCTGCAGAATGTTTTCTCTTTGTCAAAATGTATTGCTCCCCTACCGCAGTGTAGACAGTGTTGAACTGTAATGTGTCCCCGGTACATGAGGAGTGGCGGCCATTTTGGAATAGACGGAGTATGGAAGAGGTCACCGCTAGCTGAAAACCTTGGACTTGGCCCCGCTCACTGGATGGAGAAGAGAGGAGAGAGGGGAAAGAGAACCTGAGCTGAAGGGAGAGCATATGGATGGACGGAGCTACCTAAGCAGTGCAGAGAGAAAAAGTGTGCAGGACTGCCTCAGAGACTGAGAGGTGCTACTGTACAGTCCTGCCTGAAAGGACTGTACTCTGCTGTTCTAGAAATCTACTTTTCAAGAGCTCTTCTGTTCCAGAGATTAGCTGTTACAGGGATAGGCTGTTTCAGATATCTGTTTTTTCCAGGAATGCTATTGCAAGGCTGTGCTGTTGATAAATGCGATTACGTGAGTTAATGGGCTATATCCATCTGAGACTGTGTGTGGGTTTAGTTATGCTTTTAAAGAGGCTACTATTTGTACTGGCTAAGAGCTTAATTACTGTTGTAGCGATTAGGGATTGTGGAAGTAGTGTGATGTGACTGCAAAGGAGACTCCATCAAGAAAAGAACTGTTGCTGGGGACACTACTGTGTCAGCTGGAGTGGCCTTTAACCATTTGTGCCTGTTTACACTGTTAATCTTGGGGATTACCAGTGCCCTGAAAACATTGCTGATCAGTCTACAGCTGATCAGCAATGATGAAGCCTGTTTAGTTCAACCCAGAATGCCAACTAAACATTTTGAGAGTACATGTCAGGCATCATTGACAGAAGGGATCCCTGCATCAACACCCATAGCCAAAATAGGGCCTAAATTCATTGTGGGGCTGGGCCATGAGCAGCCCTTCCTACACTGGGTTTGGTTACCAGAAATGGAGACTCTTCTCAGGAAGTCAGCTATTGTCTTTATATGAAGAAGGCTTTGGAAAATTAATGGTGCAGCTTATGGAGGCATTGAATGAGTGGGACATTCCTGAGACCCAGAAGAAGCAAAAGCTTACAGAAAACTTAAAGCCCAGCTCCAGTATATTAGCAACCACCAGTCTGGTGGTCGAAGGATTCAAAAAATGTTATGCGTGTAAGGCATCAAAAGGTAAATCCAAGGAGAAGGAAGAGTTTCAAAGTGATGGCCACGGGTGAAGAAATTAGAATTAAAGATTTTATATGCTGTGCTTTGAAAGGGTAGTGTATATGATCGAATGTAACTGTGGACTTCAATACGTAGGTCGAACATCGAGAAATCTTACTACAAGAATTCGGGAACATATACAGAACATTAAAAAAGGTTAAGAGAAACAGTGTTTCAAAGCACTTTAAATTGATGCACAACTGCGACCCTAGCCAAATGGTATTTTGGGTACTGGAGAAAGTGAATAGACACTGGAGAGGAGTTATTTTTTTAGAAAATTGAGCCAAAGGGAATCCTGGTGGATTCATAAGACTAAAGTTCTAAAGCATTGCTTATTTGGCTCTTATTCAGATGAGATTTCATCTGTGTTCATTTGCCATAACTAGGAAATGTCTGACATTCTGATTAGGACCACCCTTATTTCTTGCCTAATGACTATCTTTGGTTAGATGTTAGTTTGTGAGCAGCATGTGGTCTCCACAAAGATGGTGGCGGGGGTATGGTAAAAGGATGCTATGTCAATTAGGATGCGGTAGATATACAGTATATAAGAGCATGGTGTTGTTGACAAGCCTGAGCCTTTGAGAAAGCCGTCTGGGGCACAATGCATCAAACGGGCAGTGACCTTATCACGCTGGGAGAAGCCTAGATACCATTTTGGAAAGTAGAGTATGCTAATAGCCTTTGACATGCACTATTGGATGTTTCTTTGCTTCCTTTTAATATATCTATTCTTGGGAGATCGGTTTGGACCAGGTAAATGCTGAAGAAGATCGTAGTATCTAATATAAAAGCACAACTGAACCTCCTCTTGCAGTGGGGTCCATGATATAGGCTGAGGAGGTATCAATGAGGTGTGGTGAACGGCACGTTGTTGTTTGCTAACGCTGAAGAAAGTTACATAGTTAGTCTGGCTGAAAAAAGACAAAAGTCCATCCAGCTGAACCAAAAACAAAAAAAAAGTATAATCCTATACCCACCGTTATATTCAGAGGAAGAAAAAAAAAAAAAGGAAAGCATGATCCAATTTGCTCCTGCAGGGGACAAAAAATTCCTTCCTGATCCACTGGGAGGCAATCCGATATTCCCTGGATCAACTTTACCTATAAATGTTAGTATCCAGTTATATTCTGTGTATCTAAGAAAGAATCCAGGCCTTTTTTAAACCAATCCACTGAGCTGGCAAGAACCAACTCTTGAGGGAGTCTATTACACATTTTCACAGCTCTCACTGTGAAGAAACCTTTCCATATTTGGAGATTAAATCTCTTTTCCTCCAGACACAAAGAGTGCCTCCTTGCCCTCTGTGATGACCTCAGGGTGAATAACTCTACACCGAGTTCACTATCTGAACCACTGATGTATTTATACATGTTGATCATATCCCCCTTTAATCTCCTCTTCTCAAGAGAGAATAAATTCAGTTCCTCTAATCTTTCCTCATAGCTGAGCTCCTCCATCCCTCTTATCAGTTTGGTTGCCCTTCTCTGCACTTTCTCCAGTTCCCCAATGTTCTTTTCATGAATTGATGCCCAAAACTGAACTGCATATTCCAGGTGAGGTCTTACTATAGATTTGTGCAGGGGTAATATGATATCTCTCTCTCTGGAGTCTATACCTCTTTTAATACAAGAGAGGATTTTGCTTGCTTTAGAAACTGCAGCTTGGCATTACATGCCATTATTAAGCTTGTGATCTACCAGAACTCCCAGATCCTTCTCCACCATTGATTCCCCCAGTTGTACTCCCCCTAGTATGTATGATGCATGAATATTCTTAGCCCCCAAGTGCATAACCTTACATTTGTCAATATTAAACATCATTTGCCACATAGTTGCCCAGTTAAACAGTGCATTGAGGTTGGCTTGTAAGCTGGAGACATCCTGTAAGGATGTTATTCCACTGCAAAGCTTGGTGTCATCTGCAAAGACTGAAATGGTATTTTTAATCCCAGACCCTATACCGTTTATAAATATATTAAAAAGTAAGGGTCCCAACACTGAACCTTGAGGTACACCACTAACAACCCTAGACCATTCAGAGTATGAATTATTAACCACTACTCTTTGAATACGATCTTTTAGCCAGTTTTCTATCCATTTATATACTGATTTTTCCAAACCTGTAGACTTTACCGTACACTAGCCGTGTGCGGGGATATGTTTCAAACGCTTTTGCAAAATCCAAGCATACCACGTCCACCACCATCCCTCTGTCCAAGGTTTTGCTTACCTCTTCTTAAAAGGAAATCAGATGTGTTTGACAACTTCTGTCTTTCATGAATCCATGCTGTTTGTTGCTTAAAATATTTTTTCAACTAATCTATGTGGTCTTTTATTAAACTCTCCAGTATCTTCCCAACTATAGATGTTAAACTAACAAGTCTATAAATTACATGGTAAAGGTTTTGATCCCTTTTTAAATATAGGCACCTGTAATAAAAATGCTGGGTACAATAACTAAAAGCAAGTCATATACACTCACACAGGCAACATGTAGTCATGCAGGTACCTTTTATTTAGCATTTGAACCATTACAAATTATACGCATGTGAAAGACCATCTACCAAATGAACACCTGCCCTGGCACATCATAGCATTCACCCGGCACTCCAAGAAATAACAGAATCCAACTGCAATATTATTGCACTGTCAAAACCTCCACTTTTATTATCAAATGATACACAGGAGGATATATCTTATAGTCATCACAATCTGCATAATAACACACACCAATAATAATGTGAGCATTACAGCATGAAAAGGGCACATCATTTGACAGCGTCACAGCATAGAATTAATACATTACCAAAGAAGAATGTTAGAAGCTGGAAGGAACAAATCCCATCAGAACCATACTGCCCAGGGGGTTACAGGGAAGCCGTAGGCACGACCAGTTAATGAGCCCACATAGGCTTGGCAAAAATCCCAGCGTCAGAGCGTCCTCTGGCCACTAAGGGGGGCTTCCTCCTGGTCTTGCATGGACCTCTGCCTTTTAAACCAATTTTCTGGAAGCTGTCCAATAGTGGGCAGGCACCACACCCACCATAGGAGGAGCTAGCAGGAGGGTTCCTTGAGGATAACAGAGTCACATTCAACCATATTCGTTATCTTAAAAGTCACACTTTTGCTTCTTTTCTACCCTAAACTTCAACCCAGCTAAACTTAAGGATTTCTAACTTCTCAAGCAAGTAGACAACTTTAAACAGGTTTTTATCTTCTAATGTGACATACTAGATGTCATAAACACGTTCAATTTCCATAAACAAGTTTTTATCTTGCTCTCAGCAGATTATCTTGTGACTCTGTTCCTTTGGCCTAGAGAAATGACACATCAGTCACCTCTCATGCCCCTGGCATTTGGGCAACAATGCTTTATTGTAAAAATTACCCAAGAAACAAAGGGTCCAAGGTCAACACATTTCATAAGCATTACAGCACCACATTGGCCTCACGCCAATCCAGTGGTCCTATGCCAATCATTGAATAGTCCCTAAAAATTAGAAACCATGGCTTTGAAATGACAAATCTCAATTCTTTAAGGCCCAGGGGGTGTATGCCATTTGAGCCAGCTGCTTTATTCACCTTTATTGTCTAAATATGTCTGGATCATATCAGTTGTGAGCCAATGTGGACTGTGTCAATACCATGCCCATTATGGACAAGAGCTCCCCCATACTCCTTTGTATACACAGAGCTGAAGAAGGTATTTAATAAAATAAATAAAATAAAACGCCTTCTCTTCATCTCTAGTCACTCACTAGATTATTTTGTAAAGGGCCTGCATGCTCAGACCTGACTTTTTACTATTAATATATTTGATGAATTTTTGGGGGTTCTTCCTGCTATCTTTTACAATCTGTCATTCGTTTTCAATTTTCAAAAGTCATGTTGTTCTGACAAGAATTAATCTACCAATTGTTTATTTATTTTTATTTTTGCACATTCACCAAAGGATACTGAATACGTGGGGGATCTTTTTCTTATAAAAAGGATTATGGTATGAGGTTATATATTTGGTTTGCTATGACATATTAAATGTGCTTCAACAGTATTTGATTTTGATTAACACAGTGGAGTGATTGCACAATTTTTTATTTATTTATTTTTAGCTGTGAGTACCAATAGTGCAGGGGGCTTTCTATTTTTATTTTAAAATTTCATTTTTGCCTAGACTTGGGCTTTAAGGGATGGGGGTTGGGGGGGTTGACGACTCTTATACAGAAGCTCAGCTTGCAAGATTGCACTGTCTATGACAACCACAATCTCACAGGACTTCTTTGGGCAGACAGAAAAGTCTTCTGACAATGTGTGCTTTGTGTACCAGTTCAACACCTTGAGAAGGTCTTTGAAACAGCAACATCATGCTGCTTCTGTTCAGAGGTTGATAGGTCCCATAATCTGCTATAACTGGGGAGGTGTTGGTAATTTCTTATGCAGATATCCCAGTCCACTAAAGTAAGAGAGCCAACATTAAAATCCAGCCAGAAAATTCAAAAAGCCCAGGTAAAGCAGCTAACCGGATGCTCAATTATCTCAGCCTGCTCCTATTTCTAAAATAAAACTAAGAAACAGTGGAGGCCTAAATAATGAATTAGGGCCTCACCTGGTGTATTAAAAAGATTGCCAAAATTGCCTTCCTCTACCTTGGTTGTTCCATCATGGGAAAGCAATGCTTACCAACCATCTAAACACCAGCTGAGACATTGTATCACATACCTGTATGCAGAGGGATGACAAGGGTGACCTCTTGCACATTTTCCCTTCAAACACCCCTGAAAGCAGAGACAATGTGTAGAAACTATGATTAGGAACTTGGGAGCACTGGTATCTGACAAGCAGATGTACAGCTGTTGGTGCACTATGGAAATGCTAAGTTCAGTTGAAGGTGGAGTCAGGTGTCAAACCTGGTCAGGTGATGGCCAAGTGGAAGAACATCAGGTCTTGAGCAGAATAAGAGTTAAGAACATGCAGAAGTCAGTAACAATCGGGCAGCAAGGTACAGACTCATTAGGCAAAAGTGTAGACAGTAGCTCAAGCTGAGATCGGTAGCAGAGTTGCACAGCAAACATGAATGAACAGACGAGGATAATCTGAGAGCAAGGACAGAGAGGAAGCTAGGTTAGTAACAGGATTACGATGCATATCAGGAACTCAGTAACAGGAACAAGATGGAAGACCATTCAGCAAAGGACTAGTGCAAAATTAATTTTTAAATAGGCCTCTTGGCAGCAGTGGACATGTGCGTGTGTGCATGCTCATATGTGTGAGCAATAATTTATGTAACTTTTGTCTTCTATGCTCATAGTAATGTGCACACCTATGCTTATGTGCACGCACATTGGCCATACAGCATGTCTTAGCCTGATGGCTGGCAACATGTTCCTGACACGTCATGGAAAGTACCATCAAAGTAAGGTGAGGGTTCAGCCTCACACCACTTAGTCAGCAAACCCAGATTCTTCAAGCAAATTTCTGCATAAGCTGGTAGGTCATTTTCCTATACTACCTGTCCCAGTTGAAGGCATCTGTACAAAGATTCTCTTTGACTTTTATGACAAACATCTTCAGCTGGAAAATCTAGAAAACTAGGGTATCAGACCTGAGAAATTCCTATATGATGGTGTCACCCATTAAAGCTTGTGTTTTACCCCCTTCAGGAACCTTCAACACAATTGCCATGATGTGTCCTTGAACCCCTTGGGTCTATCGAGAGTTATTTTTTAAGGGGGTGAATACAGACCTGGAAAGGTGACTCCTAACCCCCCTCATCCCAGAGAGTGACTCTGCATTGGAGAATGTGAAGCCCATGCTGCAGTTGGTGTACTAACACTTGGTTTTAGAGCAGAGTTGGGCCCTGACATACTTGTAACTGATCTGTAGGGCAAGAAGGAGTAAAAATAAAGCTGATTATCAAATTAGTCTGATGGAAACATTGTGATAGGCCTGAGGGAAGATCCCACTGACCCCTCTAAGATGTTACAGATCCAAATGCTGCTAGGGCAGGTGAATATAGCCACCCCTATCTCACCATCTGTTTTGGTGGGGGTAGCCAAAAGGTGTGTTTCCAGAAGAGTAGTTCTACCCAATGAATACTGCAATCTCACTTGAACAGATAAGATAGGTTCCAAACTTTACCTCTTCTGAAGAGGTAAAGATTGGAACTGTCCTGTAAGAATGAGTTATGACATATAGTGTTCCAAGAGCATCCAGCATTATGCTCATTTAAAAGAGGATAAAACCAAAGAGTAATCTTAGTGGAATCCATTAGGAGACTTAGAGGACTCAAGGAAACAGCTGGCAGAGCTAAAGCGGACAGGGATTATTATTATTTTGTGTGTTTGGCTAGGGTCAGTGTTACTACTGGTAGCATGAGGCAATACCTGGACCCAACAGAGGTTGCACAGGCAGTCCAACTCCTCCAGGATGGCCCATCAATACGTGCCATTGCCAGAAGGTTTGTTGTGTCTCCCACCACAGTCTCAAGAGCATGGAGGAGCTTCCAGGAGACAGGCAGTTACTCTAGGAGAGCTGGATAGGGCCGTAGAAGGTCCTTAACCCATCAGTAGAACCGGTATCTGCTCCTTTGTGCAAGGGGGAACAGGATGAGCACTGCCAGAGCCCTACAAAATGACTCCCAGCAGGCCACTGGTGTGAATGTCTCTGACCAAACAATCAGAAACAGACTTCATGAGGGTGGCTTGAGGGCCCGACATCCCCTAGTGGGCCCTGTGCTCACTGCATGGCACCATAGACATCAATTGGTATTTGCCATTGAACACCAGAATTGGCAGTCCTGGTGCCCTGTGCTTTTCACAGATGAGAGCAGGTTCACCCTGAGCACATGTGACAAACGTGAAAGGGTCTGTAGAAGCCATGGAGAATGTTATGCTGCCTGTAACATCATTCAGTATGATTGTTTTGGTGGTGAGTCAGTGATGGTCTGGGGAGGCATATCCATGGAGGGATGCACAGACCTTTACAGGCTAGACAATGGCACCCTGACTGCCATTAAGTATCGGATGAAATCCTTGGACCCATTGTCAGACCTTGCACTGGTGCAGTGGGTCCTGGGTTCCTCGTGGTGCATGACAATGCCTGGCCTCATGTGGCGAGAGTATGCAGGGAGTTCCTGGGGGATGAAGGAATTGATACCATTGAATGGCCCACACTCGCCTGACCAAAATCCAATAGAACACCTCTGGGATATCATGTTTTGGCCCAACCTACGCTGGCAGGTTGCACCTCAGACTGTCCAGCAGCTCCATGATGCCCTGCTCCAGATCTGGGAGGAAACACCCCAGAACACCATTTGTCTTCTCATTAGGAGGATGCCCCAACATTGTCAGGCATGAATACAAGCATGTGGGGGCCATACAAACTACTGAATACCATTTTGAGTTGCTGCAATGAAATTTCAGCAAAATGGACTAGCCTGCTGCATCATTTTTTCACTTTGATTTCCGTTCCTAACACATTACCCAATCCATATTAGTATACATATCCAGCATAATATTTTTCCCCATTGAGATCTGATGTGTTTTCAGTGTTCCTTTAATTTTTTTTAACATTGTATTACTGGTTGAAAGTACCACACTTTGCTGATCTGCTCTCCAGTGATCTGTTGCTCCAAAGATATGCTATTCCTGATACCTGCAGATATTGCAGCGATATTGTAAGGTGTCAGAGAAAATCAAGTGGTGATGGTACAAACTCCTGTGGACTAGCCACAACAACTGTCAATTTTGTTGGTCTGCTCAAAGACAATTCCATGAATAACAAGTTCTGTTACCCGTGTAACTGTCTACTGAGAGATAAAAGTAACCCTCAACAACCAACCCTCAAGTAACCCTCAACAAACAGCTCAACAACACACTTGTAAGAGACTTTCCTATAGAGTGGGAGACCTCTGTGTCAAAGCCTAGAGGACCATATGTTAAGTGTAGGAATGAATGTTATACATTTGCAACATCACCTTAGCCAAGACTATTTCTTACATTGGGATATTTCCAGGCCACACAATTACCCCTAGACTACATACTGAAGCACTCAGCAGTCTCTCTTAGCAGGAGTGCCAGAGACGCAATCTTATCCTCAGCAAACACAGACCAGCATTCACATATTGGTCTCATTGATCATCTCAGGGGATTTCATACACCATCCTTCTGAAGTCCACTGCATTCTAATGCTTCCCATGTGCAATAGGGTTGAGCTAAACACACCTGGCTATGGTTTGAGGAGGTTTGGCCAAAGTTATAAAAAGTTTGGGATGCTGAATGGTAACCATGTTGAGATCAAAGGGAGCTGAATCTGTCAAATCAATTTTCTCCATCTTTAAGACTAATAGCCAAAGGATTGGCAAAATAAGTGCAAGGAGGCTGGGCACTGCTCCAAGGTACATTTGGCAATGCAAAAACAAATGTTAAAATGTAATTTTGCAGGGAGCAGTGAATTTAATAGTGCTTAATGTGCAATGTTAAAAATATATTATTCTAAAAAGATAAAAAAAAACAGTTTGGCAGGTCCTAAACCTGCCCGTGAAGTAGCACATCTCTAGCATATAAAATACTGTACAAACCCCTGTGCTGTTATCTTCACTGCTTTGAGAGCTGCTAACACTATGTTGTGCTTCACACAATACAGATAAATGATTATCTAAATAAGTGCAGTACTACCTCTACTCCAACATAAAAAAGCGATGAATACATATAATCCCTAAAAAGTCATAGGAATCATACCACATGTGCATTGCAGGCTGTGGTATCTAACAGCTGTTCCAAGATACATGTAAACTGAAGGTTATATGCTTCGGCTGCACTTGTGAGTGGTTTTTATTTTATTTTGACCTTAAATAAACATATAGAGAGAGCACTATGGATTGCTTTATTCTTTTTACATGAATGGCACTGTAAAAAATACTCTGTGGAATATTGAAGCAAAGTGGTTACAAAGGATGTTTATGTGCTGATGACCTCCTATGATTTAGAGGTCTATTGTCTGAAGTGAGAGGACTTCCAAAAGGCACGTGGTATGGAGTGAAGGGCACCTATGGAGGAAAAGTGTTTTGTATCTACAGAAGAGGATTAACATGTACTGGATTGGTAGGGGAGCACCAACTTTTGGATTATATTGCACACAGTTTTCTGGGTTTCTTTATGTGACCTTTCAATTTGTCTGAAAAAATTACTAATTGCTAGTATAATTTTCAATATATTGGTTATTCTATTTACTTTTCACATATTGTTGATAGAAAAGTAGGGATTATACAGTATGTATACATGTTTTTGCACATGTGGCATGATTTCTAGAAATATTTAGGGATTTTATGTATTTATAATTTTTTTTTATGTTGGAGTGAACGGAGCGCCAAACTTATTTAGATACATATACATCTCTAGCATAGACAAAAAACGAAGTATAGCAAATGAGTCATTTAGAAAGGAAAAAAACCTATTTAAATGCTGTTAATTCAAATCTCATTGCAAGATTCCTTTATTTTGTTGTGTAAATAATGCAATGGTGAGCCCACAAAATACAGTTAGGTCCATATATATATTTGGTCACAGGAACAATTTTCATACTTTTGGCTCTGTATGCCACCAGAATAAATTTAAACAAAACAATCCAAATGAATTTGAAGTGCAGACTTTCAGCTTTAATTCAAGGGGTTGAACAGAAATATCAAGTACAAATCTTAGGAACTGCAATAATTTGTATACACAGTCCCTCCATTTTCAGGGGCTCAAATGTAATTGGACAAATTAATATAATCATAAATAAAATGTTAATTTTTTATATTTTGTTGAGACTCCTTTATTGGCAATGACTGCCTGAGGTCTGGAACCCATGGACATTGCCAAAAACTGGGATTCCTCCTTTCTGATGCTTTGCCAGGCTCTAACTGCAGCTGTCTTCAGTTGTTCTTTGTTTGTGGGTCTTTCTGCCTTTAGTTTTGCCCTCAGCAAGTGAAATGCATGCTCAATTGGGTTGAGATCAGGTGACTGACTTGGCCATTGCAGAATATGCCACTTTTTTCCTTCAAAATGTCCTGGGTTGCTTTTGCAGTGTGTTTTGGATCATTGTCAATCTGTACTGTGAAGCGCTGTCCAATCAAGTTTGCTGCATTTGACTGAATCTGGGCTGACTGTATATCTCTAAACACTGCAGAATTCATCCGACTGCTTCTGTCACATCATCAGTAAACACCAATGACCCAGTGCCACTGGAAGCCATGCGTTACCATGCCATCACACTGATTCCACCATGTTTTACAGATGACGTTGTGTGCTTTGGATCATGAGCTGTTCCAAGCTTTCTCCACACTTTTTTCTTCCTGTCATTCTGGTACAGATTAATCTTAGTTTCATCCGTCCAAAGAATGCTTTTCCAGAACTGGTCTGACTTTTTTAGATTTTTTTAGCAAAGTCTAATCTGGCTTTTCTATTCTTCAGGCTTATGAATTCTTATTATTATTATACAGTATTTATAAAGCACCAATAGTTCGCTCAGCGGTTTGCAACTTGTGGTGAACCCTCTGTATTTGCTTTGTGCAATCTTCTCTTGATTGTAGACTTTGACAATGATAATCCCACCTCATGGAGAGTGTCCTTCACTTGTCTGGATGTTGTGAATGGGTTTTTCTTTACCATAGAGAAGATCCTGCGATCATCCACCACTGTTGTCTTCCATGAACATCCATACCTTTTTATGTTGCGGAGCTCACCAGTGCATTATTCTTTCCTCAGAATGTACCAAACTGTTGATTTGGCCACTCCTAATGTTGCTGCTATCTCTCTGATGGATTTGTTTCATTTTTGAAGCCTTACAATGGCCTGTTTCACTTGCATGGACAGATCCTTTGAATGCATGATGTAGGTTCACAGCAATAGATTCCAAATGCAAATACCACACTTAGAAACAACTCCAGACCTTTTACCTGCTTAATTGATGAAGAAATAGTGAAGGAGTAGCCCACACCTGGCCATGAAACAGCTTTTGATTCAATTGTCCAATTACTTTTAGTCCCTTGAAAAAGGGGGGATGGCTACTCTTAAGAGCTGTATTTCCTAAACCTTTTCTCCATTTTGGATGTACATACCCTCAAATTAAACCTGAGAGTGTGCACTTTCAGCCCATATCCATTATATAACTATAGCTAACTAAAACTAAAATTGTGCCTGTGTCCAAATATATATGGACCTAACTGCACATACCAGACCCTTATCAAGGAGGATCTGGTATGTATTTTGTGGGGTCACCATTGCATTTTTTTCAAAACATAGGAAGATTGCAGGAAAAAGTGAATCAGCTTTTTTTCCATGTCAATTTTGCTATACATGTATAAAAAAGACATAGGGTTCCCCCAAAATCAATACTAGATCCTTAGAAGCTAGTGAGGATTTTAAAGAGAAACCCTGCACAAAAAAAACAAAAAATATAACATGGGGTCAAAATATATACAGTACATGACCCTTGCATCTAAGCACACCATTGATCTTTAAATAAAGTCCAAAAGATTTATTCAAAGGGATCACATCACAGTAGAAGGGTGCAACGTTACGGGGCCGCACAGCACCCCTTCGTCAGGCATGTGATCCTTGTATCTAGTACAGCTTCTAAGGTAGGACCCAACAAAAACCCCTGAGATAAGATGCTCCCTGCCCTATCTGCTGAGAAACATTGACTGAAGCCTTGTAAATATCTGTAATATGCAAATACATTAAGAATTATGAAATGCAGATCATAATATATTTTCCATCAGATCAAAAGCTCATTGTAACAACTTCAATGTTATGCAATGACTTATGCATATTGTGCTATCTAACAGTCCTTTTCAACAGTAGATTCTCAAGCAGCATGTAATCCTTTGGGAAATGTTTTCCCCCCAGGATGCGATAACTTCATCAACCAGTCACACAGCAGACACGTTTTTCTGACATCACAAAAGATATTTTTTTGAATTGTGTGTATTGTACATTCTGTGGCAAAATAGTGCATTTTTTAGATCAAATCAGAAACATTAGAGGCATTCATTAAAATAACTAATTGATTTAAACATTTACACAAGTAACACACTTTTTCAAATATACAGATGCAATGGGGTTCTCCTGTTGGTTTCTCACCAGAAATTTAGAAGTATGGTAGATGTTCCATAGCTTCATAGCTCCATAGAATTGCTTCAGGTGGGTTACAGACCAAATGGGGAAAAAAAAACAATGCTGACTACCCTAATGACTACGCTAAACCATATTAAGATAATGACATTACAGCCTGAAGAAAACATAATCATAGTCATAATATCATAGGTAATGTAGGATATGTGTGTAGCCCCTCTCTCCTAAACTGGGGCTACTATGCAAATCTAGTTTTTTGCTGGCTGAAGTTCAGACTGATGAAATTGTTCTTTATCTGGCTTTCCCCTAATCTCAGCAGGGTTGTACATTTTTCACTGTCATTTCCCAGGTCATAGTTTGAGATTGCACAACTAGCCTGAGTTATGAATATTTACATTTCTTCCAGACAGCCCAGTAGAAGGTTCTATGGCCACTGGTGCATTCTGGGAGAGGATATATATATTTGGGGCGGGCCATGTGCTAGCTTTCTTGCATCAGGCCAAGGCCTGAGTAGGCACTGATGGACAGAGCTCCATGCTAGGCCCAGAAGCCTGTCTACCTGCTTTGAAATAATCCTGTGGCTGTCCTGCCCGGCTTGGAGGAAGCAGACCCAAGGTGGGAAGATCCAGGGTAAGCTACTTGCAGGAAAGAGCCAGGATGAAGGCTTGTCTCTCAGAAGGGCCTGGTGACTCACTTAGATAATGCACTAGTCTCTGAAAACATGCTTGCAGTGTTGCTGGATTGGCTTAAACTTTCTGACACTGTGAAGTTGGACTATATTCTGGAATCCAAGGAGTCTGTAAGTGATCTGCGTGACATTGAAAACCCCTAACCTTCCACTCCCACTCCTTTCAAGTTTAACATTAAAGCTTTGAAAATGACCTAAAGTGACTGGTGCTCAATTTCAGTTCTAATCTCCCCTTTCTAGACCTGGGGTAAATGCTAGCTCTCTCCCTGTCCTTTGGAGGTACTATCCTATCTTCAGGGGAATCAGGGTGCTACATTTTGTCACTTTAGTCAAAATCGTTCATTCAGTTTTAAATGGCTGGGGGGGGGGAGTAGAACGTTTGTTAGCTATACTTCCTAACAGGTACACAGAGAGATTTTAACACTTCTCTATTCTACTAATAAAAAGAATGGAATGTATTTTTGTTTCACCACTGACAAGATTCTTTCATTCCTTCACTGATCAAACAAATGGTAGGATAAACAAATATGAAGACAGCAATCAGACTGACTGAGTATCTAAAACTTCTCTGCTCTATCCAGATATAAAGAAAAAAATGGTTGGAGTTCCACTCTAAATATAGTAAATGATCATTAGATCATAGCAGGCTAAAGGGCAGTTTTAAAATACACGTATACCGGAGAATCTGCTGTGGTCCGCATTGCAAGCCAGTTGAAAAGTGACATCAAATTTCCAAGCCCACCTATGGGGGACACCATATTTAATGGTGATCATTTCTATCTGTGTGGTATGAGCTTTCTCCTCTTCGCATTTCTTAGCCATTCTGCTGTTTATTGTTTCCTAGAGCAAAATAAGTTCAAATATAAACATATTTTTCTGCTTTGCCTCCACAACTTTTACCATTTTAGAAAGGGTAATAGGTTCATCTCTGTTATTTTCTGTTAGAAAAAAAACCTTGGTAAATTCTAATTGTATTTATCTATTTTATTCCAACTGTTGTCATTGCATTATTGCAGCTCTTTCATCGGATTGTGCTGACCTTCCGCTCATTAACATTACTCCCACAGCAAGAGTCTATATTGGTACTTTAAAACCAAACGACCTCTACAGGAATAAAGCAAAGGCCACCAGCAATGCTCTGTTCAAGGGGAATCGATAAAGCAAACAGCTGACAAATCTCTCATATTAAGCACTTTGACAGCTAGCAGCTCTCTGCAGATATTCAAGTCATGGTTATATAACCTATTTTAATATAGAGAATTTTCTGTTTTTTTGTTTTTCTGCCCAAGATTCAGCTGGAATACCAAACAGAAAAGTTACAGGACCCGAATAAAGTGAATACATAATGTAAAGCCCTGCAATTTCTTATTAGGTTAACAGATCTGTCACTCAGATTCCCAAGGTGTCTTGGCTGTATCTTCGAAACCGCATCACATTATGGTTGACAGCATTTCCCTGAACTAATTCAGCCATTCTTTGTTTATTTACCCGGGCTGATTGCATTTTGTTTTCCTCTCACCTTTAAAATGTCTTTTTTTATTTTCTTAGTTCGGGACACCCGTCCTGATAGAAAATCTCACCGAAGAGCTTGATCCAATCTTGGAGCCCGTGCTACTGAGACAGACGTTTAAACAGAATGGAGTGGAATACATCCGACTTGGGGAAGCTGTTATTCATTACAGCAGGGATTTTAAACTCTATATGACCACCCGCCTTCGAAATCCTCATTACCTTCCTGAAGTGTCTGTCAAAGTATGTTTTCCTACTGATATCCACTGAACAAGGAAATTATAGGAATTAGTACAATTGGTAGAAATGCAAATACATTGGAGATAATGAATGAAGTGCTGTGAAGTTATAATTGGACTGTGGAATTGTTTTCCAATTTCTAATGGTATTATTCTCATATTTATGTAGATGTCAAAATAATACAGCTGTGCAATTGTAAAGACAGGATGTGACTGGAGTTTTTTTCTAATTAGATTTCAGAGCTTGTTGCACTAAGTATTGCTTTTTCACAGCTAGCTCTTTATTTTAGCAGATAATACAGTGAATCATGATCATTTACCAAAAACTACATATTTTTTGTCCTTTACAGAAAGTCTTTTAAAGCTGCTATTGAAATAAAAGGAAATTCACAATATTATGAAAATAAATACTGAAATTACACAAATGGCTGAATAGTAATCCTAACAAAATGATATAGGATGTCAGAGAGTGCAACAGAAATTATTAGAATAAAGAGAACAAAAACTGCTGAAAGTATTACATTCATTGCATTCTAGATTTTAAAATGTAAACTGAATTAACCTCCACAGTAAAATGCCCTGTTCACCAGATTTACTAATCCACGGCCACACTGGAGCAAACAATACTAATGTTTGGTAAACTGTCATTGTAAAGAGGAACAACATTTGTTCATTCCCATTAATTTAGGGGACATTGGGTGAGATTTACTAAAACGGGTGCACACAGAATCTGGTGCAGGTCTGCACAGTAACCAATCAGCTTCTGACTTCAGCTTGTTCAATTAACCACTTGCCCTCCAGAGGATTTACCCCCCTTCGTGACCAGACCAGACCATTTTTTGCGATACGGCGCTGTATTACTTTAATTGATAATTGCGCGGTCATGCAACGCTGTACATAAATTAAATTCGTGTCCTTTTTCCCCCAAAATAGAGCTTTCTTTCGGAAGTATTTGATCACCCGTGCGGTTTTTATTTTTTGCGCTATAAACAAAAAAAAGACCAACAATTTTGAAAAAAAAAAACTGTATTTTTTACTTTTTGCTATAAAACATATCCAGTAAAAAAATTAAAAAAAATTTAATTTCTGCATAAATTTAGGCCAGAATGTATTCTGCTACATGTTTTTCCTAAAAAAATCCCAATACATGTAAATTAATTGGTTTACATGAACGTTATAGCATCTACAAATGGCGGTATATATACTGACATTTTTTCTAATACTAGATCAGCAACCTATAGCGGGACTGCGGAGGGAATTCTGATACTGGGTGGGAAGTGGGAACTAACTGCCACTGACATCCCAAAGACACTAATACAGTGATCAGTGCTAATAAAAAGCAGTGACACTGTACTAATAACACTGGGCAGGAAGGGGATAATGTCTGGGGTGATCAAAGGGTTAACAGTGTGCTGCTTTACATAATGTGCTGTGTGTGTTTTACTAGAGAGACACGCTGCTGTGTATTTCTCTGCTGTGCAGCAGCATGTCCTTGCTGGCAGGAGAGAGACCTGTGTTGTTTACACACAGATCTCTCCCCTGTCAGTTCTACATGCGATCGCCGGATGCCGGTTGTGAAATATTCAGCTGGGACCCGGTGATTGACATGCCTAGCCGCCAATGGTGGCACAGGTAAGGCGGTGCGTGCACGCACGCCGCCTACCCAGTTTTGTTAATCACCTATATATACGTGATTTTTGGGCGCCCTGCCGCCCTGTAGCAGTAGTTCTACTATAGGGTGGCAGGCAAGCAGTTAAGCTTTGACAATAAAAACTAGAATCTGACTGGTTACTATGCACAGCTGCACCAGACTGTGTGCACCACTTTCAATAAACCTCCCCATGCATATTATGCAAATTTGTTCATTCAAATAACTATGAAAAGCGTTGCAGATTTCTGCATTGCCATCATTGGCGTAGGTTGAGAGAGCTGTTGGGGCGGCACATGGCCAGCTACACATTTTGTTGCTAATTCTTAATAATACATTCTCATGGATCTGAATTGCAGACCTGCCCACCAGTACAATTGGGCTGAGTCTTCATTGTTGTTGCTTTTTGCAGCTTGTATAGTTTGTTGGGGAATACTGTGTACCTACAATTCACCTAATCTGAGTCTGCACATCTAAAACCAAACTGGTAACAAGACAGAGTTCCACGCGCTTCTATTTGATGACTCCGGTTGCTCTGATACAGTGAGGGTAAATTGTCTTTTACCATCTCTCTGGCCCTAACCTCAGCATACTTTGTGTGGCAATAACCTTCGATCTTATTAGTGTGATAGTAAGGCTACCCAGTGCAGTGGGGTAATAGGGTGCTGGTCGCATAACCAGCTGGGGCAAAATTGTAATTCTTGCCCTACACTGAACAAAAACTGCACTGACTGCAGACTATAAGAACCAGTCTTGGCTTTATGGCCCTGTTCTGTAGTGGGAACATGACAAGGAAACTGTTGCTATTGATGGCAAATTGTATCTGTTACCACCAAAATAAAAAGCTTAAAAGTACTGAAGATAATAGTAATTAGAAATATTCCCCTGCAAAGTGAACAGCTTATTTTCCTCTTGTAAACCAACCCCCTTATCTCAACAGTTCTTAAGCAGGGAGGCAAAAAGCTGGCCATACACAGAGCAAATTTCAGCCTGTTCCTGATAAACCAAGTGAAATATAAGCCATGGGTGGCCCTATCAACACACTCCTGCCTGACATCCTTCAATTTGAAAATCAAGGGAGCTGAGTGGAAAATTGTCAGCTGAACAGCGGCTGCATCCAACCAGATGCAGCCACTGTTTGGGTATTCTGACAGCTGCGGCTGCCAGCTGTAAGAACACAATAGCTGTCAGGGGAGATTCCCTCATGCACACTGTTTAGAGCATATGGGGGAATCGATAGTATGATCAAGAGGCATAACTAGAACCTTCAGTTCAAGAAACCATGAAGAACCCCCCTGTTAATGTCCCCCGGCCCTTTTCATCTGTCCTGGGCCCCATGCCACTGGCCCTTCTCATTGATTCCAGGGCCCTTTACTCCCATTGCAGGGGACCTTTATTATGGTCCCGCAGTGGAACCCTTTTCACGTGTCTGCAGCGGGCCCCTTTCCTGCATAGCTGCCAACCTTTCCAAAAGATGTTCAGGGACACCTTTTTTTGCTATGAGTTCTTTCAGCCATTGTAGGTGGATAATGTATCTAAATTAGGCATTTAAAATGAGTGTGGTTATACAAGAGCCACCTAATGCCGTACCCCTTTGCACATCTCTACACCCCCTGGAATGCCTCTGCCATCTGCATGCCATCTCTATAACCCTCACACATCTCTGTACCTCACAGAAAACCCCTGTACCCCTAGTACACCTCCATACCCCCTTGCACATCATTTCATGCCCTACACACACCTCCCAGCATCCTTCATCCCCCCCAGCACTGCATCCCCCACACACCTGTGTACCTCCTTGAAATCTCTTTATTCCCCAGAATGCCTTCATACACCCAGCAAGCCTTTGTACCCCCAGAACACCTCCACACCCCCCCCCCCACACACACACCTCTGCACCTCACAGCATCCTCTGTATTCCTCAGCACAGCTTAATATCCCATAACATGTCTTCATAACTCCTGACATGCCTCTGCACCCCTCAACATCCCCCTGCACATCTATGTACTCCGCCATACATCTCTGCATCCGCCACACCTCTGTACACACACACACACACACACACACACACACACACACACACACATCTCTGCACCGCCCAGCATCCTCTGTATACCTGAAGTACACCTTTGTACACCTCAGCAAGCCTTTATAACCACCAGCACACTTTTGTACCCCCCAGCACATTTTTGTATTCCACTGCATACCTTTGCACCCACCACAACTGTACTAACTTGCACATCTCTGCACCTCCAACCCCCTCCCCCCAGCACACCTTCGACCCACAGCACATCTCTGTACCCCCCCTTCCTTCCCAACACATACAACAGTGTACTTTCAGTACCCTGGTCACCCCATCCCCGTTCACCTCTGCTGCACATATTGATCGGCAGCTCTGTAGTGCCCAGCAGCTCCCTCTACTCTACTTCCAGCAGTTCATTATGCAGTGGAGGGGGGGGTGATCCTCTGCTTCGTGGTGCCCCACAGTATCTCCCTCTGCTCCCTGGACAGCAGTTCGTTATGCAGTGGAGGAGGGGAGGGTGCGATCGGCAGCTCCATTGTGCCCAAGGCATCTCCCTCTGCTCTCTGGCCAGCAGTTTAGCTATACAGCGGAGAGGGGAGGGGCCTTTGACCCAGGCAAGCACCAACTTCGGTACACAAGTGAGCCACTTACCGGTGGTGAGTTTTCAGGTCAAAGGCCCTGCCCCTCTAGCTAAATTGATGACCGGAGAGCAAAGAAATATGCCGTGGGCACCACGGAGCTGCCAATCGCCCCCTCCACTTCAAAATGACCTTTTGGATGGAGTTGCAGGCGGAGATGCCATCCTGTTCCCCCCCCCACCCCACGGTGGCAGAACGCCAGGGCCCGGTCGCAACTACAACCTTTGCAACCCTGGTAATTCCACCACTGATATAGTCTAACAGTGTCCAGTCTAGTCCAGTGGCCAGCTTTACTGCAGTGGATTACAATCTCCTTCGCATAGCAAAACAAATCTTTACACTAAACAGGAAGAAATATATAAAAGAATAAGAATGTAAAAATATGAGATATAGGTTGAAGCTTATGTTAACGATTAACTCTAGGCATATATAAAAGGCACAATTTAAAGTGATTGTAAAGGAATTTTTTTTTCAGATAACAAACATCTCTATACTTACCTGCTTTGTGCAATGGAATTCTCCTTTCTGTCCAGTGCCCCCGTTGGAAACTGCTTTCCATGGGGGCACTTGTGTGAGCACGCTCCTCCTGAGCATTAACACAGACAGCAGGACTCTATCCCACACTCCTCTCCCTCATCACTTTGATTTGGCTTTGATTGACAGTACCAAGAGCAAATGGCTCCTGGTGCCCAAGCAAAGCCAGTGAGACATGGAATTGAGGGATGAGAAGAGCTGCAGACGTTCAGAATGCTGGATTGAATGAATGAGGGCTCACGTAAGTAAAAGGAGGGTGGGGAGCCAAAAGTGATGCCTAAATATGTTTTGCCTTAATGCAAGTTTAACCTTAATGCACTTTAATTTAGCTCAGTAATGATCTTTTAAATATAAGCATCTGAATTTGACTTGCTATCAGCCTCTTGTGCAGCTTGGACAGCATAGCTTAAAGAGAGGGGTGTGGAAGAAGCAGAATGGGGAGAGGGGGGCAATACAAGGAGCAAACTAGTAGGACAACATAACAGGCTAACAGATAAATGAACGTATCAGGGTTCTGCTTTTCCTTTTATTATCCAGTCACATGGTAGACTTGAGGAGGAATCCTGAAAGTAAAAGTACAGCATAGAAAGATCTGGTCTCTTACCCTGCTGCATAGGGCTGTGCTATGGGACGGAACAGTGTATGTCACAGAACTGGATAAACACAAATACAAGAGATAAACAAAGATAAAAATGATCTGGCACAATGAGGCAGGTTTATGAAAATCAAGCAAGCATTGAAAGTGTTGACTATTGATATCAAATTCATTGTTTTATTTGACAGAAAATATTGTGTCACTTTCAATTGCTTCATTTTTCATATATTAACCTCCTTATTTTTACTACTATATGATTTATAAAATCTATACAATTGAAATTATGTGGGAGATTCATGAATGCACTAAGATCTCTGTTTTCTTCATATTTTAGGTCACTCTCATCAATTTCATGATCACACCAATAGGTTTAGAGGATCAATTATTAAATATACTTGCTGCAGAAGAAAAGCCTGACCTAGAAGAAAGGAAGCATCAGCTGTATCTCGAAGGAGCAAAAACAAGGTATTTATAGTTTGATTTCTGCAATGTAACAAACCAAAATGATTGACTAAGAATAAATATTAAAAATATATATATATTACCTTTTTTACTGCATTTTACCACCATTTTTCATTATTTATTTTAAAGATTTTTCAGTTTAGAAAACTGTTATGCATATTTGAATAAAAGTAGAACTATAGGAATAAATTTTTTTTATTTTGGATAGAGTAAGGGAAGGTCAAAACCACTGTCAGTTTATTTTTTGTCATTTTTGTCCCATTGGGGAGAATGTCTTTCACTTCCCATCCCATAGCCAAAACAGCAAATAAAGGTTTCCCTGCAAATAAAGGGAATCCTTAGGGACCACCAGCTCCTATTGGAAGAGTTCTCTCTATTACTTTTCTGGGGACAACCCAAAATTTGGTATTTTCTTTTACTTTCACTTTCAATAATAATGGTAAACAGGGCAAATACTGAGGGTAAATCTTTCTAATGGGGGTACAGACAGCAATAAAAAAACTGACAGGTGTTCTAATCCCTCTCCACTCTATCCAAAAAAAAAAAGTTTTGCCTTTAGTTGTACTTTAATGCACCATCGAAGAGACCTCAGTTACAAAATATTTAGCATAATTGAAACTGTAAGGATTTTTTATTTTCTACTTTTGCCTTCCTGACCCACAGACAGCCTCTCCCCCATTGCTCCCCTAGATATCACAAGGATAGGATGTGAGGGGAATCTCACAGACAAGAATAAAAACCTAAAGAGGTGTGGAATTAAAGAGCTCGATCTGATGATTTTTTGCTCTTACAAAATTCTATAGAGCAGAATGACTAGGCAGCTCTCAAACACAAAAGGCTTTAGAAATGGAGTGAATTCAGAAAGTTAAAGTACAACTAAAGGCAAAACTTTTTTTTTAGTTTTGGATAGAATGGAGAGGGTTAAAACACCTATCAGTTTTTTTGCTATCTGTTCTTCAGATAGGGTGATTCACCCTTTCTATTTGTCCTGTTTACCATTATCATTGGAAGTGAAAGTAAAAGAAAATCCCACATTTTGGCTTGTCCACAGAAAAGTAATAGAGGAGAATTCTTCCAATGAAGACACTAGTTCCGGTGATCTGGGAGTCCCCAATAAATTTCCTTAATTTGCAGGGATTTCTTTTCACTACCTGTTTTGGCTGTGAGACAGGAAGTGAAGGCAAATCTCCCCTATGGAACACAGATGACAAAAAAAAACACTGGCAGGATTATAACCCTCCTTTACTCCATCCAAAATGAAATGAAAAAAAAAAAAAAACGTTTTGCCTATAGTTCTACTTTAAGGCTCCATGTACACGGGACACTTCTGAATGATGGAAACTGCTGGAAAACATCTGTTTAGCCGCGTTTGCATACCGTGTTTATGAGCGTTTGCGTTTAGAAGCATTTTTTAAAGATGACCTCAGGAGACCTTCCAAAATGCCCAGAATGCACTGAAAAACAGTAAAAAATGAACTATTTCAGACATTTTGAGAGAGAGAGAGCAGATGCAGAGAGATCAGTATTTGTTGAGATTAGCTGTCTTTTTTTTGTGGTGTTTGGATGTGTTCCAGCTCATTTCTGTGCAGAAATTGTTGCAGCAGTGTCTAACATATTTTCTTTCATCGAAACCTCAAAGTATGGTGTACCAGGTCCATTTGAATACCGGGAAAACGCTTTGAGTGCATTTTTCATGATGAAAGAAGAGTTAAAAAAAATTTCCAAACTCAAAATCTTATAAACATGGCTAGCCACGCATTTTCAAGCATTTGGCATATGAAATGCTGATAAAATCTACTCCTGAACGCACGTTTGGTGCGTTAAAAAAATTACTGTAAACTCAACTGCCTGTAAATGACTGTAAACGACAATGTGTACATGGACACATAGGAAAACATTAGGGAAAGTTCAGGGGCTGCTGAAAACAAGGCAGAAAAGCTCCTGAATGTCAGTTTATCAGCTGCAGTGTACATGGAGCCTAAGAAATACATGAGTGTTACACCTATAGTTTATGAGTACTGTAATATTTCATTATAACATGCTAGGACAACAAGCTAACGTTTCATGAGTCACAAAGCTCCTTTATCACAACCTAAAATGCAGATCAGGATGAAACTTTAAAAAGTTACAGAAATGTTGCAGTAGAATTTCTTCATTAACAAAAACTGGCTTCAGCAGAGCACTCAAATTTTGGGAATGAAAACCTGACACTCTTCCCTACTCTATCCAAGATACAAAAATGTCTGGAGATATGCTTCTTGGCACCATTATCCATTCAGGAATGGATTACACTGTGGATAACATTATATATATGTGTATTATCCCATGGAACAAAGAGCCTGTAACACCGAATTTTAAACAGGTTTATAATAATGCTAACTGCAAACATTTCCATTAGTAGGAAGCACCTTCCAAATCAGCCTAATTTCAGTCCAGGAAAGTAAGACTAGACAGCAAGACAGCACATGTTTTCCCAGCACTGTATAAATGCCATCAAATTCAAGTTTCACTTCTGGACTCCAGCATGACACTGAGTGAAACACTAAGAGCAGTGAACGAGGTCAGACATTTTCTGATTTACAGGCAAACACAGTAAAGTATCAAGCTAATTTACAAAGACAGGTGGATCAAGACTTGTCATAAGAATCCATTCGAGAAAGAGTGAGGAAAGATAATTGGGCACATTCAGTAAGGTAGTGCAAATAGTACCAATGATGTCTAAAGTTCAGCAACCCACAGAAACCAGTCTGAATTATTCTTTCAGTAATCTGGCTACAGTAACATAGACTATTTATCTTGCATTAACACTATTTGAACTGCTTTAGTTATTAAGTTGATATGTGTCACATTTGTTCAAAAAACATTATTTAGGATGCTAACACTAATTTATGCCATGTCACTGTTGTCTTTTCTGTGTCTCACTATGTTAAATATGTCAGACATTTTACATAAAAAAGACACACAGTTCAAACCTTTCACTTGACCCTATTTACTCCCCTTTATGCTCACCCATATACTCTCTCTGGCCACATTATTAGGTACACCTGTTCAATTGCTTGGTAACACAAATTGCTAATCAGCCAATAACATAGCAGCAACACAATGCATTGATGCATCTAGACGTGGTGAAGATGAGTTGCTGAAGTTCAAACTGAGCATCAGAATGGGGAAGTAAGGGGATTTAAGGGACTTTGAGCGTGGCATGGTTGTTGGTGCCAGACAGGCTGGTCTAAGTACTTCAAAAACTGCTGACCTACTGGGATTTTCACACAAAACCATCTCTAGGGTTTACAGAGAATAGTCTGAAAAAGAGAAAATATCCAGTGAGCGGCAGTTGTGTGTACAAAAATGCCTTGTTGATGTCAGAGGTCAGAGGAGAATGGGCAGACTGGTTGCTGCAACATTCAGATGGTAGACTCAGAATTTGTCATAAACAACATGAAAGCATGGATCCATCCTGCCTTGGATCAATGGTTCGGGCTGTGGTGGTGTAATGGCGTGGGGGAATTTTCTTGGCAGTAGCAAGGTGTACCTAATAAAGTGGCTGGTGAGTGTATGTATATAGGGTTTTTAAGAGATCTGACCCTGACAGTTTTGTTTACTGCAGTAAAAAGGCAAAAGTTCTGTTCTCTGATTCTTTGATGTTCTCTCTAATCAGGAGAAAAGGCAATAGTCAAGTAAGAAATATGTTCTTCTAGGGTGTAGAGCAAACAAGGCCAGTCATTTGAGCATTTGGTGGTGTTGCTCGCCTGGGATAACACAAAGTCAAGGACTGTTTCTCTACAGGGCAAGTAAGAGATGTCTAGTAAACAAGTGAGAGACTTCTAGTAAACAGGAGTTAGAGGACCTAAGTACCTAACCCCTTAGCAAAGACTGAATAAATATTAGTGTGCTTCTGACATGAAAGAGAATCTGTTGTAACTGCAGTGTCTGTGATCCTCATCTACAAAGATGCCATGTTCTTGAATTTCAAGAGTTTTGTTAAAGGTTTTTTTTTATTGCATCTTGACAACTAAGCCTCTGCACTATTGAGAGACAACCGGATACTGAAAGCCTGAGCATGAGGGATGTTAAGCTGGCCATAGATGGATCAAAATTCAGCTGGTTCAGCAGGGACCAGCTTAATTTTGATCCATCTATGGCCGATCCTGTTCAAGAGCAGTCGATCTACCTAACAAGGTGAGGTGTAAGCAACAACATAATTGTGGTGACTCAGCTGAGCCTGCCTGCCCTTGAGTGCTACTGTTAGGAGAAAGGAGTCCGTAATGACTGGATGCCAAGAGGACCATCAGAAAAACCTTGTCATGTGGTCCTGGAGCTAGAAGGGCAAATGCAAGATGGAATGTTCAGGAAAGGAAATTAATTCCAAGGAGGTTAAAGTGTTAAATTGGTAGTTTGGCTAATTAATATATTTATTTCATTAATAAATTACAAGGTGTACAAAATGAAACAATGAAAATACTCACATACTTGGAATAATATATATTAAATATCAAATGTGTAGCTATCACTTGTTAGTACTTTAGGATGTCAGATAATGAACCATGTTGTACCTTACCATGTATAAAACCACCTAGAAAGTAGGTTCAAAGTTTTCAAATAAGCAAGTTCATTGAAAAAATTTGTTTGTGGGCTTGAAGAAAATATTTATTGTTTCATATATGAAAAAAAGTTTTTTTGTGAAAGGTGAGCAAAAAACATTAAACATGGATATTTACAGCGATAGAAACATTGTTTGTACCTCTAAATACCATCCTTGCATTGGTCATATATACTATATACTGCAGCTCTACTCTACAAATCTCTATGATTGATGGGCTCCTGGTATTCAGGGAGACTTTCTGAACTTAAACTTGTGATTATGAAGGCCATGAGTCCCAAAATCAACAAGTAGACTTACCTCTATTGTGGCATTTCACTTAAACTTGTCAAATAAGCATTATCTTTTAAAGTGTAGTGACTGAAAATATAATTTCCAGAATATGTAAAAAAATTCCATTTTTGACTTTTAAAAAGCTAGCATTTTGCAGAAATGTTCAAAACCTTCTACTACATTTAGTTGCATGCTGGGTTTTTGCCCTCTGGTTATGTTCTGAATGCAGTATGCACACGTATTCAATAAACCTACTGTATGCAGTTTAACTATTTATTCATTAGAAAAAAGAGAACACATTGAAAAGGGGGTGGGTAGGACATTTGTACCAGGCAGGGAAGCCCAATTTATGGCAATGTTTCCTGAGGATTTAATATAACTGCATATAAATACTTTGACTGTGCATTTTATATTTTAACACAGCACCTGAACATGTAGTTTGATTTGAAATCTATTGCCAATCTTGCGAGCAGACATTATTTACTTGGCCTAATATTGAAGGTGCAAAAAGAACGTTCAGCTAAAATAATTTTATCAGACATTACATTCTCATCTAATCTGTAAGAAATCTCAGTTTAGACACCTGGAAAATAATTCAGTTCATTAATCAGCATTACCCTGGAAGTTGTTGGTATGGTGCTATCATATTCGATTGGTGTTTGTGATTTCCTAAACCAGAAAATTAAGCGAGCAGGTACACAGCAGGACATTGCAAATTTGTTTGCTCACATGTGGTAATAGCTTTTTTCTTACTTTTATTTTTTTTTCTCAAGGCAATTTAGTCTAGATAGCAGACTCTCTAATCTCTTGGAACATACATCAAAAAGAAAAAAAAAAACTATCTCCCATCACAAAATTGGTCTATGTCCCTTGATTATCAAATTTAACAGTGCTTTTCTAAACCTTGTTTTTACCTTTTCTTTGCACCTGCATTTAAACTACATTAGAATACTATGGTAGACAGGCTGTTATCCTGTTACTATAAAGCTGATAAAACAAAAAAAAGACAAAAAAAAAAAACACAATTCCCCCATCTATACATGTGCTCTTGTATTCCTGGCTATGGGACTCATCTGCCAAAATACAGTGATCAGCCGATTGGCTGCAAGTGCTGATTGAGTTTAAATATACATGCGCCCCGTTTGGGAGGATTTGATCGCTAGATCAACTATTTTCACACAGGGACGGGCATAGATGGATTGAAATGTGGCTTGTCCCTGCTGAACTGGTCAAATTTGATCCATGCATGTCCAGCTTTACCATGGACAACTGCTGGTGCATTTACACTGCTACTGGGATATTCATCTACCAAGAAGCTCCATATTTTCAGCATTTTGCACATACATACTCTAACTTTGCAGTTTTTTTCTTTAGGAAGTAGCTACAGTCTAAATAGGAAAGCCCATCTCCTACCATCATACTCCATCAGGGCAATTGCTTTTTGTGTAGAGCCAGTAGTCTTTTTGCAGAGGTCTGACCACCCCCTGCTGATCAGAGCTAGAGCTTTTGAATCAACAGGTAGCATGGGATTTGCTGATTGCAGAGTTATAGGTTTTTACTGGCAATGAGGAAGAAATGTGTCTTGAGATAAGCATACATGTCAAAGACACCCCTTGTCCTTACCACCTATAATTACAAGCCTATTGTTCCTAAGAGTAGATATGATATATGTTTTCAGGCATTCCTTATGGAGATATATGTAAAAATATAATATTGAGGTATAACCTGATTTTCTCTATTGTGGTCAACTTGTACTAGTTTAAAGGCTATCTCCGGGCAAATGTTGCAAGGGAACGCATGATTGCACCTTTATCTCATTTCATTGGTAGCTAGATCTTGCCGATATTGTGATCTATGAACTAGCACTTACAGTAGGTACGAGAATAGTGCAAACAGTTCAGTTAGGGAAATTCAAAAGACAATGCAACTTAAGCCAGCCCATCAGCAGCAAAGCATTCAATTTGATAAGGGGTAGGCACCCTTTGAGAGGTGGAGAACTACCTAGACAACATAAAAGAGATGAAAAATCCCTGGGGTGGGATGTCATTTTTTATAAAAATATATCAACTATCAAACCCCCAATAAAAAAGAGCACATTGAGGTTAATTTACTAAAGGCAAATATAGTGTGCACTGCAATTGCAGTTATTTATTTCAAGTACTTATATAGTGCCATCAATTTACGCAGCACTTTACATACATATATTGTACATTCACATCAGTACCTAACCCTCAAGGAGCATACAATCTAAAGTCCCTAACTCGCATTCATGCATACACATACTAGGGCCAATTTAGACAGGAGCCAATTAACTTACCAGCATGTCTTTGTAGTGTGGGAGGAAACCAGAGAACCTGGAGGAAACCCACGCAGTCACAGGGAGAACATGCAAACTCCAGGCAGATGGTGCCGGGGTTGGGATTCACACCAGTGACCCTAGTACTGCCAGGAACAAGTGCTAACCATTTAGCCACTGTGCTGCTGCTCCAGAACCTAACAAATGAGGTAACACTTCACTTTGCAAAGGCTACCCAATCACATACAAGGAAACTAAAAACTGCATTTTTTACTTGCACATGATTGGATCAGCAGCGCTTCCCTTCATTTCAGAGCTTCCCCTCAGATCTAGAGCAACTGCACTTGAGGTGCACTTGCAGTGCATAGACTATTTGCCTTTAGTAAATCAACCCCATAGTGTGTCACAGTAACTTCTGACACTATTTTCTAACATGCCATCTTTGTGTGAAAGTCTTTTTTCATTTCCTCATCTCATTTGGAATCATAGACAAGGAAACAAACTAAAGGTTTACCTAAAACTTATGGTATACCAATCTGTAAAAATAATTTCACCCAATACTGAATATACCCAATAACTACATATTTCAGATGTTGCTGTTTAAAGTATTTGGCCATGTAAGACATACCATATAATTTTTTTTGCCACTGAATATTTCTTTCCAGCAAAATGCAGATTGTAATTGTATAATTCCTTTTTAATTGAAATAGAAGGTTAAATGCAATTCTAGCCCCAACAAAATGAATGTTAAAAAAAATGATTACACACTTTAAGTCTATACTGGTTTTATTTTGCCTACCAGTCCTAAGGTATATAAGTATCAAGTCAGTCAAACACTGATGATTTCCTTCTCGAGCCTATTATAAAATAATTCACTTGAGGCAAAATTTGTAAGCAGTAGTGCCAGAATTTGACATGCTTAGGAATCTATGACAATTAAATTACTGCAAGGGCCTACGTGGGAGAAAATGTCATACTGCAAATGGATAGAAATAAAGGTCTAGACAGTGCTGGAATCCTCCATGTGCTATTATTGTGATTCTTAAAATAAATAACATTTTTATAACAGAAAACAGTTGAAAGAGATAGAAGATCAGATTTTGGAAGTGCTATCTCTGTCACAAGGAAACATCTTGGAGGACGAGCGAGCTATTGACATTCTTTCCTCAAGCAAGAAATTGTCCCAGGAGATCCAGGAGAAACAAGAAATAACAACTAAGACAGAGAAACAAATTGATGAAACCAGAGATGGCTACAGACCGGTATGTATGCTTTTTCATGCCTATATGCAATCTTGTCATTATGCGGTAACCACAAAAATGATTGAATAAAATTGGTTTAAATATTACCATAAGGTGTGAAAAGAAAATATGGTATATGTTTTAAAAAATTTTAAAACAAATAAACAGAAACATAAATATAGACACATGTGCATACATGAACAATTGGCCTAATGAAGAAGGCAAAGAGGAATATGTAAAGCACAATAACTCATAAGTACCAACATTTAAAGTTTAATTAGTTGATTTTAGGTTTCTTCTTGAATTATTGTACCTTGTATATCTCATATTCTGTTTGTACTACTTTGAAGTGGGATGCCACTTCCATAATGTCCTAAAGCTGACATAAGGATAAAAAAGGAGGTAGCAAGCTTTGGTTTCACTTAAGGTCTTGAAGACTCCAAGTTCCCCAGAGTCAAGGTAATTACATGTTCTAGTTAAAATTCATGCAACCTCCCCCTCATAATTTATATCTCTCTATTGGTTAGGAATGCATTGTCTATTACATATGTGATGTAAGTTGTTTTTTACCACTTGCCCTCCAGAAGATTTACCCCCCCCCCCCCCCCCCCGGGGCTGGTCAGGCCATTTTTTGCCATACTGTGCTGCATTACTTTAATTGACAATTGCGCAGTCATGCAACACTGTAACAAAAATTTATGTCCTTTTTTTGCCACAAATAGAGCTTTCTTTTCATGTCTGCGTTTTTTACTTTTTGCTTTATAAATAAAAAAAAGACTGACAATTTGGAAAACAAAAATCATATATTTTGTATTTTCTACTATAAAACACATCCAATAAAAAATGGAAAAATCAAATGTCTTCATAAATTTAGGCCAAAATGTATTCTGCTACATATTTTTGGTAAAAAAAAATCCCACTAAGCGTATCTTGATTAGTTTGCGCAAAGGTTATAGCATCTACAAACTATGGGACATATACTGGAATTTTTTTTTTTTTACTTTTGTACTAGTAATGACAGCGATCAGCAACTTATTGTGGCAGACATTTTTACACTAACTGACACTTTGTGGGAACCAGTGACACTAATACAGTGATCAGTGCTAAAATTATACACTGATCACTATACTAATGACACTTGGAAAGGAGTTAACATCTAGGGTGACCAAAGGGTTAACTTTCTGCCTAGCTATGTGCTTGGTGTACACTAGATGGCACTGGTACAAGAGGAAGTGACCTATGGTGTTCCCAACTCTGAGGGGACACATGATGGATCACTTTTCTCCTGTCACAACACAGCTGTGCCTATGTAAACATAGGCACAGCTGTGTTCTTTCTCCCTACCCAACGATCTGCGGGTACCGGTGAACATTTGTTCGCTTGATCTCGCAGATCAGTTACTGCTATGACAGTTCATAGCAGAAGTGCTCCTCCAGCTGCATGCCAGGAGGTGGAAGTGCAAAATCACACATATATGGAGCGCCCTGTAGCAGTAAAATTGCTATAAGGTGGAGGTAAACTGGTTAAATAGTATGTTATGAAAGTGGTGTCAACCCACCACAAAATGATAAATTATTATTACACAGGATCTATATAGTGACAACAGTTGCACAGTGCTTTACAAAATGAAGGTAGACATTACAGTTACAATACAATTTGTTACAAGAGGAAACAGAGGGCCCTGTTCATTAGAGCTTACATATCACCTAATGTTTTTGTATGTACAGTATTTCTGGGATTTCAGTTGGAAGGTCTATGCACCTGAGTTAACAGGTCTGCACACCTACTATTGAAATAATTGGGGGTATGTCATGTTAGTGAAATCTCAGACATCTTTTTCTCTTTGACTGGAGGTTAAACCTGTATCTAGGGATGATCATCTGGGAAGTCCAGCAAGTCTGGGACCTCTATCAGATCTGTGCACAAGAATGTGTCTTTAGGACACAATGTTTCTTAGGCTGCGATTTTCAGCATCCTCCGTGCAGAGCTACAGTGAAGTAAGACAATCATAGTATATAGTATATAGTTATTCTGGCTGAAAAAAATACAAAAGTCCATCCAGTTCAACCATTAAAAAAAAAAAAAGATAAAATCCTATACCCACAGTTGATCCAGAGGAAGGCAAAAAAGCCAGCAAAGCACGATCCAATTTGCTCCTGCTGGGAAAAAAATTCCTTCCTGATCCCCCGAGAGGCAATCGGATATTCCCTGGATCAACTTTACCTATAAATCATGGGCCATTGTCTATAAGTTCTCCAGCAGTAAGCTATGGTCATCTACCCGTTCTCCTGGTAGGAAGAGAGTGCAAAATGTCTTTTAATTCTGAGATCTCTTACCACAAGTGTTTTCCATAGGCACATGAAGAGGCAGATATAGCAGGGAATCCACCTTCAATGAGGACAGGGCACAAAGCTAATAATGCAGATTTCCGAGGTTCAGTGGAGAGTCTGATTGCAGAGCTGTCGGCTCACCTTCCCTGCTGTTGGGAGCTGTTATGAAAAGTGCAGTAGCACCAGTGACCTCAGGATATAGAGCTGGACGCAGAGAGCCAGGACTCTGGGACACTGTTAGCTGCTCCTTTAGCAAAGGGGAATCCGGCTGCAAGTCCACCAACTCATCTCCCATGCCATTAGATGCAGCTGGCATGTGGCTGGGCGCCATTCTGGCAGGTGAGCAGGGAGAGTTTAAAGACCCTGAGGCAGTAAGATATTGGTGAACACCTACGTTTTCAAGTGTGTGACCCATACCTGAGCACTTTCTTCCCCTGGGGTAGGTGATGTGTACAGTTCCAACTAGTTTTCTGAGAGCCCTCAGTCTAACAGAGCTTTGTTGTCTAGATGCCACTCTGGATCATCACCAGGCCATGCCCCCAAGACACTTATATTTAGATCAGATGTCTGTTGATTAGGGAGGGACAACAACTTGTAAAAATCACAGACTAATTTGAATAGATACCCCCAAACCAGGACACAGATCATCCTAAAGACACTTTAAAAACAAACAAAGCATCATAAAACATGTTTAAGGATCTGCACAGCCTAATAACGAGCTTGGGTGTAGATGACTAGTTGGCTGTAAAAAATACTTAGCAGGGTTTTGAAAGCAAGAGACTTTGAATACAACCCTGTACTAAAAAGTGGTATAATAGTCTAGCAGCAATACACACAGTTAAAGTGTTAGTAAACCCACGACCCTGCATTCACTATATCTAGTCTCCCACAGAACACAGAACATGAAAATGCAATTCTTTTAGCAAATATAAACTGCTAAATATCTTTTCTGATCAGTAGTTAGACAAGTCTTGTGACTGCTATCAGTGTCAGGCAGAGCACTGGGTAAAGCTTGCAGCAGTTTTCATCCTCCCCTATGAGGCTGCAGGACCCCTGACCCTCTGTCTGGATAGCTCTGATTGGTCCTCTGCTGATCATATGCACTCTCCCAAGAAAGGAAAAAAAATCTCTAGCAATACACACCAAACTGAGCATGTGTAGCTTGCTCCCAAGGCTCTGCACTATCAGCAGATGGATTGCGGACAGTATAAGAAGGGGAGGATCAGAGAAGACAGGATCAAACATCTTTTTTACACAGTGCGGAGGATTAACCCCTTACATTCCACAATGAGTATAAATAGCATGCTCTATAGCATATACAGACTGATTTTACTGTTGTGGGTTTAGTAACGCTTTAAGTCTGGCATTAGTTGGCATGAAACAGCCCTTTCATACAAACAGATTCTCTCAGCCTGTATGAGTGAAAACCATCTGTGCCACCTAACCATTCTCACATGGTGATAGGGGACTGTCCTGTCATTTATCCCCCCCCCATCTGTTTTGACTCAGGTAGCCTGATCCTCTGGCAATAGCATATCTTTGTCAGATATCTTCTACATGGGAACATTTGTGCCTATCATTACTCTTCCCAATACCATTAAAGCAGTGTTTCTCAATTCCAGTCCTCATGGACCCCAACAGGTCATGTTTTCAGGATTTCCATTATTTTGCACAGGTGATTTGATCAGTTTCACTGCCTTAGTAATTACCACAGCTGTTTCATCTGAGGGAAATCCTGAAAACATGACCTGTTGGGGGTCCATGAGGACTGGAGTTGAGAAACACTGCATTAAAGGGAACGTCTGCATCCTGCCTCAAAAATGTCCTTTCTCTTTTTCCCATTTCTACACTCTTGTGGGCTCCAGAAAGATATTCCCCCATCTTTTTCTGGGTGTGCTTTCAGAAGTGCCACCTGCTTATTTATCTCAGGGTACCATTATCCATTTTACAACCAGGCAATTTACCAGTCTTGGTATATTTCTCTTTCTGAATATAAGGATGACTCCTATTAACTGCAAATCTCTCTGATGAACAACGATCCACTACATGTCAACTTGGTCACGCAAGCTCATTAGTGCTCGTGCCCAGGAGACCAACTATCAATTTCTTTCCTTCTGGTACAATACCACCACAAGATTACATAAAATAGACCCCCTTATATCAATGATATGTTGGAGATATCAGAAAGAAACGTCCAATTTAAGCCATGCTCTCTGGTATTGTCAACCATTACAACACATTTAGAAACAAATCTATACACTCTAATCTAACAAATCACAAACCTACATTTCTTCTACTCCCCAGAGACCTTCTTGTTACATGTTGTAAATGGGTTTTACAATCCATCACCTAAACACTTACTAAGACATCTCATTAATGATGCAAGCACTTTGATACCAAGATACTGGAGACTACTCACAATTCCCACTGTGAAGGAATGAATGCTATGCATGGGGTTGATTTACTAAAACTGGAAAGTGCAAAATCCGGTGCAGCTCTGCATATAAATCAATCAGTTTCCAGGTTTCATTGCCAAAGCTTAATTGCAAAACTGAAGTTAGAAGCTGATTGGCTAACCCCCCCCCCCCCCCCGCTTCCCTTTCTCTTTACCTCATCCCTGGTTATATGCTCTTTACACACATCTACAATTGAACCCCCAAGGAATTTTAAATAGAATCAAATTGATCTGTTTGAGAAACATTGCCTTGGAACATTTTTTTGAGCACATTGTAGCTCTCTCTCAGATGAGTTATTTCTTTAGTAGTATACAGTGTATAGTTGTATGTAAAACATGAAAAGTTTCATGTACACTCATCTAGTGTTTCCTCTCTGCAACATGTTATAAGGTCTGGAATATGGAGAGAGAGAACACAGCGGCACAACTCTAAGTGTAGATGTGTTAAAATCAGGCAGTTTAATAAGTAAAACACTCACAAGTATAGAGTTAAAAAGAGCATGTGTCAGTGCAGTGGGTTCATGTGGTCCGGCAGTAAAGTCCAGCGTAGTCCTCTTCTTCGTCCCCACCACTCTGGTGGATTCCAGAAATTGGGGGGTAGCACAGAGGCGCAGGGAGGCTCTAGGCTGTGACATCACCTGGAACTGGAACTCTGCATTGCCACACACAGAGTTCTGGTTCCTGGTGACGTCACAGCCCAGAGCCTCCCTGCACGTCTGTGCTACCCCCTGAGGCCTGGAATCCACCACAGGATAGTTGAAGACAACATAATCATAACATTGCCCTGCCTTCCGCCATTTCTAACTGTGAAAGCAGATCTGTCTCCTCTTCATCCTTAAGGTAAGGGAGGCTATAGCATATTACCATGATTAATTTACCATTTAGGTTACTCTTTGAAGTCCCAGCCGCAAAGACTCCACCTTGTCACTAGCTCCATCAGCAATGTCATCCCTTATATTCACTATCAAATTGCTCTTGGCATACAGGCACACCCCTCTCCCTCTCCTACCTACCCTTGCATACTCACAAGCCTGGCATGTAAGCTGCCAGGTTTCTGATGTTTCCACAAAGTCAAAGTCCTCCTCAAGTATCAGCCATTCTTCCACTTTATTTGCCAGACCTCTATCATGTGTGTACCTTCTAATATTGTACAGCCTCTAGCTCTGGCACAACTATCTCCTCTACTGCCTTAGACTCTGTTGCTCGGGCCTGCCACAGTTAATTTAATATTTTGCTTACACACCACAGCTATATCCACAGAGGCACTAAGCAACACAAATTCATCTTCAGTTTTAACCATTGCATTTCTACTACACTGGGCACTGCATGGAGACAAGCCTTTCTGAATAGTTAGCAGGTCCCCCAGCTGGAGTCACTCCCACTTCACCAAGGTGAAGTCACCCACACACCATATTCCAGCACTGAATTTAAAGGACTGAAAATCCCCAACAACAACCCATGCTACACCTGTGAGCCATACCTTCCAGAGACCAGCACCTGGAGCTTCTGGTAACAGGCAACCCACAAATGCTAAACTTGTAGCAAGTCCAGATACCTCAGGAGAAAAAATAATTATTACCTGGCCGGCCAGCCAGCCAGCATTTCTTAGTGCTTTTTGTCAGTGGAAAAGCAAAGAGACAACAATACCCATTTTTAGTGGCTTCACAGGGACCAGCACAGAAGTCACACTCATTCTCCCAAGCTGGCAGATGTTAAAGACATTGTACTGAAGATTTTTCTTTGACTCACTGAAGTCAGGGAACCCCACTCACATGTACCCTATGCATGAGTTTACATTGATTGTGGGGCAGGAAGCAGTATGAGAGAAGTTGGAGTCTCAGATGAGATTCCCATACTGATTCTGTTAGATGCTGATATGGGGACTCTGATGTTGTGCTATGCACCTTCTGATGACACCCAGGATTTACCAACTGGACCCTCTGGACATACCAAGGTACTGTGTAAAGATGTGGGTGTGATATCTAGGAAACTTGGGGATGGGCATTGGACGAAAGTGGGGTGAAAATGTGCAGTTCTCCTTCTTCTAGAGAAGAGATGGCCATCTTACATACAAAGCTACCTAATACATGTATGTCTGATGTTGGAAAATGTAATTGATGAATCTGATGACAATGTATTGCCAGTTCTAGTGTTCATTCATAGTGCTGCACAGGCTGCCCTTGTGCAGTCTCTGTTTGCAGAGCAGGGGAATGGTACCCATGGCCCTTTTCCTTTCTTTTACCTAGAGGACTCAGCTTCTGCCAAGCCTCAGGTGCTGGCATCCTTGTTTGCCACAAGATACAGTAGTTGGCTGGAACTTATAGTATGTCTTCTAGCAAGCACTGCACACTGACCCAAATCTGGGGAAGTTCAAAATTCTAGCCTCCAGCTCTCCTGCTGGTTGGCAATGCAGGAGATGTTCAAAGTGATTCACTACAACCTTTGCCTGCATTTTTAAGAGGGTGGCAGTGGATATATTTGGGCTACTAGCCATCCCCAACAGTTAAATCAAATGTTACATACTGATAGAGATTCACCTGGTACTCAGAGGTTGTGGCATTATCCTCCCTGAGGGTGGAGAAGGTGGCTGAGTCTTTATGTGAATCTTTACAAAAGTCGGATTTCTTGCACAGTTCGTCGGTAATCAAGGCCCACGATTTGTGTGTGGACTGATGCAGACTCTGTGCCAGAAAGAAACAGTTTACATATTTCATTGCTATACCTTACCACTGACAAACAAAAAGCCTTTGTGAGTGTTTCAGTGGGACCTTGAAACAGATTCTGAAGAGGTTTGTGGAGACACAAGAAAGGAATTGGGATATTTGCCTCACTTGCTGTTTTGCCTACAGAGAGGCACCCTCAGGTCTTTGTGGTAGATTATGTCCTAAGGTTCTGGGTCAAAATGGAGACATTGGGATGGTACAGAAAAACTTGAAAAAGGTTCAGGCCAAACAAAAACAATGGTATGGCTGTAACAACAAAGAGTGGATGTACAATGTGGGTCCGAAGGTGTATGTTCTAATCCCTATGGGACAGAACAACCTGCAAGCAGCATGGGAGAGGCCATATTCAAAGGTTAAGCACCTACGTGACATTATGTATGTAGTAACTTTGGGAAAGGTAGTTGAAGAAAGAATGCTTTCTTTGTGAATATGCTTAAAACACACCCTAAAAGATCTAGAAGAATTGCAGCTGGCCTAAACAGAAAGAGACAGATCCACTGTTAGACTTGTCAGCTGACACTCATGAAGTGGTCATAGACCTCAAGATCAATTCACATATCTAGTTGACACAGGAAATTCAGCTGCTGGAAGTGCTTGTGGCACACCATGTCCATTTCACAGGGAAACCAAGAATGACACAGTAGTCATGGTCCCTAGAAAAGGATTAGAAGACCAGGTTCTGTGTGGACTACAGCAAGATGAAGGCCATAACAAGCCAGGAGCCACCTGCTTATGACTTAGGTGCAGTCCTAAGTCAGGTGGATCAATCAGGACAGGAACATCTCATCCTCTAGCTGAGCAAGATCCCTCCAGTACTGGAACAGATCCCACACAGCCTGTGACTGTAAGCTGCAACTACAGTAGCTCTAGTTGCACTTCAGCCTTCTCAGTGTACAATACACACAGTGGAGCCTTGGGCATAGGAGAGTACTAGAACCAGCCAGATGTAAGGTAAATACTACAGCCTGTACTTAAACATTTGGACATAATGAGCATTAACCCTTGCAGTGCAAGGGGAGGGGGCGCAATCCATTGGCATTTGATTCTCCAGCAATACAATTTCACCATTTTACCATACATCACAATCAAGGAAGCACCAATGGCAATGCGGACAAACTGTGCTGACAAGTGGAGTCAATAGAAGTTGTTTTAGAAGGTAAACAGCAAGAAGCAAACTAATATGATTACTTTTTGTATCAAATCTGTTTTGTTCATCTGCAGATTAAAGGGATGAGCATTAATTTGCAGATTATGTTAGTTTAAGTAACTGAAGGTAAAAAGGTGGGGGGTTTTTTTGTTTCTATTTAATCCCTTATTAACCCTTAGTTTACCCAAATCAGCCCAAATTAACTCCTTCTAACCCCTTATCCTTTCAACTATTTAGGCTGGGTTTATTTTTTGGTTTATTTCTATTTTATTAACCATCAATATATAAACTTTTTTTTGCTATTTTTTTGTTTTTATTTTTACATTTTGTTTATGTCACATTTAAAAAAAATGAAAAATCAAAAAAAAGAAAAAAATTTATTTCATGTATGAAAAAAACTTTGCAATGTTTTGCAGCAGAATCATACTTTTCATACGTCATTTTTACTTTAGCATAATTTTAAACATGATAAATTCCTGAAAAAATCTTTTACTTTTCATCTACATTAACACTACTTTGAGAGCCAGTTCACACCATGGATCGCACAGGTATGCCACTGTGCATTCCTGTGTGATTCACATGTGATCCGGGTTCATTTGAATGGGCTGAAATCGTGACATAGTGCACCAAAAGTAATGTGTGTACTTCTGTGATGGCCAGGGCAAAACTCATCAGGGGGCGTGGCCAGAACTTAGGCCATTCCCCAACATTGGACTCCTGGGGTCGGTTGAGCAGTGTCCATCCCTTCACTTGTAGTGTATGCACTACTTTAAAAATAGAACAGCAATCCGGTGCAGACAAACTCACTGCGTTTGAAATCTGCATTTAGGGTGACATTATTTTACAACTGTAGTGCATGTGGGAATTGTGCACAGATACACAGGTTTCCTCCACCACATTTTTGGTTTGAAATGGTCATTAAACAAACATTGGTCGAAAAGTTTTGGCTTTTTTTTTATCTAGGGATTGCAATTAAAAATGTAATTTTTGCAAGACAATATCACAAAATTAAGACTTGTTATCAAAGTAATCACAAAGGTATTGCTGAAAAACAGGTCTATAGCAGAATTGTAAAAAGTGCTTTGGTCCGGGGAGGGAGAGGAGAGGAGAAAAAGGGGGGGGGGGTTGGTTAGGGGAGAGGAGACTGGGGGCCCCCATTTGGATGTGGTATAAAATCTAGAGTATAGGTTGTGACCTGCACAATAGTACCATGAACCATATGCCAAAAGAGACAAAATTCTTCACACGCTCACCAGATACGTAACATCGTACCCAGTTCTAAACTGCATCTCCAGCATGTATTTGGTATTGCAGGTGATTTAAAAATTTGTGCAGGAGAGAGGGAGTCCTGTACCAACAAGCTAGAATTTTGTACCAGTTCTCCTGGACTGCCACATTCAGGGAGCCTTTGTGAGTTTATTAATGTATAACATCAGTGAAGGTATGTTGCAGGTCTTTTTCCCATGCTTGTCTTGCATGGTCCAGTGGCGGGGGGGGGGGGGGGGTAGTTTGAAGCAGCAAAGAATAAAGCGTAGACACGAGGTGTCGTTGGGGAGTTTGTTTAAGGCATAAATTCTCTGTTGCATAAGGGGCCTAGCCCAGAGTATAACAAGGGCTGGTTGCAATAAAAAAAGATTCAGTTGTAAGTATGTCCAGTACGGGAAGTAGCCTGACTGGGAAAGGGTGGAAAATTATCAAAAACGAGAAATTGAAAGAGAAAAAATGGTGAGCTAGGGCATCTTTATGCGGCCAATCGGTAGCCAAAAAAATGATCGGACATGCCCGGAGGGAAGTTTGTATTTCCCCCAACCAGCTTCAAAGGGTCTGGTCTCGATGAAAATGTAAAAGATTTTTAAGCCCATCTAAAACTGGTAAGGGTGGGGCCTATAAGGGGATTGTTGGAAAGAACAGGGGGGGGGGGGGTTGCAACTAGGGGGAAGCCAGGGCAATAAATGTAGAGAGAGGTTACTGTACGACTTTTCCAGTTGCACACAAGCTTTCCTGTCAGAATGAATATTCCAATCCATTATTCTTGTGAGTAAGCACGCATTGTAATATTTGTACAGGTCAGGAAGACTGACCCCTTCCTTAAGTGTAGACAGGGTGAACATTACTTTTTTTTAATACTCCTCTACAAGCTAGTTCTAAGCAACATTTCAATATAGTGTTAAACCAAACTTTCTCTTTATAATTTTCTTAGTATTTGAGAATCTCCTACATCAAAATTATAAATATAACAAACCATGCAAGTGTTTCATTTATCATATTATTATTTCAGTTTAAAATATTAATGTATTCTACGATCTTATTCAAAACAAATAAAGAAGCTTTTATGTGAGATTTTGCTATTTTTGCAGCTTCTATTTTAAAATGTCATTTTTCATAATGTAAGTGATGTTATTCAAAGCAATTTTTTCCCAAATTGTATTTTGGATAAGCACATTTAGATCTAAAGACATAAACATCTTTCAAAGAGGACAGTTTATACTTTATATCTCACATGAAAGACACTGTTTAGCATTGCCAGTTGCAAAAGATCTTCTGTTTAAAATCATGTCTGATTTTATTTTTGTATTTTGTGTAACAAGATTTTCTCTCATTTCCTGAATTACATGGCAGGTATTCTGGTACAAGTAGACATTTGTATTTCCGTGTGTTTGCATTTTCACGGATAGCAGGAAAACAATGCCTTATTGTAAATGACTATTTTCATTCTATGGTGCAAAGCACAGAGATATAATTCATATATTTTCAACTAAAAATTAAAAGTTAAATATATTTCTTCTTTTTTAACATGGGTCAGAATGAAATTTTATTTATACATGTTGTTATATTTCTCGCTTGCGCTGTACAGGTGGAGAGTTTTGTACAATTTCTATTTTCTGAAGGCTTTTGCTTATAGTTACTGAAGATAGAAACAGGGCCCTGGGGTTAGTACCAAATACACACACCTTTATTAAAGCAGCACACTTAAAAAAAACTCAGCAATCTGCCTAGCTGTGGCTGAAGGCAACACTTCAGAAGTCATCAATGGCACAAAGTATCATCAGCAGGAAGAAAGCAGAAGACCAGGGGTTAATGGCTAGCAGCCAGCAGTGTAACAGCAAAAGGATACAAGGCGCAAAAACAGTCTGTGTGTAGGAGAGCAGCAGCATCTATGGCCAAACACAGTTGACATTTGACAAAGGGGGCAGGGCCCCTGGAACGCGTTATGCCCAACCACACCTGACATCAACCTGGCCATTTGACAGCTGTCAAACCCTGTGTGTTGCTATAAAAGCTGCCGATCTCCTCTTACATGTAAGTGTGTTGCTTTTAAATACTTTATTTAACCACTTGCCCTCCAGAGGATTTACCCCCCTTCCTGACCAGGTCTGTTTTTGCTACTTGGCGCTGCACTAATTCAACTGATAATTGCACTGTCATGCAATGCTGTACCCAAACAAAATTTATGTCCTTTTTTTCACACAAATAGAGCTTTCTTTCGGTGGTATTTGATCACCTGTGCACTTTTTATTTTTCGTGCTATAAACAAAAAAAGACCGGAAATTTGGAAGAAAAATGATATTTTTTACTTTCGGCTATAAAAAATATATAGTAAACTCAAAGTTAGTTATAAATTTAGGGCAAATGTATTCTGCTACATTTTTTGGTAAAAAATCCTAATAAGTGTATATTGATTGCTTTGTGTGAAAGTTATAGCGTCTACAAACTATGGTATAGATACTGCAATTTATGCAATTTTTTTGGTATACAGCGCTGCGCTAGTTTAACTGACAGTTGCGCAGTCATGCAATACGGTACATAAATGAAATTTATGTCCTTTTTTTACACAAATAGAGCTTTCTTTTGGTGGTATTTGATCACCTGTGTGCTTTTTATTTTTGGCGCTATAAACAAAAAAGTTTTCTCATTTCTGTCATAAAAAATATCCAAAAAAACTAAAGTTTCGTCATAAATTTAGGCCAAAATGTATTCTGTTACATGTTTTTGGTTAAAAAATCCCGATAAGTGTGTATTTATTGCTTTGTGTGAAAGTTATAGCGTCTACAAACTATGGTATAGATAATGGAATTTACACAGCTTTTCCTTTCTGACTGCTCATCACATTTCTTGAGGTGCTAAAATACCAGGACAGTACAAACACCCACAAATGACCCCTTTTTGGAAAGTAGACACCCTAAGCTATCTGCTGAGAGGCATATTGAGTCCATGGAAGATTTATTTTTTCCACAAGTTTCTGGAAAATGGCAAAAACATTTTTTTTTTTTTTTACACAAAGTTGTCTTTTAAATGATATATTTTTCACACAAGCCATGGGTATATGTGGAATTTCACCCTAAAATACATTCTGCTACTTCTACCGAGTATGGGGCTTCCACATGTGTGAGACTTTATGGGAGTCTAGCCATATACAGGAGCCTGAAATCCAATGACCACTTTGAAAGCCTGAAGGTGCGTAACTTCCTCATTACACTTCCTGACTACCTATCACAGTTTTGAAGGCCCTGAGATGCCGGGATAGCACCAAACCCCCCCCAAATGATGCCTTTTTGGAAAGTAGACACCCCAAGGAATTTAGAAAAAGGCATGGTGAGTATTCTGCAGATCTCATTTTTTCTCACACGGTTTTGAAATATAAAAAAAGAAAAGAAAAAAAACTTTTTTTTTTCAAGTTATTTGGATTTTTTAAATAATTTTTACTCTGTCCCTTTAATTCTTTTTTGATCACTTTTAATGATATCACTGGGAATGCAAATACCCCATATAACTTCAATGGGCATTGTCATATATTCTTTTTTCAGAAATCTGGGTTCTATCAGATTCTAGATATCTCCTCTGCCCTTACATTATCTAATCAAACCAAGATCGGTGTGATCAGATGCTTTCCCAATTTACAAATGGTGCTGTTTATATCCTGCAAAACTGAAGTGATGAAATGCTCGTAGCTTCTGATTTATTAGGCTATAGAGATGAGTGGCACCATTCTGGTCTCCAATCAGCTCTATGGCCAGCTGGCAGAAACACCGGCTGGATTCTTAGATTCCCCCGATGGCTTGGGACTGCCCGAGAAGGCCGTGGAAGGCAGCGGGGGAGGGGAGGCATTGTCTCCCGCTGCTTGTAAAAGCAATCCTGCAGCTAATTAGCCACTAGGATTGCTTTTATATGTGTGGTATGCCCACCATTAAAATATACCGCCCTGCATCCACCCACTTCTAATGGTGGGCACACATTAGGTCACACGGTGCCACACGTGCCGGTTCCAAGATTGTACAAATGTCTAAATAGTGGCACACATGAATAAAAATTGTCCACGTATAAGTGGTAACCCATATGGAAAAAGGATGACACCAAGTCCCAAACTATCTTGCTACTACTCCCCATGTAGTCTGGGCATCCAGGGGGGCTCCACGTGACTATCTTTTCCCTCGTAAATCCGAAACTTATAAGTATAGCCTGTTGCCCTCTCACAGGTCTTATATATCTTGACCCCCTATCTGGCACGTTTGCTGGGGAGATATTGTTTGAATGCAAGGCGGCCAGAAAAATTAATGAGGGACTCATCAACACAGACTTTTTGCTGGGGAGTATAGATATCTGCACATTTTTGGTTAAGGTGATTTATGAGGGGCTGAATTTTTTTTACACACTGTTCCGGAAGGCTGTGTCCAGCAATCCTGGAACAGTGTGCTGAAAGCTGACAGGGAGGAAAGCTCCATTGAAACCAGTGCAGCCTTCCTCTCTGTCAGGGATTGCCGGCAATCGTCGGGCTCCGGCAGGCAATCACCGGCCAGGACCCGGTGATTGACACCCGCAGCTGCGATTGGTGCCGCGGGCAGGGCGGACAAGCGCATCGCGCGCGCCCCCTACCCCAGAATGCAGGATCACGGTTATATATGTGATCCTGCACACAGGGGCCATCTTGTAGCAGTATATGTACTGCAGGCAGTCCCCTAGTGGTTAAGATATGCAACAAAACATAGCAGCATTACATGACAGACCATGCACAACAACATCTGATAACATCAATGTGTGAATCCCAAACAAACAATAGCACAGAAAGTCTAAACAAAAGTAGACAAGGCTTCGGGACAATAATAGTGTTATTAGTGTTATGGGTTAAGGATTTTTGCCTTAAAAAAGGGGGGAAGGAAAGGAATGGAAAGAAGGGGAGCTTCGGCAGAGTCGATGGTGCAAGAAGCCAATCTCTCCCAGAGAAATAACCTTGATTTAGAAGTAGGTCAAATAATCATTTGAGATATAGAACATATCCCAATATCGCCAGCATGAGTTGTGTTCCTCTGTTCTGTCTCGGAGGGCAGCAGTCAGTTGTTCCATCTTTGGAATATCATTCACCCTGGCAAACCATTGTGATATAGTGAGTGGGGTTTATTGTTTCCACATACAGGGTATGCATGCCCTATCTGCATTCAGGAGATGTTTCAACAGGGACTTACAGTATTTCTTACTGGACATATCAGTCAAGTTAACCACTGGCCGCCCAGCCACCGCATATAAACGGTGGCAGGGCTGTGCTCGTAGGCAAAAGCACGTTTTAAAACGGCTGCCTTCAAAACAGGTAGGGGGCGCGCGCAAGGCGCGCGCCCGCCCTACCTGTCCCGTGGGAGTCAGCAGCGGGTGTCAGCCGATGGGTTTTTACCAGCCGTTTTCCCGTGATTGCCGGTGATCGCTAACAGAGCAGGGCTGCATTGTTTACACACAGCCCTGTTCTGTATCAGTTCTCTGACAGCTTGTGAGAAGCTGCAGAGTTTCTCTCCCTCGATCAGCTCCCCCCTCCCTCCCCCCGTCCAGTACACACCCCCGCCCCCTAGTAAAACACTCCCCTTACACTGCAAATTCTAAAAATGTTAACCCCTTCCTCCCCAGTGACATTAGTACAGTTTCAGTGGTTTTTTTTTCACTGATCACTGTATTGGTGTCACTGGGGATGTCAGTGACCCCAAGTCAGTTCCCCCCCCCAGTGTCAAAATGTCTGCCGCTGTCCCGCAGTCCTGCCATAAGTCGCTGGTCGCCGCCATATGTCGCTGATTGCCGCCAAAAGTCTCTGATCGGCGCCATTATTAGTATAAATAAAAATTAAAAATTCCAGTATCTTTCCCGCCATTTGTAAACACTATAACTTTCACGTAAACCAATTAATTTACACGTATTGGGATTTTTTTTAGCAAAGACATGTCGCAGAATGCATTTTGGCAGAAATTTATGACTAAATTTGATTTTTACATTTTTTTTTACTGGACATGTTTTATAGCAAAAAGTCCAAAATATTGTTTTTTTTTCCTCAAAATTGTCAGCCTTTTTTTTATAGCGCAAAAAATAAAAACCGCACAGGCGATCAAATACCACCAAAAGAAAGCTCAATTTGTGGGGGAAAAAAAGGATGTAAATTTAATTTATGTACCTTATTGCATGACCGTGCAATTGTCCGTTAAACTAGCGCAGCGCTGTATAGCAGAAAAATGACGTAAATTGCAGTATTTATACCATAGTTTGTAGACGCTATAACTTCCACACAAAGCAATAAATATACACTTATTGGAATTTTTTTTACCAAAAACATGGAGCAGAATACATTTTGGCCTAAATTTATAACCAACTTTGAGTTTACTATATATGTTTTTATAGCTGAAAGTAAAAAATATAAAGCGCACAGGTGATCAAATTACACCAAAAGAAAGCTCTATTTGTGTGGAAAAAAAGGACATAAATTTAATTTGGGTGCAGCATTGCATGACCGCGCAATTATGAGTTGAATTAGTGCAGCGCCGAGTAGCAAAAAGAGGCCTGGTCATTAAGGGGGGTAAATCCTCAGGTGCTCAAGTGGTTAAGGACCACTGCAGCTGGGTTGTCAAAAAAGAGGGATATCTGTAAGTTTAGCAACAATCTGCAGGACCTGTTGCCAGAAAAGGTGGAGCTTTTGACATTCCCAGAAGACATGAAGTAGAGTGCCATCTTGGGAAATGATATGCCAGCATAACGGGCTGTGTCAAGGGAATATTGCCGCCAGTACTGTCAGAGTCCGGTACCAACGCGTCAAGATTTTATAGTTGTTTTCCTGGTATGTACTGCAGAGGGAGGACTTGTGAGCAAAGAGAAGTATCTGGGTCTTTTGGTCTTCCGAAAACGTGGTTTTAAGATCTCATCCCAATCTGGGGGATCATGTTGAGATATAGTTGCAAGCAGAATACCATAGGATATGGAGAGAGATTTTCTTAAGGGTTCATGTCCTAGACATAGATCCTCAAAAGAAGAGGGTTGTCTGCAAAAACAGGCTGCTTTTTAATAACAGTGTGTCTATTTGGTACTAACCCCAGTTGCCTGTTTCTATCTTTCTTTTCTGCCAAATGAGGGGATTCTTTCCAGATCCAGGTCCACCACAGGAACTGCATCCACCATCTTATCATTACATTATTTATTTTGGACACTGCTCCAGTATGGACTAGCTCACATTGCTTACAGGAGAGGAGTGCTGTATGTATGTTTCTTTTGCTTTGCTTACAGTTGTTGGACTGAAAATAGACCTGAATAAGAGGTGAGTATTGCCCTCTCTTCTCTTCTCTTCTTGTCCCTCACAAGGACAACAGTGCTGGGATTTCCTGTTAGAGTGTTCAGCATGCTTTGCAAATTAAGTGTCATTGTGCATCCTGTAATAAATTGCTTATTAAATCAAAATATTACACAAAGTGATAAAATTAATATAAAAATTAGAGACAGTCATGACAATACCCCTTCCCATCCTTCCATCCTACCCCATCTCACTCATTCACATTATTTAATAAAAAAAAAATACCTTTGAATACTCTCCTAAGTCATGGCTGAAGGGAGTACTAATTGTGCATATACAATTATTCAAAAACCAGTATAGGGAGCAATGTGCTGTACCCAATGCATGTTCTGAGAATATATCTTACTCTGTCTTTATTACTTTTATTGTTTGTTATAGGTTACTGCAATTTTTAAGTTGCACTTTTCTCCGTGCACTATGTATTGAGTAAGCAGGATTGTGTCTTCATCTTTTAACAGGTTGCCAACCATTCCAGTGTCATATTCTTTGTCATCTCAGACCTTGCGTACATTGACTCTATGTACCAGTTTTCTTTGGCTTGGTATATTAATTTGTACATAAATGCTATTAGGAAAAGTCAACCCTCTCAGAAGCTTCAAGAAAGAATAACTTACCTCAATGAATATTTCACAAACAGGTAGGATTATATTTATATTTATTTATAGTACCACTGAATTTATTTAATAATCCAATAAGCAAATACAGTTAATAAACTATATCAGTAAAAAAAATACTGTTCTGACATAACCCCGTTACTCACGGGCCAAAAATTGGCCGATTCAGCTGCAACTGGCACACTTTCAGTCCATATATCTCTATATCTGTTCTACAGAAATGAGTCACTAGGGCTTTGTGGAAAACCAGCATTTAATCAGTGCTCACAGCTAATAGCTGCAAGCACTGATCAGTGTATTCTGGCGGAGGGAGTCCCCCTGTCTGACTACAATGTCTCTGCTGGAGAGATCAATGCATCATCATCACTTTTGATAATACAGTAATCTGTCAGTCTGTCAACAAAAAAAAAACTGAAAGTGTATACCCAGCTTTAACTGAGTTTATTATTTGAATGATCAGTACTATTAGAGTTCTGAAAGACCCATACCACACCATCTAAAATGAAAATCTGCACACTCCTCCTGTAATCAGTAGACACAGACTGCTGCTTGTCCTTCTTATCTTTATATTTTTTCCTATATCCTTTTTCTTACCTTATGATCTATTTGCTTTCCCCCTCCCTGCTTGCCTTCCCTCTCTTCCTCCTCCATTCTCATTACTCTTATAAAGGAGGCCATAGATTATGCTATTGGTGGAGGGAAAGAAAATTGCTTGATTCCCTTATCAACACAGTCAGTTTCAGTGGGGGGAATTCCTACACTATTGTGTTCTGCCAGCAGAAATCCTTCCCTGCTAACAGAACACAATGATTAGTGTTGCTGGCTATAGCCAGCAGCAGTAATCATTCAGAAAAAAAAAACATCAGGCTGCTTGCACACAAGTGGATTGATATTTCAACTTGTGTACAACCAGGATGTCCATACATGGATTGAAATTTGGCTAGTTCAGCAGGGAACGGCTGTATTTCAACCCATATATGGTAGCTTAACACTCTGTACTTTGTGCAATGGTTATCTCTACAGAAGTATACTAAAGGATGCTGATTAATTTCTAAGATCATGCAGCTTCTGATGCATTTCCTGGCCATCACCAGAGGCCCCATAGTGCACAATAAAGCCGGGTACACATGGATCAAAATTCAGCAGGTTCAGCAGGAACAAGACAAATATTGATCTGTGTAGTCCTCCCTGTTTAACAGAAGCTGATTATCGGACCAGCTTCTGTCAAACAGTCTTGCTGGAAAACCTTTATCCTTCAGCAGTCTGCAGCCACTGGTCAATGTATTCTGACAGTGGAGGAGTCAGAATGCAACAGCACAGCGGGGAGGATTCCTTCATCTCCTCCACTTCACTTGTGTGGAAGCAGGAATCTATTCGATTTTTCTGTAGTTTTTTTCTTTTTTTAATTGTCTCACAATATTAGTTCTTACAACATGTTGGCACACACTAAAGACAAGTGTTCTTATAGATAGTCACTGGACCAATGTGTGGGAACCATTGCAGGAGACCCAGTGCCTAGTGAAACCACTGCCAGTGTCGAATGAAACCATTGCACAATGTTATCATATGAACTGTCCTAACTAAGCCTTCAAATTCCACATTTGTCGAAAAAAAAGTGACAGAAATCAGAACAAAAATTAAATCCTGGATATCAAAAATAAAACAAAAGTATGAACACCAAAAGCTCCTGGTAACCTAGCATTTCCGACTGTTTGCATTTTTACTTTCCTTCTTCACTATTGCTAGGATGATGTTTACAAGGACAAGAAAGTATTCTCAGTATTATCTTCCTGCTTTACGTACCAATAGCTACTGGAAAGGTTGAACAAATTTTCTTGTGTTTTCAGGCGTAAAAAAAGTCTAATGAGAGAAACTGTTCCCATGGACACTGTCTCTTCACTGCCTGTCTTTGCTGTATCTAAAGGGAAATGCTATATAAGAATGTAACAAATATTGATTCCGCTTCACTTTCAATAAAAAATGCTATATTTTTCCAGATTATTATTAAGCATATAAAAAGCAGTGTTCATTTAAAGGAGAAGCCTGTACCATATTTTATACTATTTTTATTTAAACAGTTCAACACCATGACTACACCTTTACCAAATACAGTAAATATTGCTAAGTGACAAAAGCTGTAGGAAGATATGCAGTTATTTTGATTTGTTGTTTATTATTCATTTTTCCATCCTCTGTTATGAGTCCTCCCAAAGCAACAAAAGTCACTCACCAGAAATGACTTATATATGCTACATGATGAGACATACTATGGTGATCAAGGGGTGCTTAGTGGTCTAAACCATAAATTAATTCAGGAAGGCTACTAATGGGGTTGAGTTGATCGCCCACTCATTGAGAGTTAAAATGTAAACACTGAAAAGAGAATCTGTTACAGTAAGAATTTAGAAAATGTTAGCTCCTTAAGGCTAAGTTCACACTGGCATTGAAAGCAGGCATTTGAGGAGCGTTTTTAACCCTCCTCAAATGCCTATGCAAATGATACTATGGACAGCACACACTGCTGTTCACATTATCAAAACATGAAGGGGTAGCGTTGCGTTGCTTCAAAACTGAAGCCTCATGTCGAGTCAGGAGAAGTTTCAAGCCTTTCAACGCCTCCCATTCAAGTCTATGGTGATGCTCCACAAATGTGCTGGCATGCATTAGTGGGACATTTGTGGTACGGTTGCGGGGCCTCTAATGACATTACAGTTTAATATAGGAATTTGTGGTGTGGTTTTAACATTTTTATAACGCTTCAAAGCTGCGCAGCTGGGGAGCGTTTTTAACGCTTGTTAAAAGTCAGTCTAATTCCCATACTAAAGTTCATTAACGCCTGTCTAATGTATATACTACGGCTATAGGACCAATTGGTAAGAGTTAGAAATTGAATCAAGTGTGAACAAGCCCTAAGGCCGGCCATACATGTGTCAATTTTCAAACGATTTTTCATTAGAAAATCAGACCTAAGAATAATCGGCCGACTTTTCCTCTGTTAGTGGGGCAACTGCACTGGCTGATTTTCGTGGTTCCTCCCCATTTCATTTATTGGGCATGCTGTAAAATCGATCAATTTTCAAAATCATTGGTGGCACTATCGGATTACAGATGGTGATTTTCCATCGAAAAATAATTCGGAATTCGACCCATGTATGGCCTGATTTAAGCACTCTGAGGAGAGAAATTACACAGTTGTGCATAGTGTGCCAAGGTGAATGGTGGGTGTGACCAAATTGTGCTAACGGAAAAGGTTTAAAGTAGTTGTAAACCCTTACATATAACTCAATGAAGTGACTAGCCTCAGGTGAGGCACAGAGATAAAACACATCATCCTATGTAAGTTGTATTTGTTTGACCTGTTTATCTGCAGACCTCTTTTCTCTACAGCCTCCTAAAGCACACATTTTCCACATCATTTCTTGCTCCAGAAGCCAGGGGGCAGGATCTGATGTCACACACTGCACAGCATAGAGCAGGGAACTGAGTGTAATTTGAGTGTGGGAATGAACACACTCCCCTCTACACAGTCTCAGAGAGAAACATGCATAGCTGAGACTGTCAATCACCTGCTGTGTGCTGGAGTGGAGGCGGGGCTGTCTGTCTGATGTCAGCATAGACTGATAGAAATAACTCCTGCACACAGCAGAGGAATGTGAAAGCAGACAGTACACACTATAGAAGGATATGCTTTCTTCAGTTTCACTTCAGAGGTTTACAACCACGTTAAAGAGGGTTGGTTAATTCAATCTGAGCCTCCTCTGCTCTGGGTCAAGAGTGTGAAACACACAGAGTGGACGAGTCAAGAATGCTTAATGCAAAGAGTGCATGGGCCAGGAGTGCAGAGGGCACAGAATGCAGCTGTCAGGAGTAAGTAATGCACATAGTGCAGGGGTGATGACAACAAACATATAGGGGTCAGAGATCAAGAGTAAAAAAAAGCTTCCTAAGCAAAAAAAAAAAAACCCTTCTTCCCAATACCATCCCCCTATCCCCCCCGTGAAAACCTACCTCCAGCACAAATCCCCCTCTTACTCCCAGAATTATATATTCTGCTGGGGAGAACCCTGGTGTACTGACGCTGTAATCGCCTAATTTATTTTTCTTTTAAGTGTGAAGTATACAGCTGCTAGCTTCTCTCTCTACCTTTCAGTCCATCCATTGTCTGTCAAACCAACATGTAGTACAAAGCTGAGAAGAGTGACCTAGAATTCTTCTTCAGCACTGTGCTACAGTTCTGATAGGCAACAGGTGGGCGAGCAGGCAGGGACAGATGACAGCAACAGTCATATTAAAAAGGAAAAACACAGACCTTGAGCCAGGGCTACCATTAAAAATAATATATATATATATATATCTTTATATTGCTCTCTGTACACAGCCATTTGTTACACTCTACACACCCAACACATACTGAGAATACAGATTACTATCACAGCCAGGACAAAGGAGCAGTGTGATAAAATATCTTTCAGGGCCCAGCAGGTGAGCCCCAACAGATGAAGGCCTGCAGCAGGTACCAGGGATTCTTGGATTAAGCAGGGGGGGTTCCAATCCAGACATGGGTGTTCTTGGCTTCCAAGGACACATTTGCATGATACCTCTCTGCTGCATTTTGCTGGCAAAAGTTGAATTGGAGGTCCTGTCCCCAGTCCCCTCCTCTGACTAGCAGCCAGTGGGTGGGAACCAGAGTTACTTTATCTAATTTCTAGTTTGGTGACAGAGAGTTTCCCAGATGCAGCACCCTCCTAGTTTAGAGTAGGCTGCTAAGAAAATGTAGCTTTATTCCTCTGTAATCAGAGGAATCTGATTGGGGAATTGATTGGTTAGGGCTGCTAAGTGTTTCACAGGCTGCTGCTCTGTTACTTCCCCCCCTGTTTTCTAGAGGATTCTAGAAACATAGTAGGAGGAAGGAAAGAGTGGGCAGCCTGATTATTTACAAGACTCTAGCCATTTCCTGGGGAGGTGTGCCCAGAAGGTGGAGGGAGAGCCTATAAATAATCTGAGGCATAGGCAATGAAGTGGAGTGGTCCTGGGTCCAGTGCTGCAGGAAGAGACCCCTGTACATGGGGCTCTGCCCTGGTGCATGATTCCTATAAGAGCTTTGTGGAAGATACCAAGGTCCCAGCTAGGATCAAGCTGGGTCAAGAGGAAGCTCACTGGAGAGAGCCAGGAGGAAGTTGGTGGGGAAGAAGTCCAACTGTCCTATGGTGGTGTGAGCCTACATCTCCGTATGCTGAAGGAAAGTGACAGTGGGTAGCTTTTAACTCCCAAAAAAGTACAAGTCACCAGCAACATTAGGAATCTTGGGATATTTTGTTTGTAAAAGTGTAGCCAGCATTTTGTGAAGCACTGCTAGAAGTTGAGGAGTCATCTAATTGTTCAGTTGCAGTTTATTAGGTATCCCATGCTCCCTACCCCTATCAAAGTTCATTGTTCCCAATAAAATCCTAAAAAGAACACCTAGACTGTGGGTACTGTGAAAAAAATGCCATGTGCCTGGCTATGTGTGCTCTAATGGGGACATAGGACAAATCCATCAGTGGCTTTTTAGGGCGTGGTCTATACATATAATCCCAGGGTCCCTCCATGGGCCACCCAATGGGGACATCGCTGGGTATGTTTGTTTGTCGGAGACAGGCCACTGAAAATAAGGACTGTCCTCAGGACATATGGGGCTAAAGGGTATCTTTAGTACAGAAGGAAACAGATAACCTTTTAAATAGTACAAATGTTTTCAGAACCTCTGGATGCTTGCATAGGTTTTTGAAGTATCTGTTTAGTCCAGTAACATGTTTATTTTGAAGTTTCTGTATTTCTTAGTAACACATGTTCAAACCCTGAGGCACCTTCATGTGTAATGTAAATATCAAATATTACTATCTTTGCTTTTAAAAGGCAAGTCTACCTCCTCATCTCTCTCCTCGGTGATCCCTCACACTGTCACAAAGTCTCCTAAAAGGTCTTCCTTACATATTTCACATTGCTGATATTATAAATCATTTTTCATGGAAATTAACATGGCAAAAACATCATGATTTGATTGATGGGACAAGTGACACACAGGCATATGGGAATAGTGGTGGTTTGGATAGCACTACTCAAGCAGTAGAGCTTGAAAAAAATGATATGTATTCAGACACTAGCAAAAATGCATTTGGAATCATTCTTTTTAGATAATGTACTCTATATCTACTCTGAGGGATAGGATAAAACCTCCAGCATATATAGAACTTGATATTTGAAGACAATCAGAGTTTCATCCTGTACAAAACAGGGTGGGGTTTTGGTATTTTTCTAGAAATTGGTTGAGTAAGATATGATACCCTAGAGAGCTGATTGCACTGTTGGGTGTAAAAAAAGAACTGAGTACTGTTCATCACAATTGCATAGTGATTAGCACTTCTGCCTTGCAGCAGTATTGGGGTTCAAATCCTAGCCAGGACACAATTTTCCTGGCGTTTGCATGTTCTCCCTGTGTTTGTGTGGGTTTCCTCTGGGAACTCTGGTTTCCTCCCACACTCCAAAGACATGCTGGTAGATTATTCAATCTGTATGTATGCATGTATGTATGTGAGACAGGAACTTTTGATTGTGAGCAGCACTCCTGGGAATGTCCAATAGCTTGTCGATGCTATACAAATGCCTGAAATAAATACATGTAATATCTAGGTAGTGTCTTTGGGAGAGCTAGATAGTGAAGTGGGTGTTCGGTCATGGTTTTGTGGGTTGTGTTCGATATGTGCAAAGAGAGATCACACAAATACTTATAAGTATAACATGTAATAAAAACCAATGACAAATACAGATAAAGAAAATATAACAAAAATACTTAACTAAAGATGTTGTTTCCGCCATGGAGTCCCATCTGCATGCACAGCATGGCACAGGTAATCACAGACGCATGCATGATTGCAAGCTCTGAGTTGAGACTGAGACTTACAAATTATGGCTGTGGTAATATAAGACTTGAATGTAAGGAAATGGTCAACTCCCCTTGCACACAATATGACCTTTTAAGGACTTTGTCCAGTTGCAATCACACATTCCTGAATGGAGATTAGTGTGCCTACTTGTCTATATAGTCAGCTTACAATTAAATTCCAAAAGTCAGCTAAGGTAACCAGAATAACCAGGATATTAGAGGCTTTCTTAGATATTTGTGAGGCCAACATGAAGTAATATGAAATATGCAGTTTCCCTATCAGTGGGTTAGAAGTTAGTCTCTTCTTTTCCCATCACATTAATTTTTCATCAACAACAATGGAGCTAGAAGAATAACTGGAAGACCAATAGTTGCTAAAATTGGTTCCCTTAATGAAGGTTTTGGAGATTTGATTGACCAGTATTTACAGCCACTTTTCACTAGGTTGACCTTACACTTAAAGAACACCAGACACATAGAGGGATATGTATACTCTTGGAAATAAAAAACTGACATACATATACTAACACACATAGGTTGGACTGGATGGACCCGTTGCTTTTTCTAACCTTATCTTCTAAGTAAAATAATTCAGGTTGAGATGAAAATACTGATATGATGGAAAGACTGATATGGCAACAGGGTTAGACGTGGCCAATGTCTTTGTATTCTTCAATATCGAATGTCTATGGAACTATGGTGGTAAAGTACCATTCTGGGAGATAACAATTGTCCTGAGGATTTTCATGTATTTTTGATGGAAAGGATACAATTTTTTATAAATGTCCAATGTTTGATGTGGCGTTTCTATGAATGCAAAGGGTTGGTAGGAGAAGCGCCACATCTTTGGAGATAGCAACCCATATAGAAACAATATACACTTTTTGCTCATTGTATACTGTATATGAATTGTTTTTTGGGGGGGACTGAGAATTAGATACATCCAAATTTGATGAATGTATGAATGACAATTCTTATCACTTAGGATTTTCATATGAGGAAATTTGTGAAAGATATTTTTTTTGACTTGACTTTAAATTGACCTATTGATGGGTAGAGAGTAGTCATTTAGTCTCATAGAAAACCCATTGAAAAGATTTCTATACTACATGCTAAAAGAGAGCAATGCCAACAGTCATCCCATTCACATGTAGTGAAATTGTTCTAATACTGGGAAAGTTTAGAAAAAAGACAATTGAAACAACAAATTTTATTGAGAGTTTTTTTTTTTTATAAGGCACTGAAATCGTTTTTGAATATGCAAGGAGTAGGAGTAGGGGAAGGTTTTATTATGGGGTGTGCAAATGGTGGTGAGGGTGGAAATGTGAGAATTACATTGTTTGTTTGTTTTTTCCAGTAAATGCAGTAACAAAATAATGAAGAGGTATTTTGTACAGTGATGAAGTATACTGTTGAGCTTTGATGAAGCATACTGTTGAGCTTTGAATGATGGTGTACATTTTGTGGCTAGAAAAGCATCCATTTTGTCACAAACGTTGTTCCCTGTATGTTACATAGTTAGTCTGGCTGAAAAAAGACAAAAGTCCATCCAGTTTAACCATTAACAGAAATAAAGGTAGGAAGACTACAATGTTATGTACCATTGGACTTTATACGCGTTGAAACTCTAAATGAGCCAGTTGTGTAATTATTTAGGAGATAGTTAGATAGTTACATTGTGCACCCCTAAGAATACAATACAATAATAGCACAGCTAATGAATTACAATGCCCTATATGTAATTTATGTTTTGACGTAATATCTACAATGTACAATATATAGGGAAGACCTGTAGGAGACTTTATGACAGAGTGACGATCACTTATACGACATTAAGTTAACGAAAATATCAGTGTAGTTAAACACTGGAGATATGTTTATTGTTCTAAAATAGTCTAATTAGAGGTGAAGTTAATTGAATGAATGGAAGGAGATAGACTTGCCTTATTAAATCAAAGATAGGTCTATTGGATTTTTGCATTGTAGATGTGGGTGCCCCAGGGTTTGAAGTGCTAATGGCACGTGTCCCATTATAAGCGCTATTGCAAAACATATCACAATCTACCAAGTGTTTAAAGTTAATTAATGTAAAGATAGCATTTACGATTTTTTATTTAACAAGTTATTAGTTATATTTTGCCCTGGGTTTACATGCAGATCAAGCTGCCTAACAAAAGTGACAGTGACAGGAGCTGGGGTAAACTATAATATTGTTAGGTGTGCTTTAGTAGTTACCTATTATTTACATACCTTAAATCTTCTTTGCTTTTTTTGCTGCAAAGGAATTCATATTCTGAATACTATATGCATGTATTATTCACAAACCACTCTTAACTATATAAATATACATAAACACATGCATATATTATATATATAATTTAAATTTCATCACCGTTTTAATCATTCTAATAAAATATGTTCTTGACTAAAAGATCATACATTTTTATACCAAATTTGTACCATCTATTTCCTTTGCTGACAAAGGTTCTTGACACTAACACTAGTCCCAGTTGTGAACATAGCCTGAGGCTGGAGAGCTGAGGATGTTTGAGGAAAAAAGTAATATATTGATTTAACGTTGGAGAAATGCTAGTGAAGGCAAAATAGGAAAGATATCTGTTTTGTGCTGCAGGGCTATTTTAACAAAGCAAAAAGGAGCTTTGAGTAGACATTATATTTTGGTCAAAATGTAATGCTTGACCAGTAGTAGATTAAGCAAACACTCTTTAAAGCCTAGTAATATTATCTATTCTATTGAACACATTTGAGTTTGTAACCAAATTTTGTATTAGAATGTTTCACTGATGCTGTGTTACTAAAGCTGCAACAGTAAAATCAGTCTGTATATGCAGTAATGCATGCTTGTTATACTCACTGTGGGACTTAAGGGGTTAATCATCTGCATTATGTAAAAAGGATGTGTGATCCTGTTTTATCTGATCCTCCCCTTCTTCCACGTTCCCCATTTCATCTCCTGATAGAACAGAGCCTTGGGGGCACACTGCACATGCTCAGTTTGGTGTGTACTTCTAGAGAGGTTTTTCTCTTTCTTGGAAGGGAGCATATGATCAGCACAGGGCCAGTCAGCACTGTCCAGACAGAGGGTCAAGGGTTATGCAATCTCATAGGACAGTGAGAGAAGAATGAAAACTCCTCCTACAAGCTTTAACCAGTGCTGGACACTGATAAAAGTCAGAAGACTGATCTAACTGCTGATGAGAAAAGGTATTTAGCAGTTTATATTCACTAAAATATTGAATTTCTATGTTATGTGTACTGTGGAAGGCCAGATATAGTGAATGCAGGGTCCTGGGTTTAGTAACACTTTAAGCACTAAGCAATACTAAGCAATATACAGTATTTGTGCTTAGCTTCCAAAACATGATGCAGTACATTTGAGAGTTTGGGCATAGAGAACAAGAAATGTTACTGTCATTGCTGATGAGCCCAGCTTTTATTTATCACTAGTATGCATTCTGATTCTTACAGTTAAAGGGGCAGTCTGCCCAAAAGTGATAGTTCAACTTGTTGGAAGACACTTGAGGGTCAAAACCAGCTGAGGATTGTTTATACCTTTAAAGGGACTCCATTGGTGAGATACCTGTGCTCATGTACCTGCGTCTGTACACTTGGTGTGGACATGATGATTGGTTACCATTCTTTTTATAGGCTTTATTACTAGGGATGAGCCAAATGTACCTAGCTTTGGTTTAAGGCAGGTTTCCAGAATATTGCTAAAGGTCTTGGGTAAGTTTTGCCTGGTATCTCCCTCTGAAATGTCAGCTTAACAAAAGCACTTACATGTGTGCATATAATTGTACAATGTTTCTGGCTTTTGTCTCTGAAATAATTTTTATTTCCTGATAAAACCTGTCAGTTTGTGCCTCCAAAGTTGAGGCCTAGTAAAGAGGTTGATATAGTATGCATAGAGTCTGTACAATATAGTTTTTACTGTGAAATACATTATAATTTGTGATTTCTTAATTAAACCTTGTCTGGCTTCTTCCTCTTAAACAATGGCCTACTAAAGCTATTTACATGCTTTTTAAAACTAGTGCATATTGAGTCTGTACAATATTTCTGACAAAGTTTTTGGATTTTGTTTCTGGATTTTGTCTCAGATAATACTCTCTAGTCTTTACTTTATGATAAAACCTGCCTAGTTTCTGTCTATGAAACTGTGGCCTAGTAAAAAGTCTGACATAATGTGTATAGAGTCTGTACAATATTTGTAGCTTCTTTGTCTTAGAAATATTATGCTTTCAGTTTTATTCCTAATAAAACCTTCCTGGTCTCTCTCTCTGAAATTGTGGCTTAGTAATAAAAGGCTAACATAGTGTGCATGGATCTGTACAATATTTCTGGCTTTTGTCTCTAATAAAATTCTGCTCTCCTTCTTGAATGGCATTCAAGTAAAACAGCTTACATGTGTAACGAGTTTGTACAATATTTCTGGATTTTGTGTCTGACATAATACACTGATTTTGTTTCATTATAAAAATTGCCTCATCTCTCCCTTTTGCACCCTAATCAATCTTTTTGCTTACTCTTCTGTCACTATATGTTTGGCTATTGTCTCAGAAATAACAACTCAGGATAAAAACTGCCTCACCAATCGAATGTGGGCTTGTGGTTTCAAAGTGTTTTTGCAGACTCTGCTTGTCATTTTATTAAACATTTAGGACTATGCAATGTGATTGTATAAAAAAAGAAGATCATAATCTATACTAAGAAACTGTTTTATCACTGACCAATTGGCATGAAGTTGAGGCATTTGGTAGTATTTTTTAAGTGTAAATTTCCCTATAGCTTTTAGATTTGTTGTGGCTGATAATTTCACCTGTCAATTCAGGCCTATTACCGCTGGACCAAAAGATGAGGTGTCACAGGCAAAGCAATCTAAAAAAACATCTATATCAAGTTGTGGTGCTGGCCATGAGGATTGTTGCATAAAAAGGAGGACCCTCTCTCCACTGTACAGTATTAAATAGTTGTTTGCAACATGCATCCAAATGCAGTACCCAAGTTCCCATTCCCTTTGCTTAACAATCCCTTGCCTAATAGACCTGAAAATTGACAGAATTGATTTTCAAAATTCACCTACCATAGACTGCAATAGGGTTCAGATTAAAGTTCGCTATTTTTGAACTGTCTGATGGTAAACAATCCGCGAACGAAACCTAGGTCGAGTCACTTATCCTGAACCATAAGGAGTTGGAACATGCAAATTAGGTATAAACACAAAAAATTCTGAGCTTGATGGAAAGAGAATTGGAAATCATGATAGGGAGATCTTGTCAATGAATTACCGAAAACAGAAAAAACCAGGGGGGGTCTCAACCCAACAAAATCTGCCTATAACTAAATTATCACTTTTAGGTGGACTGACATTTTTAATCTTTATCTCTTAATACCCTTAAAGGATAAGTTCACCTTTGAGAACATGTTACATGCTTCACTCGTTTTTAGGATGGAACATGTAACATGTTACCATAGCCTCAACAGCACCCCCCTCCCTCTGACAGATGTTACAAGGAGAAGTTTCCTTGTGCTATCTGTCAGAATTGAAAACAGTGTGGGCAGAGCCCTGCACAGCCGCGTCACTCATTCAAAGAGTTCTGTGAATGAGTGCCTAAAAGTCCCGACAGCCTTTCGCTGCGGAGCACCATGGTAGTTCATTGAAGCTTCCTTTCAAAATATCTGCTTGCTTGCACATCCCGTAAGCAAGTAGACATTCTGATAGGTCTACAGGAGACCTGCATGGCATCAGAGATCTACTGATCGCTGGTGCCATGCTTTCCAGGCTCCTGCAGACAAAAATAATAAATGCACATTTTTTTACCTGCAAAAAATGTGCATTTGTTATTTCTGTCAAAAAGGTGAACTTATCCTTTAAGGGACGTTTGCCATGAGAGAAACGCATTTGTTATTTGACTGGCTGTCACGCTAATCATCTTACTTTAACAGTTTTGTGGATGACCTGGAACAAATGTGCTGACTGTCTTCCAGCAGGTCCATACTTCTCTCATGAGAGGTTTACTTTGGTAATTAACCTCCCCACTAACATTATTGCTTAACACTGAACACTGAAACTTAACCCCAAACTTTACATTGAATCTATCCTAAAACTTAGTACTTATCCTAACCCTTAGTATTTACCACCAACCCTTAGCCTAACACTTAACACTAACACTTTAATTAGATCTATGGTCACAGGATACACTTTCATTTTATTAAAGCTCTACAAACTATATTTATTTTTGACAATCGAATATAATTTTATTTGAAAATCTCCCTTCATGTTGTAAATTATGCCGACCATCTCTTTCCACAGCTTCCTGGATTCCCTGCATGCTTTGCAGGTTCTCCTCTGCTGTTTACTTTCAATTTCTAAACATCATATATCCCAGCATACCTTGCTGCCTGCAAGCTGCAATTCCTGTACTGACTCCGTCTCCTGAAACTCCCCCTCCCAGCAATTCTGTAGTTCAGAAGGCAGGCTCTGTGAAATGTTTGCCACAGCAGTGCCTAGTCACAGAGCATAGTGTATACAAGTCCCACAATTCAAGCATACACTTTAACATAACCATAACATATACTCCTATGGATATTGACAAAAAAGGGCCACTTTCAACACATATTGCTTGTTAAAAGATGAAATGTTACTGAAAGACAACCACCAGCTGCTGAATCTTCAGGTCTCAGCAGCCATTCATTTTCAAATCGCCAGAGGGAAAAAATGTATCTCTTCACTATATCATCAAAGGATGTGATGCTCAGTGTTTGTGCATCCAGTATCATCATTTTATATTAGAAATGTTAATATCATTTTTGTTTTCATTTTTAGCATATATGAACAAGTCTGCCGTTCCCTCTTTGAGAAGCACAAGCTGCTATTTTCTTTCCTGTTGTGTGTGGGCATACAGAAGAACAGAGGTCTAGTCAATAATGAAGAATGGCATTTTCTGCTCACTGGTGGAGTTGCACTAGAGATCCCTCAAGCCAACCCAGATCCCACATGGCTGAAGGACAAATCTTGGGGTGAAATTCTTCGACTATCTACATTAGCAATTTTCAGTCAGTTGGATGATCACTTTTGCTCAAATGTAAGTAACTGCCTTAATTTAAGTTATAGAAAATACATGTTAATATACTTATATTTAAATATCTCAAGCATGTACTGTAGCTTCTTAAATTTAGGAAATGTAACCAAGAACAGAACAATCCACTAGATTTAGGTTTCTAGCTCATTTTTTTATTTGATGATATGAGATCATAAAATGTCTGTTTTAAACTATCATGATTTGAAGAAGCGGAACAATTTTCTTAAAGCAAACTGCAAAATACACAGTTAAAACACTTACTATACATGTCAAACCCTACAAAAAGTGTAATTCTGTTTAGACAATCTTGATTTTGATCTTGATCCAAGCAAGACAGCATAATCATATCCCTAATATTCAGTGTAGTTAAGCCATACCATTTAAAAAAGGATCCATCATCAGCCTTCCAACTTGAAAGTGAAGCAAAGGTGGCATTCTGATGCGGTGATTCTCCCCAATGTGATCGCACCGACAAAGCAAACAGAGCATTGACCTTGCCTCTCCCATTCTTAAAGTGGGAGTAAATTCCCACTTAACACTTGTACCGACAGGTAAGCTTATAATAAAGCTTACCTGAAGGTGCAAGGAATATCCCTTAAACAGTGTCCCTGCAGTGACATCACCGACACATGCTCTGAAGGAACGGCAATTTAAGTCCACTAGTAGTGATAAGGAGTATAATATAAAATCTTTTTTTAAATTATAATACATGTAATGTGGTCTACTTAATTACATGTGCTGAATGTGCAATATGTGGGATGTACTACTAGGCGACTACGAGATCGGCTAAGGGATCATATATATGATACGATCAAAAAACATGACACAAGCGTAGTAAAACATTTCAATGAGAAACATGGTGATAACACTATGGTGATTTGTATACAGGCCATTGAGAAGGTAATAGCTTCCAAGAGAGGGGGGGGGACTTATGTGCAAACATGAGGTACATTGGATTTTTCATTTAAGAAAGAAGAAGGTATGAATTTTGAGTGGCATCTTACCCATTTTTATGAATGAATGGTAGAGATGGCTATAAGCAATTAGTAAATAGGGGGTAATAGTTGGCCCTAAATAGGAATTTTGTACACCCCCCCCAGTGAGTTATCTTTATATTGGCATTACATCTCCAGGATTGGGATTTCTTGATGGCTGTTCAGAGAACGTGTGCAGATTACAATATTTCACCTATATACTGTATGTACTTGTGAGTTGATAATATCCATCTTGGAGGGTACAGTATTGATTTTTGGTGTGATACACTAGTTACCTTTATAAGTGGGGGTGTCCATATTCCTACAGTTACATATATTTGTATATTAATAAATGTATAGATAAACATTAGGACCTACATGAGAGGATCAGAGTTTCTTGGCAATTAAATATTCAATTTTTAGATGCATTGTCACATAGTTGTTGGTTTTAACATACTCAGTTTTGATTCTGATGTTTGTGTTGTGTGTGTGATTGGGATGCAACCCAATGTAATCTGATTTCCTTCCTTACTGATATTTTGGTTGGGAGAAGTTTTCTTGGTTGCAGGTGAGGGCGCCACCTTAATCACACACAGGATATTTATGTAGTGTAGTTGTTTGTGTTATTTATGGGCTATGAATAAGCGCTAATTTTCAGAGTGAAACGCGTTAACCTTTTTGTTCCTGACAATGTCTGTGATATGGATTTTATCGATAACGAATAAACATTGAAGAGTGCGGCGGATTCCGGATATTCTTTATCTTGCAGTTTCACAATGAGCTGTGCATGTACCTTCATTCTAATGGTCAGTGGATGGATCATACTACTCACCTGGAGTGGCTTTGCTGTGTGTTTGTGTCTCTCCGTTCCTTCAGAACTCTGTGCCATGGCCAAGACTATGTATGCATGCATGGGAGGGACATCATCACGGATCGGCCAATCAAGCGGCCAGAACCAAAGAAACCGGAAGGAAGACAGGTGAAGATAGAAGCCCTGTCAGCGGTGACAGCGCATTGCTGGAGGGCTTCAATGAATACTAGCACATTATCAGATTACCTTGCAGGGAGAATTTTTTTTTTTAAAGTCAAGTTTACTACCGCTTTAATGCTGCTGGACTGTGAATTAGAGGAGACTAACATAAAGAATTTAAATCTAAGTTATGATTTTTTTAATGAATATGTAACTGGTTTATTTTTTATATTATCTGCCTGTAGATAAGATCTAATTACAATTATTTTAGACATATTTTAGTTTGCTGGTTTGCCTGCACATAAGTGGAAAAATACTATCACTGAAATACAAAAAAAATATTATCTTCCCCAAGTATTTATAACATTGTTTCATGAAGTGTATGTATGTAACATATTAAGTGCTATCTGGCCAAAAATGTATACATTGATTTTTAGTGAAGTTTATCTTTAACCTCTTGACGCCGATGTCACACAAATATCACTGGGTTTTTTTCCGTGGGGCCGCATATTTGCGTACCTGTCTTTGTGCTGGGAGCACGGCGCTCGGCCTGCTCCCAGCACAGAGACCGCGGTGTCACTGAGAGCCCCGAGTCCTGTTCTAACGATCGGAACCGGGCCTCTCGATTCCGGGTCACATGATCGCTGTGATAGCCTCTGATTGGCTATCACAGTGATCAGTCACTATATAGTCCAGCCCCCTTGCTTTTTTCTCTCTCATACATTGTATCTCTCTAACTCCTGGAATAAAGAGAAAAAAAAATGTTTGTAAAAAAACAAAAACAAAAAGATAAATAAATAAATATTAAACAATAAAAGAAAAAATAAAGGAAAATACCTAGATCAAGGTATGATCTAGTTCAGTGCCAGGGTTAGTGTTTGGGTCAAAGGTCAAGGTCAAAGGTCAGGGTCAAAGGTCAGGATTAACAAAAATTGGTATCAGTGTCAGTTAGTGTTAATGTCAGTGTCAGTGTGTTTTAGGTAAAAAAAAAATAAAGACAAAAACAAAATGCACACTATTGTTTCTGGGCTGTACTATGGGTACAAACAACAAATAATGTACACATATATGGTCTCGCTGCGATCGTCAAGAGCTGGAGAATTTATTTTGGGTTGTTCTTTGGTGATAGGTTATGGTCATAACAAGAAACACACAGCAAAATTACAAAAAAATGATTTTTTTTTACTATTTTGTGCCAGTTTTCCTTTGATAATAAAAACAAATCAGGAGATATCCATTACCATTTACCACCAAATGAAAGCCCAATTTGTCCTGAAAAAATCAAGGTATAATCCACCTGGATGTACAAAGTAGTTGTGGTGATATGTACGGTTTTACTATCACATGTCAACGTTGCAGAATTGTGCTTAGGCATTTAGATTTATTTTACCCTTAGGCATGAAGGGGTTAAGCATTGCCACCTAGACATAACTATGCACTTGTATTTCATTTTGTACATTATTTTATGATCAGACCTGTTAACCTTTGTTTATTTGTCTATAGTATTTATTCCCAAAAAAGGAATCTGTTTCAAAGACAACATTTTGTTTTATAAAGTGCTGAAAGAAGCAATTAGACCTCATGCACACAAGGCTCGTCTCTCCTAGATGCCTTTCCACCTGGCAGCAGTGTTTTGGCAGTAAAAAACAGCTGCCACTTGTAAACACATGTAAACATGTTTAGGCACAAGATAGCACTTGAACGTTAATTTGCTTCATTGGCCAGATCAATAATTTATTCTGGTCGTTGAAATGACTTAATGAGCAAGCATTTGACGCACATAGTGTTAACAAGCGTTTAGACTCCTATACACTATCAAGAATTTTTCTGCCAAAACGCTGCTGCTCCCGAATGCTCCGGCAGTGGGGTTTTTTATACTCTAAATGCCTATATGTGCATGGACACTTACAGGTTGATCTACTAAAGGTAAATAGGCTGTGCACTGTAAGTGCAGTTGCTCTACATCTGAGGGGAACATGCAAAGACAATAAAAAAACTGCATTTATGCTTGATTGGATGAAAGAAATCTGCAGAGCTTCACCTCATTTCAATCTTCTCCTCCAATCTAAAGCAACTGCACTTGTGGTGCACTTGCTGTGCACAGCCTATTTACCTTTAATAAACCAACCCTATAGGCTAACATGCAGTGGCGTTTAGAGGGAGAGAAAAAGAAGAATCCAGATGCCCCTAACAGCAGTATTAAAAACATCCAGTGTGCATGAGGCCTTATTCTTTGACACCACATACTAGTATAACTGATTGCCTCTCGGGAGATCAGGAAGAAATTTTTTCCCCTGCAGGAGCAAATTGGATCGTGCTTTGCTGGGTTTTTGCCTACCTCTGGATCAACTGTGGGTATAGAATTATAACTTTTTTTTTGGTTGAACTGGATGGACTTTTGTATTTTTTCAGCCAGACTATGTACCTATGTACTGGGACAGTGAAACTGAACTGAAACTGAATTGGTTCTGCTTCATTGCCCTGGGATTTTTTTAAAGATACTTTTTCTTTTGATTTAATTTTTGTAAGGATGACATATAAAACAATACAACTTTGTGACATACTGAAACTACACAATAAAGATTATAACAGTGGAGTACAGCCTCGTGTCTTTCGTTATTAGATACACAGAGCTTTCTAGAACAAGCATGGTTGTCCAATACAAATAAGGAATGCCTGTAGCACATGAGAGTGATAAAATACTCTTCTGAGTTGCTGACTATCCAGGATGTAGTCATAAGAGGTGATTTAGCCCAAGGATATAAAGGCAGGGAAAGTTATATAGTGAGAGGGGAATGGGTCATTTCCATATGAGAAGAATGGACCATTTTGGCATTACAATTGCAATGCTTGTAGTAATTTCCTTGACTAGGGGTGAGTTTGAAGAACATCCACAACCCCAGGATACTTACCCTGGGACAACAAATGTTAGGGAGACCCAATCCAGATTCAATATAACAAATAGCTGACGTGTAAGAAGACCATATTGAAAATCTACCTTCTGACTACAACCTAGAAAGCAAAGTGGGGGATGAGTTTTATAACTTCTATGTTTAGCCACTACTTTTGGGGATCAGGAGATCTAAGCATCTGACCTTTCTCACCTGTCCTTTCTGACTAATGCTTTCTACAGTATATACAGTACACTGCTCAAAAAAGGAACACTTTTTAATCAGAGTATAACATCAAGTCAATTAAATTCCTGGGATATTGATATTGTCAGTTAAATAGCAGAGGGGGTTGTTAATCAGTTTCAGCTGCTTTGGTGTTAATGAAATTAAAAACAGGTGCACTCGATGGGCAACAAAGAGTCGACCACGAAAACAGGAACGGTTTTACAGGTGGAGGCCACTGACATTTTTTCCCTACTCATATTTTCTGACTTTTATTGTTGTGTTTGGCTACTGTTTTTCACTAGTTTTGCACTTGGCTAGGGTCATTGTCACTACTGGTAGCATGAGGAGATACTTGGACCCTACAGAGGTTGCACAGGCAGTCCAACTCCTCCAGGATGGCACATCAATATGTGCCATTGCCAGAAGGTTTCAAGAGCATGGAGAAGATGCCAGGAGACAGGCAGTTACTTTAGGAGAACTGGACAGGGCCATAAAAGGTCCTTAACCAATCAGCAGGACTAGAATCTGCTCCTTTCTGCAAGAAGGAACAGGATGAGTACTGCCAGAGCCCTACAAAATGACCTCCAGCAGGCCACTGGTGTGAATGTCTCTGACCAAACAATCAGAAACAGACTTCATGAGGGTGGCCTGAGGGCTCGACATCCTCTAGTGGACCCTGTGCTCACTGCCCAGCACCATAGAGCTCGATTGGCATTTGCCATTGAACACCAGAATTGGCAGGTCCGCCACTGGCATCCTGTGCTTTTCACAGATGAGAGCAGGTTTACTCTGAGTTCATGTGACAAACCTGAAAGGGTCTGGAGAAGCCATGAAGAACATTATGCTGCCTGTAACATCGTTCAGCATGACTGTTTTTGTGGTGGGTCAGTGATGGTCTGGGGAGGCATATCCATGGAGGGATGCACAGACCTCTACAGGCTAGACAATGGCACCCTGACAGCCATTAGGTATCGGGATGAAATCCTTGGACCCATTGTCAGACCCTACGCTGATGCAGTGGGTCCTGGGTTCCTCCTGGTGCATGACAATGCCCAGCCTCATGCGGCGAGAGCACGCAGGCAGTTCCCCACGCTCTCCTGACCTAAATCCAATAGAACACCTCTGGGATATCATGTTTCGGTCCATTTGACACCACCAGGTTGCACCTCAGACTGTCCAGGAGCTCAGTGATGCCCTGGTCCAGATCTGGGAGGAAATACCCCAGGACACCATCCGTCATATCATTAGGAGCATGCCCCAACATTGTCAGGCATGCATACAAGCACGTGGGAGCCATACAAACTACTGAGTACCATTTTGAGTTGCTGCAATGAAATTTCAGCAAAATGGACTAGCCTGCTGGATCATTTTTTCACTTTGATTTTCAGGGTCTCTTTGAATTCAGTCCTCTGTAGGTTGATAATTTTCATTTCCATCAAACAATGGGGCATCCTTATGTTCCAACACATTACCCAGTCCATATCAGTATAGATATCCAGCAAGATATCTTCCCCCATTGAGATCTGACGTGTTTTCAAAGTGCTCCTTTAATTTTTTTGAGCAGTGTATAATTGATTATAAGCTGCTGTCATGTACCTGGTCGAGGTGTAGGTGACGAGGGGGCTTTTACACCTCCTGCCCTGTTTCTGCTGGAGGTGATGAAAGGCTATAACAGGGCACAGAGTTGCAAAGAGCCTTGTAGGAGATCCTGGCTAGAATATTCTTGCAGCAGGTGCTGAACAGCAGGCAGACTGGTGAGCTGGCTGTTGAGAACACACAGTAGGAGGTGCAGCACAGCAGGCAGAAGGAGGCTGACAAGCAGGCAGATGCGGGATCTCGGGTGATCAGGCAGACAAGAGTCAGTATCAGCCAGGCAGCAGAGATGCAGAATCAGGAACCAAAGCAGAGTCAGAGCCAGGCCAGGGTCAATATTGGGTGAGCAGAGAAGGTACCAAAACAGCAGGCAGAAGGCAGAGTCAGATCACTAGTCGGAGTCATCAGCGGGATATCAGGAACAAACAGAGTCCAAAATAGGCCAGGGAAACACAAAAGCGAGCACAGGATCAGTTCACAGATGGTAAGCTTCTGACAACCACTCAGAAACCTTCTGGTCTCTGAAGCTGCTTTATATAGGCAAGAGGGTTTCAAGCATTCACTATTGCTCACACTAATGCTTGTGCACATGCGCATGGGTTAAAGCACATCTAGTTGTCCCTTCAGTAGTATTATGCGTACGCACATATCTTCACGCACGACACTGCATACGATTTCCCTGACAGCTGCTTTCTTCAGCATGCATGGAGGTGTGTACATCAGGGATCAGGGGGTGGGGGAGGGTGTATGATGTTAGTTCACCTTTTTCAGTATTTTTGAAAAGGTGAGCTAACACTTTAAATATTGTATTCTAACAATAGATGATAATAAACTATACATAAAAATTGGTGCGCTAAATCACTTCCTGCCTTCTCTTGAATTTCCATCTCGACTCTGACAAGGAGTCCAACTATTGTTTTCATAGTAGGAGGAGTCTCTTGCCTTTGTTAGATTATTCATGATGTTACATTTAATTTAAAATGCAGAAAAGAAAGGGACATAAATTTATAACATCCTTGGTACTTTTGTAAACCCGGCAACTCAAGTGATGAAATCTTCCTGCTGTCTTCCCTGGGCAATTTACTGATTTAACCAGCCAGCATCAATATTAGTTTTGGGTAGGCTGACCCTTTATTGCTAGCTGCTTGCTGCTTTTCATAACATTAAACTTTCAATTCACGAGGCTCATGTCAAAAATGTAAGAAGTCCTTTGAATCCAAATATTAAATTATCGAATAAGCATACCATTAATATTCATTTTCACCTAAATAGTGCATTGAGTAATTAATTACCTTACATTATTTTTATTTAACACACATTTGCTTGCCTTTGTATTTCTATTGAAACAACTTCCATACAGGGACAATGATTTCTATTAACAGAAAAATGCTCTGTTGGATTCGCAATTCGGTTTCCAAAATTACTTGGCAATAGATGGAAATTGCCTAATGTTAAGCTGAATTATGTGTTGTGAGTGACTGTTTAATGAAGGAGGAAACATTTAGCATGGTGTTGATTTTATTTTTAATAATAGAGTAGAAGTTTAGAGTTGGCCAGTTTTTGGCAGGACAGTTCCCAGTTGTTTACACCTACCGAGCGTCATGTTTAGCTAGACTGTAATTTTCTACAAGTGTTCCTGTAGTCTTGGTCTAATTTAAGAAGAAATGAACACAACACTTAACCTGAGACATTTTTGTTTGTCACATAATCTGCCTTCATTAAATAAAGATCTAGTTTGTCACTATATAATTTAACAGTTAATAAAAGCTCTCCCTTTACTATTAAACATTCAGTATAAAAAAAAATCACCAAACACTTCTTGATTTTGATGGTAAAATACTGAAATAATCAGTTTTGCTCAATGTTGATGGTAAAGAAGATAATGCACGATTATAGTTTTTTATTAAATAAAGTTTATACCTAGCGGGAAGTCAATACATTTTTTCTTTATTCGCGTTTCAGATATTAAGAATTACATTTGTGTTACAGTTATAAATCCAAAGGATTTGCCATATATTTACAAAGCTCATTTTCCTAAACTATCATTGCTGTCATTATTGCAGCTAAAAGTATTGGTTAGGAAAACATTGTGCATCAGTGTCTCCTTTTTCTAGATAGGGATGAGCAAAATAGCCTGGATTCTATTTGTGGGCCATTTGTTGAACTCATCGTAAATTCCAAAAGTTGAGAACTTTAATCGGAACTCTACTGAAAAGATCGGTGAATCTTGAAAATCAATAATGGCCATGTCAAGGCTCAAAGGCAATGGATTTACAGCCAAAGGCCATGAGGTACTGGTCACTGCTCTGGGGAACATATAGCAATGGAGAAAAAGAATGTAAAAGAACTGTTCAGTGGAGAGACCTCCTTTTCATGTGACTTCAAGGGCAACATTAGAGAAACACCTTTCCTTTCAATTACATGCTCAGGAGGGGTCTTTAACTTGTATTTCCAGTTTTGCACTCAAATTTGCAAAAAACAACAGTATATGTTTGCTTACACAAATACTTAAAAAAATATTTTCAAATATTTCTTACCTTTTACATATTTCATGGCTGACTGCAAGGTTTTTTGAACATTGTGAGAGTGAACCTGTCCCAAGTCTGTCCACATTAAGGTAGAATGCAAGAAGCCCAGTCTCTATACCTTCGACCCTTTTTTAGAACAGACAGTATGCTATGACTATGTGCTAGAGCACGAAATGCATCAGTAAGGAGCTGCAGCGTCCTGACGTCACGACGCTGAGGGCCCTGCTGGTCCGGCAGCCATCTTTAACTCCATTATATGGTCAGTTCTGTGATTTTACTCTGTTACTTACCTGTGTTTGGATTAATAAATACCCTGAAGCAATATCACACTATTCTGGCATTCTTTCTTGGGGCTCTTGTTGAGCCTTACCACCCACAGAGCCTATCACAAGAAGAGATGAGAGGTGCTGCATTCCACTGATGACCCAGAAGGGAGTCTTTACCAGGGTATAGATGTCCATGAGATGATCCAGCTGGCCTTTTTAGATATATATGTTCTCAAATGTGTGACTTTTGCGCATCTGGTGAGTGCGTAATTCTATTATTTATATATCACCAAAAGACATATAGAGGATCACCTTCATCTAAGACTTCACGTTTATTGATATATATACGGACTTTGGCACTTTATTAGCATGTTCGATCACTTTAATGGATGAATACTTACACTATATCACTTTATACATTTGCTTGAGCTGATTAGTTCATCCCTTTTATTGGAACTATTTTCACTTTATAATTGATGACTATTTTTATCGCTGATTCTTGACATTATTACTGATTTCATTGCACTATATTGTATTCAGAGATTTTACAGAATTTAGCGCTGCACCTTACTTTGTCTTTGGTCTCAGAAGGTTTTTGGTGCCTTTTTGGTGTTACAGCAGCTCACCAATAGCGCTCACTTTTGTGCCTTTTATCATAAATTCCTAGATGTCTAGGCTGGACTACCAACTGAAGGTGGCCCAGCATGTGCTTGAGATGTTAGCCTGCTGTGCAGCATATCATGTCAGAGAGAGCCTTCAACACAGTGGAGTGAATTTGTGACTGGAAATATGCATTTACCTGGGGTGAGGGTGCATGTTTTTTGGGTGCATGCTATTTTACCAATCATGTTTATTAGCTACTGGGTGTTCATGTTGAATAACTGGTTGGCGGTCACCTTACATGCACCTTAGGTACTAGCCTGTTCTGCTACACTTGTCATATCAGAGGGGGCCTTCAGCACAGTAAGGGAAATTTGTGGGGTGAGAGAGTGCATATTTTTGGGTGCACGCTGTTTTACCGATCACATTAACTAAGTTCCAACATACATTTTTGGTACTAGCCTTCCCTTCCACTGCTGCATGTGTCATCTCAAAGAAGACCTTGATGCAGCAAGCTGAATTTGTGACTGGGAAGCTGCATTTTAATAACCTTGGGTGAGGATTCACAAGCATTTGGGTGCACACTTTTTTTACCAATCATAATTATTAATTTTTGGGTGTCAAGACTAGGCCAAGGGGTGGAGGTCACCATACATGTGCTTTACTTGCTAGCCCTTTGTGTCACCCTTGGTTATTCAACAGAGAGGCTGATTTTCATATTTTGAAAAAGGCTCCATCTGCCCTGTTGTTTATGAAGCAATGGTACTTCTTTCATGCATAGATTAAGTTATAGTTAGAAACCATGAGGTCTAGCAGTGCCAAATCTATTTATGTTATTTATGTTAATTTGTTACAGATTTTCCTCCTAACCATATCCTCACACAGGGATTTTATTTTTATTTTTTCAAGATTTTGTATCTACTGATGGGGTCCTGCATGTGCATGTGATTGGTATGCAAATACAGTTAACTGAGTTTGATTTATAAAATGAATATCTAAGTAGGTATTACTTCCATTTCTGAGATCATGGTTAATCCATGAATATTGCTTTTCATGTCTTAAATCCAAGAATATTTAACAATACTCAAAAAAAAAACCTAGGGCGGCTGCAAATGATCATGAATGAAACATCAGAAATATCTCTAAACATCAAGGCTAACTTTTCACCATCATGTTACAAGAGCCACAGCTTGGTCCTTTGCTTTAGGTATATATTAGAACACTTTACAGATAAAAGGAAAAGAAACAGTGGCAGATAAGTAAAAGATTATCCCTTGATAGTCTAATACATGTGTCTGTTTAAATGTATATCATTTTAAAGCTAATACATTTGTTTTAAAGGTTTGTGAATAAGCAAACACATCTACAGAACTATTGAACAAACTCAATTCTACTTTTTTTTAAAGACATTAGCTGTGGGGCAGGATTGACCTGGCCAGCAGCTCATTGGCATAAAAAAAGGACACCCACACTCATCTCTAGTCCTTATGCAAAAAAAAGTTATTTTATGTATAGTCAAATGCTATACCTAACCCAGCACTGGCAGCACATAGCGGACACCTCCATTTACACTGTCTTGAAAAAGTATTCATACCCCTTGACATTTTCTACATTTTGTCATGTTACAACCAAAAACGTATATGTATTTTATTGGGATTTTATGTGATAGTCCAACACAAAGTGACACATAATTGTGAAGTGGAAGGAAAATGATAAATGGTTTTAAACATTTTTTACAAATAAATCTGTGAAAAGTGTGGCATGCATTTGTATTCAGCCCCCCGAGTCAATACTTTGTAGAACCACCTTTCACTGCAATTACAGCTACAAGTCTTTTTGAGGATGTCTCTACCAGTTTTGCAGTTATAGAGAGTGAAATTTTTGCCCATTCTTCTTTGCAAAATAGCTCAAGCTCTGTCAGATTGGATGGAGAGTGTCTGTGAACAGCAATACTTATCAAAGAGTACTGTATATGCTAATCGCCAACAGAAAAGATTCCTGTTTTAATAAAAGCTAAGGATTTGCCTAAAGCTGGCTTTAAATAGGTAGAAATCAGTTGAGGACAAATATTGAGAGATACAGTTGTGTCCAAAATTATTCAACCCCCACTGAAATTGAGTGTTTTGGCCAGTTTGACATTGCTTTTGATCATTCAGTCATCTTGCTTACATTTACATTAAAGAGGCACTTGTAGGTCAGACAAATATAACATAACAGTTATAATGAAATAACCACAAATGTCTTTTCTGTGCTCACAGCATTATCAGTTTTATTCAACCCCCAAGTGACATTCAATCTTAGTACTTAGTACAGCATCCTTTTACAGTTATAACAGCTTTTAAACGTGAAGCATAGCTTGACACAAGTGTCTTGCAGCGATCTACGGGTATCTTCGCCCATTCTTCATGGGCAAAGGCCTCCAGTTCAGTCACATTCTTAGGCTTGCGCACTGCAACTGCTTTCTTTAAGTCCCACCAGAGGTTCTCAATCGGATTTAAGTCTGGTGACTGCGATGGCCACTCCAAAATGTTCCAGCCTTTCCTCTGCAACCATGCTCTAGTGGACTTGGAGGTATGCTTGGGATCATTGTCCTGTTGAAAGGTCCAACGTCTCCCAAGCCTCAGGTGTGTGACGGACTGCATCACGTTTCCATCCAATATCTCCTGGTACTGAAGAGAATTCATGGTACCTTGCACACGCTGAAGCTTCCCTGTACCTGCAGAAGCAAAACAGCCCCAAAGCATGATTGACCCTCCACCATGCTTCACAGTAGGCAAGGTGTTCTTTTCATCATAGGCCTTGTTCTTCCTCCTCCAAACATAGCGTTGATCCATGGGCCCAAACAGTTCTAATTTTGTTTCATCAGTCCACAGAACACTATCCCACAACTTTTGTGGTTTGTCCACATGGCTTTTGGCATACTGCAGTCGACTCTTCTTATTCTTTGGAGACAGCAAGGGGGTACGCCTGGGAGTTCTGGCACGGAGGCCTTCATTACGCAGTGTGCGTCTTATTGTCTGGGCTGAAACTTCTGTACCCACATCTGACAAATCTTTTCTCAGTTCCTCAGCAGTCACACGGGGACTTCTCTCCACTCTACGCTTCAGGTAGCGCACAGCAGTCGAAGTCAGCATCTTCTTTCTGCCACGACCAGGTAGCGTTTCAACAGTGCCCTTTGCCTTGAATTTGCGAATGATGCTTCCTAAGGTGTCTCTTGGTATGTTTAACATCTTTGCAATCTTCTTATAGCCATTGCCCTTCCTGTGAAGAGAAATCACCTCTTCTCTTGTCTTCCTGGACCATTCTCTTGCCTTCACCATGTTTGTAACCACACCAGTAAATGTCTAGAAGGAGCTGAGTATCACAGTCATTTTAAAGCTGCCTAATTGGTGCTTATTATGCTTGATTGCTGCTCGGTGACATCCACAGGTGTTTTCAATACCTGATGGAAAGCACCTGTATGAACCTCTGTTCTTCAGAGTGGTAGTCTTTAAGGGGTTGAATAATTGTGGCAATGAAGAAACCACATAAGAACCATTTACTACTGTATTACATAAACAATTGATGTCATTTTAGTTGCATTTGGGTAGTTACAACGTCCTTGTAGGATTTGATTCTGAATACAATTCCAAATGTACACTATAGTCCCTAAACCCCTTTACAGCATTGGGGGTTGAATAATTTTGGACACAACTGTATGCCATGCCTTGCTTGCAAAACAGGTATGCGGGAATCTGCCTTGATTGACACATGGATATCAGTATCTAGTCACACAGAGTTTTTCCAACATGCTCTTTGTCATATATACCCTGTGTCTGACAATAACAGTTCTGATATTTGTGCGGGCTAATTTTTCTTCTTATTAACCCCAAAATACTGTATTTTCTGATAGTTACTGATTACTGTCAATAGTGTTTGAATCAATTGTTTTACTTATAGCTATTAAGCGTTCAATGACTAGCCAAACTATGAATAGCCATTTATTTAATCACAAGCAAAGCCCACCAATCAAACACATCATTATAGCTTACCATTAGGTCAAAAAATATGCAAAATAACATATATGCATAACAGTTAAAATGTATTTGCATCAATATATAACATGTAACAGGATCTGTCTGTTTGTTTTTTTGCAAGACCAACATACCGGTATGTTAAAAAGTCTAATAGGTTTAATGGCAGGCAAAAATCATATTTGTCATTTATGTGAGAATGTTTTTTAAGGGCACCATGAGGTAAACTTCCCTTCAAAAAGGGAAATAGGAAATGGGGATGGGCCTACCTATAGTTTGGAGGGCCTGGGTGGCATCATATACAAAATATGGCTATGACTGTATTTTTTTAAATCTATGGTTATTTATACAAATATCTTTTTGGCTTGGTACATGTAATTCATGTCAGTGTCCAAGTACCCATGCTCTTTTTTATCAATAGTTGGCAATATAGCCTTGAAAATGGGCAGAAAAAATACCTAGAATAGTTTCCCATCTGTTATTTGTTTATTAAGGAAATCATGCTAAAAAGAGTTGCTAGTTATAACTAACCCCTGCTGGTGAACCCTGTGGTTCCTGATCTCTGTGTAAGATTGCTGCAAAGGTCCTCCAACATCAAAAAGCATTAAAAGACCTCCTATGATCTGGTGTTTTTCTTTTTGGTAAGAGGCAGATTTAGCAGTGGTGGTGGAATTCATGAGGGAATTCACAGAAGATTTCAAGTGTCTGATTAAATATTGTATAAATACATAATTTTCTGGTGACATACATAATTTTCTGGTATTTTGACATACATCATTTTCTGGTATTTTTATTTTGCATGTTTGCTTGATTGCACATGCTTTGTATTTATATTGATCTAATGATTTTGATTTAAAGGTACAGCGCAATAATCTTTATATCGGATTTATTGCACATTTATTTGGGTGTTTTTGAGTGCTGCTATACTCACATTTATTTGTTTATTGTTTTTACACTAAGCACAGTTTTTTGGTTTAAACGGTTACCATAAAAAAGGTGTTGTGTTGCACTCCGATATTAGAAAAAAGTATGCAAAGCCCATGGCCACAAACGTCCCCAGGAGGTAAATTCACATACCTTCTTTTCTAAGAATCCCTTTATCAAAATCCTTTTTTAGTAGCATCCACTGCAAATGATAGATGCATTTGAGAGTTAAATCCAAAAGAGTCGAACAATGAAATGCCTTCAAATGTTTCACTAATGAACGTAAATATTTTTTATCTCCATATCACTATATACTGTATATTCTACAATACTGACGCATAATTCAAGCTTGATTTTTCCCAGACATATTTTTTACACACAGTTTGGTAAATTACTCTTGTAGTTCTACAAGTTTGTAATGGGAATAAATGTATCATTATAATTATATTTTTGTTTTAATGTTTAATGCATGAATGTATGCCCAGAAGATCCTTTTCTGCTATAGGCAGTCCTACAGAACACATTGGCAAGTTTGTTGACCTCACTCTTAAGACACTAGTGTGTAAGCTTCTTTTGTGCTTTGAGACAAGAGATGTGCTCAGGAGGTTGGATGGATTTTCAGTAGTTAAGAGATCATTGCTGGTTGGGATTGATAAGGATTCTTTGTACATGTTCATCCCACTCCAGGTAGAATTGGAGGCTGTGGTACACATGCTGATCTAATATAGTTCTAGAAGTGATGTATATCACATCTTAGAGGTATTAGAAGGAATCCTAACTCAAAATATCTTTGTATATATCCAAAAATATTACTACCAAGCCTGTGATACATCAAGGGGACAAGAAAGCACCCTGTCCTACACCTGATTGCACCTCAGATTGTGAGAGCAGCAGGAGGTGTATGGTATGTGAGGTTTCTGGGTGCATGTCTCCCTTTGGTTGTGGTACATTGATGATGTGTCGGTGGTATGTAGATGCTCCTGAGAGCAGTTGGATGATTTAATGCACTTATTAAATTCTAACTCCAGGAATATGCACCTCACCCTCTGTTCTGATCACCATAAAAACTGATTTCTTAATCTTAAAATTGAGGTGTGTGATGGATACATTCAAACTCATAAATTTGGGAAGCCCACTGTGAGAAATACACTCATCCTTGCCACCAGCCATTTCTTAGTAACCATACAGGGAATCCCGCAAGGTCAATTTCTGAGCATTATGCAAACTAGTTAAGAGATTGGTTAACTAGTTAACAGATAGTTAACAAACCCCAACAGACTACTGAAAGTTAGTAGAGCTAAAGCTCTCTGTGAAAATAGAGGAGATCTTGTACACATAGAGAAGCACAATCAGAGAGGTCTGAGGGTACCACAGCTTTTACTCAGATAATTACTCTGGTTCACAACGGATGCATAGCACATGTTGCTTCTGAAACAATGGCATATTTTATTGTCCAAATCACATGTAGCTGATATTGTAGGACTGAGCTAAATACTGAAGAATTCAAAGGACCATTTGGTAAAAACAGAATACATTCTGAGAAAGGAAATGTGGGTAACAAAAAATGCTTTTTCAGGTATGCATATACTAAGCTGAACACTTTTTATGGTTCTGATGGGTCATGCACTTTTTTGATAAAAAAAAATGTTATCTTGTAGAACCATGAGAATCATTTCTTAAACCGTTTGTTCATATGCTTCACGATTTTAAATTCTGGAAACTCCAGTACACAACAATAAGTAGAAGCTTTTACCTGGACATGGAAGAGAGTGTCCTATTGCTACCAATGACCTGTGCTGACTGTAATTTGAATGATGTTTGATATTTTGTGAAGCATGCAAGCCACTTGTCCACATTAGTTTTATGTTTTGCTGCTTTGCATGCTTGTCCCTGCCAGATGCTTGAATTATTTGATAATGCTTTGCCCACCATAGCCTTCCTTGCCAGAAAATATGTAGGTCCATTTGTCTGTGCTTTGCTTGCACTGGTTTCAGCATTCATCAGCTATTGTAGACTTGTTAGTTATATGCCATGGTCATGGATGACGATCACCTGTGGGTTTTAATATATGACAGCTGAGGACATATGCCTTATGATTTTATATTCTGGACACAATAGTAAAGTAAAAACTTGGGCCTATTTTTTCTGTCTAGCACATGAGCGTCCAGTTTTGTGGATATCATTATAGCATACCTTACTATTTGCACATTGGGCGACACAAAGAGTATGCACATATCTCATTCTGAACTTTATTGTCACACTTAGTAAGGGAACATGTCTCAGTGTTTTGAAGTGCACAAGAGTGTATGGAACATGGTATGTGACAATGTTGTCGCTTTATTTTATATTTATCCACAACAGGATATAATTGTATGGGGAATGTTCAGTCATGTTGTAAAATCAATTGCTGCAATAAAGGACATTATGTTTGCATAAACAGAAATTCACTACACCATTAACTTCTCTTTTTTTTGGTGAACTCTGTATGTCATACCTATCAGCAGTGGGGGTCAGGGAAAGAGATGGCACACCTTCCACTGATTCAGAAGATTATCAAATTTGCATATCAGCAGCCACCCTGCTCTCAAAAATTGAGACAAAATTACTTAGTGATATTTTTGTGTATACAAAAAGTATACAGTATATAAAGACTGAAACTAAGGAGGATAATAACACATCACAAACGTATTTCAACAAAGCTAGAACATTGGCAGTTACAGGACAGATTAAATTAAAGGGTTTTATAAATCTTTACAAATTGGTTCATATAATGCCCATTTTCCCCCTTTGTTCATACACCTTTACCATCAATTTATAATTCAAACTGTTTGTAAAGCTGCTCACCAATATTTTACACAGTCCAGTGAAATCCTTTTTTCACCTTATTTATACCTTAAAATTGCCCTGCTATCTTTCACCTGCTTGAGCCAGGCATAATCATTTGCTCTTAGTTAGAGAAGGACCTCTCCTCTAGATAATATTTTCAATTGTTTTCCAGTTTTGCTTAAAAAAATCCTTATATCTGCTCTGATACGTGTGAGATAGAGATGGTTCTGATGAATAATGAATAATATGATTTCTCCTTGCAGGAGATCAGTTTATGATAAAACTAACATGAAGATGGCCTGGTTTAACGCATAAACTACTACCCTAAGAATTAAAAGATGAACTTTTGTACTATGTACTCCTAACCACACTCCCAAAAGTTCAATATGCTATGTCAGAAATTTTTCTGGTAGTGCACTTTTTCTCATTTGAAACATTAAGGTCCCTTTCCCACTGGTGCACTTTCCCATGCATTTCCAGGGCAACAAAAGTGCATGAAGACTATTCCCCATTAAATCCTATGTAACCTTTCATACTACAGGTGTGGTGTGCTATGAAAAGTCCTGCATGCTGCATATTTGGTGCAGTTTTTTTAAAGTTCAAAAGTCCACCAAAAAGGCATCTTCCATTATAAGTCAATGGAAACGTATTAACAGCACAGCAAAAGCACATCAGATTTAAAGGCCTCTAATTATCTGGTTTTGTTTCCACAATATTACCTTTTATGCTTTCCCAGTATTTTTTGATGAGATTATACATCATTTTTTTCATACATACTTTTTTATCTGGTGCATGAAGTATTACCATGCAAAAACTGGAATTTTTGAACGTCAGGTTTTGTATAGGTTTAGGAACAGAACCAATAGTGATTAGTCTTGATGCTGTAATGTTAACAGAGGTGGATCTTCTTTTTTTACTTTTTTTTTGCAAAAGGATCAATAGTGTTTTCTTTATATGGCATAACTTTTACCTTAGGGTATCTAGAATCTTGAGATGCATAGTATCCAAAGAAAGGTTAGTTTTCCAGATTTAGGCAGTTAAAATATTCACTTAAAATATAAACAATACAAGAAAATATTATTCTCTACAACCCAAATACTTATAAATACTCTAAGTCTCGGTTCACACTTCTGCTACCTGAAAGTCACTCGACTTGCAGTGCGACTTTGCCAGGCAACTTGAGTATGACTTTGAATAGGCTTTGAAGCAACTCTGAAGCAACTTTGAAGCAACTTTCAGGGAATGCCTGGATAATCTTCCTGTAATGTCGGATCCAAATCACATAAATATAGATGAGGATCCGACTAGGAGGTGATTTCTATTAACTTCTTTCCGAACGCTTTACTGCTACAAGGCGGCACAGGTGCACAAAATCACATGTATATATATACGTGATTTACGCTCCTGCAGTTTTCGCGGGCCAGGGTGCGTGCGTGCATGCATGCACACGCCCCTATCGACCTGCAGGTGCCGTGATTCTATCCCCAAGGGATCAATCATCCGATTTAGGCCAGTGATGGTCAGCCTAAATTGAATGATTGATCCCTGTCCTATCAGGGATCTTCCTGTACCTGTGTTTACACTTACACAGGTACAGGAAATGATGCAATCTTCTCTCTCTGTGCACATTCTGTCCCAGAAAGAGAAGAAACAAGACACAGTGAGTAAAAGCACAACACTTTTACAGTTAGAACACTTTAGGACACATTTAACCCCTTGATCACCCCCCCCCCAGTTAACCCCTTTACTGCCCTGTCACCAGTGTCATAAGTACAGTGTACAGATTTTTTTGCTGATCACCTGATCACTGTATTAGATAGCGTTAGTGTCCCTCCCAGATAGCATTAGATTGCTTGTCAGTACACCAGTAATCACATTTAACCCCTTGATTGCCAGGAACACGCTCACATACACAATAAACCTCCATTGCTAGTGTAGTGTCTGAACGGATCAATATCTTTGCTCAGATCCACACTAGACCAGCGTTCACACTAGTATAGTGTCCACAAAAACACAGCATTAGTGGGATCAGCCCCGGAACATGCCAGCACCTGCGTTTAGCCCCTATGCTTACCGCCCCCTCCCCCAGCAAGCGCAGTGTCAGTAGATCACTGTCACTTGATACATTGCACACAAAACCGCAATGTTTGCAGAATCAGGCCTGATCTCTGTTAGTACTTGCCAGAAAAAATTTTTGTAGTGGTTCAAGCAGTCCCTGACAGTCAGGTGCTCTTTTTCCCATGAGTCTCACTAGGTACCTATAAATTTAGTGGCCAGAATGTCAATGGAAAGGTACTCTAGTGAAGAGACCTGCAGGATTCTGAGCATGTCAGGTGAGAGCAAAGTGGAAGACTCACTGACACAATTAGCCTTAGAATACAAACCTGTAGATAGCAGTGGCATGCTGACAGATAGCTCAGACGATGGAGAAGAGGTCCCTGCTCAGATCAGGCATACCTGACCCCCTTCCCAGGTTGCTGAGATGTTACGATCATATGATGATTCTCATATGCAGCAGAGTGCCAGTACTAGTGCTGCTCTACCTCTTGGTGAACCCACGGGCACCAGCGGCCTAGTACATCCTCGTCTTTTTTATACCAGCACTGCAGTATCACTTGGTGAAGTTGCGAGTTCCATAAGTGCAGTACAAGCTGGTGTGATGGTGAGCACAAGTAGTGTCCCGCAGCCACCAAGAATTTGCACACAGGCCCATAGAGCCCCTAGTATTCCTCCGGCTGTGCTTGCAAATGCCAATTGGCAGCCCACAAATTCTGAAGCACCCATACTTCTCCCATTCACTGCCCAACCCGGAATTCAGATGGAAACAGTAAATTTAAATACTCTCCTTGATTTTTTGAAGCTGATTTTCATGGAAGATTTGTGTGCTCTGATTGTGCATCAAAGCAATATATATGTACAACAGTTTAACGCCACCAACCCAAATTCAAACCTTGCCAGACCATTTGCATGGAAACCCATTATGGTTTCCGAATTTAAATTTTTGGGGGGCCTAATCCTCAACATGGGCATTACTAAAAAAATTTATTGTGGTTGTATTGGTTCACAGACCCGATTCATCATATGCCCGTGTTCTCTGCTGCCATGGCCAGACATAGATATGAGAATATAATGCGTTTTATGCATTTCAGTGGCAACACACTGTCATCCTTGGCGTGACCCTGAATTTGACGGGCTCCACAAAACTCATCCCCTCATAAATTACCTTAACCAAAAATTTGCAGATATCTATACTCCCCAGAAAAAAATCTGTGTTGATGAGTCCCTCATTAATTTTTCTGGCCACCTTGCATTCAAACATTTTTTTCCCAGCAAGCATGCCAGATATGGGGTCAAGATGTATAAGACCTTTCAGATTTGCGAGGGAAAAGATTGTCACGTGGAGCCCCCCGGATGCCCAGACTACATGGGGAGCAGTGCCAAGATAGTTTGGTACTTGGTGTCATCCTTTTTCCATATGGGGTACCACTTATATGTGGACAATTTTTATTCAAGCGTGCCATTATTAGCCACTATTTAGACATTTGTACAATCTTAGAATTGGCACATGTATCACAATGTGACCTAATCACCACGGGTTCCCCCTAGGGCTTGTAAATACCCATTTTAGAAAGGGGGAAAATGCCTGCTTGAGAAAAGAGGAATTACTCGCAGTGAAGTGGAAAGACAAAGGGGATGTTTTCGTACTGTCTTCCATTCACGCAGACACGACCATCCAAATTGCCATGGCAGCTGGTGTTGTTGAGAAGCTCCTCTGTGTCCACGACTATAACCTTAGCATGGGAGGGGTGGACTTCAATGATGATGAAGCCGTACTTAGTTTCCCAAAAAGCCAGACACTGGTAAAAAAAAGTGTCTGTTTATTTATTTCAATTGGCTTTATATGATGCTTTTGTGCTTTACAAAGCAACTGGATGAAGTGGATCCTTCCTAAAATTCCAGGAAAAGATCATCACAACCCTTTTGTACCCAGAATGTGCTGTAGCCCAAATCCTCAACATAGATGCAGTTAGCTGGCTGCATGAGAGACATATTTCCAATGTCATTCCTGGTACTCCAACCCAAAGGACACCACAAAAAGATGTGTCTGTAGCAGACATGGAATTAGGTGTGACACCCGCTTTTTTTGTCCCTCCTGTCCTGGCCAACCTGGTCTCTGCCTCAAGGACTGCTTCAATCACTACCACACACTAGTGGAGTATTAGTATAGGGTACAGTATGGCACAGTTCAGGGCACATATTTACACAGGGTCTCGAAAGATGTTAGGTAGTCAGGAAACTGGCTACCGCATTTTGAGAGACACCTACAATCTGTTTTAAAAAGTTAAAGTTTTAAAAAAAAAAAAGTAAAAAAACCCATAAAAAGTACAAGTCCAAAAAAAATTAAAACATTTAAAAGACAAAAATGGTTATAGTTTTTTTTTGTTGTTGTCATTGTTGCTGTTCTACTGTTACAATTGTACTGTTTTATTGTTACTGCTTTATTGTTAACTATTGCTATTTTCTTTGCAGGAATGTCATTCAGCTGCAGCACTGGCTTGTTTATTCTGACAGCAACAGGGTCTTGGTCTCAGAATATACATAAGTAGGTGTGTGCAGTGCTATTGGATGAGATTTTTCATCCGTAGTTAAAAAAAGAGCATATATGCCGAAGCATGGGGGCCTGGGGTGGCCAGTTGGTGGATGGCCCCTATGCTTATAATATTTTTTTGCACATTTCATGTGTGCCCACCATTAGAAGTAGGTGGATGCAGGGCGGTATATTCTAATGGTGGGCATACCACACACTTTTTCTGGTAGAGATTTCTTCTCTTTTTTTCATTCAGCCCACATGCTGCATAAAAATTAGAACATATCATATGGCCCCTATGCTTCGGCATATATATTTTATAATCTTTTTTGGCACATATTTCAATAAAAAAGTTGATTTATTGAGTTACTGTTTTATTGTTAACCATTGCTGTTTTCTTTGCAGGAATGTCATTCAACTGCAGCACCGACTTCTTTATTCTGACAGCAACAGGGTCTTGATCTCAAAATATACATAAGTAGGTGTGTGCAGTGCTGTTGGATGAGTTTTGTAATCTGCAGTTAAAAAAGAGAATATATGCCAAAGCATGGGGGCCTAGGGTGGCCAGTGAGCAGATGGCCCCTATGCTTCGGCATTTATATTTTATAATACTTTTTGGCACATTTCATGTGTGCCCACCATTAGAAGTGGGTGGATGCAGGGCGGTATATTCTAATGGTGGGCATACCACACACTTTTTCTGGCAGAGATTTTTTTCATCTCTTTTTTTCATTCAGCCCACAGGCTGCATAAAAAAGAAGAACATAGCATATATGCCCAACAAGGATCAGTGATGTACTGGTTCATCACTGGACTTTGAGTTGTTATACCAGGATGATGCCTACAGCTGCAGACTTCATCCTGGTATCTTTTTATTTAGCCTGTGAGCAGCTTTTATATAAAAGCAATCCTAGTGGCTAATTAGCTGCAGGGTTGCTTTTACAAACAGCAGGAAAAGATGCCCCCCCCCCCTCCCCCGCTGCCTTTCACGGCCTTCTCGGGCAGTCTCGGGCCATTGGGGGAACTTGAGAATGCCATTGCATGGGGCATGCACAGTTTTAAAGCATGTCATGTTTGGTATATATTTACTCAGCATACCATCATCTTTTTTAGTTTACCAAATAATTGGCCAATATATTGTTTTTGTGCATTAAAATTAAAAAAAGTGTTTTTTATTTTTTTAAAAAAAATGTGCATTTGAAAAATCACTGCGCGAGTACTAAGTGACATAAAAAATTGCATCACCCACCATTTTATTCACTAGGGTGTCTATATATAATGTTTGAGGGTTCAAAGTAATTTCCTAGCAAAAGATACAGATTTTTTTCATGTGAACAAAAAGTGTCAGAAAAGGCTTGGTCTTCAAGTGGTTAGAAGAGTGAGTGATGTGTGGCATAAACTTCTAATGCTGGGCATAAAATGCCCCCACCCCCCAAAACGACCCCTTTTTAGAAAGTAGACACCCCAAACTATTTGCTGAGAGGCATGTTGAATCAATAGAAGAATTTATTTCTATACCACAAGTTTTTGGAAAATGACAAAAAAAAATAATTTTTTTTAAACATAATTGTAAGTTTAATAATTTGTTGCTCACACATGCCATGTGTATATGTGGAATTACTCCCCAAAATACATTATGCTACTTCTCCTGAGTATGGGGATACCACATGTGTGAGACTTTTTGGGAGGCTAGCCATATACAGGACCCTGAAACCCAATGACCAATTTGAAAGCCTGAAGGTGCGCAGTGTAAAATCCGCATTCACTTCCTCACTACCTATCACAGTTTTGGAGGCCCTGAAATGCCAGGATAGCACCAACTCCCCCCCCCCCCACCAAATGACCTTTGGAAAGTAGACACCTCAAGGAATTTGATAAGAAGCATGGTGAGTATGTTGCATAGCACTGCAGTTGTTTTTACCAATAGTACAGTAAACATGAACATCTTTTTTTTCTTGCAGTAACAATACCAATAGCACATTTCTTTCTTTGTTATGTTTGTTGAATTAGAAGTGAATATGCTTGCTTGCATTTGAACTTTTATAAAACACTGCAACAAAACAGAATATGCTGTGGAGCCAACATTTGTGAGGCAAAAAAAGGCATTAATTGGAACATAAAATACTTTTTTCTAAAAAAAAAAAAAACAATTCTGGCTATTTGTTTTTTGCCATCTGAAATCCTTCTTTGAATAATACAAGATTTTTTTTTTAACTGGGGCCAGGCATGTGTGAAAACAAAGATACAACAAAGTAGATATTTGGCAGCTAACAGTCAGTTGTTTTAAGTATTCATGTAACATGGAACAAGACGGAAAAGCTAACTCTATTTTTCTAGTACGGTCCCTATTACTTTTACTTTGACTCCTCTCTACTTTGAACTCAGGTAAAAACAGACCCTTAATCTCATCCCAATAAGGCCTCATTGTACAGGTACACTAAGCATTTGCTCATCTCCTCTAAACACCTTTGCTCTTGGTGGGAGAAAAACTGCTTAACCACTTGCCCTCCTGAGGATTTACCCCCCTTCCTGACCAGGCCATATTTTGCGTTACGGTGCTGCATTACTTTAACTGACAATTGTGCGGTCATGCAACGTTGTACCCAAATAAAAATTCCATCCTTTTTTTCCCCACGAATTGACCTTTGTTTTTGTGGTATTTGATCGCCTGTGCAGTTTTTATTTTTTTGAGCTATAAAAAAAAGCAACAATTTTGAGAAAAAAAACCAATATGTTTAACTTTTTGCTAAACATGTCCAGTACAAAAAATGTAAAAATCAAATTTCATCATAAATTTAGGCCAAAATGTATTCTGCTACATGTCTTTGCTAAAGGAAATCCTAATACGTGTAAATTAATTGGTTTACGTGAAAGTTATAGTGTTTACAAAGTATAGATACTGGAAATTTTATTTTTCACTACTAATGGCGGCGATTTAATGGCAACTTATTGCGGGACTGCGGGACTGCGGTGGACATTCTGATACTGTGAGGAACTGACTTGGTGTCATTCACATCCCCAGTTACACCAATACAGTGATCAATGCTAAAAAAAAAGCACTGACCCTGTACTAATGGCACTGGGCAGGAAGGGGTTAACATGAGGGGTGATCAAAGGGTTAACTGTGTGCTGGGAGTGTTTTACTGGGGGGCGGTGTCTGTGTGCTTCACTGTAATCACACTGCTCTGGATGGCGGTGCTGTGCACAGCCATCCAGAACAGTGTGCCTGAGCTAACAGGGAGGAGAACTGTTAGTAAACAAAATAGTCCTCCTCCCTGTCGGAGATGCTCGGTAATCACCAACCGGGACCCGGTGATTGACAGCAGTGGCCGCGAATGGCGTCGCGGGTAGGGCTTGCGAGCGCCACCTACCCGGAAATGTAAAATCACATATATATACGTGATTTTGCACACCCCTGTCGCCCTGTAGCAGTATATCTGCTATAGGGCGGCTGGAAAGTGGTTAAAAAAACATGGTAAAAGCCACGTGTTGCACTTTGCATTTATGCATATTCGTGTGTTTAGTGTTAATGTATTCTGTTGGCGAGAATATTAATTTATTCTATCCCTTAGAATTCATTAAAGTGTGAATATTACCTAAACGCTTCTAGCATTAACACATGCTTATATGTTTATGTATGTTTATGCACGTTTGCATGTGTTTTCTGCCTAAACTCTCCTCTCCTGAATACACTGAATGATGTTTTTTTCAGCCTGTAAATTCTTCTCTTCCAAAATGCCTGTAAATGTCTATGTGTGCATGGATACATAGGCTAACATACAGTGAAGGAAATAAGTATTTGATCCCCTGCTGATTTTAAATGTTTGCCCACTTTCATAGAAATGATCAGTCTAAAAATCGAATGGTAGGTCTATTGTAACATTGAGAGACAGAATAGCAACATAACATTCAAAAGAAATGCATGTCTAACAAATGATGCACTGATTTGCATGTTCATGAGAGAAATAAGTATTTGATCTCCTTCACAAAACATGACTTAGTACTTGGTGGCAAATCCCTTGTTGGCAATCACAGAGGTCAGACGTTTCCTGTAGTTGGCCACCAGGTTTGTACACATCTTAGGAGGGATTTTGGCCCACTCCTCTTGGCAGATCCTCTCCAAGTCATTAAGGTTTGGTGGCTGACGTTTGGCAACTCGAACTTTCAGCTCCCTCCACAGATTTTCAATCAGATTAAGGTCTGGAGACTGGCTAGGCCACTCCAGGACCTTAATGTGCTTCTTCTTGAGCCACTCCTTTGTTGCTTTGGCCATGTGTTTTGGGTCATTGTCATGCTGGAACACCCATCCACAACCCATTTTCAATGCCCTGGCTGAGGGAAGAAGGTTCTCACCCAAGATTTGAAGATACATTGTCCGGTCCATAGTCCCTTTCATGCGGTGCAGTTGTCCTGTCACCTTAGCAGAAAAACACCCCCAAAGCAGAATGTTTCCACCACCATGTTTGACAGTTGGGATGGTGTTCTTGGAGGTCATAGGCAGCATTCCTCCTCCAAACACGGTGAGTTAAGTTGATGCCAAAAAAAGATCTTGATTTTGGTCTCATCTGACCACAACGCTTTCAACCAGTCCTCCTCTGCATCATTCAGATGTTCAGTGGCAAACTTTAGATGGGCCTGGACATGTACTTTCTTGAGCAGAGGGACCTTGTGGGCACTGCAGGATTTCAATCCTTGTTGGCGTAGTGTGTTACCAATTGTTTCTTGGTGGCTGTGGTCCCAGCTGCCTGGAGATCATTGACAAGATCCTCACGTGTAGTTCTGGGATGATCATTGACACTCCACGAGGTGAGATCTTGCATGGTGCACTAGACCTAGGGAGACTGACAGTTGTTTTGTGTTTCTTCCATTTGCGAATGATTGCACCAACTGTTGTTATCTCCTCACCAAGCTGCTTGGCAATAGTTTGGTAGCCCAGTCTAGCCTTGTGTAGGTCTACAATCTTGTCCCTGACATCCTTGGACAGCTCTTTGGTCTTTGCCATGGTGGAGAGTTTGGAATCTGATCGTTTGATTGCTCCTGCGGACAGGTGTCTTTTATACAGGTAACAAAATGAGATTAGCAGCACTCCCTTTAAGAGACTTCTTCTAATCTCAGCTTGTTACCTGTATGAAAGACACCTGGTAGCCAGAAATCCTGCTGAATGATAGGGGATCAATTACTTATTTCCCACATGAACATGCAAATCAGTGCATAAGTTGTTAGACATGCATTTCTGTTGAATTTTTTGTTGCTATTCTGTCTCTCCGTGTTACAATACACCTACTATTTGATTTTTAGACTGATCATTTTTTTTGTGAGTGGGCAAACGTTCAAAATCAGCAGGAGATTAAATGTTTATTTCCTTCACTGCACTGCGTCTACAGGCTGAACAAATAAGCACCAAATGCCTGTAAAAGTGGTGTGCATGAGGCCTTAATCCTGCTGCATCTGTGTATGATGATGGCCAATTCATCTGACAACACAAAATCAAGTCAAGAAATGTGATTTGTAACAGCTAACACTACAATAAAGGGGAGCTGTTATGCTTTCTGCCCAACATTATCTAACCTTGTAGCCAATTCATGCTTACATACTACTTTCACACTGATCCACCGCAAAAACACAGCAAAAAATGCATAGGCATTTTTACCATGCTTTTGCAGCACTTTCGGAGCGTTTTTAAAGGACACATGACTTAAAAACTGCTCCAAAAACGCTTCTCAGAGGCATTTTTGAGGCATTTTTAGGTGTTTTTGAGGTGCTTTTCCGGGTTTTTCAGGCGGTTTCAATTGATTTCAATAGGAAGAGGCGTTTCTGGGGTGGTTTTTTTAACTCACCAAACATGCTCCAAAGATGCTGCAAGTAGGAGTTTTTACACTGCACCCCAAGTGTAACACCTCAGCGTGAAAACATACATAGATATACACTCACATACTGTACATAGGGAAGCATTTTTCTTCAGCTTTTCAGGCACTTATTGTAACGCAAAAACGCTTTAAAAAGTCCTCAGTGTGAAAGTAGCCTTATACTGCTTTCACACTAGTTCACCTCAAAAACGCTTGAAAAATGACTAGCATTTTTTTACCGTTTTTAAGGCGTTCTAAGTGTTTTTCAAGTGGAACATCCTGGACATGTGGCTTACTGTTGTAGCTCAAATTGAGCAGATTTGCACATTTGAATTCACAAAAAAATGCTACAAAAATACTGCATGCGTTATTTTATCAAGTCATGCAGTATTTTAGTAGTGAAAGCCATGCACTGACGTTTCAGCTGTCAACGGGGTTCCCCACTGATAGCTGAATGTAAAAGAAAGGATTTCCGGCAATTAAAAAATATTTTAAAAACGGCGTGGGGTCCCCCCCTCCATCCATACCTTTGGGCCTGGTATGGATTTTGAGGGGAACCCCCATGTCAAAAAAAAAAAGAAATCAAGTGGGGGTCCCCCCCCAAAATCCATACCAGACCCTTATCCAAGCATGAAGCCCAGCAGGTCAGTAAAGGGTGGGGATGAGCGAGCTCCACCCCCTCCTGAACCATACCAGGCCACATGCCCTTAACATGGGGGGTGCTTTGGGGCAGTGGGGGGCTCCTTCCCGAAGCACCTTGTCCTCATGTTGATGGGTACAAGAGCCTCTTCCCCACAACCCTGGGCTGTGGTTGTGGGGGTCTGCGGGTGGGGGGCTTATCGGAATCTGGAAGCCCCCCTTTAACAAGGGGGCCCCCAGATCCCGCCCCCTCCATGTGAATGAGTATGGGGTACATGGTACCGCTACCCATTCACAAAAAAAACTGTATTGTGAAAAAATACAGGAGACAGTCTTTGACAAGTCCTTTATTAAAAGAAGGAAAATAAAAGAATGCCCCCTGAAGAAGATCCAACGTCAATCACGATGCCCGCCATTGCCACCGACCGAGAAAAAAAAACAGAAGAAGGCTGCATCTGACTGCTCCGCTGATGTCACCGGAAGCCAGAGTCAGGAGCGGAGCCTTCTTTTTTTTTTTCATCGTCGGGCATTGTGATTGACATTGGATATACTTCAGGGGACATTCTTTTTTTTTTCTTATTTTAATAAAGGACTTGTCAAAGACTGTCTCTTGCCTTTTTTCACACTACAATTTTTTTTTTGTGAATGGGTAGCGGTACCATGTACCCCATACTCATTCACATGGGGGGCTTCCAGATTCCAATAAGCCCCCGCCATAGACCCCCACAACCACAGCCCAGGGTTGTGGGGAAGAGGCCCATGACCCCATCAACATGGGGACAAGATGCTTTGAGGGGGAGTCCCCCCAATGCACCCCCTTCATGTTGAGGGTTAGTGGGCTGGTATGGTTCAGGAGGGGGGAACTCGCTCATCCCCCTCCTCTTTCCTGACCTTCCGAGCTGCATGCTCAGATAACGGTCTGGCATGGATTTTAGGGGGGGACCCCACACAATATTTTTTTTTTTTTTTTGGCATGGGGGTTTCCTTCAAAATCCATATCAGACCCAAAGGGCTTGGTATGGATGGAGGGGGGGCCCCACAGAGTTTTTATATTATTTTTTAATTGCTGGCAATTTTATCTTTTACATTCAGCTGTCAGTGGGGAACCCCAAACAGCGAAACCTTCCCACATGTGCAGTACATTTTTGGAGCAGTTTTAAGAGCTTTTGGATCATTTTTGAGGTGGTTACCATTCATTTCAACTGGAAGAGGCGTTTTTTTTAACTCCCCAAATATGCCTCAAAGATGCTGCAAGCAGAAGTTTTTACACCGCACCGCAAGCACAATGCCTCAGTGTGAAAACATACATAGATATACATTCACATACACAGGGGAGCAGTTTTCTTGAGATTTTCAGGGTTTTTTTTAATGCAAAAATGCTTCAAAAGCTCATCGGTGTGAAAGCAGCCTTAAGCTCTATCTTAACACCCCGGTCACATCAAACCCTACTTTGAAATCATGCGACTTACAGTGAAGTTGCACGATTTCAAAGTCAGGGGACCCACAGATTTCAGGTGCAATTTGCAAGACATCTTATACAGATGTCTATGCAAATCAAACCAAACGTGGTGCATGTACTACTTTAGAATTCGATGTGGTTCCGACCAAGTCAGAACCGCACCAATATAACTGCTGTAATTGCGGACAATAGGCTGAGATTTGGCATGCGATTTGCAAGTCGCATGACATGCAAATCGTATGCCAATTCGCATCCAGTGTGACTGGTTCTAAAGGTCTGCTGCTTTTAAGGAACGTGTCTGAACACTAGCTGTTGGAAGCTTGTGTCCACCTTTCTGAGGAGTCCTGTGACTCACTGTATTTACCAACATTACCATTTCCAGGGTTTCTTCTGGCCTCCTTTGTGCTTCTAGTCTTTTCCTTTGTTTATCCCAAGACACTCTATTCATTCCAACATTCATGTGTACTACTTTTAACTAACATTTATTAATGTTTAGAAAATCAGACGTTCTGAAAATAAACATTTTTGCCTGATTTTTTTTCCTAGTGCATACCCAGATTTAATCTAAGAGAGCAACAGTCTCCTTCACCACTGTGTGTCTAAGCTACCTGCTAAAAATGAGCTGAGGGTTTAAATTTGGATTGAATTTTGGCTGCGTTAGCAACAATTTCTATTGCTATGAAACTGCTGTTCCTTTTTTTGGGGGGGGGCATTTTTTTTCTTCATTTATATTTAGCATATTTTTCTGCATTATTTCTTAAAAGTGAAGTATGGGATTTGTTGTTTTTAATCATACTTACCTAGGTGGATGCAGCATTGATCCGATGCTGCATCTGTCATCTGTCCCCCTGGTGGATGCAGCATTGATCCGATGCTGCATCTGTCATCTGTCCCCCTGGTGGATGCAGCATTGATCCGATGCTGCTCTAAGGCTGAGAACTGAGCGATCAGACACTGCTGGTCACTCAGTTTTTTTCTGATGCTTTTCTGACTGTTAGTCACTGCTGTTTGCTCTACCCTGACAGCACTCACTGGAGTAACTGGAGTTCCATTAACTTGTGGGCGGATGGGCTTGTTCATGCTCCAAACCCTGCAAAAAAACCCTAGGATTCGTTACATAGTAACCTAGCTAGTCAGGATAAAAAAATACCATCTAACCAGTTCAACCAATAGCAAAAAAATACATAAATAGAATAATTACATCTAAAATATCTATTTATTTAATTTACAGATGCAACATGCCACTCAATGACTCAGAACTTTCACCATACAGGCATACATTATCTGTGGTGCAAGCCTAAAACCTTTTTCCTCTTTAGTCTCAACAAAGAAACTCATTTTATAATTCTACATGCAGTGTGCATGTTCTCTCCCTCAGAAATTGTGGCCTATCCATGAGAGAATTAAAGTTGAAGTTTAGTGAAAAAACATTCTGAAAAAACAAAAAACAGCGGGGACAGTAATTACCATGAATCAAGAGTTACCATGAATCAAGAGTGGCTGCAGCTGTGACAGGCACTCAACAAATGCTAACTATGCCTGCACTTTCTGCCCCTGTACTCCATTCCTAGAAGCCATGCTACTGGTGCCCACAAGGAAAATAAATGGAAGGAGGAGTGAATGACTGAAAGGTCCACTGCCTCCATTTGTGATGTGCTTCAGTCCGAATGACTCCTTATTCAGGCTGGTGGAGGGACTCCTGTATTAGTAACTTGAAAATTGATGTTATGAAATATATGAACATATAAAACCTAAATATTGACCACCTTGAATAAAAGATGCCACTGTGTCTAATTTTCTAAGCCCTGTATTCTTTGTCTTAGAACCTCTCTTCCACTTTTTAGAGAACTATAGTAAAATAAAATGGTAAAATCCACTCTTTACTCTAAAACCTTACTTTAGCAAGCAATCATTCTTTCTACTCTTGCTCTTTCCACAGCCAGAACAAAACATGTTTTATTTGGACAGCTAATTGTAGCCAGACAAGTCAAAAATACATTTCCCATCCTGTGAAGTTTATCCTAGGAAGCATGAGTAAACTAATTGATTGCTTGCCACCTACACATAATAAAGGTGCCAGGATGATAGTTAATTTATACTGGTGATGCTAGCAAAGACAAGGTATTAGAGGAATACAAGGAAGAAGACCAAAACATAACCATTACAATGCCCTGACCCAATTATGCCCCTATTTATAGGACATTATTATCAGAGCTTTTTCACACATCTTACTAGAAATGCAGCCATTTTACATGCTCATCGCTGCTCTTAATCATTAACTAACATAGCTCATCGCTAGAATCTGTTGTTTTTGGACTGAACTTAAATCAATCTCCAAGTCATTTATTTTAAAACAGTTACCTGTACGTACTAGCAGGAAAAAGCATGGCAGAGCTAATAATGTGGATGCTTTCTGTATAATATTTTAAAAGAAATAAAAGAGAAAACACCAACACTCTGCGCTGCACTTGCTAGATCTCATGCAATCTTATGCAATCTTGAAGTTAAGTAGTTATTATTGTAAGTCCCCCACACACTTGGATAGTGTATGGGGGACTTACAATAACTGGAAATCATCATCATCAGCATGTGGATCTACAAAACTGCATATAAGTATATAAGTAATAAAACCATCAACAATTTGTATGTAATGGTATATACATTTAAAACATACACATGAAAAATATATATAAAAAATAAATAAATAAATATATATATATATATAATCCTGGAGGTAAGGTTATAATTAATTATATTGTTGCTAATACCGCTGGCTGGGGAAGGCTGTCTTCTGAGTGGTCTGGGAAGTGCTGCAAAAGAAAAAAGGGATGGGGAGAGAGGCGCCAAGCTGCCAATAGTGTAGCAAATTTTATTGAATAAAAAAAGAGTATACAATGCAATAATTATGCACTCACAAACATCGCTGGTAATGAGCATTGAATCTAGTTCCAAATGGAGACATCAGTCCAGAGCCCAGTCCACACCAGTTCCACTGTGAAGCCAAAGCAGGGATCCAAGTGAGCCGCCCGGGGAGCCCCAGCTGGAGACCAGATCTGTTGGAGAGCTGTCCAAGGAGCTGTCAAACATTCAGGGTGCTGTGACCAATCAGAACACATTTTGGAGTCTAAATCACACCTCCTTCATCAGCCAGACATTTACTCTAACCTCCAGGAATTATATACTCACTGCCATTAACCCTATAGTGCCCAAAGCAATTGTTGGCATAGGCACATTGAGGGAACATCGCAGTAACACAGTATTATAACATAGAAAAGGATTATACACCACCTCTGGCATACCAGTCATTGCCTCTCTTGCTCCTTCCTCCTCCTTCCCCTCATTGTGCTTTCCCCTTTCTTTACCATTTTCTTATTGCTCACTCATATAGGATCATGAATTCCTGTTATGTTCAGTATCTGAGGTGTGTATATGCGTGGGTATATATATATATATATACACACACACACACCTGATTGGACATGCGTATATTTAGTTGCACAGGTCTGTTTGTTAGATGTTAGGTGCGTTTATCTCACCCAATGCACGCATTTTTTCTTATATTGTTTCTCATTTTCATGATCTTCATTATATAATTTCTCTTCTTCCATTACATTATTATTAATACAATTTTCGTTTGTTTGTACCTATCTCTCATCGAATATCCCTCTTTTGTTGCCTTAAGCTGTATTTTCTTTAATTGATAAATTTTTTGTAATTCAGGAGTTTGGTTTATTCCTAGTTTTTATTCCCCACTTCCCTTCTAAGGTTACATTCACACTAGCTTTGTCAGCAGGTTTCAGACAGGCATTTGGGAAGCGTTTTTAACGCTTCTCAAACGCCTATGAAACTTCTGCGCATGGCAGCACACAGTATTGTTCGCACTGAAGCATTAGCAAAATTGATGCTTCATGTTGAGTCAGGAGGAGTTGAAGCCTCCCATTCAAGTCTATGGTGCCTCTCCTCAAACGCCTGGCAGGTGTTTGTGGAGCGTTAATACCATTTAACTTCATTATAGGCATTTGTGGTGCGGTTTTAACGCTTGGCAAACGCCTATCAAACGCCTCAAAAACGTGCATAGGGCGTTTGGGGGTGTTTGGGGAGCATTTGAGGAGCGTTAAATACGCTTCCCAAACGCCTATCTAACGCCTGTCAAACGCTATAGGGGCGTTCAATAGGAGTTAGAAATAAGTCAAGTGTGAACGAGCCCTTAATCATTCACTAGTTTCTTTTTACCATCATGTTTCATAAAATACATATATAGATATATAGAATTTCCCTTCTTTATTGTTGCATCGTGTATTTACATGACGCTAACTCACATACGATTTAATATCTATTTTGGTTTTTATCATTTGATATTATATTAGGTTAATCTTTACAATATTAATAACAAAAATAATCAAATTTGTTTGTATCTTTATATATCAATATTTTCCTGATTGCAGCATTGTTGTCAAATACTGTTCATGAGGTTGATTTTCATAAGGGAGAAAAAATATGTATGAGTATATTTATGCGTGTTTGTATGGAAGTATGTGTATGCATGTATGTGTGCACCTACATGTGTGTATGCATGCATGCATGTGTATGTACGCATGCATCGATATAGAATTTAATATTTGTTTAATTTTATTAATTTCTTAATTTTATAATGTTTATCCACGTAAGTGATGAGACTCCAACAAAATGCATATTTAACATTATTTATATCAAATAATATTTAACTATTTAACCTCAATTATTGTGTATAATTCTTTTTATGTTATTATTTTACTGCTCTGCTCCCTCAATGTGCCTATGCCAATAATTGCTTTGGACACTATAGGGTTAATGGCAATGAGTATATAATCCCTGGAGGTTAGGGTAAATGTCAAGCTAATGAAGGAGATGTGACTTGGCCTCCAAAACGTGTTCTAATTGGTCTTAGCACCCTGGATGTTTGACAGCTCCTTGGACAGAACTGGTCTCCAGCTGGGGCTCCCCAGGCAGCTTGCTTGGATCCCTGCTTTAGTTTCACAGTGCTCCTGACAGTGGAACTGATGTGAACTGAACTCTAGACTGATGTCTCCATTTGGAACTTGATTCAATGCTCATTACCAGCGATGTCTATGAGTGCATAATTATTGTATTTTATATTCTTTTTTTTTTTAATTCAATAAAATTTGCTACAATATTGGTGGCTTGGTGCCTTTCTCCCCATCCTTTTCTCTAATACCTTAAAAACAGCCCACAAAAAGAGCTGTACAGTCAAGGACCATCAAAAATGCAGCTGCTTACTTAGCAATGCAAGTATATATATTAGAGCGTGCCATATATTTAAAATATGTCCCTGCTGTACCATGTACTTGTATGAAAAAGTATCCACTTCTCTTTATATTGCTTCCATTGTGTGAAATCCTTGGTGTTCCTGCCAGGGGAAGAATGACCATTTGGAAACTCGGGCACTGCCCGAGGGCCCGGGGTCAGTAGGGGGCCCCATGAGATGCCCCTGGTACCTTTTTCATAGGCTTTTTTGAATTTGGGCAAGGACACAGAGGCCCCATGATCCCCTATTGCCCAGGGGCCCCATGAGTTGTCAGTCCGCCCCTGGTTCCTGCCAGTCCCCCTGCTTTCCTGTTAAAACTGACCACACTATACTGGAGAACACACTCCTGCCCAGCTGTGCTGGGAACTCATCCTGCTCTCCTCCAATGATCAGGCCTGTGCTGACATACCTCATCTGCACAGCCTTTCACTAGGAAAACCAATGTTCTGATGTTTCTTCTCCCCTAGCTCTAATGCAGCTGAGAACAGAGGGAATGTATTCACTTAATACCTATACACAAATGGTTTGCCTTTCATTGCTATTTTAAACTGAATGGGTTGTTTTACAAAGTGAGGGTTTACAATTACTGCTGATGATCATGACCAAATGACCATGTAAAATTTGGGTTCAATAATATAGCTTTATATTTTAATAAAAATGCATTTCTTCTTTTACACTTTATTAATACCTTTTGCATGTATGCTTTATTATGATTAGATGTAGAAACCTGCAACACTCTGTCCCACTAAAAATACATATAGTATCATATTGCATAATAGTGCTTTTATAAAGTGCAATCCTATTTATGTGAGTATGCTCTTGTATTGGAGCATTAAAGTGTATGTAAACACTAATACTTAGCTTAACTTATTTGCTTCCTTTTTGTCTGCTAAATATACCACTGAAAATATTTATATATCGGTTTGATAAATGCAAAAATTATCTGTTGATTTTACCAGAGTAAATTATGATCTGATAAGGGATTAAGAGGGATTATGAAGATGAGGATGGGAGAGGAAAAGAGGAGAGGTCTGTGTTTTTATTTTAATGTATTACAAATGAAGTAGGCGAGGTTAATACCACATCCTTTGAAATTCAAAGCCAAAAATACACTGTGCTGTCATGTCAAAGAGAAAAATAGAAACTCAATATACAGGTGAAACAAAAAATTAGAATATTGTGCAAAAATTCATTTATTTCAGTAATGCAATTTAAAACATGAAACTAATGTATGAGATAGACTCATTACATGCAAAGCAAGATAGTTCAAGCCGTGATTTGTCATAATTGTGATGATTATGGCTTACAGCTCATGAAAACCCCAAATCCACAATCTCAGAAAATTAGAATATTGTAAAAAGGCGCAATATTCTAGGCTCAAAGTGTCTCACTCTAATCAGCTAATTAAGCCATATCACCTGTATTTCTGGCACAGCAACATTTATTTTTCAAAAATTAAAGTGTTTTAATGGAATAGACATGGAAAAAAGTCTATGTATTGCAGAGATGATTTTTTGGGATTTTTTGCCTTCTCATATCCTATAAATAAACTGAGAGGTTGAGTTGTATGTAATTATTCCTCCCTGGTGTGTACCTTTGAAAAGCTCAGACTCACACAAAGTCAGGTGAAAACTTTCATCTACATACATTTACTGAATTACACCACTTCAAGTGCTAGCATTAAATTGATTAAATGAATTAACACCTGATTAACACCTGATTAACACCTTCCCGCCAGGCCTATAGCAGACTGAGGGCCAGGCGGGACACTTCTCCTTCTGAGTGGGCGTTATATGACCTGTTAGAAGGTGCCAATCACGCGGTCGCACATTGGCACGATCTGTCACTGGCTGTGTCCACAGGACACAGCCAATCACAGATCACCACTTCCGGTGTCCCCATGTTGATGGTAACAAGTGCCTCTTCCCCACAACCCTAGGCTGTGGTTGTGGGGGTCTGCGGGTGGGGGGCCTATCGGAATCTGGAAGCACCCTTTAGCAAGGGGGCCTCCAGATGCCAGCCCCCCCATGTGAATGAGTATGGGGTACATGGTACTGCTACCCATTCACAAAAAAAACCTGTAGTGTGAAAAAATACAGGAGACAGTCTTTGACAAGTCCTTTATTAAAAGAAGGAAAATAAAAGAAAGCCCCCCCAAGTAGATCCAACATCAATCACGATGCCCGCTGCCACTGCAGACCCAAAAAAAGAAAAAAAAAAGGCGGCTCCACTCCCGACGCTGGCTCCCGGCCCTCTTAAATATGTAAGGGGCAGGGCCACCAGGTGACATCATCGACCGAGGCATGCTGGGTCAATGATGTCACATGGGGGCGGGCTCACATACGTGATGGCCCCACCTTTACATATTTAAGAACTGTCAAGCCAGCGGAGTAGTCAGACGGCAGGAGCAAGCGGCGGGAGCAGAGCCTTCTTTTTTTTTTTTTTTTTCCGGTCGGCGGCGGGCATTGTGATTGATGTTGGATCTACTTCGGGGGACATTACTTTATTTTCCTTCTTTTAATAAAGGACTTGTCAAAGCCTGTCTCCTGTCTTTTTTCACACTACAATTTTTTTTTTTTGTGAATGGGTAGCGGTAGCATGTACCCCATACTCATGCACATGGGAGGGGCGGGATCTGGGGGCTTACAGATTCCAATAAGCCCTCCACCCACAGACCCCTAAAACCACAGTCCAGGGTTGTGAGGAAGAGGCCCTTGTCCTCAACATGGGGACAAGGTGCTTTGGGGGGGAGCCCCCCACCCCAAAGCACCCCCTTCATGTTGGGGGCTAGTGGCCTGGTATGGTTTAGGGGGGGCGCTCGCTCGTTCCCCCCCCCCTTTCCTGACCTTCCAGGCTACATGCTCAGATAAGGGTCTGGTATGGATTTTGGGGGGACCCCATGCCATTTTTGGGGGGGACATGGGGGTTCCCTCAAAATCCATACCAGACCCGAATGGCTTGGTATGGATGGAGGGGGGACCCCACACCATTTTTTTAAATTATTTTTTAATTGCCGGCAATTCTTTCGTTTACATTCAGCTGTCAATGGGAACCCTGCTGACAGCTGAAACATTAACGCATGGTTTGCACTACTAAAATACAGCTTGACTTGATAAAATAACTCATGCGGTATTTTAGCAGCGTTTTTTAGTGAATTCAAACATGCAAATCTTCCCAATTGAGCTACAAAAGTAAGTCACATGTCCAGGATGTTCTGCTTGAAAAACGCTTCAAAAACAATTCAAAAATGCTCCAAAAACGCTAGTCCATTTTTCAAGCATTTTTGAGGCGAACCAATGTGAAAGCAGCCTTTGAATGAGAGTCCCGTAGGAGGGTGTCACATATATCCAATAAATTTTTCTCCACCATTTGTGAGTAATACATGAATTTCCCACTCTCCAGAAGATGTTGGCCTCTGTTTTGGGAGGTCAAATCACGCTATGGTAATCAAATGGTGTGTGGATTCCCAACTGAAGACTTATGAGATGAATCTCCAGACTCCCCTTCTTATAGTAGCTCTCATGGAAGATACTACAAGGTTGTCAGTATTCTTGCCAGAAAACTCAGCAAATATAGAATAGGGATATTGTAACCTCCATAATCAAGAAAGTGCATCTTCGTTGGCATGTAATGGTGTTGCCTGCTCTCCAAGCCTGGAGGAGGCGGCCTGTGTCGGGCAATGTGGTCACTGTGTGTTCTGGGGGTGCCGGTGTCTATCCAGCCATGCCCGCTGTGATCAGAGCCGCAATGGTTCTACTTGTCAGAAGAAAGGAAAGGCCGTAGTTCTAGGAACACACCCAGCACCTGTTTTCTGGGAAGAATACTGACAACCTTGTACTGTCTTCCAAGGCTCCAAGGGAGCTTGGAGATTCATCTCATGAGAGTCTGCAGTTGGAAATCCATACACCATTTTATTACCATAGCGTGAGTTGACCTCCCAAAACAGAGGTCAACACCTTCTAGTGAGTGGGAAATTCATTTATTACTCACGAGTGGTGGAGAAGAATTTATTGGATCTATGTGACACCCTCCTATGGGACTTCATTCACCTTTAAGTTTTTGGACTTTATCATACCCTGTATTAGGTTTACTATTACACGTGGTGTTGGAAGAGGACTTTATATGCATTTGCATTTCAATGTTTGTGGTATAGCACACACATATATATATATATATATATATATATATATATACAGTTGTGCTCAAAAGTTGGATACCCTGGCAGAAATTGTGAAATTTTTGGCATTGATATTGAAAGTATGACTGATCATGCCAAAAATTGCTCTTTTATTGAAGGATGGTGATCATATGAAGCCATTTATTATCAAATAGTTGTTTGGCTCCTTTTTAAATGATCATGATATCAGAAATCACCCAAATGGCCATGATCAAAAGTTTACATACCCTGGAATGTTTGGCCTTGGTACAGACACACAAGGTGACACATACGGGTTAAAATGTCAATTAGAGGTTAATGTCCCACATCTGTGGCTTTTTAAATTGCAATTAGTGTCAGTGTATAAATAGTCAATGAGTTTGTTAGCTCTTACGTGGAAGCACTGACTACGCTAAATACTGAGCCATGGGAAACAGAAAAGAACTGTCAAAAGTCCTGCGTAACAAGGTAATGGAACTTTATAAAGATGTAAAAGGACATAAAAAGATGTCCAAAGCCAATCAGTACTGTTAACTTGCCTATTAAGAAGTGGAAAGCTCGGGAATCTCTTGATATCAAGCCAAGGTCAGGTAGTCCAAGAAAGATTGCAGCCACAACTGCCAGAAGAATTGTTCAAGATACAAAGGGAAACCCATAGGTAACCATAAGAAAAATACAAGCTGTTCTGGAAAAAGACAGTGTGGTTGTTTTGAAGGAGCACAGTATGATGACACTTGAACAAAAATGAGCTGCATAGTCGAGGTGCCAGAAAAAAGCCTTTACTGCATTAATGACACAAAAAGGCCTGGTTAGGCATGTCAAGATGTTGTCAGGCATATTGTAAAGGGCTTTTTTATGGCATTGGTGCAGTAAAAGCTTCTTTCTGGCACTTCGACCAAACAGCTAATTTTTGTTCAAGTATCATTGTATTGTACTCCTTAAAAACAACCACACCATCTTTTTCCAGTGCAGCCTGTATTTCTTTTGAGGTTGCCTATGGGTTTTTTTTTTAATCCCGAACAATTCTTCTGTCAGTTATGGCTGCAATCTTTCTTGGTCTACCTGACCGTGGCTTGGTTTCAAGAGATCCTTGAACTTCCACTTTTTAATAAGTGATTTAACAGTACTGATTGGCATATTCAAGGCTTTGGACATCTTTTTATGTCCTTTTACATCTTTATAAAGTTCCATTACCTTGTTACGCAGGACTTTTGACAGTTGTTTTTTGATCCCCATGGCTCAGTATCTAGCCTAGTCAGTGCTTCCCCATAAGAGCTAACAAACACATTGACTATTTATACACTGACACTAATTGCAATTTAAAAAGCCACAGATGTGGGACATTAACAGGGGCGGACTGACCATTTGTAAACTCGGTCACTGCCCGAGGGCCTGGGGTCAGTAGGGGGCCCCATGAGATGCCCCTGGTACCTTTTTCATAGGCTTATTTGAGTATGGGCAAGGACACAGGGGCCCCATGATCCCTTATTGCCCGGGGGCCCCATGAGTTGTCAATCCACTCCTGGACATTAACCTCTAATTGGCATTTTAACCCATGTGTGTCACCTTGTGTGTCTTTACCAGGGCCAAACATTCCAGGGTATGTAAACTTTTGATCATGGCCATTTGGGTGATTTCTGTTATCATTATGATTTAAAAAGGAGCCAAACAACTATTTGATAATAAATGGCTTCATATGATCATCATCCTTCAATAAAAGAGCAATTTTTGGCATGATCAGTCATATATATATATATATATATATATATATAGCCACAAATATTTGTAAATATATGCTACTGAGGCCTTTAGGACATTAGCTTGCTACTGGGACTTTTCTAGGAAATCATATTGAGTTCCCACAGCCCAGTGATCCAGTGAGTGTTGGGGAGAGGGGGGGGCTGAGCAGAGAGCAGTGACTGACAGTCTTGCTCTCTGCTCAGAGCGGCTTTGAGAACTCAGCAATCTCACCCTTAGAGCTGGCCAGGGGACAGATGCAGAATCTGACCAATGCTGCATCCATCTAGTAAGTATAACTAGGGGGGGAAAAGTCCTACTTCTGTATTAAAGCAGCCAACATTTTTTTCACTTTTCATCCTTCAACCTACCAAGCCAACGTACATCAGTTATATTGGTTCTTTTGGTTTCAGACACCTTTTCCTGCATGTTATATGTAAATAAGTTAGTCTTAGGCTGGGCTAGGATAATGCAATTGTCTTTACTTCAACCATGGAATGAAGAAAAGAAAATTGCACTATTCCCCCAACAACACAGTCAGTGTTGCTGGGGGAATCCCTTCACTCTGTGCTATTGTATTCTGAAAGTAGGAGTTTTCCCCGCCATCAAAATACAATTATCACTGCTGGTGGCTATAGCTTGCGGTAGTGATCGTAACAAAAAAAATGACAGGCTGGTTGTACTGAACACAAATGATAGATCAAACTGGCCAAGTTTCGATCTGTCTATGGCTGTCTTTAACCAGAAAAAAATGTTTGCTTCCATTGTGCAATGGGTGCTTTATTTGTTCTGCTCCTGCATGAGCTATGTTGTCAATCAACATGTCACCCAGTCTTATTGTAATAACAAACTATTTTCCTCTAGCATAAAATTAATTTTCAGAAATACTGAGTTGTATTTACCAATAAAGTGATTTTACTGACTTAAACACAAAGAAGGCTGACACTAGAAGATATGCAACTGTATTACACATTTCAAAATTTCACAGAAGAAAAGCAAACACAACACAATCTCTGTAATTTTCATTGAACTCAGCAAAGTGACAGATGAAACACTGCAATAATTGCACGTTTAAGCACCTACTTGATTTTTTATTTCTGAATCTGAAGCCTGAAAAGACACAGACATTTCTATAAACCCAGCATTACCATATTGCTTTACATGGAGGAGTTAATTGTATTTAAGAAAAGCTATAAAGAAATCTGAGGACCTTGTCTGACAAACTAAGAAGAAATTAAATGCCTTGATAAATCAATGTACCAACATTAACACATTCTTCAAAGCTGATGTTAAAATCGTATGGCTTTAATTTGCATTTGAAGTACACAAATGCTTTACAGGTATAGTACAACTAAAGCGGAAGGTGCGTAGGAGTTTGTTGTTTTTAGACCTTATTGAATAGTTATAGGATTTCAGTTTAGGGTGGTTTAATAGTCCCATTTAAAGAAAGATTCAATACTGTATGTCCACCAATTACATATATATATATATATATATATATATATATATACATAGATCAAAATTAACATTAAATTAACATTGTCAACTTTTTGTGGAACTCAGAAAACATTTTGTCTGCTGAATACTAGGCACAACAATTTCTTAGAGCCACAAAGTCTTGATGATGTTAATTTGACTAGCATCATTAGCCAAAGATCTAAGAGATAAGAGTGAAAATGGATGGAACTAAAGATAATGCAAGAACTTGACAAAAAAATAGAGCAAATTGACTCTGTGATTAGAACATAACCGTGACACATACTGTATAGAAATAAGTTTTAAGGCAATTCTGGTTACAAACAGCTGAACAAAGGGAAAAGAGTATTCAGTAATGTCTAAGTAGTAAAGCTCTTTTTAAGATAACCAGTCTGATGTGTAATATGTTCCCCTAACTTTTAATGGACCTAAAAGCTCATTACAAAAATTCTTACAAACACTAAGACTAGCCCCAGTGCACCATTTTTCTGTAATGGCCACTATCCACTATAATTCTGATAATGGCTGTGACTTGCACAAGTGTATCATTATCTGGATAACGATGACCTTACAATAATTATCTTTAACAGGGTTGAAGAACATTGCTAACTATGTAACAGGGCTCTGTGATTCTAAAACATAAAGCGAAAAGTCAAAGAGCCACTTAAATCTCTGATCATTTAAATCTTTAGTTATGTGTATTTATCTTCCTAGCATATCTGTCTGTTAACATTTATTCCATTTAGATTGTAGGCTCTCTTATTAATATAGTGTCAACAGGGAAAAAAATTAAGCATGGTGTTATAGTATTTCAGCCAACACTGCTGACTTTTGATATTGCAGAGCTCTCATTATACTTCCTTTTTCTACCTCTATGCTATTTGAGCCTTTCTTGTGATGGTTAGATTGATTGGATCGCTAACAAAATGAGGGTATACTACCAGTGGTGCAAGGGGAAGAACATGTAAGATCACTGACTTCAACCCATTTAATAGCTCTACAGTCATCATAGACTTCATCTTTAACTCTCTCTTGGCTCTCCAGTTCCGGTAGACATAAGTATACACATTCTTTGTGAACTAAATAACTTTACCAAAGCCTTGGCGGTCGACCGTGACATAGCTTTTCCAGGGAACAGTAGATAGGGAATGATTAAAAACAGGTAAAACATACTGATACAGAAATGCATTGTTTACACTCAATCACTATTAAGGCAGAATTCAATATATAAGTAGTTTATGTCCTGGCAACTTCTATAGAACCATGTAGCACCAGTGGTTTTCCTTGATTAAAGTGACATCTGGCTCAGGGAGATAGAACAATATTACAGCCACCTGCAGTTTCCCAGATACTAAGCCTATGCTCCCATAGGTAGCTGAGGCTCACTGCTCATGCTCTGCTTAACCAAATCACATGAACTGAATTTTAAAGGACCAGATGTCTGCATAGGTAGTGAGTAACCAATAGAAAGCCACCTGGTAATATGCAATCTTTATTCCTATGGTAAGCTAAGTTAATAATGACAAGTGTGCATCTCTGTATTTAGATAACTTACAAATAATACCCTGCCTAAACTGTGTGCCTTGATGTTCTGATTGCAGTATGCTACCCTATTAAAGAAAATAGCACAAACAAACAGGAATGTGGTGAAAGCAGCAATGCTGTTTTTATAGATTGTTAACTCTTTCTTAGCATTCAGCAACCTGGTAAAATGTGTTCCCCTTTATTTATGCCTATTGTGAATTTGACATTGCAGTAACAACTTAGCATCCTAAGCTAATAACAGATTATTCTGTCCAACCAGGACTTAGGAAATGCGGTAAGCTGTTACTTGCATAATTACTAAGTGGTTTTGCCTACAAATAATACATCTGTGAGTTGTTAATAATTAAAACTTTCCTCAAATTGGAGTCCTCCTCTAAAATCCAGTAAGTTGTTTTTTGAATGGAGCTCATAAAACCATACACATGTCTTATACTGATAACAGATGTTAGATTACCAAAGGGCCAAATTACAAACATGGAAGAGACACAATAATGCTCTGACTACCCTTAAGCAGTGAACTTTGGTCCAATAAGATTATATTATAGTTTGAAGGACCAAGCTAACAACCAGAACCAGCACAAAATGAGAAATGAGAATTTGAGTTTTGGGAAATTTTGTAACATCTTACAAGGTATTACCCTCTTCAGACACTATAAACTCCATAATAGGAGTTTGAAAGTATCTAGTTTCTGGGGGATAGAATCAGTTAAAGCAGATTGAAGAGGTTGTCCAAATGGATCTTTGAGCTGAATACTATTGCTCCAGCTGAATTAAACATCGGCATTGAGCTTTTTGCATTTCATTAACGTCCCCAAAATTCTTTTTTTCTCTATATTGTTTTTATTTTATATATACTGTATATATTTTGTACTTAGATAATAAAGTTTATTATGAATTTAATGTTTGAATGACATGATAAGGCATTTAAATTGTTTTAGGTGATCATGTCTTAAGGAATCTGAGAGATAGAAATGAAAGCACTTTTAAGGAGTGTTCCTCCATCCAATGGCCTTCCTTGACAAAGATTGGAGTTTAGCAAACAAAATGCAGGTGATGTCACAAGGGTTGAAGTGGCATTTTTTTTTTCTTTTGGAGGCATTAGGTGTCACATCGTGGTTCACCAGAGTATCTGTGGGCCTAACCCCAGTGGTGATCTAACGCTCTACTTTCCAGAATCCTCACTACTCCAGAATTCCATCCTATTCACTGCTCCACAGGTGTGAATAGCTCCATACAAAAGTTTTTTGTTGTCTGCATAACTTATATTCCCTGTCCATTGTACCCATCACATTGAAGACACAGTGCAGATATACACAGAACAAAAAACGAACAGGAATTCTAACCTTTTTTCTCTTTAATGTTTTTATTGCCGTATCCCTGTTTAGAAGATTTCTTTAAACCCCATCTCTGGGACAGAAAGTGAAGACACAAATAGCAGTTAAAGCAGTAGTAAACAGCATAAACAAATAAACTGTTACCCTTGCAGGGTATACTAGCATACTATACCATACTACACGGCATACTAGCACATTATGACAGACTTACCTAAAAAACTGATCCCTCCAACAGCGCGCTGTCACTGCTGACGAGGAATCCATCTTTACAAGCCCCGATTACGTCACTGCTGTGCATACACATGGGAATCATGGCCATGGCACATATTTTTCAATGGACTGCATGCTGTTCATTGAGAGCACAGTGCACACATGCTACACATGTAAATATCTCCTAAACAGTGCATGGTTAGGAGATATTTACTATACCAACACGTAAGCTTTATTATAACCTTACCTGTAGGTACAAGACAACAATGTGGAGTTTACTACAGCTATAAAGCCTAACAAAATTTCTAACTGTAGCACTACCCCCTTAGGAGTTATTTTCAGGCTCCCTGTCATTCTGGATCCCTCTCTGATAACCCAATCCCTGCTGACACCACAGTACTCTTTTGACCAGAGTAAATTACCACCAGAAAGTAGACTCGCAAACAGATTGGAATAAACTGATATGATGTTTATATTAAACTTCAGTGTAAGCTTGGTTAAACAGTACAAAGTGGTATAGGTGTGTGTAATGGCATTTTCAGTCTTAGCAACTCTAAGCAAAGAAACAACACATACAGCAGACTCTCAAGCAGAGTTAGCAGGCCTGATTTTCAGGAGTTAACCCAATACGTCCAAACTGAGGTGTTAGCTCTACTTCCCAGTGAGCAAGGAAAACTATCAAAGGTTGAACTAGCTCACTTTGGGTCCCCAGAATCTGATGGCAAAGTTTAAATCTGAGAAAGGAAAGAGCTATTTAACTAGGGTAGCCAATGTCTCTTTAGGTGCAGTGAGGAATCTTATGCGTGCTTGTTGGGGCCCAGTTGGTGTACAAGTAGGAAGAGATGAAGGTGACAGTCCCTCAAAGGAGTAATACAAGGAAAGGAAGAAGGAAGGACAAGTACTATCCCTTTAAGTGGCATTTGACTTGGGTAGTGTCCCTTTAATGCATTAAGCGGGTTACAAATTTTGGGCAGAAAGGTGTCAAAAGTTGGCAGAAGCCCTTGCTAGCAAAGGGCAACCCCACTCTGGACTGCAGTAACCAATGGCAATGGTGGTAGAGGTTCCTTTAAGAGGGTAGGCCAATGGTTAAGGGAGCAGTGATGTGATTTGGCCTGCAGAATGTGTGCATTGCAATCAGCTTGGATGATTGGACTGTGCTGCTAATGTGTTCAAAAGTAACGACCAGGGGAACTGGCCCCAAAAACATATTAACTGTATGCAATGTTCGCAACTGTGTGCAGGAAAGTGGCAGATATGAGAAGAATGTCAGTATTCACTTGTTCGGCTGGTATATGAGACTTCCAGCAAATCCCGGCAGTGTCTCTCTCAGCGGATGGGGGCCTCCACATGTTCTCCAGTTTCACTTGCAATGTACCAGCCAGTCACTGCGCTCTGGGTCACCTGCTGGCAGACTGTCTAGCCGAACAGGGTGGCTAGGTTAGCTGTCAGTAACTCATCCTTCTCTATAGCTCTGCGGCTTAGTCTGGTTCTCCGTCAGTGAGCACTACTCTTTCTATTTCAACTCTCCAGATCTCTCCCCTCTTACTTCCTGTCCAGTCTCCTGGGCTTCTGTATATAAATGCCCCCCGCCCACATGGCAACTCCTTTGGGAAATGTAGTTCTCTGGTACACTGCTCCTCAGCAAAGTCCTGCGGATCAGCATACCAGGTCCATGGGGCTGGTTTGCAGAGTGTGAGTGCCACTAAATTGCAGGAAACAGCCATCTTGTGTTTTTCTTAACATCCTGCAACTTGCATTATAGTAGGATGTTACACAACGATTCACAACTATTCAAAACATAGAAAAAAAATAAATGTTTAAAGATTTGGCTGTAGTTGGATTTGACTGAGGAACCGATCATTTTAGTGCTTCTAAAAAGAATAATTTACTAAACTTAGACTTTAACGTCTCCTGTTGAGATCATCAGAAACAGCTGGAGATCTCTGGGTATATTCACGAGTAAAGCAAGTACAGAGCTCTTGTAATGAACAGGTTAAATGGACATAGATCATCACCCTTCCTCATTTATATTTAGAGATAATTATGCTACATATAATGTTAGTAATTTTATTTAGTATTGTTTTTATTTTGATTGTGCTTTTTGAGATGTTCTTCCTGTCTGCCTGGGTACAGCGCCTGTTATTTTGTGCTTGCTCTCTTGCAATGCATAAATAAGATATCTCAGTTCAGCTTCCTCACATACCTAATGTGGTTAAACAGAAGTATTTTTTTCTGCTGATATAATTGATTTTAGTTCACAGATATGTGCTTATCAAAATGCCATTCACTGCTGCTGTGGCAGCACAATATTTAATGTTGGTGCCTGAGTTATTTTTTTCTCCTCTTCTAAGTCAGCACAGCAGTAGTATTCAGAAAGGCAGACATCTCCTACACTATTAGCTTCCTGCATCATATTGGTTTTTAATATTCACATTTGAAGTTATTAGATGCATGCAGTTTTAACAGCCTGAAATATACTTAATGCCTAAAATGTAGAAATAGACTGAAGACATTTGTTTATGTGGCTTCACTGCATTTCTATCATAACAAACACATTGCTTATTATAATGGTTCTGTTATAGTAAGGTTCCACTGCAATGCAGACTTCATTTTACTTAGAATTTAGCTATCAGGCTTGTAAGAATTAATGGATCCTACAGTATACTTGCTTTCTTTTTATATTTCCTTCCAATAACATAGTTGCAATGCATTCTTTATTTTTCTCATTGTCTTTAAAGTGAATGCAAATGCAAAACTTTTTTTTATAATTTCGATAGAACAGGGAAGCATTAGATCCTCTGCCAAGTTTAACTGCTGTATGTGCCCCTCTGGGGAGGTTCACTTCCCTATCTGTTCTGTTAACAATGTCACAAAAACAGAAGGTGTTGGGAAATTTTTCATTTTAGAGTCATCATGAGAGCAAGTAGTAAGGGGAAATCTTCCAATGGGGCAAATGTTCTGATGCCAATAGTCTAAGATAATTATCTTCTTACTTTATGTTGCCTCTTCAAGACAGGGCAGGTAAAAATAAACTGATAGGGGCTTTACTGCTCTACTCTATCCAGAACTAAAAAGGCTTTAACTTTAAAGGATAAGAGCTTCATCAAACAAAGTGCACTTGTCCTTTTTTTGCCCCTCCCATGCTGAGCTTAAAGTGGTTGTAAAGGCTTAAGGTTTTTTACCTTCATGCATTCTATGCAAACTTTCTCTCTTCAGCATCTCCCCCAGCCCCCCCCCACCCCCTAATATTCACCTAAGCCTCCTCTCAATCCAGGTATGTGCACTGGAGTCTCAGCAATCCCGGGACTCTCTCTTCTAATTGGCTGAGACAGTGTCAATCACAGCCAGTGGGCCAATGAGAAGAGAGAGATGATGGGACCAAGCCGCAGCTCCGCGTGTGAATGGACACACGGACCTGCGGAAGCCCCCATAGCATGCTACTTCCTGTGGGGGCACCCCACAGGAGGGTGGGGCCAGGAGCACCAGCTGGGGATCTGAGAAGAGGAGGATCTGGGCTTCTCTGTGCAAATCACTGCAGAGAGCAGGTAAGTATGATGTGTTTGTTTTTTGTTTGTTTGTTTTTAATTAAGCCTTTAATATCACCTTTTCATATTTGGGGCCAGCTCCTAGATCTCTCCATAGAAGTCTAACGGGTACTATTGTGCAGATATAGCCAGTGCAAAACAGCAATTTGCAAAGTTTGTAAAGAAACACAGAGGTGCAAAGGGTGAAGTAATCATACATCCAGGGAGCTGGGTGACAGAATAGTTTTTTTCAATGCGGTGGGGCAAAAAGGATAAGGTCATGTTGTCTGAAAATTATTTATTTGTTATCTATAAAACATTTTAAACTTCCTGAGTCCTTTTGGAGCAAGCTACTTTTTCTAGTTTCACAATGGGATATTTGCATATATGTTTGGGTCAAAATGACTGCTCAATTCAAGTTAACCTGACCACAACATCCAGTAATGTACAGTGCAGCTCACAACAGCCAATGCTGGAGAATGGAGCTGCATTCACACTTAGCCATTTTGGTGCATATTGTAAAAAATCCTGATTGTGGCATCTTTGGTGCAGTTTCCATCAAAGCACCCTGAATAGTAAACTGTTTGTAATATGTATATAAAGCACACTGAGGTTGATTTAATCAAACTGGAGAGTGCAAAATCTGGTTCAGCTGTGCACAGAAACCAATCAGCTTTCAGGTTTTTTGTCAAAGCTTAACTGAACACATTGAAGTTAGAAGCTGATTGGCTACCATGCACAGCTGCAAAAGATTTTGCATTCTTCAATTTTAGTAAATCAACCCCATAGTGTAAAGAGTGCAGAAGTGTCATTGTAGCCTTAGGCTAACCTACACAATATCACATTTAACATTCTGATTTGTTCACAAATTTTAACAGTTACACATTAGACAGTGGTCAATCAAAGAGGATTTCACACCAAGTGAAGTGAATATGGGAAAAGAATGCCTATTTCACAACACTGTTTTTCAGAAATACAAAATATATATGTAATAAGGTGTTTTACTTTTGGATCAGGTGATAGCAGCCCCTGTCTTTGTCTGATGTCAGTTTTTCATTAGCGATGAAGCCTTTTGAAGTTCATCATATATTTTTGGCACAAACATAAAAGGAGAACACAAGTTTCTTGGCAGTCATTTTCATTTCTTTTGCTCTTCTTTTGGCAGCTTCTTGCCCTGGAGTTTTTATCTTATTTGTTTTCTAAGGAAAAATAAATATGCAAAAAAATATTATTTGGAACATTAAGATAGATCAATCATTAAAATTCACATTTCAGTTAAATCAATAGGGTACTTTTCAGCCTTGCCAAATCACATTATTATCTTGAATGCCTGTTTCTTGCCTTAAATAGAACACTGCTGCCTTTGAGATCCTTCATTTGACCTAGATTCTAGGCAACCTAAATCACATCGTCTCTGGATATTAGGAACATTATGTGTGTTTGACATCATTAGAGAATGTTTTTTTGTGTACAGATGTTTGATAGACTTACAATGAGATAAAGTAACCAGTGAGACACAGTCACTCTGCAACACTACTAAGTGGGAAGCAGAGGCTGCATATATAATGAACAAATATGACTGTCTCAATGTAGATTTATCATTACAAACTATACATAGAAACAAGGTATTTAATAAATAAAAAGGAAATTGTGCTGCTAAAATTATAGGGCTTCCATTGCTAGCTATTCCAGTCTGCCTTGCTTTTTTGTTGATCTAATGACTTGAGTAAGTTGTGAGTCCTAGTGCATAATATAAAAGAAAATACAAGCAAATAGTATGGTAACAGCCCATATATATCACAGTAATATTGCTTATCTCTTGCCAATTTATTTTTTCTTTTCCAAGTTCTGACATTTTGTTTTGCTGTTACTGCATCTTCCAACTAAAATAACAGAATTACTTTACTGATGTATCAGTTTAGCAGATAGCTTGCCAAGTAGTTCAACAAAATGTAGAATTCCGTTTAATTACAGAGTTAGACATCTTGGATTGTATCACTCTGAGATGCAGTCTACATTATCTTTTTAAGATTTAGTAATCTGACTATGGTGTTGATTTACTGAAACACAATCAGGTGAAGCTCTGCATAGAAACCAATCAGCTTCCAGGTTTTTCAGTCAAAATCTAATTGAACAAACTGATGTTAGAAGCTCATTAGCTACCATGCACAGATGCACCATATTTTGCACTTTCCAGTTGTAGTAAATCAACCCCTATGTGTATGGTGTGTTGATTGTGCTTTCTGTGGGGTAAAAGAAAGGGAATGCCTCTGATTTGGACTAGTTGTGGGATTTTGTTCCCATGTCACATGGACTAAATCTCTTCACACATTCGATATTGATGTGAGATTCCTCCCTACTTTGTCATGGTATTCTGACAGTGGGGAGACACTTCCACCATCAGAATACACAGATCAGCGCTACCGCAAATTGCTTGTGGAAATATGCCAACTAGGTGGTTGAACAGAGGTGGAACTGTTGATAAACTTCTGTTCAACCACAGTGGCCATACATGGACTGAAATCCAGCCAGCCTCTGCTGAGGACTGTGGATATTACAAGGACTTTAGAAACCAGGGCTGGCATTTCTTTGGTTGGCTGACATTGTTTAAATAACACCCTGCTGCAGCTGGCAGACCTGGTTTGAAGATTGCCTTCTTATGTCTTATTTTGAGGACTATTTTGTGAAGCTTCGAAATATTACTGATCCTTCTATGGCTATGTCTCTACCTCTGGCTACGTGTCCTATACTTGGCCCCACATATTGCCTTTGCTTTACTGTTCAGTACAGATAAACCGTTTGACAGCAATTTTTCTGCCAATGTCATTATTGAAATACCCAGAATATTTTTCTGTGGATGTGCTTGTGCTGAGTCATGGAAAAAACTACAAATCAAATGTTTAACAGCCCACAAAAATACAACTCCAACACAACGCTCACTGCAGTCCATACTAACCTCTAAAAAATTAATTGTAAGTTGATTGAAGTACCAAAATGTCAGTAAATAAATCTTGCACCTGTTAAACCAATGCATTTTAAATGAACCGGACTGCTTGCCTGTTTCTCTATAGAGTGTTTAGGAACATTATAGGGTTGATTTACTAAGACTGGAGAGTGTAAAATTTGGTGCATCTGTGCATGGTAGCCAATCAGCTTCTAACTTCAGCTTGTTCAATTAAGCTTTGACAAAAAAAAAACCTGGAAGCTGATTGGTTTCTATGCAGAGCTGCCCCAGATTTTGCTCCTGTAACCCTTTGCAAAATCTCTTTGTCCTCCCAACTTACTGAAGAGAATGAGCACATTCAAACAAATACATACCTTTTAGCTGTATTACAAGTTATGCATGGGTAATATTATACTTTTTTGTGTTACACTTTAATGGAAATTTTACAGATATTGTACAGTGGGGCAAAAAAGTATTTAGTCAGCCACCAATTGTGCAAGTTCTCCCACTTAAAAAGATGAGAGAGGCCTGTAATTGGCCTCATAGGTAGACCTCAACTATGAGAGACAAAATGAGAAAAAAAATCCAGACAATCACATTGGCTGATTTGGAAAGAATTTATTTGCAAATTATGGTGGAAAATAAGTATTTGGTCAATATCATAAGTTCACCTCAATACTTTGTTATATATCCTTTGTTGGCAATGACAGAGGTCCGACGTTTCCTGTAAGTCTTCACAAGGTTGGTACACACTGTTGCTGGTATGTTGGCCCATTCCTCCATGCAGGTCTCCTCTAGAGCAGTGATGTTTTGGGGCTGTCGCTGGGCAACACGGACTTTCAACTCCCTACAAAGGTTTTCTATGGGGTTGAGATCTGGAGACTGGCTAGGCCACTCCAGGACCTTGAAATGCTTCTTACGAATCCACTCCTTCGTTGCCTAGGCGGTATGTTTGGAATCATTGTCATGTTGGAAGACCCAGCCACGTTTCATCTTCAATGCCCTTGCTGATGGAAGGAGGTTTGCACTCAAAATCTCACGATACATGGCCCCATTCATTCTGTCCTGTACATGGATCAGTCGTCCTGGTCCCTTTGCGGAGAAACAGTCCCAAAGCATGATGTTGCCACCCCCATGCTTCACAGTAGGTATGGTGTTCTTTGGATGCAACTCAGCATTCTCTCTCCTCCAAACACGACGAGTTGTGTTTCTACCAAACAGTTCTATTTTGGTTTCACCTGACCATATGACATTCTCCCAATCCTCTTCTGGATTATCCAAATGCTCTCTAGCAAACTTCAGACGGGCCTGGACATGTACTGGATTTTTTTTCTCATTTTGTCTCTCATAGTTGTGGTCTACCTATGATGCCAATTACAGGCCTCTCTCATCTTTTTAAGTGGGAGAACTTGCACAATTGGTGGCGGACTAAATACTTTTTTGCCTCACTGTATATGTATTGCTACTTTTACATGCTTCATACCTTTTACAATATAAGAAACCTTAAAAATACAATTTTTTGCAAGATTTTTAATCTCAGTTAATCAGTTTCCCCAAACCCTTATTAAAGGGAATAGTGTCCTCAGACTCTTCTTTGTTGACCTCCTTCACCTCCAATATTTGATGTCTCTCTTTTTTTTAGCTTCTTATGTCTCTTCTGGACCATTTTCTTCTTATAATTCCTCTCATAAAATGTCCCGGTAATTTCATTTCTGTTCATTTCTCTCATTTCTCTCCCCTGTTCCTAAAAGACCTCCAATTCACTACAATTCTGACCAAGTCTATAGAATTGTGCCATTGACATATTATAGATCTCTTATGATGGAAGCTCTGAGTCCTCGACAGACCATTACTGTGGGTTGGTTTATGGTAGGTCCTAGTTGTATGACTGGTTAATTTTACTTCAACTCTCAAGTTTTTAAAGTTTCTACCTCCATTCTATAAGTACCGCTAAACTCCAAATACCAATCTGGTCCTGGTATCTGTCTCAAACACTGCTTTAAATCCTCAGCTGGACCTCTCCACTGCTCTATACAATCATTTACCGAATATTACCAGAAAATCAACTGTTTTCCTAATAATGATCATATAATCTGATTTTTCTACAGACCAATAAATACAATTGCATACCCAGGTGCCAATGCACAGCCCATCACTGACCCTCTCTTCTGTATGTAAAACTTACCATCAAACTAGAAGTAGTTATTGTTTAAAATAAGCTCCACACACTTCAAAATGAATGGTCTTTTTTTTCCATCTACATTTGTATCCTATGTAAATAATGCTTTAATGCTAATATTCCTCTCTCATACTCATACTATATATTCCATACTCATACTATAATAATATAGAGAGATTTACCATCACCAGTGAACCAGTCTTACAACTCTGTATTGTTTTGTGATTTGCTAAACCACATATTTCCCCACATTTATATTGGTGACTTTGTTTGGGAGAATTGTTTGAAGATGAATAACTCAACATCTGAACCCCCAAAACTCCCCAGTAACCTTGTGGTCATTTTCTGCGTCACTTTCCACCATAATTTTCATGTTTGACATTTCAAGAACTGCAAAAATTTAAGTGGTAATGCTCAGCAATAAAACCTGCTGCAACGGACAAGGGACCCTTCCAAAAGAAGTGCTATTGACCTACATTAGAGTTCTTCCAAAAGAAGGGAAGCTCACTCACTGCTCAAACTTTTATCTGATCACCTAACTAAACACAGACATACCGATATTATTTCTAAGATCTTGGTGAACCAACTTAATCAACCTAATCCACCCTGACCAGACTGGATTCAAACCAGGCAGGGACGCAAGAGACAATTTTCTTGGAGCTTTACAGATTGCTCACTGGTCTGTACCCAAATGTATCCAAGCTCTTGTTTCTTTCTTTCTACAGATGCCAAAAAGGCATTTGATAGCATGGATTGGCTGGTCATGGAGGAAACCCTTAACGTCTTGGCCTAGGTCTAAATTGTTGGGTTGGATAATAGCTCTTTACAGAGAACGCTTGGTCAAGGTTAAGGTTAAAGGTGCACTTTCCTCTTTTTTGTTATTCATGAACCCAGGCAGGGATTCCCTTGCCACTCGTGTTGTTTGCCTTTGTAATAGAAGCATTACTTTGTAAAATCAATCTTAACCAGAGCATTCAGGAAGTCCTCATATGGTCCATAGAACATACTGTATGCTTTCTGTATACAAAGACAACATTTTATTTTATATAAAACCAATTACTCTCCTGCTTAACCTTCTGCAGGAGTTGAAGGACTTTGGAGCCCTTTCCATCTTTAATGTTAACATGAATAACTCAGAGATACTGCCTTAGAAACTGACAGCTACTGAAACAGATGCTTGCCATTCTTACAGTTTTAGACACTCAGCTTGCTTACTCTAACTACTCTATACAAATAACTATACTCTATTGTTGCAATAAAAGGCTGGAATAAAGTCTCATTCATGTGGCTCGGTAGTATTAATGTATTAATGTTTTACCCAACATTTTGTTCCTGCTATGGATGGGTACCATCTCCCCAACCAAAACATTGTTTTTTCAGATCAGACACACAATTGTCTTTTATATTTTGGCAGGGGAAACAGTCTAGATTACTGTACAGGATCTTGACTAGACCTGTAGATGAAGGTGGTATAGGTCTTCCTAACATAATGCCCTATTAGACATCACCCTAACCAGCAAATTTAACCAGCATAGGTGTGTGCAACCTATTACATTAGGGTGCACACCCCAAAGCTTTAACACACACTAGTGTGTGTATATATATACACACACACACTTATAAATAAATGTAAACAAACATTTCAAAATGTATTAAAACATGGACGGTGTAAGTAGGGCAGTGGCTGTTGTCAGCAGAGCAGCAGAAGGTATTAGTAGAGCAGTGGACAGTGTCAGTACAGCAATGGACATGTTAGTGGGGCAGAGGTTGGTGTCAGTAGGACAGTGGATGGTGTCATTCATTAGAGCAGTGAAAGGTGTCAGAAGGGCAGTGGACTTTGTTAGTAGAGCAGAGGACAGTGTCAGTAGAGCAGTGGACAGTGTCAGTAGGGCAGAGATTGGTGCTAGGAGGGTAATGGATGGTGTCAGTCTCCCTTTTGAGACAGAGAAAGGGATTGAGGACCTAGATTCCCCAGTCCCTTTTTCTGCAGCCTCAGTAGCACTGGACAGTGAACAATGGGAAGTGCTCTGTGCTGAGCGGCTTCCTGTTCATTCACAAACTGAAGCATAGTAAACACAGTCTAATACTTTGAGATGTCCTAAATATCAGAGGTTCCTGTGCCCCTTCCCCCTATATACATGTTGACCCTGTTAGAAGGCTTTCCCTAGGCCAGAGACAGTAATACATGATTTGGAAAATGCATCCTGAATGTTCAGTTACTTCCTTTGGCTCACCTATGACAATATGTCAGGTTCCTGTTGGATGAATGGGATTATACACAACTAAGCAATTTTATTTCCACTATGCAAAGTATTAGACTAATGATAATCTGATGTCTTTTCAATTATTGCAGGGGAAACTATACTTAAGGGTCTCCTGTTCTCATTTAAACTGGTCCTACATGGGAAAAGGAGGGCATATACTGTACATTTTCAGAGAATGGAAGTCAGAACTGGGCCTCACAGAATCTTGGAAGGCTAAAATCTGATGCTAAAATGCATGCTTCATCCCTTACCACCTATGTAGAGGAGTCTTATAACTTGCTCAGATAGCATCACCCAATTAAATTGGCTGAATTTCTCCAATTATCTCTTGTTGGGATTCCATAAGTCTACTTACAGCATATATCATGGGTGTCCACACATCAAAGGACCCCCTACCTATTAATTTTCATCGGAAACAATGTAAATGCAGCATTACTTCTCTTTTTTTAAATGCAGCGAGGGCTTGCCTCCTCCCCTTCACTGATGACAGGATTGATCACCTTTGATCCCTGAATGACTAATTGGCAAAATGGTAGCAGATGGTCCATCTTTGTAAAGACCAATACAATATATTTATAATAGTAGGGTCACATGGTTGCACTCTATCTCTTCAGGTAGTGTGATGCCTCCAGCTGGGTGGTAATTCAAATACATATCTTGGTAGACATTTCCCTATGTATTGCCTACTGACAATGTAATATTTAACCTGATCCACAAGCTACCCTAAATTTCCTTTTCTACCTTGCCCTTAAAACCTCCCTTTTTGTATGTCCCCCTCCCACATCCCTCCCGGTTATTTTTGATAGGTTTGTTTTATTCCAAAAACCAACATGGAAAAAATAAATACTGCAGAAACCTGTAAGATGTGCAGTAGGGCTTTATTTACCAAATGTAAACTGTACTATGATATTTAAGTGTTACGTTGCAATTTTGTTTATTGAACAAAGATTCTATTAAAAAAGTGTAAAAAGACTTCTGCTTGTGGCAAATAATGCAGATATATTGGCACACACAAGTAGTGTAAATAGGACAGTCAAAGCAAAGGCATGCTTAGAATTAGAGATGAGCGAATCGAAGTAGGCGAAGTGGAATTCGAGTCGAATATTGGAAACGGAATATTCGGAATATTCGGACGCGCGAATCGAAAATTTTCCAATATTCGACTTTTTCGAAATTTTTCCTAAAATGGCGGCAGACATGTGCGGCGACGGAGCGGGGATGTCTGGGAAGGCGCGCAGACAATTGTTACTGAGTGCCAGAGAATTGTTACTTAGGGCCACAGAAACGTTAGTTAGGGCCACAGAATTGTTACTCAGGGACAGACACAGAATTGTTACTGAGGGCCACAGAACTGTTACTTAGGGCCACAGAAACGTTATTAGGGCCACAGAATTGTTACTCAGGGACAGACAGAATTGTTACTGAGTGCCAGAGAATTGTTACTTAGGGCCACAGAAACGTTAGTTAGGGCCACAGAATTGTTACTCAGGGACAGACACAGAATTGTTACTGAGGGCCACAGAACTGTTACTTAGGGCCACAGAAACGTTAGTTAGGGCCACAGAATTGTTACTCAGGGACAGACAGAATTGTTACTGAGTGCCAGAGAATTGTTACTTAGGGCCACAGAAACGTTAGATAGGGCCACAGAATTGTTACTCAGGGACAGACACAGAATTGTTACTGAGGGCCACAGAACTGTTACTTAGGGCCACAGAAACGTTAGTTAGGGCCACAGAATTGTTACTCAGGGACAGACAGAATTGTTACTGAGGGCCACAGAACTGTTACTTAGGGCCACAGAAACGTTAGTTAGGGCCACAGAATTGTTACTCGGACAGACACAGAATTGTTACTGAGGGCCACAGAATTGTTACTGAGGGCCATAGAACCGTTACTTAGGGCCACAGAATTGTTACTCAGGGACACAGAATTGTTACTGAGGGCCACAGAACCGTTACTTAGGGCCACAGAATTGTTACTCAGGGACAGACACAGAATTGTTACTCAGGGACACAGAATTGTTACTGAGGGCCACAGAACCGTTACTTAGGGCCACAGAATTGTTACTCAGGGACACAGAATTGTTACTGAGGGCCACAGAACCGTTACTTAGGGCCACAGAATTGTTACTCAGGGACACAGAATTGTTACTTAGGGCCACAGAAACGTTACTCAGGGACACAGAATTGTTACTGAGGGCCACAGAACTGTTACTTAGGGCCACAGAAACGTTAGTTAGGGACACAGAATTGTTACTCAGGGACAGACACAGAATTGTTACTGAGGGCCACAGAATTGTTACTTAGGGCCACAGAAACGTTACTCAGGGACACAGAATTGTTACTGAGGGCCACAGAACCGTTACGTAGGGCCACAGAATTGTTACTCAGGGACAGACACAGAATTGTTACTGAGGGACACAGAATTGTTACTGAGGGCCACAGAACCGTTACTTAGGGCCACAGAAAAGTTACTCAGGGACACAGAATTGTTACTGAGGGCCACAGAACCGTTACTTAGGGCCACAGAATTGTTACTCAGGGACAGACACAGAATTGTTACTGAGGGACACAGAATTGTTACTGAGGGCCACAGAACCGTTACTTAGGGCCACAGAATTGTTACTCAGGGACAGACACATAATTGTTACTCAGGGACACAGAATTGTTACTGAGGGCCACAGAACCGTTACTTAGGGCCACAGAATTGTTACTCAGGGACACAGAACTGTTACTGAGGGACACAGAACCGTTACTTAGGGCCACAGAATTGTTACTCAGGGACAGACACAGAATTGTTACTCAGGGACACAGAATTGTTACTGAGGGCCACAGAACCGTTACTTAGGGCCACAGAAACGTTACTCAGGGACAGACACAGAATTGTTACTCAGGGACAGACACAGAATTGTTACTCAGGGACACAGAATTGTTACTGAGGGACACAGAATTGTTACTCAGGGACACAGAATTGTTACTGAGGGACACAGAATTGTTACTGAGGGACACAGAATTGTTACTCAGGGACAGACACAGAATTGTTACTCAGGGACAGACACTGAATTGTTACTCAGGGACAGACAGAATTGTTACTGAGGGCCACAGAAATGTTACTTAGGGCCACAGAAACGTTACTCAGGGACACAGAATTGTTACTCAGGGACAGACACAGAATTGTTACTCAGGGACAGACACAGAATTGTTACTCAGGGACACAGAATTGTTACTGAGGGCCACAGAACCGTTACTTAGGGCCACAGAAATGTTACTCAGGGACAGACACAGAATTGTTACTCAGGGACAGACACAGAATTGTTACTGAGGGCCACAGAACTGTTACTTAGGGCCACAGAACTGTTACTTAGGGCCACAGAAACGTTACTCAGGGACACAGAATTGTTACTGAGGGACACAGAATTGTTACTCAGGGACAGACACAGAATTGTTACTGAGGGCCACAGAACTGTTACTTAGGGCCACAGAACTGTTACTTAGGGCCACAGAAACGTTACTCAGGGACACAGAATTGTTACTGAGGGCCACAGAACCGTTACTTAGGGCCACAGAATTGTTACTCAGGGACAGACACAGAATTGTTACTGAGGGACACAGAATTGTTACTGAGGGCCACAGAACCGTTACTTAGGGCCACAGAAAAGTTACTCAGGGACACAGAATTGTTACTGAGGGCCACAGAACCGTTACTTAGGGCCACAGAATTGTTACTCAGGGACAGACACAGAATTGTTACTGAGGGACACAGAATTGTTACTGAGGGACACAGAACCGTTACTTAGGGCCACAGAATTGTTACTCAGGGACAGACACATAATTGTTACTCAGAGACACAGAATTGTTACTGAGGGCCACAGAACCGTTACTTAGGGCCACAGAATTGTTACTCAGGGACACAGAACTGTTACTGAGGGACACAGAACCATTACTTAGGGCCACAGAATTGTTACTCAGGGACAGAAACAGAATTGTTACTCAGGGACACAGAATTGTTACTGAGGGCCACAGAACCGTTACTTAGGGCCACAGAAACGTTACTCAGGGACAGACACAGAATTCTTACTCAGGGACAGACACAGAATTGTTACTCAGGGACACAGAATTGTTACTGAGGGACACAGAATTGTTACTGAGGGACACAGAATTGTTACTCAGGGACACAGAATTGTTACTGAGGGACACAGAATTGTTACTGAGGGACACAGAATTGTTACTCAGGGACAGACACAGAATTGTTACTCAGGGACAGACACTGAATTGTTACTCTGGGACAGACAGAATTGTTACTGAGGGCCACAGAAATGTTACTTAGGGCCACAGAAACGTTACTCAGGGACACAGAATTGTTACTCAGGGACAGACACAGAATTGTTACTCAGGGACAGACACAGAATTGTTACTGAGGGACACAGAATTGTTACTGAGGGCAACAGAACCGTTACTTAGGGCCACAGAAACGTTACTCAGGGACAGACACAGAATTGTTACTCAGGGACAGACACAGAATTGTTACTGAGGGCCACAGAACTGTTACTTAGGGCCACAGAACTGTTACTTAGGGCCACAGAAACGTTACTCAGGGACACAGAATTGTTACTGAGGGACACAGAATTGTTACTGAGGGACACAGAATTGTTACTCAGGGACAGACACAGAATTGTTACTGAGGGCCACAGAACTGTTACTTAGGGCCACAGAACTGTTACTTAGGGCCACAGAAACGTTACTCAGGGACACAGAATTGTTACTGAGGGCCACAGAACCGTTACTTAGGGCCACAGAATTGTTACTCAGGGACAGACACAGAATTGTTACTGAGGGACACAGAATTGTTACTGAGGGCCACAGAACCGTTACTTAGGGCCACAGAAAAGTTACTCAGGGACACAGAATTGTTACTGAAGGCCACAGAACCGTTACTTAGGGCCACAGAATTGTTACTCAGGGACAGACACAGAATTGTTACTGAGGGACACAGAATTGTTACTTAGGGCCACAGAACCGTTACTTAGGGCCACAGAATTGTTACTCAGGGACAGACACATAATTGTTACTCAGGGACACAGAATTGTTACTGAGGGCCACAGAACCGTTACTTAGGGCCACAGAATTGTTACTCAGGGACACAGAACTGTTACTGAGGGACACAGAACCGTTACTTAGGGCCACAGAATTGTTACTCAGGGACAGACACAGAATTGTTACTCAGGGACACAGAATTGTTACTGAGGGCCACAGAACCGTTACTTAGGGCCACAGAAACGTTACTCAGGGACAGACACAGAATTCTTACTCAGGGACAGACACAGAATTGTTACTGAGGGACACAGAATTGTTACTGAGGGACACAGAATTGTTACTCAGGGACACAGAATTGTTACTGAGGGACACAGAATTGTTACTGAGGGACACAGAATTGTTACTCAGGGACAGACACAGAATTGTTACTCAGGGACAGACACTGAATTGTTACTCAGGGACAGACAGAATTGTTACTGAGGGCCACAGAAATGTTACTTAGGGCCACAGAAACGTTACTCAGGGACACAGAATTGTTACTCAGGGACAGACACAGAATTGATACTCAGGGACAGACACAGAATTGTTACTGAGGGACACAGAATTGTTACTGAGGGCCACAGAACCGTTACTTAGGGCCACAGAAACGTTACTCAGGGACAGACACAGAATTGTTACTCAGGGACAGACACAGAATTGTTACTGAGGGCCACAGAAGTGTTACTTAGGGCCACAGAACTGTTACTTAGGGCCACAGAAACGTTACTCAGGGACACAGAATTGTTACTGAGGGACACAGAATTGTTACTGAGGGACACAGAATTGTTACTCAGGGACAGACACAGAATTGTTACTGAGGGCCACAGAACTGTTACTTAGGGCCACAGAACTGTTACTTAGGGCCACAGAAACGTTATTCAGGGACACAGAATTGTTACTCAGGGAACAGAATTGTTACTGAGGGACACAGAATTGTTACTGAGGGACACAGAATTGTTACTCAGGGACAGACACAGAATTGTTACTGAGGGCCACAGAACTGTTACTTAGGGCCACAGAACTGTTACTTAGGGCCACAGAAACGTTACTCAGGGACACAGAATTGTTACTCAGGGACACAGAATCGTTTAATTAAAGAGTATGTCAGACAACATGCAGAGGAGTGGCAGAGGAGGCAATGTTTTAGGAGCGAGCAGACGTGGCAGCAGAGGAAGGGGTCGAGGCAGCACTATTCGCAGCCAGAGGCTAGTGCTCCCGGTGTCATCCAGTACAGTGAGGAAGAGCTAACAGAGGGCGGTCAGGAACGGGGGGAGACATCCGCCTCTTCAGCAGCCAGGCGAAGAAGTAGTGGCGAGGAGAGTGGCTCGGTAGCCGGTGTAGAGACAGGTCTGTCTCCTGACCCACACGCAGCCGAGGGGGCTAGTAGTGAGGCGGAGACCCTAATTGATGATGATGAGGCTGATCGCACTTGGTAGCCTCGTCGTCATCAGGCTATTGCTTCCGCATCATCAGGAGAAGAGGGTGGCAGCTTGGCAGCGAGCAAAACAGTCGGTGGGTTGTCTCCATCGCCACACTCTGCCATATGCCACTTTCAGATCTCCTCACACACTGCTGGTGTGTTGAATTTTTTGACATAGCGTGCTGGCAGATTACGGGCCTCCCATAGCTGCTGCCAGGCCCCTAATCTGCCATGGGCCCCTATACCGCCTCCTCATGCTGCTGCCAGGTCCACAGTCTCTCATGCCATGTGCCACTTTCAGGTCTCCTCACACTGCTGGTGTGTTCAATTTTTTGACATAGGGTGCTGGCAGATTACGGGCCTCCCATAGCTGCTGCCAGGCCCCTAATCTGCCATGGGCCCCTATATACCGCCTCCTCATGCTGCTGCCAGGTCCAGAGTTTGTCATGGGTCCCTGTACGGCCTCCCATTGCTGCTGTCTCCATCGCCACACTCTGCCATGTGCCACTTTCAGGTCTCCTCACACACTGCTGGTGTGTTGAATTTTTTGACACAGGGTGCTGGCAGATTACGGGCCTCCTATAGCTGCTGCCAGGCCCCTAATCTGCCATGGGCCCCTATATACCGCCTCCTCATGCTGCTGCCAGGTCCACAGTCTCTCATGCCATGTGCCACTTTCAGGTCTCCTCACACTGCTGGTGTGTTCAATTTTTTGACATAGGGTGCTGGTAGATTACGGGCCTCCCATAGCTGCTGCCAGGCCCCTAATCTGCCATGGGCCCCTATATACCGCCTCCTCATGCTGCTGCCAAGTCCAGAGTCTGTCATGGGTCCCTGTACGGCCTCCCATTGCTGCTGTCTCCATCGCCACACTCTGCCATGTGCCACTTTCAGGTCTCCTCACACACTGCTGTTGTGTTCAATTTTTTGACATAGGGTGCTGGTAGATTACGGGCCTCCCATAGCTGCTGCCAGGCCCCTAATCTGCCATGGGCCCCTATATACCGCCTGCTCATGCTGCTGCCAAGTCCAGAGTCTGTCATGGGTCCCTGTACGGCCTCCCATTGCTGCTGTCTCCATCGCCACACTCTGCCATGTGCCACTTTCAGGTCTCCTCACACACTGCTGTTGTGTTCAATTTTTTGACATAGGGTGCTGGCAGATTACGGGCCTCCCATAGCTGCTGCCAGGCCCCTAATCTGCCATGGGCCTCTATATACCACCTCCTCATGCTGCTGCCAAGTCCAGAGTCTGTCATGGGTCCCTGTACGGCCTCCCATTGCTGCTGTCTCCATCGCCACACTCTGCCATGTGCCACTTTCAGGTCTCCTCACACACTGCTGGTGTGTTGAATTTTTTGACATAGGGTGCTGGCAGATTACAGGCCTCCCATAGCTGCTGCCAGGCCCCTAATCTGCCATGGGCCCCTATATACCGCCTCCTCATGCTGCTGCCAAGTCCAGAGTCTGTCATGGGTCCCTGTACGGCCTCCCATTGCTGCTGTCTCCATCGCCACACTCTGCCATGTGCCACTTTCAGGTCTCCTCACACACTGCTGGTGTGTTGAATTTTTTGACATAGGGTGCTGGCAGATTACGGGCCTCCTATAGCTGCTGCCAGGCCCCTAATCTGCCATAGGCCCCTATATACCGCCTCCTCATGCTGCTGCCAAGTCCAGAGTCTCTCATGGGTCCCTTTACGGCCTCCCATTGCTGCTGTCTCCATCGCTACACTCTGCCATGTGCCACTTTCAGGTCTCCTCACACACTGCTGGTGTGTTGAATTTTTTGACATAGGGTGCTGGCAGATTACGGGCCTCCTATAGCTGCTGCCAGGCCCCTAATCTGCCATAGGCCCCTATATACCGCCTCCTCATGCTGCTGCCAAGTCCAGAGTCTCTCATGGGTCCCTGTACGGCCTCCCATTGCTGCTGTCTCCATCGCCACACTCTGCCATGTGCCACTTTCAGGTCTCCTCACACACTGCTGTTGTGTTCAATTTTTTGACATAGGGTGCTGGCAGATTACGGGCCTCCCATAGCTGCTGCCAGGCCCCTAATCTGCCATGGGCCCCTATATACCGCCTCCTCATGCTGCTGCCAAGTCCAGAGTCTGTCATGGGTCCCTGTACGGCCTCCCATTGCTGCTGTCTCCATCGCCACACTCTGCCATGTGCCACTTTCAGGTCTCCTCACACACTGCTGGTGTGTTGAATTTTTTGACATAGGGTGCTGGCAGATTACGGGCCTCCCATAGCTGCTGCCAGGCCCCTAATCTGCCATGGACCCCTATATACCACCTCCTCATGCTGCTGCCAGGTCCAGGCGAACGTAGTCACACAGGGGAGGAACTTCTCAGTGTAGTGAACAGAGAAATCGACAGATGGCTGTCTCCGCGCAAACTGAAAATCGGAACCATGTTGACCGACAACGGAAAGAACATGGTGTCTGCTCTGCGTCAAGTAAGGTTGTGCCATGCGCCATGCATGGCTCACGTGTTCAATCTGGTTGTCAAGCGGTTCCTAAAATCCACCATCGCACTGCAAGACATCCTTAAAATGTCACGTAAACTTTGCATGCATTTCAGCCATTCCTACACCGCAAAGCACACCCTCCTTGAGCTGCAGCGGCAGAACGGAATTGCACAGCATCGCCTGATCTGCGACGTTGCAACAAGGTGGAATTCAACCCTACACATGTTAGACCGCCTTTACGAACAGCGAAAGGCCATCACCGATTTCATGATGTTACAAGCGGATAAAGGTACTCCCCTGTGTAACTTCGATGTCAGCCATTGGCAGCTCATGCGTGACACCTGCCGCTTGCTCAGGCCCTTTGAGGAGGCCACGCTATTCGTGAGTCGGCAGGACTATGGGATGAACGACGTCATTCCTCTGTTGCACGTCCTGGAACAAATGCTGTTAACAATGGCTGGTCAGGGTGCGGTAGACGTGGCGCACAGATCTCAACGCCACATGACCCCTGTGGGGGCAGGACAGGAAGAAGAGGAGGAGGTAGAGGAGGACATTGGTGCTCAGGAATTATTGAGTGAAATGGGTGGTTTTTCCACTCAGCGGACAGGAGTGGAGGAGCAGGAGCATCTGGTAGAGGAGGAGGAGACAGAGGACCCAGACGCACCGTGGCAGTATGCTGTGGAGATGGAGGCAGGGAGTCCCTCGCATTCCTTGGCACAAATGGCCCATAGCATGCTCGGTTGCTTGCGTAGCGACAGCCGAATAATAACCATCAGACAGAGGGATGACTTTTGGCTGTCCACCTTGTTGGACCCTCGCTACCGTTCAAAAATGGTGGTCTTTTTCACACCTGCTGAGAGGGAGGCCAAAATAACGTACTATAAAAACCACCTATGTAGTCAGTTGGTCTCTGCCTTTCTGCGCCAATGTCCATCCTCAGACACTGTGGGCTCTGTGCGCTCGCGTTCCGCTGCCATGGCAGCAGGGGAGGGGTGGGGTGGTAGGAGCAGTGGCAGCTCCACCAGCAGCGGCTGCCTCAGTCTGCAGTCGATGATGAGTAGCTTTCTTCACCAGCGCAGTGAGGAAACTACTAACCAGCCGCAGCAGCAGCAGCATCAGGTGGACCTGGAGCAGGAGCTCAAACAACAGGCTTGGGCCTACTTGGACAGCACCCTGCCAACCGAGGTAGACAATCCCCTTGACTACTGGGCAACGAAACTTGACCTTTGGCCCCAACTAGCTGAATTTGCCCTTGAAAGGCTGTCATGCCCGGCCAGTAGCGTGGCATCGGAGCGCGTGTTTAGTGCGGCAGGAGGTATTGTAACTCCGCGGAGGACACGACTGTCCACCCAAAGTGTGGAGAGACTCACGTTTGTGAAAATGAATCAGGCGTGGATTAGTCTGGATTTCAAACCACCAGTTCCTGACACAACTGACTAAATCCGCCATGAATCATGCCCCAAACATGTGCCACTTTCAGGTCTCCTCACACTGCTGGTGTGTTGAATTTTTTGACATAGGGTGCTGGCAGATTACGGGCCTCCCATAGCTGCTGCCAGGCCCCTAATCTGCCATGGGCCCCTATATACCGCCTCCTCATGCTGCTGCCAAGTCCAGAGTCTGTCATGGGTCCCTGTACGGCCTCCCATTGCTGCTGTCTCCATCGCCACACTCTGCCATGTGCCACTTTCAGGTCTCCTCACACTGCTGGTGTGTTGAATTTTTTGACATAGGGTGCTGGCAGATTACGGGCCTCCTATAGCTGCTGCCAGGCCCCTAATCTGCCATAGGCCCCTATATACCACCTCCTCATACTGCTGCCAGGTCCAGAGTCTGTCATGGGTCCCTGTACGGCCTCCCATTGCTGCTGTCTCCATCGCCACACTCTGCCATGTGCCACTTTCAGGTCTCCTCACACTGCTGGTGTGTTGAATTTTTTGACATAGGGTGCTGGCAGATTACGGGCCTCCCATAGCTGCTGCCAGGCCCCTAATCTGCCATGGGCCCCTATATACCGCCTCCTCATGCTGCTGCCAAGTCCAGAGTCTGTCATGGGTCCCTGTACGGCCTCCCATTGCTGCTGTCTCCATCGCCACACTCTGCCATGTGCCACTTTCAGGTCTCCTCACACTGCTGGTGTGTTGAATTTTTTGACATAGGGTGCTGGCAGATTACGGGCCTCCTATAGCTGCTGCCAGGCCCCTAATCTGCCATAGGCCCCTATATACCGCCTCCTCATGCTGCTGCCAGGTCCAGAGTCTGTCATGGGTCCCTGTACGGCCTCCCATTGCTGCTGTCTCCATCGCCACACTCTGCCATGTGCCACTTTCAGGTCTCCTCACACTGCTGGTGTGTTGAATTTTTTGACATAGGGTGCTGGCAGATTACGGGCCTCCTATAGCTGCTGCCAGGCCCCTAATCTGCCATAGGCCCCTATATACCGCCTCCTCATGCTGCTGCCAGGTCCAGAGTCTCTCATGGGTCCCTTTACGGCCTCCCATTGCTGCTGTCTCCATCGCCACACTCTGCCATGTGCCACTTTCAGGTCTCCTCACACACTGCTGGTGTGTTGAATTTTTTGACATAGGGTGCTGGCAGATTACGGGCCTCCCATAGCTGCTGCCAGGCCCCTAATCTGCCATGGGCCCCTATATACCGCCTCCTCATGCTGCTGCCAAGTCCAGAGTCTGTCATGGGTCCCTGTACGGCCTCCCATTGCTGCTGTCTCCATCGCCACACTCTGCCATGTGCCACTTTCAGGTCTCCTCACACTGCTGGTGTGTTGAATTTTTTGACATAGGGTGCTGGCAGATTACGGGCCTCCTATAGCTGCTGCCAGGCCCCTAATCTGTCATAGGCCCCTATATACCGCCTCCTCATGCTGCTGCCAGGTCCAGAGTCTGTCATGGGTCCCTGTACGGCCTCCCATTGCTGCTGTCTCCATCGCCACACTCTGCCATGTGCCACTTTCAGGTCTCCTCACACACTGCTGGTGTGTTGAATTTTTTGACATAGGGTGCTGGCAGATTACGGGCCTCCCATAGCTGCTGCCAGGCCCCTAATCTGCCATGGGCCCCTATATACCGCCTCCTCATGCTGCTGCCAAGTCCAGAGTCTGTCATGGGTCCCTGTACGGCCTCCCATTGCTGCTGTCTCCATCGCCACACTCTGCCATGTGCCACTTTCAGGTCTCCTCACACTGCTGGTGTGTTGAATTTTTTGACATAGGGTGCTGGCAGATTACGGGCCTCCTATAGCTGCTGCCAGGCCCCTAATCTGCCATAGGCCCCTATATACCGCCTCCTCATGCTGCTGCCAGGTCCAGAGTCTCTCATGGGTGCCTGTACGGCCTCCCATTGCTGCTGTCTCCATCGCCACACTCTGCCATGTGCCACTTTCAGGTCTCCTCACACTGCTGGTGTGTTGAATTTTTTGACATAGGGTGCTGGCAGGTTACGGGCCTCCTATAGCTGCTGCCAGGCCCCTAATCTGCCATAGGCCCCTATATACCGCCTCCTCATGCTGCTGCCAGGTCCAGAGTCTCTCATGGGTGCCTGTACGGCCTCCCATTGCTGCTGTCTCCATCGCCACACTCTGCCATGTGCCACTTTCAGGTCTCCTCACACTGCTGGTGTGTTCCATTTTTTGTCATAGGGTGCTGGCAGATTACGGGCCTCCCATTGCTGCTGCCAGGCCTGTAATCTGCCATGGGCCCCTGTACCGCCTCTTCATGCTGCTGCCAGGTCCAGAGTGTGTCATGGGTCCCTGTACGGCCTCCCATTGCTGCTGCCAGGAGGCAGCAGGGTCGCAGCAGTGTCAGTGGAGGCAAACGGCCACGGAGTAGAGCACCAGCTCCACTGCAGCCTACCACCACGGCCAGTAGTGGTGCCGGTGTGCACGGAGGAAGTAGCAGTCAGCCAGTGAGGAGTAGCGGGGGCAAAGTTTCCTACTCGGCGGTGTGGCAATTTTTCGTCAAGCCGCCCGAGGAAGTAAACGTAGCCGTATGTCGACTATGTGGCCAGAAAGTCAAGCGTGGCCAGGGGGCCCATGTTGGGACTACAGCGTTGCGTCAGCATATGCAGCGTCTCCATTCGGTGGCCTGGGAAAACCGTGATAAAGATACGGCGGTTCTGCCTGCCCCAGCCCAGGGTTCCATTTTGTCATAGGGTGCTGGCAGATTACGGGCATCCCATTGCTGCTGCCAGGCCCGTAATCTGCCATGGGCCCCTGTACCGCCTCTTCATGTTGCTGCCAGGTCCAGAGTGTGTCATGGGTCCCTGTACGGCCTCCCATTGCTGCTGCCAGGAGGCAGCAGGGTCGCAGCAGTGTCAGTGGAGGCAAATGGCCACGGAGTAGAGCACCTGCTCTACTGCAGCCTACCACCACGGCCAGTAGTGGTGCCGGTGTGCACGGAGGAAGTAGCAGTCAGCCAGTGAGGAGTAGTGGGGGCAAAGTTTCCTACTCGGCGGTGTGGCAATTTTTCGTCAAGCCGCCCGAGGAAGTAAACGTAGCCGTATGTCGACTATGTGGCCAGAAAGTCAAGCGTGGCCAGGGGGCCCATGTTGGGACTACAGCGTTGCGTCAGCATATGCAGCGTCGCCATTCGGTGGCCTGGGAAAACCGTGATAAAGATACGGCGGTTCTGCCTGCCCCAGCCCAGGGTTCCATTTTGTCATAGGGTGCTGGCAGATTACGGGCATCCCATTGCTGCTGCCAGGCCTTAATCTGCCATGGGCCCCTGTACCGCCTCCTCATGCTGCTGCCAGGTCCAGAGTGTGTCATGGGTCCCTGTACGGCCTCCCATTGCTGCTGTCTCCATCGCCACACTCTGCCATGTGCCACTTTCAGGTCTCCTCACACACTGCTGGTGTGTTGAATTTTTTGACATAGGGTGCTGGCAGATTACGGGCCTCCCATAGCTGCTGCCAGGCCCCTAATCTGCCATGGGCCCCTATACCGCCTCCTCATGCTGCTGCCAGGTCCACAGTCTCTCATGCCATGTGCAACTTTCAGGTCTCCTCACACTGCTGGTGTGTTGAATTTTTTGACATAGGGTGCTGGCAGATTACGGGCCTCCCATAGCTGCTGCCAGGCCCCTAATCTGCCATAGGCCCCTATATACCGCCTCCTCATGCTGCTGCCAGGTCCAGAGCCTCTCATGGGTCCCTGTACGGCCTCCCATTGCTGCTGTCTCCATCGCCACACTCTGCCATGTGCCACTTTCAGGTCTCCTCACACTCCTGCTGGTTTCCATTTTGTCATAGGTTGCTGTATGGCCTCCCATTGCTGCTGCCTCCACCGCCACACTGTGGCTCCAAACACTGGTTTTGGCCCCGTGACTGGCCAAATGAGTGAAGTGTGCGGTGATTCTAAGATCGACGGCACTCATCTGCATGTCATACTGACTGACAGTATTATTTCTCTTCCCCAGCAGACTCCAAGGGCATTTAAATTAAAGGTACAGTGTTCTGCACTAATATTAAGTCTCTCTGAAGCCTAGAAACACCCTTTTTTAAGTTAAATTCACAGCGAATATATTCGACTCGAATCGAATATTGTCCACGAATTCGCCAAATCAGTCGAATCGAATTTTTGAATACTTCGCTCATCTCTACTTAGAATAACATAGAAGGAGATGGCATTGGATAAAGCAATAAGCATGGAAAAACTTGGAAAGAAATGAAGCTGCTGAATAAGATCATTTTGTAGGGTCCTGTAATTCAGACAGAATAACAGTACTATAAGAAAGAAAAATAAATTAGGTTAACTACTGAAATAATAGCCTTTTTTAGCTTTGGCTAAGAGCAAATGAAATGGTAAAATAAGGTGTTTATGTGTATGTACAGGTGCTTAACTGTAGATTAAGGGGTCCCATAGCTAAATCTTGATGGGGGCCCCCCAGCAACCTTTATTCTGTTATTGGTCTTAACATAAAGTATGTCTACATTGGGGAGAGGTAACAGGAGGACTGTCAGCATAGTCCATACTTTACTAGGGAACAGCGCTGTGGACAGAAGTTGTCATTGAAGGGGAAGGGGGGCATCAATTCATAAAAACGTTTAAACTTAATTTTCCAGCTACCAGCTCTGTACTCATCAGCTCACCCGTCTTTTTCAGCATCTGAGACCTCACTGATAATTCTAAGCCCTCCTACCACTTCCAGAGCAAGCAATTGATAATAGAGGTACTCTAGTAGTAAGTAAAAATAGTATTAGCAATTTTAATCCTCATTTTTTATACTATGACATAATTGTTAGTAATCCTGAACATAGCTATTAGAAAACCACGACACAAACATCTTTAAACTATAGCTTTTTGTTTTTTTGCAGTTTTTGTTTTTCTGTCAGTTTTTACCTGAGGAGACACTCAGGGATTTTGTGTTGAGGGTGCATTTATGAAATGTGAGAGAGCTGTGGAGGGAAAGGGGAGGGTTGTAAGGAAAGGCAGCTATAGGAAAGGTGATGGTTTGAGGGTTTGGTGTAGAGTCGGGAGCTGAGAAGGGGAGGTTGTGCAGAAGTGAAAGCCATTGGGATAAGCTGTGGATGGGGGTGCAGAGGTGAGTTGTGGACAAGGGTTTAGAGTTGAGTTATGGAGGAGGGGAAGAAGAGGTGAGCTGTGAATGGCAGGGTGAATTGGGAAGCTGTGGACAGGGCATGCAGGGATGATCTGTGGATAGGAGCAGAGTTGAGCTGTGGATGGGGATGCAGAACTGAGCTGTGGATGGGGGATCCAGAGTTGAGTTGTAAATTGGGGATATAGAACTGAGCTTTGGATTGGGGGATACAGAGTTGAACTGTGAATGGGAGATGCAGAATTGAGCTGTGGATGGGGGACCACAGAAATAAGCTGCGGATGGCGGATGCAGATTTGAGCTATGGATGGGGGGCATAGAGTTGAGCTGTGGATGGGGGATGCAGAGTTGAACTGTGGATGGAAAAAGCAGAGTTAAGCTGTGGATGGGGAATGCAGAACTGAGCTGTGGATGGGGACTCAGAACTGAACTGTGGATGGGGGATGCAAAACTAAGCTGTGGATGGTGGATGCAGAGTTGAACTGTGGATGGGGGGCACAGAGTTAAGCTGTGAATGGGGTCGCAGAACTGAGCTGTGGATGGGGTTGCAGAACTGAGCTGTGGATGGTGGACGCAGAGTTTAGTTGTGGAAGGAAGACTCAGAACTGAGCTGCGGATGAGGGATGCAGAGCTGAACTGTGCATGGGGGATACAGAGTTGAACTGTGGATGGGGGATGCAGAAATGAGCTGTGGATGGGGGATGCAGAGTTGAACTGTGGAGGGGGGAGCAGAGTTAAGCTGTGGATGGGGGATGCAGAGTTGAACTGTGGATGGGGGACGCAGAGTTGAGCTGTGGATGGGGGACGCGGAGTTGAGCTGTGGATGGGGGACGCAGAGTTAAAATGTGGATGGGGAGCACAGAGGTAAGCAAAGAAGTGTGCAGAGGTGGGCAATTATTATTACTATTATTATACAGGATTTATATACAGGTGAAACTCGAAAAATTAGAATATCGTGCAAAAGTAGACGGCTGCATTGACCCTGTACTTAATGAAGCACAGTGGACCAACACCAGCAGATGACATGGCTCCCCAAATCAACACAGACTGTGGAAACTTCACACTGGACTTCAAGCATCTTGCAGTGTGTGCCTCTCCATTCTTCCTCCATACTCTGGGTCCTTGGTTTCCAGATGAGGTGCAAAAGTTGCTCTCATCAGAAAAGAGGACTTTGGAGCACTGAGCAACAGAGCAGGTCTGTTTTTCTTTAGCCAAGGTAAGACGCTTCTGACGTTGTTTGTTATTCAGGAGCGGCTTGACAAGAGGAAAACGACATTTGAAGCCCATGTCCAGGATCCGTCTGTGTGTGGTGGCTCTTGATGCACTGACTCCAGCCTCAGTCCACTCCTTGTGAAAGTCCCCAACACTTTTGAATGGCCTTTTCCTGACAATCCTATCCAGGCTGCGGTCATCCCTGCTGCTTGTGCACCTTTTTCTTCCACACTTTTCCCTTCCACATAACTTTCTATTAATGTGCTTTGATACAGCACTTTGGGAACATCCAACTTCTTTTGCAATTACCTTTTGAGGCTTTCCCTCCTTATGGAGGGTGTCAATGATGGTTTTCTGCACAACTGTCAGGTCAGCAGTCTTCCCATGATTGTGATTCCTACTGAACCAGACTGAGAGACCATTTAAAGGCTCAGGAACCCTTTGCAGGTGTTATGGCTTAATTAGCTGATTAGAGAGGGACACTTTGAGTCGCGAATATTGCACCTTTTCACAATATTCTAATTTTCTGAGATCATGGATTTGGGGTTTTCATGATCTGTAAGCCATAATCATCACAATTATGACAAATCACGGCTTGAACTATCTTGCTTTGCATGTAATGAGTCTATCTCATATATTAGTTTCACCTTTTAAGTTGCATTACTGAAATAAATGAACTTCTGCACGATATTCTAATTTTGTGAGTTTCACCTGTATAGCTCAGCGCTTTACAATATAAGGGGAGATAATACAGCAACAATACAGTTCAATACAAGAGGGAAAGGAGGGCCCTACTCCTTGGAGCTTACAATCTAGGAGGCTACTTTTGAGGGGATACTTGAAGGAACAAGGATTTTGATTGAAGAGGACAAGGGTACTTTGGGAGGCAGCAAAGCATACAGAGTCCAGTGACCAAGAGTATGTAATGTATGGCACAGCATGCAGAGTGCAACAGTGAAGATTTTGTAATATACCTTGTACACTACATGCTCATAACCACAATACTCTGTATGCTCTACTATACATTACATACCTCTTACACTAGTATATTACATATTAATGGCTCCTGGATGATACTCTTGAATGCTGCACTCTGAACAAGGGGGCTTATGTTACATATTCCTAAGCCCTGCACTCTGTTTGCTGGACTGCACTCTAAAAAGTAATAAAGTCCAAAAAGACCATATAGGTCAGTGGTAAAACAGTCCACTCTGTGGCAGCTCAATCTTTAGAGCAGGAGACAACTCTGGAAAAGGAATTAGGAGAGAGGAGACAAGTGCCATCTGAGTGTAGTATTAAAAATGATGCATTTAATAAAAGAAAATTGATGCACTCACAAAGGAAGGTAAAAACAAGTATGAACCTTTCTTGGAAACACAAAAAAAAGAAGTTTAAAAGAAAAAAATACAAGCATGTAGCACTGTGTGTATTGTTGTCCTCGATACTGGTCCCAGTTGGCCAGATGGAAAAAGGCTGTGGTCCTGCTGACGGGCTGCTCTGGAGACTCCCAGGGCTTCCTCACCAGTGTGGAATGCAGCAACGGGCGCAAGTGATGTCACGACTGGGCGTGATAAACAAGCATGTATACATGGTAATGATAATGGAAAAACATGACCCTATTGGATATATCCTAGTCTGTGGAATCATATGACTGGATCATAAAGCAATATGGTTTCTTATTTTAAACTTTACATTGTTGTTAAGGAAAGACCATAAGGGTCCCATAAGATATAGAAGGCAACCTGGATGGAAAATCCAAATGCAAACATGCTTACTTATGGGAAGAGACAATTATTATTATTATTATTATTATTATTATATTATTATACAGGATTTATATAGCACCAAGAGTTTGCCCAGCACTTTACAATATAACGGGAGACAATACAGCAACATAACAGTTCAATACAAGAGGGTTAGGAGGGCCCTGCTCCTTGGAGATTACAATCTAGGAGGGAGGGGCTAGTGGTACAAAAGGTAGTAACTGTGGGGGATGGACTGGTAGGAAGAAGAGAAGATTCCATTATTAGCTGAGGGCAGGATAAGCTTCCCTGAAGAGATAGGTTTTCAGAGATCGCCTAAAAGTGAGCAGAGTAGGCGATAGTCTGATAAATTGGGGTAGAGAGTTCCAGAGGATGGGGGAAGCTCTGGAGAAGTCCTGGAGACAAGCATGGGAGGAGGAGACGAGGGAGCTAGAGAGCAGGAGGTCGAGCGAGGAGCAGAGAGTACGGTTTGGGTGATATTTGGAGACAAGATTGGTGATGTAATTTGGGGCGGAGTTATAAATGGCTTTATATGTTATTGTTAATGTTTTGAATTTTATTCGTTGGGCAATGGGAAGCCAGTGGAGGGATTGGCAGAGAGGGGTGGCTGATACAGAACGGTTAGTAAGGTGGATGAGTCTGGCAGCAGCATTTATGATAGACTGAAGAGGGGATAGCCTGCGATGAGGTAGGCCAATGTGGAGAGAGTTACAATAGTCCATGCAAGAGATAACCAGGGAGTGAATAAGTTTCTTTGTAGTTTCCGAGGTTACGAACGGGCATATCTTGGAGATGTTGAGTAGGTAAAGTCTACAAGATTTGGACAGCGATTGGATTTTGGGCTGAAAGGACAGATGAGAGTCTAGGATTAAACCTAGCACCCTGGCATGAGGGGAGGGACTGATGATTGTGTTATTGATCGTGATGAAGAAGTTAGGGGAGGGGGCACGGGCTGGAGGGAATACTAAGAGCTCAGTTTTGGAAAGATTGAGTTTGAGGAAATGGAGTGACATCCATGCCGATATGTCGCTTAGTAGGTTAGTAATGCAAGAGGAGACTGAAGGGGTGAGGTGAGGGGTAGAAAGATAGATTTGTGTGTCATCAGCATAGAGATGGTACTTAAAGCCATGGGAGTTTATCAAGTGACCAAGGGAGGAGGTGTAGATGGAGAAGAGTAGGGGTCCAAGGACGGAAACCTTGAGGGATCCCTACAGAAATAGGGAGTGAAGAGGAGGAGCCAGAGTCATAGGTAATGCTGAAGGAGAGCTGAGATTGGTAGGAAGAGAACCAGGAGAGAGCAGAGTCTCAGAGGCCAAGAGAGTGGAGTTTTTTGAGGAGGAGGGGATGTTCAAACGTATCAAAAGCCGCAGAGAGGTCAAGTAGTAAGAGTACAGAGTAGTGACCATTAGTTTTAGCAGTTAGTAGATTAGTGAGTTTTAGTAAGGCAGTTTCAGTGGATTGTAGTTAGCAAAAGCCAGACTGTAAAGGGTCAAGAAGGCTGTTGTCAGTGAGGTAGGAGCTCAGGCGATTTCAGACTAAACGTTCTAAGAGTTTAGAGTTAACGGGAGCAGGGAGATTGGTCTTAGGTTGTTCAGGTTAATGGGGTCCAGGGACGGCTTTTTAAGTATGGTAGTGATGTGCGCATGCTTTAGAGGGGAGGGGAAGGCGCCGTTAGAGAGAGAGAGATTGAAGATGTGAGTGAGGGAGCATAGGATGGAAGAAAAGGGTGACCGCAGTAGTTGTGAGGGGGCAGGATCCAGGGGGCAAGTAGTGAGACGGGCTTCTGAGATAACCTTAGTGATCTCTTTGGTACTAGCAAGGTCAAAAGAAGAAAGTGTTGAGGGAGGTTTAGTATAAAGTATGATAAGTTGGATAGATGTCTGTGCAATAGAGATGACCCTACGAATTGCATCAATCTTGTTTTTGAAATGATTTGCAATCTCGTGAGCAGTGAGTGAGGTACTGAGTGGAGGTGGAGGTGGAGAAAGTAGAGAGTTAAAAGTAGAGAAGAGACGACGAGGACTGGATGATAAGCTATTGATGAGAGTGACAAAGTAGGCTTGTTTGGCAGCTTGGAGAGAGGAACTGTATGTTAAGAAAGCAGATTTATATAGGGTTAATAGTTGGTGAGATTTGGTTTTACACCACATTCGCTCCAGCGCACGACTATGTTGTTTAAGTTTTCTGGTGTCATCAGTCTGCCAAGGTTGTAATGGTCGGGGCCTGATGCTTCATGTTGTTAGAGGAGCAAGTGAGTCAAGTGTTTGAAGATGAGGACACTGTGAAGGTGATGAGATTGTGATTGTGATCACCTTATGTTATATGTTCATATCTAGACATCATACCTGGGGAACTTTTAATGTGACTGGGGAAATTTGTAGGAGGGGGTGGGAAAAAAGGGAAAAGAACCAGTAGAAATAGGGAGACAAAGGGAAAGAAACATGTAGTGAACAAACTTTAGAAGAGTACTGACTTCTATTTCCTCGTTAAGGCAGCTGGGGGCCAGGGTATCTAGGGTATAAATCCAGATTGGCAGAGGCATTTAAAATCCTCCCTTCCCTACAAGGGAAAGTTCTGCGAATGGACTCTATCGCCCATATTTGAGTCCAGAGGACTATCATGAAAGTCCAGAAAATGTCTGGGGACACTGTTTGTCAGTCCTTTCTTCGACAAGACGTTGGTGCTCCACAAATCTTTTTCGAAGGGTTCATATGGTTCTACTGATGTAGAAGAGACCACACAGGCATGTGAAACAGTAAACCACATGGTCAGAAAAACAATAGTAAAAGTCGTTTATGAGACATGTCTTCCCTTTACCAGTGAAGAAACTGGACTGGCCTGCACACAGTCCTGACCTCAACCTGATAGAACACCTTTAGGATGAATTAGAGTGGAGACTGCGAGTCAGGCCTCCAGTGCCTGACCTCAGAAATCCTCTTCTGGAAGAATTGCCAAACATTCCCATAGACACACTCCCAAACCTTGTGGACAGACTTCTCACAAGAGTTGAAGCTGTTATAGCTACAAAGGGTGGGCCAACTCAATATTGAACCCTACGGATTAAGACCGGGATGACATTAAACTTAATGTGCGTGTAAAGGCAGACGTCCCAATACTTTTGACAATATGTATATATATATATATATATATATATATATATAGATACACATATAATGTATATATATATATATATATATATGTATATATATATATATATACACACTAAGAGCGCATTGGGATTTTATTTTTTAGATTATGAGTATGGAGTTTCACTTAAAAGAGTAGTAACATCTCTGTTCCATACTGGAATGCTTCTGTCTCACTCCCAAGAGACCAGACAGGAGGCATGCCTTGTTTTTCAACAAACAGCATGTACTGTGATATCATACTGACATCAGTGGTTTCAAGCCAAGCAGAATATCCCAGATTGCAGCTGCTCCATTTGAATTTTTGGAATAAAAAATTATGTCGTTTTTGAATATACACAGCAAGAAATAAATAATCTGGTCATCGAGAACTGACTAACTCCTTTTAAAAACTTTAATATATTTGAAGACTATATGCAATTGTAGTACATTGCACACTTTATATAGTGTTACAGTATAGTAGATAAACAGCTTTTTGGATCTGTTCTTCAAAATATACACCTTGTATGTAATGTTAATTCAAGATCTACCTAAAATATAAATGTCACTTTCTTTCTCTACCCATTATTAGAACACAATGAGTGCCATTCACAAAGTGGTATTTACAGCTGTAAGAAATATGGTAAAATATCGCTCAGGGTCTTTCAAATAAATTTTGGGCATTCACAAAAAAAGCTACTAAAATAATGCACACAGTATTTTGTTGTGTTTTGCAATATTTAACACGTGAAACAGTGTGGTAATTTACCACAGGTGTGAGGTAATTTACCACAGGTGTCATCATATCTAGCGGATGGGACTTCTTTTCCAGTGCATACTTCTCAGGGTATTGGCAGAAGTGAGCGATGGCAGAGGAGAGCTCAGCAGAAGACACGCCAAACATCCTGGATCTGGAGGAGCACAAGGTAAAGCATTTTTAATCCTTTCAACAGCCTCATTTGTGTTCACAGTTATGTATGGTAGTTTCCTGTTCAGCTTGTGGCATGTTATTTTTCTGTATTTTCTGGCTTATTTCTAGTGCATACCTTGCTTGTGGCATATGCTTGTTCTGTAATCTGGGGCACATGGCACCATTTCAGCTTCATGGTTTGTTTGCAACACGTTTGTTCTGTATTATATGGCTCATTTATTCATGTTTAGACCCCTCATGTTTGCTGTGCAGTTGTTTGATATGGTTTAGAATAGGAAACAGATAAAACCACAAACTACATGTAATCTTAACAATATTTTTTCTTTATTCACAGCTCCAAACATCCAACTTTGAGGCTGACTTACCAACAGCAGAGGTACATATATACAGTACATGCTTATGTATTTTAGGCACCCAAAATAGTAATCCCACAAAATACAAAGGGGAAAAACACCTCAGAATGGCAAATTTCCAAAGTAAGTGCCATACTGCATTCTTGTGACGGTATTTACTCCTGTCCAACCACATATACTTCACATTTGTCCATCTAACTGTGCATAACTTTGTGATTCTATTATAGCGGAAGCATGCATTCCCCAAAAAACTTGCAGGAAGGATGGGGTTGTTAAAATCAGCCACATTTATGGTAAGGAATAGGTGGTATTTTTACATCTCCAATGTAAAGTGAAATACTCAGCAAATGTATCTGTGTTTGTCATAGTGCCCCCAAGACAACGCTGTCCCACAAGCAAGCAATCCTGGAATCCATAGGCCACCCATCAAGTCTCACTCATCTGGAAGAAACAAAAACAAGGTTAGTCTAAACCTCTGCAAATGCTTAAGTCAAACAAGCAAACCATGTTATTAATGTCCTATCAATCTCTCAGCAGATCTGTCTTTCACAAATTTTTACTATCTTGGAAAGTGATGAAGAAGAAGAGACCCAAAGGCCCATTACTCAGCGATCACATGACTTCTCACAGCCATTCTGAGTAGAGAGTGGGACTGTCAGACACCACTATCTGCTCAGCCCCCCCAATGCTCACTGGAGTGCTGGGCTGTGGAGGGAGAGGGAGCGACTGGCTCAGGCTCTCAGTGCTTCACTGAGAGGCTGAGCCAGGTGCCGCTCCAGACTCTGGGGTGGATCCCGACTTTAAAGTCTGGATCTTTCCCAGCCTGGACCGGTGGAATGACGTCAGCCTACAGTAGACTTCAGCCTGCTGTCAGCTGAAAATGGGTCACAGGAGTGCAGAACAAACTGCACTCCTGTAATTCACAGGAGAGGTACAGACAAAAGAGCTTTGGCTGTACTTCTCCTTTAACTCCTTATTAAGTCATCTACATAGCTAGCAGTACAGATGTGCAGAAGTGGATGATGAGGCAGAAGACCCAACTTACATGCCCTGTGTGGGGGAATCCTCAGGTGAAAGCAGTGATGCTTGCATGAAGACCACTCTCTCAAGATGCAAGAAAAGCAGACATCAGGATTGTTCCAGTGACAGCAGTGTCAAGCAAATATCCATTACCCCTAACAAGAAGAAGAAACGTTAAGATGGTCGACAACAGGATCTTAAGTTCACAAATGCAGAGAATGTGGTGTTGGTTGAGAATTTGACTCCTGTGTACGACAAGTTTCTGGGTCCCCACATGCTTAATAGTGATCAAGCTTGGAAAAGAAAACAGTGGAAACAAACTACAAGAGCTGCCAATTAAATGGGAGTAGCACCCCGTACTGAAGAAAATGTGGAAAAGAGATACCAAGCCATCAAGTGCAACATCAAGAAGAAAATGGCATTGATCAGGAAGCAAAGGTTAGTCTGATTGTGTGTACTGACATTAGAAAGCATAACTACAAATGTCTTGACTTTTTCTCAAGTAAATTTTGCCCAGAGGTTTTGATACCTTGCTGAACAAGAGAGAGAGTACATTGTGTTAACGAATATTCTAGATGTAAGCTATGCATGCTCAATGTTGATGCTGGAATCTCCCTTGCAGCCCTATTGGATGCTCTTAGGAGGAACTCCCCCCAACTTCAGAATACAATGCTCTTTTGGCAAACAAACCTAGAGGTGACCATGAAGCATGTTTGCTCAGCATTGGATTTGTTCTTGAGTTGGCAAATTTTCAAGAAGGGGAGGACATGGGCCAACTTTGACTTAATCAAAATTTATTCTCTTGCAGATGACCTCACAGAGGTAGGAACCCACCTAATCTTTTACTGAGCCAGCAGATGCTCAAAGATCCAGGCTTCTCTGCAAGAATGTTGACATCAGCCAGTCTCAACAACAGCTGCCTAATGTCAGTGTTGAGGTAGTCAACCTTCTGCCACTGTCTTCAAGTTCCCAAACCAAAGATAACAATTTAGGCAAATGTTCAGGAGATGTTAATGCCAATTTAGGTTCGCCCACTCCACCAATCGACATACGACGCGGGCGTACTATATGATGCATACGTAATCTTGACCGAGAACAACTTGTTTTTGAGCAACGGCAGAGTGAGAGGTTAATCTAGAACATTGTGAAATCTTACAGGGTTGTTTTAGGGCATGAAGGCAGGAATTCTTTAGAAGGACAACAATCGATAAAATAAATATGAATTACTCAGACAGTGGCTTAACAAATCTTCTGGTGTTAATCCAAGGCCTGATTTCGCCTCTCCCTCTGCTGCTATCTTTTCATTAAGTTTAACTCTAGTCACCAGTTTTTTGCCTAATGTGTCTTTTTTATATGTAACTTTTGTATTGCACTGCAAGAAAGTGTAACTGAAGGTGACAAGTTTTTTTTTTTTTTCTTTTTTTTTTTGATACAGCAGAGAGGGATTAGAACATCTGTCAGTTCTTCTTCCTGTCTATGCCCTATTAGGGAGATTCACTCTCTCTATTTCTACTGTTTCTCCTTATCAGTGAAAGGGAAATAACTATAAAAGAGAACTGGAAAAAAAGGCGCTGTGGAAAATGCTCTCAGACAAGCACCTTAGTGGAGGTGCATCTTTATTGGGTGAGATAAAGTAGCAAGTATAATAAAATTAACCAGCCTGAAGTGGACAGTGTGATTCCAATGGACGGCCCGTCCGCTCTGAGGGGAGCTGAGATCAAAGAATGCTCCTGTCGGCTTCAAATCACGTGGTGTCAGCGTACCAGCGTCCTGGGTGGTGTCACCATGGCAAACGAAGGCAGTGTCCGGCGTTGGCTTCAGCTGGGAGCATATGTGGGGTTACCAAGACGACATGTTTCGCGCAGTTGCGCTTTGTCAAGTCTCTTGACTTGACAAAGCGCAACTGCGCGAAACATGGGGAGGGGCTCTGACGTCACGACGCCAACATCGTAGGAACGGCGAGTACTGTCCTTGTGCGTGGGCACAAAATTTTAAAAAACGCTTTGTATTGATTTTTGGCAATGTGAGTGTGCAATTGTCAGGAGACACATTAAAATCTTTTTAAAAGATATAAGCACCATGTGGGGATTTCTCTTCTTTTTCATGGCCTAATTCGGAGGAGCAAAGGGGAGGAAGAGGAGACAGACCCAAAATCACACGAGGGGAGATACCTATATCTATCCACTCATCCCTCATACTTGGAAGAAACTGGGAGGCCATCTAGTGGAAGGAAAGCAACATTACAGTCTACCACATCTTTAGACTTTCCATATATCCACATAGATTGGGACGTTCACATTTCAGCCTAAATAAGCATTAAGAGCATGTAATCCTAATTACCGTCTCAAGCGGTACAAGTGGAGTGATAACTATATATGATCTGCATAATTTTTATTATTATTTATTATTATTTATCATTTTTCATATAATTAATTGGGTGTTATATATATGTGATTTTTATCATATATATATATATATATTTCTCAGTGTTTAGGGCAATATTTGCAATTTTTGCACATGCATAATTTTTTGCACTCATTTATTATTAATCAAAGAGGTTTTTCTTTATTTATTTGATTTGTGGCACAATAGATTATATTTTTTTAATATTATACACATCATTTTTTAGTTATCTTTATATTAATCACAGCACTGGGCACGTTTTTCACTTTACTCACATTATATTATTATGAGATTACATTTATTTTATTTATTTATTTAATTTATTTCAAATACACATTATTATATATATTATGTAATAATATTTTGAGGAGCGCAACACATATATTATTTTATTTTTTGTCTATTTTTCACATAATGATTTGAGTATGTGGTTTATGTGTTGATGCACCATTTTATTTAAATAATTAATTGTAAACACCTTTTTTAAATCATAGTAGCTCACAAGTATACACCTTTTATGCTACTTTATCTCACCCAATAAAGATGCACCTCCACTAAGGTGCTTGTCTGAGAGCATTTTCCACAGCGCCTTTTTTTCCAGTTCTCTTCATCATGCATATGATTAACAAGGCAGCAGTGGTGAGCTCATGATTAACTGTTCACATGTTTCCACCTGGAGTGGCCTCTCTGCGCTCATTTGTATGAGTTTTCCAAATAACTATAAAAACCAACATTTTGTCTTGAAAGATGTGAACAATATGGAGTCAGATCATCATATCATTCTTATATCAAGAGTTCCTCTATAACTGTTTTTCCGTACTTGTTTTTCTGTTCTTGAATTATTCTGGTGTTTTATAACCTTTGTAACCTTATGAATCTTGTTGTTGTTGGGACATCTGTGGTTTCTTTTTTCCAGAATGGTTGGCTGAACAGTCAAGACCATTTCTCAGAAATCACTATTTTGCTAAAAAGTCCCTTAGTCCCTTTTTGCGTAATCATAGTTTGAGTTATTATGACAAGTAACCTTTACTTGTGTCCAAGAGGTCAGTGTGACCACATCTGGTATTGAGCCAATCAGTTAGGAATTTCTCGTGATTTGGACTTATGCCCATGATTGAAAACCATTGTGAAGGTTTCCTATAAAACATCCACCTATGTATCTATTTGTATCACATTGACTCTGTATGCTCTGTGATCCAATGTACATTGTATTTCTTCAGTAAACTTTTATCAGACAAATGCAACAGAATTGGTATTGATGTCCTTCATTGAAAAGGCGTATGTAACAGTCTTGTCATCCAAACAATAGAGGGTGAATCTCACCAATGAGAGAAAGATGGCGAAAACGGACTAGCAGGGGTTCTAACATTTAATTAATGTATCCAAAATGAAAGAAAAAATGTTTTGCTCTTAGTTACACTTTCAAGTGCTTTTGGATGTTCTGTTTGGCAAAGTAATTGCTATATCCTGGCACATGTGTGCTTTTTAAATATGGAGAATAGGCATTCAAAGCTAGTTACTAAAACTAGAACCCAGAGAATCAGGTGCAGCTGGTCATACTAACCAATCAGCTTCCAAATTCAGCTTGTTCTATGAAGCTTTGACAATAAAAGCTAGGAGCTGATTGTTACTAGGCACAGTTGCTTCAGATTGTATGTGCTCCAGTTTAGTGTATCTCCACCATTGCCATTCTAGGCAATGTTGAGCTTAGTTCTTTGAGTCTAAACATCTCCTCATCATTAAGATGTTTAGGGGTGTGTATCAAAGTGGGATGGGACACCTAATTTTCTTTGGCATATACCTCAAGATTTGTAAATACAGTGGATTTGCACAGTTCTACAGTAATACAATAGTTGTTTGCACAATGGGCTAAGTTATAAAGGATGCAGCAGGCCAAAAACATGTAGCCAACTATTTCAGGGCTATAGCACAGAAAACTACCAGATAGTGAAATACACCAGAACCTGCTTTTAGGTACCCCAAAGGTCAGGCTCAGTAACATGTCTTGTCTTAGTAATTGCTGCATTGTAGCCAGATTCTGCAGGTGTTGAGCCAAAAATGTAATTTTTAGAACAACAACAGTATATCAAGATGAGTGAGTTATAGCAGGAACATTTCTTCCCTACATTTTTATTGTCATTGCTGAACATGATTGTAATGTGAAGGCCTTAGGCCATATGTAAAGTGGCTTAGTTGCAAATGGTTACACCGAGGTGAGGATCTGGTTTAGTCATTTCTTTAACAGCCAAGGCTAACAATCTGCTGTGTATATTTTGTGTGCAAGGTGTGAGGAATGAACACAGGAGTGTAACATATGAAAATATACTTCCATGTATGATGTATGTGGCATGTATTGAGACATATTTGATAATAAAAAGTGTCTTACCAAGAAGCCTGCCTACGGTAATTTTGTTAGTGTCAAAATAGTGGTAGAGCTGTGATTGCCCTAATATACGTGCATCATGAACAGATCCTGGGAAGCTGGTGACCACATTTGTGATGAACATATTTGCATCACAGACAACCTGTATGTTTAGTGAGTGGCACCCTCTCTATTACGGTAGATGTGTTCTTTAACAGAGGGGGCAAAAAGGCACATGGGTACAGTCTATGACATCCATGACATTGGAAATCCCAGCTACTGCATAGAAATCATTTTTGATCTGACCCCACGCTTGATATTTGGTAGGCAGGTAGATATATTTTGGACACTTTGCCTGAAACCCTGCAGGGTCTTAGCAAGCAAATGTGAGAAAGATGGCTGTGATACTCCTGCCACCTCTACCACTACCAACTTATATCATGCCTTGCCCAGAAAGTGCTGGACAGCCAGAAACTTGGTCATGGGTGGTATGGCATGACTACACAGTGTGGTGGACTCCAGAAAAGGTCTCAATTCCCCAAAAAGAAACATAATCAGATCCTTAGATAGAAAAAATGTAGAGAGCACTTTTCCTCACCCTCCTTAGAATGACCTGAAACTCCAACAAATTTGCCTCAAAAAGCTCTGTTAGGATGTACTGGAGAGCAATGCAATGTACAGCTGGCAAATGACCGTAGACTAGCCAAATGCTCGTTAAATTTTGAATTGGCACCCTTTTTTAAACATTTCCATGGCCTGCCCATTCAGGTGTGATGAGCAAAGTCATCACTTCCATCATTATCACCTGCGCAGACCACTACTTAATTACTGCAAGCATTTATATAATTATTTCCATCTGTGAATTGAGTTTAATGCCTTTTCATGCGGTATTTACTGAGCGTTTTGTGGTAAATGCTGAAAAACGGTATAGTGAATTGACAGCTTCAGGATCACGTGCCATATTTAGGGAAAATGTGTCTGGCTACCTAAATACCGTGTGCAATCTGCTTTTGTGAATGAAGCCCAATATCACTCAATTAGGTTGATTTACTAATGAAATAGAAAAGCTTATCAAATATGGTGAAGATAAATTACAGTGGTTGTAAAGGCTTAAGCTTTTTTACCTTCATGCCTTCTATGCATAAAGGTAAAAAACCTATGTGCAGCAGCCCCCCCCCCAATACTTACCTGAGTCCCATCGCAATCCAGTGATTGCACTCTGGGGCCTTTCCCTCCTTATTGGCTGAGACAGCAGCAGGAGCCATTGGCTCCTACTGCTGTCAATCACAGCCAGCGACAGAATGAGGAGAGTGAGGGGGTTGGGCAGAGCCATGCTCTGTGTGTGAATGGACACGCAGGGCAGTGGCTCAGGAGCAAGCCAGCTTGGGTGTCTCCATCGCAAGCTGCTTGCTCTGGAGGCACTTGGCAGGAGGGAGGGGCCTGGAGCACTGGCAGGGGACATAAGAAGAACAAGGTCGGGGCTGTTCTGTGCAAAACCACTGCACAGGGCAGGTAAGTATGATATATTTGGGGGTTTTTGTTTTTTTGTTTTTTTTTAAATTGCCTTTAATATCACTTTAAGGTGAAGATTACTTTGAGTTTTCAATTGCGTGCAAGAAAAATGTAGGAAAAAAGAAATGACTGGAGTAGTGAAGTGTGGTATATTATAGTTTGAGTTGTCCCCCAGAACAGTATTTGAGGGAAAATTTTCCAATGGGGCACTAGTTGTGGAGACACCCCAGGATTCCTTCACTTTGGAGAGATTTCCTGTCACTTCCTGTGTCGGCTATGGAGCAGGAAGTGAAGGGAAATATCTTCTATGGGACACAGATGGCAAAAAACTAACAGTGGTTATAATCCTCCTATACTATCCAAAATTATTTTAAAAAATGTTAGCCTTTAGCTACAGACAGGAAGGTGACACCGCTGTAGTTCTTAAATCTAACAGAGAATGTGATGTCACTCTCCTGGTTGGGTAGAATTACAAATCCTTTGCCAGATAACACAGTTCACAGTTGTCTATTTCAGTTGTGCATTTAGCTGTTTGTCTGGAGCTTTGCTTTATCAACACCTTTAAAGCAAGAGGCTGCTAATACATTTGTAATAATAAGATAGTGTTGGTTGCTGAACAGCAATAATGGCTATACGGACATCAGTGAGAATGTTGAATACCATGGCATTAAAAGAACATGACCATCCGTGGCTCTCTATTTTCTTTTGTTGACTGTCCCCAGATGGTATAGCAGGTAGACCTGACTGCTTTACTGAAGCGCTCATCAGTTTTGTTGTTCTGGGCTCTCTTGTTGGAAAGCCTGGCATGCTTTGCAAACTGAGTATTATGAATGTGCATGGTACTTCTGGGGTAAAGTCAGTCCTCATCTATTTAAATAGAAGTTCAACTGTTGAACAAATTGTACAGGACCTGTAATGTCTATAAAATTATATAACTGGGGAGCAGTCTTTTGGAGCTCTCTTTTCTGTTTGTGGTTTATTGCTATACAGTTGCTGTTTCTGGAGACCCTTTTAGCAGATGAAAAAGTGTTCTAGCAAAGTATACTGATGTCTCTAGAAACGGTATGAACCTGACTATGTATATATTATTTTATGTTTCTAATTTTGATAACTGAAGTAAGTTATAAAAGTCTGAAATATTAGTTATCAGCGCAGGGACTAGTAAATCTGAATAATGCTTTGATGTCTTTTTGGCAGTGTTTCCAGAGACATTGGTCTGACCACTTTCATGATTTCTGTTCTTGTTGATGAACAGGTATGCATATGGTATATAAATTAAGAATGGTTTTATTAAACCCTAGTAAATAATTGACAACCTAGCATACAACATCTGCTTTCACCCTTTGAGACATAGAAAATCCCACCATCTGACAAGGAAAATAAAATAAGTGAGATGGCAACATCTGACATGGCATGGCTTATCGGTCTGAAATACTGGCAGTGAAGATGTGTATTATGGTTTGGCCATATGTTGTATCAGAAAAATCTGAGATGGTATAAATAAGAAAAATTCTACTTAATCTAATGTATCCAAATCTGTTAAATATATTTGAAATGTATAATACGTACTTTAATGACGTTGTTAACTGTTCATAGGCAGCATTAATATTCAAAAACCCTAGTTCATCAGGCTAGGTATACAGGCTGGTGTTCCTAAAGCAAGATGGTAGTGAGCATGCCCTACTACCTCTCTCCACTGCCACATACACAGATCAGCCCAAACTTTATGACCACTGACAGGTTAAGTGAATACCATTTTTTATCTTACATCCAAAAGGCGATGGGATATATTAGGCAGCAACTAAACATGTTGTCCATGAAGTTGCTCTATGGGCATCACAGGTTACTGTGTAGGGGGCAATGTTACAATAGACCAGTCAGGGTGCCCATGTTAAACCATGTCCACAGTCAAAAGCATCCACAATGGACACATGTGCACCAGAACTGGACCATGGAGCAATGTAAGAAGTTGGCCTGGTCTGATGAATCACCTTTTCTTGTAAATTATGTTGATGGCTGGGTGCCTGTGTGTCACTTACCTGGGAAAGAGATGACAGGATGCAGTATGGGAAGAAGGCAAGCCGGTGGAGGCAATGTGAGGCTTTAGGCAATATTCTGTTGGGAAACTTTGGGTTCTGCTATTGATGTGGATGTTACTTGACATGTACCACCTTCCTAAACATTGTTGGTTACCAAGTACACCCTTAATTAATATGGTATTCCCTAATGGCAGTGGCTCCTTTCAGCAGGATAATGCCATACTGCAAAAATGACTTGGCCTCCAAATTCTCCAGATCTCAATCTACTCAAACATCTGGGAAATGTTCTGGAAAAGCAAGTCCAATTCATCGAGGCCCCACCTTGCTACTTACAGGACTTAAAGGATCTGCGAGATACCACAGCATTCCTTCAGAGGTCTAATGGAGTCCATGCCTCAATGGGTCAGGGCTGTTTCTGCAGCAAAAGTAATGAAAGGGAACTATTCAATATTAAGTTACTGGTTTTAAAGTTATGGCCAGGGTATTACTCCACTCTTCCTAAAAGGTAGCCCACAGTAGAAATGTTCAAAGCCTCTCCAGCAGCAAGGAGCTTAGTGCCCTAGTGCACTTATAAAAAGGTTCCTAGGGTCCTCTACTCATTCAATAGTAGACAAGATTTGTTATGCTTTTTTCTTTAAGAATACTAGAAAAAAATCCCTCCAAGAAAATAAAATTGTGTGTAAATAGGAAAAAAAACAGTACACTTTTAGGGCCACTTGATGTTTATCCTTAGCACAGACAATCAGAATGTATAATCTTTTTTTTTTAAGATGCTTAATATTGATATAGGGTTAGCCATCTACAACTGAATACAGCAAAACTATCACTGTGTTTTACACAGGAATTCATACAAACCCACAGGTTATTTGGGAACTTCACAACCTGGAGTGTGATGGGTAACGAATGAATCAACAAACTCCATTTATATCATAACTTATCAAATTTCCCAGGGTGTCTTCTGACTTCAGTCTGTACATTGGTCAAAATGTATATTTCAATGACATGACATTATTGTTTCATGTGTCAGAACGTATGTGAACTTCTGTGAATAGCAATCAAGCATTATAATTATAATGTATAATAATAATGCTATATCTTAGTTCTGAGGAAGGGAGCTCGACTCCAAAAACGTGTTAGCACTTTCCACTACAGGATTCCCGCTACTTGGGACCGTCAATTGAGGCTCTCTCTGTTTTTATGACCTATTGGTTTGTGAGTATCCATTTTTTATCACAATAAATTTCTTTGTACCACAGTAATGCACGAGGAGAGTGAGCTCGCTTTTATTCTTTTTTGCTAGTACCAAGACTCCCCTATCTTTTGAGGGCTGCACCTAGCGAGTGATGGTATCCATGATCCTATTCTGTATGAAGATCTGATTGCTGCTTTTAGAATATAATGGATGAGAAACTGCTAGATCTCTCAGTAAAAGCAGCACACTTTACACACATTACACAGTTAGGCACTCATTTAACCCCTGATCGCCCTAGATGTTAACCCCTTCCCAGCCAGTGTAATTAGTACAGTGACAGTGTATAGTATTATTACTGTATTAATGTCAGTTAGTCAATGTCAGGTTGGCCACCGCACAGCCTCATTATAAGTCGCTGACCGCTGCCATTAGTAGTATAAAATAAATGTAAAATTCCAGTATACTGTATATGGTTTGTAGACGTTATTACTTATTGGGATTACACTTATTGGGATTTTTTATTAAAGCCACATAGCAGAATACATTTTGTCCAAAATTTATAAAGACATTTGATTTTTTATTTTTATTTTTTTATTAAATATGTTTTATAGCAGAAAGTAAAAAAAATATTTTTTTTTCAAAACTGTTGGTCTTTTTTCATTTATGTCACAAAAAAGAGGAAGTTGAAGTGGTAGGAAACCTATACTGAGAGAAACATGGGGTTGCAATTGTATTTCTCTTCCCTAAGTCTCCTGTCTGTTTTTGCTTTCATTACTTTTTGAGTTACTGACCAGAGCAAATATGTAGCATGTTAGGTAAAATTTCCTGATCTGCATACTTTTTGGTTAATTGATTAAAAGTACTAGAGCTGTTATATCAGCCTGACAGCTAGGCAACTAGCACTTTCAGAGAGAGAGATCAAGTAAGCAATGACAGTCAATCTGTTACATTTAGGATAGGTTTCTTGTAACTTCTACATAAGCCAAGGGCAGTGCGAGGTCAGGACTGACTGAAACAAATGTCCTATATCAAAGATACTCTATAGTTCAATTAGTATCTCTGTCAGTTAATTTTGTTAAAGCATAGTTCCAGCCATTTCTGTGTTTGTTAAAAGTCAGCAACTACAAAAACTGTAGCTGCTGACTTTTAATAAACACACACTTACCTATCCCATGGTCCAGCAATGTACTCACCCATGCCATCCCTTCTCTCCTTCTTCTCTCCACGGCGCCAGCATCTCAATTGTGGGCACTAGGCTGTGACAGCTTGCAGATTCACAGCTGGGTGCCCACTGCGCATGCGCAAGTCGCACTGCAATTTCTGACTGGTCCAGCAGTCTTCTGGGACCTGTGATGGTTCCTAGGAGACTGCAGGAGGTAGGAGGGGCCGAACATCCAAATCACTGAACTGAGTAGGTAGTGGGAGCAGGTACCTGTCAAAACCAGGTACCCACTCCCCCCCAAAAGGTGCCAAATATGGCAGTGGAGGGCGGGGCAAACAAGCGGAGCTTCCACTTTTGGGTGGAACTCCACTTTTACTCTCCCTAACAACCAGTCTGAGTGGCAGGGAGCACATAAGGTCCTTGTGTGAGGACAACGATTTTAATGTGTATATGAAACCAAAACTTTTTTGTCTTGATTTAGATCAGTGGTTGTCAGCTTCCTCAACTGCGGCCCCTGACATCACCAAACGGCTGCACATAATGTTCAATATACACTATATTGCCAAAAGTATTGGGACACCTCTCCAAACTTCATGTGCCCTTCAGATTAGTACAATGGATGAGCGAGTTTGGGGTGGAGGAACTTGACTGGCCTGCACAGAGTCCTGACCTCAACTTGATAGAACAGCTTTGGAATGAATTAGACCAGAGACTGAGAGCCAGGCCTTCTCATCCGACATCAGTGCCTGACCTCACAAATGCGCTCTTGGAAGAATGGTCAAACATTCCATAGATATACTCCTAAACCTCGTGGACAGCCTTCCCAGAAGAGTTGAAGCTGTTATAGCTGCAAAGGGTGGACCAACACAATATTGAACCCTATGGACTAAGACTGGGATACCATTAAAGTTCAAGTGCGTGTAAAGGCAGGTGTCCCAATACTTTTGGCAATATAGTGTATATAATGTATGAGAGGACTGTCAGAACCTGCAGACCTATTAGAGGAAATGATGGTCAGAGACTGGACATGGTACATTTTTGGCTGGAGATATGCTGCAAAGGAAAATATGAAATTGGGAACATGTTACATGAAGCTAGTAGAGATCCCTGCTATTACTCTAGTCCAGCAATGGGCAAACTATGGCCCGCGGGCCGTATACAGCCGGTGGACCTTTTAATCCGGCACGCGGAGCGTGATAAAAAAAAAAAACAGCCAGGGCAGGCAAACATTGGCTGTCAGGATGTGTGTAGGCGGGGCAGCGTGACAAACGTGAGGGGAGCTAGGCTCCTCTCACAGTCCGCCCTGAAGACCGGAACGGCGCGGGAACACGGCGAGAGGAAAGCGCGGAGCAAAGGTAAGTAAATTGACACAGGGGGGACTTGGCTTACTACTTGGGGGGGAATAGTACTATGGGGGATGAAATACTATATGAGGGATGAATTAATATGGGGGATGAATTAATATGGGGAATGAATTACTATAGGGGGGATGAATTACTATATGGGGGATGAATTACTATGTGGGATGAATTACTATGGGGGATGAATTACTATATGGGGGATTATTTACTATGCTTACTATGGAGGAATATTACTATACTTACTATGGATGGCATGGTAGTGGCTGGGCCGGCCAGCAGCTAGTGGGGGGCATAAAAGTTTTGTAAAATAACTCTTTTTATGCTTTTCTACCATATTTAATGTTACAAATTTTAATTTAATTTATATTAATTCACACATACACATCATTCATCTACTCTTGGTCCGGCCCCCGGGTCCAATATATGAACCCATTGCGGCCCTCAAGTCAAAATGTTTGCCCACCCCTGCTCTAGTCAATGTTTCCAGTATAAACTGTTGAAGACCAAGTGCTACACATCATATACCAAAGTTCTGCATGTAGCCCTTGGGCCACAGGTTTGGCACCAGGGGTTTAGATAGAGTAGGCACTTGCTTTCCTCAGACTGGTTGTGGTTTCTTTCTTTTTTTTTGCTGTCTGTGTCCCTTCAGCAAAATGACAACTCAAAATCATTGGATTTCCCCAGGGACAGAGACAACAATAAAAAAAACTGACAAGGGTTCTAAACCTTTCCTACTCTATCCAAAATGTAAAAAAAAAAAGTTTTGGCTTTATATGAATTTTCTTCTACGCACAACTGATTCACAATGTTAACAATTTTGTCATTTTCATATTACCGTGGGCAGTGAATGGGAGATGTGTAATTAAAAGACATGATCTCAGGGGGTACTGAGGATCTTGTCAGTAGAACAGGCTAGAATTGGTAAGCCAGTGTGTCATTTTCCTCTGCTGCAAGATGCCTGCACCTTGTTTTCACCACCTATGGAGGGATTGTCACACAGGCACTGTATAGCATATGTGCATGTTAGGTGGGGAAAAAAAAATCAAGAGTCTGATTGTGACTAAAGGTACATTTAAGAACATTCAAAGTCCTTTGTGTCTGGAAAGCTTGCACTCTGCTTCTGGCAAAATAAAATAACCCGTAACAAATCAATGAAAAGCTTTAAAAGGCTACTGAAACAAGCAGAATGACTTACACAGAGTTGGTTAAGGGGGACTCTACACAGTAGCTATTTCAAGTTTGAAGTTTTACATAGAAAGTTGCTATAATTATGAATCAAAGTTTTATGCTAGCTGAACAAGATCCAATCTTATCATAAAGTTTACTATGCAGTGCTTGTTTCATAGCTAAATGTTGCCCTCTGTTGGTGTAGAGAATGTTAGAAATAATAAAACTTGTGTTTAATACATTAAAAAATAAGGAACCCTTACCAAAAGTCACTATATTGTCTAATAAAACACTAATTTATTTGTATTTTATTTAAATTTGGAGTATTTATTAACAGGTAAACTTCTTTGTTTGCTGGACTTAACTGAGTTACACTGGTTATACAGTATGTAGGAAAGCTGCAAAAACGTATTATTGCTCTTTCCCATAATGAGGATCAAGTAGCAATAAAGTATGCAAAATTTAACCCAGCCTCCACATTTTCTCCACCTGAACAGTTAAAGTGTAAAGAACATATTGGGAGGAGTCTGACTGTATTAACCATTTAGACCATCAGAGGAAAGCCTTTTCATGCAAAAATCAGATGTTCAATGCAAACCCACATTAAGGCTAAAGTGTATTTCTACTTTTAAAGCAAAATTTGGACAACACCTTCTTTGGATTTGTTATATACCACCATGCACATAGCATAACCAAAAAAAAACCTTTAAAAATTGCAGCTTACCTTTTTAGATGCTCCATTCTGGGCCCTCCAACCAGGAAAAAATCCCAGGTAGTTCTCTTTGTTTATGTGGAGGCTTGGTAGCTCTGGTTGCTATAATTAATCCTGTTTGTATTGTGCAGGCAGAGCTGCATCTGTAAAAAGATTTGAACACTGTGGGAGAGATTTACTAAAACTGATGCACTCAGAATCTGGTGAAGCTGTGCATGGTAGCCAATCAGCTTCTAACTTTAGCTTGTTCAGTCAAGCTCTGGCAATAAAGTTTGGAAGCGGATTGGTTCCTATGCAGAGCTGGATCATATTTTGTATTCTCCAGTTTTAGTAAATAACCCTCAGTCTGTTCTAACAAATGTATAAAGGTTTACGACTAGGCTTGTTGCATTGTATGGTAATGGGGACAAATTTTAGGACAGGCTCATCTTAACATTGTTCATAAAACCTTGCAGTCAGCTATGACACGTCCTCCTAAGAAGCATCTAAAAGATAAGAAATATTTTTTTTGTTAAACTTGAGACATGCTGTGTGAATGGGAACACAGAACAAGCATATAGTGGGGTCTTCTCAAATTTGACTGCAAAAGTAGAAATATATTTTAAACCTAAAGTGACATTAATATAACTAAAGAAAAAGCTACCTGCTGGTTTTATGCTTCAATAGTTAGCCCATGGATGGTAAACTAAATGATTTACAGTGCTGCCTGTTCTCTTTGAAAGCTAATGTGCAAGGGAATGCTGGAGGCTAGCACAAAGACCAACTGAGACACTACTTAAAATACATTCATGTATTTTTTTTTAATGAATACCCAAGTGGGTTTTTTATATTTGCCCACACCTACATTTTATGTTAAACATCTATTGACAGCCTTTATCTGCCAATATTTCTTCACATACCTTCAAGGACTTAAAGTGAACCTGGCTAAAAACAGGTTCAATTACCTGCCCTTTACCGGCTGCACAAACTCACCTTTCTTTCTTTCTTTCTTTCTTTCTTTCTTTCTTTCTTTCTTTCTTTCTTTCTCTCTCTCTCTCTCTCTCTCTTCCTGCCCCATGTGACAGTGTTGGGTGCCTGAGTGACCAATAGCTAAGCAAAAGCACTGTCATGTGGAAGGGGAGTATGTCACTTGTCCCCATACTCCCAGTACCCCAATACCCAGTATTTCTCTGCATTCTTCACAATCAAATGCAGCTGAAGGGATGCAAAGGAAAGGTGACCATGTACAGCTAAGGAAGCAGGCAGTTCAGTTACCCTACATCAGGGGTGCTCAACTTTTTGAAGAGCAAGTGCCACTTAAGTGATTTGGTAACCAGTCCCAGGCCACAATGGAATGGTTCATAATTTCACATTTTTTTTGAAAAGCATAAAGAACATTTTCCTCTTGCAACCGCTGAATGCGGAGGGGGAGAACCCAGCTTTCAGTGGTTGCAGAAAGAAAATGAAAAGGATCGGTTCCTATATATGCCACCCTCGCAACCCCTCCTGTCCAAGTGTAAAACAGAATGTGACAGGGAGGCCACACGGGCCCCCTGGAGCATGAGGCTGGGTCACCAGTGTGACCCCTGACACTACACCAGTGGTTTGGGGTAGAGAAACACATCTCAACTATGGGGTTTTATTATCCCCAAACCGCAAATGTAAATTAACTCTTATTGTCCTGAGCCCCCCAATAAAGCTGCTTTCACACTGATGAACTGTGGTTTACCTGCACCGCAGGTGTGATGCAGTGCATCTGCAGCTGTCCTGCGGGTTAGCTGCACTTTGCCATAGACTTCTAATATATCTTGGAGGGTGTGGTGCATTTTCTGAAAGCACACCAAAACTCCTGCACTCACGAAGTGTTTGCACTGCAGGTAGGGAGAGCAGCCTAGGGGGAAACACTGCTCCTCCATAGATGCAGTTCAGTGAGTGAGCATTTCCCCCCCCACCCCAGGATAGTGTGATGGACCGCCTGGCACCCTGCCTGGGTGCCTCTATCAGAGAGCTGTTTCCTTGCCGCTGGAACACAGGAACAAGGTATTGTAGCTGGGAATTGCACCCAAGAACTAGAAGACACTAGCTTAGGTAAACAAAATCAGATAACAGCTTGATCACATGATCGTAAAAAATGCAAACTTTAAACAGTAATATCATCAGTATATCTAACAGTACATCTAATGAACAGCCAGCAGCTAACAGTAACCTAATTCAACAGTAATCTAACAGTGATTTAACAGTAAGCTAATCAACAGCCAGGCACCCAGGCCAGCTTTCATAAGTTAGGGAGCCCACCCAAGACAGTCTGGCAACAAGTCCACAACCCTGGATACACAAAGTATATTACACATGCTGTCATTCAGGCATTTGGCTTTCACTTGTGTAATCTGTCCACTAGAAAAGTCATCATAAGAAAAAACTCATACTATAGATTTCTTGGGGGAGATTGTTGATAAATATTTCTGTCCCAAGTGGAGGAGCTTCTCCAACCCAGTCTGCAGGAGGGCCACTATATTTCCTCTGGCCATTAACCTGTACAAGATTACTATTACACCTTTCCATCCACTCTAGAAGGGAAGTTTTATTGTCTTTATTCAGAGGATTAATCCAAGCTTTATCTCAGCATTCATTATGTTGTTGTTCATCAATAGAGAATGATCTGCTCTCTTAATGAGATCAGAAGCTCAACAGAGCTCTTTTCCATGCCCTGACTGGGAGAAGCAGACAAAATACCCGGTCTCCTCCATAGGCTATAATCAGTGGGTAGAAGGCTAACTCCTAGTCCCCTCCAAAAGCCCCTGTCCTGGTTAGGTCTGTCACAGATTAGAATTGAGTTACTGGAAGAATCACCAGGTGAAAATAAATGAAAAAGAAAACTAATGCAGCCACTACAGCTAATGACCGGTAATCTGCAATAAAATACTTTTTTTCGGGTTTAGATACACTTTAATCAGATATAAGATCAGGATGTGACATATCTGTCTATGTCATGAAATCATGTATTGCAATGCTCTGATAGTTTCTATTGGAAAGCTAACTAAAAGAGTATAGATCGGATTCCATTAGGTCATAAAGTGGTTGTAAACCTATACATATACTAGTCTATATATATTACATATATATATACTGTATATATATATATATATATATATAGACTAGCCTCAGGTGATATATAGAAATGGAACAAATCCTCCTACATAAGTTGTACTTTGTACCTGTTTATCTTCAGCCATCTGTCTTCTACATCCATTCAAAGTGCAGAATGTATACAGTTTGTCTGAGCTTTCAGAAAGCAGGGGGGGCTGAAGTTACACTATGCAGAGCTCAGGGAGAGCTGATTGGAGAGAAGAGACACACACCCCTTCACACAGCACACAGGAACAGAGCTGAGTCTGTCAATCACAGGCTGTGTGCTAGAACTCCCTCCCCTGTAACCTTCTTTCTCTTGGCTTTGGAAAAACTTGTCAGAACTAATAATAAAGGAGTGAAGCAGCAAATAGAATGACACTTAGTGCTCTGGATTGAGACACGTACGCACTATAGAGGATTATGCTTTGGTCATATTTCATGTCTGAGGTTTACAACCCATTTTAAAAAAAGTTTAGTGGTGAAAAGCCTATTTTATATCTAAAATATTAACTGTACAACATAAACAGATTTTTCACCCAGTGTAACCTAACTACAAGAAACTATGGTACACCTAATATTTATGTGCATTTTGTGTAAGAAAAATACTATTAAAAAGTGTCATCCAGGCGACTATAAAGGAACATGGTGTGCTATTGTATTTCTCTAATTATACAAGGGTGTCATATAAAATAAATATGTAAGCTATGTTAATCTACAGTTCTGGACTTTAGGGGAGAATTGTTGCAGTGAACAGAGTTCATCATATTAATTGCAAAATCAATTGGCATTTAGTGGCCTGCAGAGCTGCTTAAATTGCAAATTAACAGAGGCATTTTAGCAGAAATCACAGGAGACAGCTGACAGTGGGGATGAATGCATGAATGATATGCAAACAATGAAAGAAAGGATCACCAATATGAATGTAAAGAATGAATGTATATTATCATTTTTACATTACAAGCTATAACCTGCATAAATTCAATTAGTTTAAAATACAGCAAATTGTTTTCTTAAATTATTCTTTTATGGAGAAAGTAGATGAAAAGGCAGAAGAAAATGACTGGTTTTATGTGTGACATGCACTTGGTGTTTATTTTTGGTGTTTATTTACTATAAGCCTGAGGCTGTTCAAGGAGGTGCTTCTAAAGCTATTCCTTCATTAGTAAGTAGTCACATTGAACTGGATTAGTTCTATAATGTAATCTTGAAGATGTTTCACCTCTAATCCAAGTAGCATTCTTGAGAATGTCAGGAACATATCCCATAATTTACTGTATATTCACATGGGTAACTCAGTCATTTTAATCCATTCACCATGGAGTGTGTCAAAGCTAATTTTTATCAGCCAAGAACTTGATAGGAGGTATGAAAGTTTGTGAAACCACCCTGTTCTAATTATATAATTATATAACCATGGTGCTATGAAGTCTGAGGCAAGTATTACTTGTTTGAATTAGATATCTGAAGTTGTAAAATCACTGGGGTAGAGATAGTAAAATGGCATTAAATGTTGGCACTATATAAATCCTGTATAATAATAATATAATAATTAAATGTGAAAGGCAGATGATGATAAAGGTCCCACCAATGTTTAGCAGTGGTTGTTCCAGTTCAACATAGCTGGTCTCTTTTATGCCACTTGTGAACTTTGTGTATTTTGTCTAAAATATGCAAATTATTGTCCTCAAAAGATGTCTATTTCTCTCCTTGTGTAGGAAAACTCTCTCCTGGCTTGAAGACTTCACCTTCCTATGCTGGGGCATCTGTTTGTTGAGAAATAGTTTTGTCTTCCCATCATACGGGTCTTTGCATTCTTTGATAAACTGTACAAGGGTGTGTGTCCCTACTCACCAAAAAGCCATTGAATATGTATTATAATCTTTATTTAGGATTTTATAAAATTAGTATGTTTAAATTTGTCATTAATAAATACCCATAAGACAAGGGAGCACCTACTGAACCTATTGATAAACTGTTCTATACAACCTACCACCCAAGAAAATGCTTTACAGATCTTCAATCTTTCCAAAATGACCTTGACACATGACCACTTGATGGTGTTGAAAAGGGGATTTTCCTTTGTACCAACACTTTTTGAATGGGTCACGGACATTAATCTTTTTTCCAGAAAACTGGCATTGAAGAAGGTATATAAAGATACGCCCACTCAAAATTCAGAGATAACTACATCTAGAGATATTGAGCTCTGAGACTACTGGAATCACTTGAAGCTGAGGGAAGAGGTTAAAACCATGAGGTGTAGGAACCTTTTTCAACATTTAAACCTAGGAGTGATTATACTCTACCATTCCCTCAGTAGTATTCAAATTTTTGTTAAGCTAGTAGAAAGAGACCTCAATATTTTATGGGAGAAAAGACACAAAAGAGGAAAGTCATTTAATATGACATATGCTGAGTGGATGGCTTTGGAGGAATTGCGTAAGAACAACGAGGTGATGATAAAGGCAGCAGACAAAGGAGGGAACACTGTCCTTATGGACAGAGCGTAATATTTGAAAATGTGATATGATATTCTCAGAAATGAGAATAACTATGAAGATTGAATACTAAGGAAGACTGTGCTTTTATTCTTAATGATCATCCAACAATTACTCACCAGCTTCCTATCCCTGAAGAAGTCACGTGATATGTGATGAGGTGATGCCAGCCATCTTACTATACTGAGGAGTGTGGATTGTGATTGAGCACCTGTTTCACCAATTGTTCAATCTGTGGAGGTGAGGGTGCACGCCTGGTGGTGGTGACACAGTGGAAACCAAGTGAAGGATCTTCTATCGCTTTTATCTATTGCTAAGTGGGACTTTTCACTGGGGACTGCCATTATATGTTTACTACTTTGTCATATTTCATTTTGTTTATGATAAGCACTTTATTTACTTGATCACATGGCTGAGACTAGTAGCTCAGCCGAGTGTTTACTATATTGGTTTATCCTTATGAATGCATATTCTATTTTGATCGCAATTTATTGATTGCACATTTATTTACACTTGTTGATTATTCATTAGCAGGTCAGCCTGTTGTTTACTGCATTTATTTATTTACATGATCTCTTTTTAACAATTTTCTAGTTTGAACACAGTTTAGTGCACTTAAACTGGAGTTTTTTGCTTGTAGCCTTTGGTGTTAGGCTCTGTTGGGTGCTTATTCATAAAATATTTTTTTTTTATATATATAATTTTTATATAATTTGTTACACCCATTAATGTGTTAACTTTTTCACTTGTTGGTACTAGACTGGTGCAACTATTTGAATTTGTTAGTTTATAGTGCAGCCCTCTACATTTCCACAATTGGTCAATTGAGTGATGGGCCACTTTTTGGACCTCACAGCTTTTTTAGGTTAGGTAATACATTCTTAGCAGTGCTTAAGACTTTCCATATTATTCATCCAACAATTGCCATCTTTTATGCATCACCAAAGGTTCATAAACATCAGCAAAAACCTCAAGGATGCTCAATAATATTGGGCAACCATAACTTAACTGAAGGGCCAGCAAATACATCCTGTAGACTATATTCTTCATCCATATGTCTATAGCCTCTCCTCATATGTTGAGGATATGAGAGATTTTGTGAATAGACTTATGGACATAACAATCGAGAATGATATATGGCTGGCTAGCCTTGATGTAGAACCTCTTTATAGCAATATGGGACTTGAGTAGGGGCTTAATGCATGTAAATTATTTTCAGAAGCAAGAGGTAATATCTTTAAAAAACACTCAGAATTCCTTCTGCAATTGCTAAGATTTATATTAGTACTTATTTTCTTTCTATGCATTGGAAAGAATTATAGGCAAAGCAAGGGTACCACAATGGGTTCATCAACAGGGTTGGCACCAACCTATGCAAACTTATTCTTCGGATGATGGGTGCATACCTTTGTATATGTGGAATAATTAGAATGTTATACTTTACATATTTTGCTATGGGTATGCTTCATTGATGATGTTTTCATTTTATGGCTTTTGAGCAAAACATGTAGGGCATTCTTTATGGTTTCTTTCTTTAAAGCACTGCTTTTGGGAGCACATGGTCACTTCTTCCCTGGATAATTTTTGTTGGCAAGGAGGATTGCATTTTTTTCGCAATATATGGTGACCCCACTAGCCAGCCAGGAATTTTTGGTGGATATGGTGATGTGTGGGGCTTGTCCAATAGTGGGGTAAGTTATTACTACATGGATGGGTGTACCCATACAACATATCTGTAGAGAAATAGATGTATTGAGGCTATTTAGGAGAGCGGTAACATGATAGGATGGATGGGATGTGTTTCCTTTTATGACACCAACAGATCCTTTCCCTCTGAGATAAAATGCCCAATGGACATTGTATCTGTATGTATACCACATACTATTTCTGTGCTATCAAATGAGTGTATTGATCTAAACCAGTATAATTTTTGTAAAATAGGGATTGCATATGCTGTGATTCAGTAGGTGCTCCCCTTGCCTTATGGGTATTTATTAATGACAGTTTTAAACATACTAATTTTATAAAATCCGAAATAAAGTTTATAGTACATATTAGAGGGCTTTGGTGCGTAGGGACATACAGTCTTGTACAGTTTATCATTTATTTGCCCCTGTAGTGTTTATATTAATAAACAGGCATTTGGTTGTTGAATATTCTTTGCATTCTTTACTACACTGCATTTACCTAGTTGATTTGCTTGTGTTTGAGTGTTGCGTCTTTTGGATGTACCAGCTTGGATTTCTGGGCTTGATAAAACACAGGGCTGCAATGTTTGTTAAAAGTCCTGCAGAGATTTTCTGACACTTCAGCCACATACATGATGACTATATTATATTATTCCATATGTTCTGCTTCAACTTAGAATGGGGTGGTTTCACAATCTTTACACCTTCCATTCTGTTCTTGAACAATCAAAATCGAGCTTGACATATTCCATGGTGACCTTGATGAGTTACCTGTGTTGATATAAAGGTTGGGAAATGTTTTTGACATTTATAAGAACTGAGAAAGAGTGTTGGATGAGTAGATAAAACAGGATTGTTGTATCTACAGTTAAAACCATTTGTTAGCGTCCATTAAGAAACACAGAAATCATGTACTGTGGAAGGAGGCCCTGAACCATGGACCCAGTGTGAAGCTGGTCAACCAGGACCCACCTAAACAGGTGCAACACTCACATTTTCATGAAGAGGAGAACTGAGGACTGAGGAGGTTGACAAGGAATTGGGTCAAACCCCAGTTTGCAGTGGAAACAAGTCTAGAAAAGGAACCTAAAAAAACAGGTCCTGGTGATAAAAAGGAAAACAAGCCAGTCTAGGAGGACAGCCTTAAGCATCTATACATCTGAACACAAGGGGTCAAAGAGCAAGAACTACATGTGTAATATTGGGATAGACAGCTACCTTGCTAAAAGAGACTTTTCTGGGAAGAACCCTGAATTTGGTTAGAACCATCACCTATGAAAGCTGTGAAGTGACTCCTGAATTCACCAAAAGTCTAGGATTAAGTTCCAAGAAGTCAGCATGACTGAAGTGGTAGGATCATGGGGTGCAACATAATCAAGGTAGGCAGGAAAAGGGGTTAGATACTAACTATAATTGTTACGGCATAAATCAACCCAGATGGCGCTGAAGATGAAACTAGATGCTCCCCACCACTAAGAATGTAAGAGGCACTTAAGAGGAAACCTGCTAAACAGGCAATCCTTCCTATCCTTGACCTCAAAAGCCACTAGACTAGAAATGCTCCTGATTATCCAGATCCAACAAAGCAGCGGCATTCACAGAGAAAGACCTTTGAAGTATACAGAAAAATCATCCCTAGAATCACTAAAAGAGTGTAAGCTGGGGTCACCCATAGCAGTGGAACTGTGCCAATCATGTCTAAATACAGACAGATTGTGACCACATAACAGTTATATAGCTAGGTTCAAGGTACAAGGCTGATACTTAAAAACTCAGGCAGCTTGTGGCTGATGAAGGTCAGAAGGTTGATGGACAGTAGGAATAGATCAGAGATCAGAGCTCCTTATTGTTTTTTGCAAAGCAGAAGTGGCAGTGGGTCAATGTTGTCTTTAAGCTGAATATCAGGAAAAAGAGATGCCAACTCTCAGTCCCTCATCATTAACCCCTTCCATGGTAAAACAAGCAATAGCGGAAAATTCAAAAGTCACACAATGGTGCAAATAACGAGGTGACTCCCAGTGCTTCAGTCTGACGAGCCTGCACCTGCATGGAGTTTATATGTCCTCCCTGTGCCTGCGTGGGTACTCTAGTTCAGATACTCTAGTTTACTCCCCCACTCAAAGACATGCTGGTAAATTAATTGGCTCTTGTCTAAATTGGCTCAAATATATGTATGAATGTATATTAGTGACCTTTAGATTGTAAGCTCCTTGAGAGCAGAGATTAATGTGAATGTACAATATAAGGGTAAAGCACTGTGTAAATTGTCGGCACTATATAAGTACCTGTAATATATAAATAAAGCTGATCTGAAGAACTGGCATGAAGAGAGTATGCCAACCAGTGATGTGGCAAGGAATCTTGATTGAAGTCAGTTTGAGCAATAAATTGAAGAAACAATCAACAACAGGATAGAAAAAAATGTAGGTTTTGCTCAGTAGAACTGAAAAAAGATGTATATACTCCTAGAACAGGGGTCTCCAAACTTTCTAAACAAAGGGCTGGTTTACTGTGCTTCAGACTTTAGAGGGGACATAATGTGGCCAATGGGAGTAAAAAAATGTCACATCTCTAGTATTAGGGGAAATATTAGTCCCTATTGTTGGTATCAGAGGGGGGGCATAGTGCCCCACCGTTAGTGTCAGTGGGAGGAATAGTGCCACACTGTTCACACTGGTGCAGGAATTATTGCCCATTGTTGTTGTCAGTTGGAGGAATAGTACCCCAAGGGCTGGGTAAAGGTATGCAAAGGGCCACATTCTGCGCCTGGGCCGTAGTTTGTCCAATCCTCCTGTAGGTATCAGTGTAACCCAAATGTATATGATTCCTGTGCCCCCCAATGGTCCAATGAACTGTGACTGACTGATGCTACCTATATCATGACCTGAATATATGAGAAACTTCACAGACCTATTCTTTCATTGCTAATTCATAGATTATTCTTACCCCTGCCCACCACAACCCTGTTTACTTCTGAATAAATTGTGAGAAGACAATTCAGTATTGCATGTCTCATGTACTCTACCAGGAGTTTCTAAACTTCATAGCAAAACAATTTCCCCTCCAACTTTTTCCAACCTCAATTCTTCTGCTTGACAAAAAAGTACAATAAAATATAGATATGTCTAATCTCCACATACTGTATTAAGTACATATCCTTTATGTGAAGATGAAAAGTAGGCTGAAATGATATACTTGTCTTCACTTTTTTCTGCATTTTTACCTTGTTCTTAAACATAGAGATCCAAAACCAGCCAAGAAGGTGGAGGAATGGTTTGGCAGTCATTCACATGCAATCAGAAACACCGCATGGGTAGTTACTAGTAGAACTTTATTGTAACTTTCTGTTCTATTATTAGACTTTCAATTAAGATGGTAGTGTATAATAACATGTCTATTATTTTGAATTAGGCAAAGTGAAAGTTGTTCTGTCCTGGTAGCCTGAAATGTTAAATGTATATACTGTATTCCTTCAATTGTGTAAAATAATTATTTACCTAAGGCTGCTTGAATGTACCACTTAACTTAAATTTGTATCCCAGGTTACACATACAATAGAATTTGGGATTGTAATTACCCTTGACAGCACAAAATACATTTCTCATTGATTTAGTACTGCATTTTCCTGTGCTTATATGAAGTTTGTTTACCCTTAGATCTTGGACACTACAAATTCATTTCCTTTACAGGTGTCAAGGGAATGTAGAAATTTAGCGTGTAGCTGTAACATCATTGATGCAAATTACTCTTCGCAATGAATCTAAACAGGAATGTTTATTGAGTGGGCTTCTTACTATGTAGCATTTCCTAATCAGTAATTACATAGTGATTTCTTTCACTCTTTCAGATAAGCGAGTGGAAGAGCATATATGATTCTTCTCACCCTAATGAGATGGAACTACCAGACCCATGGGAGGATCTTTTGACTGATTTTCAGAAATTACTGGTACTTCGCTGTGTAAGACCTGACAAGGTAAATGTATATGTGTTTTACGATTTTGTTTTTCAAAAACACGTCTAAGGAAACTCTAATAATGCTTTGCACTTAAAATACAAGATAGGGATAATATACTGTAAATAGATTTAGCCATAAAGACACCCTGTCACCAGGCCATTATTTCAAGTTTATGTTTATTTAACATATTTTGTGCATGTTATTTACCTGCAATGCTATAAGTTGGTGATTTACTGTGTGGCAAAATTGTTTTTGAATTAGGGGGTATTTTTTCACTTTTCAGAGGCAGTTGATAGGTGGCTCAGAGATGATATGCCACCTCCTGGATGTCTGTTTTGACCAAAGAAAACCCAGAGCATCGTGCTGCATGCAACTCCATTACACGAGGTTGTAGTGTGGTCCTGTGTACTTGAATGTGTTGCATGTGGTCGCATTAGGTTCCATCTGCCAAACAAAATATTATGTATCATTTTGCCACACTGAAAGCATTGTAATTTGTACTACCATGGCTACTGGCTATGTTAACTTGCGGCTTGGTGAGCAGGAAGCAGTAAAACCATGGCTCAATCACCTGTTTTTACCCTCACTCAACCGCCCATGTAAACAAGGCAATAATGTGAAAATACAACTCAAAATACAATCTCACTAGAAATATACTATAATTTCCCTTTAAATAAAGAACAGGAGCAATTAAAGCAGAACATTAAAAATTAATCTTCCAATAAAAAATTAAATAAAATGAAGCTTTTGCATAGTTGCTGTGCATCCAGCAAACCAATGCAGGCAGACAATGCATTTTAATCAGGGGTGGGGCATTCATTTAAATGGGCATGGTCTACAAATGGCATATTTTTATTCTATTGTACAGTCATAAAAGGGACTGAAACACAGCCAAGAATGTATTGACATGGGAAGATTTATTATAATAGGGACAGAAACACAGCCAAGTCGGTATTGCTCATTAGTAAAAAAAATCAGGGGCGGACTGACCATTTGGAAACTCGGGCACTGCCCGAGGGCCCGGGGTCAGTAGGGGGCCCCATGAGATGCCCCTGGTACCTTTTTCATAGGCTTTTTTGAGTTTGGGCAAGGACACAGGGGCCCCATGATCCCCTATTGCCCGGGAGCCCCATGAGTTGTCAGTCCGCCCCTGTGTTATATAACTCTATTTTGCTAGCTACAACCAACAGTCTATTTAAAGTGTTGCAACCCAACAGCTCTTGAAGGGAATATAGTAATAAATACAAATTTCACTGCAAACACATTTGGCATAAATTTGACATGGACCTTCCTGCTGAGTACTGCAATGCCTGTTGGGACTGCTGATGGGTTGAAGGCTTTTGTAGGTGGCAAAAATCTAGTGTATTAAAACTAGTTAGGAAGGATTATACTTTGGTGAATTCTGAATATTGTAGAGCAAAGGTGAAAATCTTTTGCATGTATATATCCAAAAGGGAAGCGATGATGCCCAGGCCTGGTGCAGAAGTACTACCTGTACCCCTCTGTTTGAGATCCTGGATAACTGCTGTCCTTTGCTGCAGTATTTATACATCGGTTGCATGCAATATCTTGGCCCTCCTTCTGCTGTTCTTGTACACTAGGTTATGAAATAAAGATCGTAAGGCAAATATTCCCTAGCACTATTGACTTAGATAAGTTGCCTCATCTGGTCCTCAGGCAGGAGGTTACTTGACATCCAGTATGGTGTCTACACTTACAATGAAGATCAATGGGTTGTGGGTTGACACTCCAAGAACAAAATAAGGAGTAACCTATTGTGAAAAGACATAATCATTTACATGGCTTAATATGATAATGAAATAACATTTTGACTACTTGCCATGACTGTTTGCCCGCTGATTTGAAACATTTAGAGGAAATCTTACTAAGCTTGTAAGATCTCCAATAATTGGGAATGCAGCTTGAGCAAATCCAAGCGCTCAGAAGACTCACTGCTAGATTCCATGAGTGAGATAAGGAATGCAAACAATATGTGTCCGTATCTCCATCTGAAATAAAGGTTTAAAGAATAATGATACATTAAACACCAAAGCTGCCAAAGCAATCCTCAATGAAGCACGATATTAAGGAGCTGTTAATGAGCACTAGTGTGCTGTGGCCAACTTCAGGATTGGCAGTGGTAGCATTGTTTGAAAATACTAAAATGAGCATTGGCTGCCATGTTGATTAACTCTGATGCTGAAATCTGAATTCTCTTTAACAACTCCAGCCTGCAGAAACTGTAATGATATATTTAAATGTGCAGGCTACAATAAAGATTGCTATTTCCTAGACAAATCTGTCTGCCTATGAAATATCTTGGTATTGTGTGAGTCTGAATGTGTAGCATTGGCCCAATGCACTACTGATAACAAACTACCAGAGGTCTGCCATATTAGGCTGCTCACATTACACTTGTGAGACCTCCACACTGCTGGGAGTTGCCCCCTGAATGCACCATCCAGCACACTGCTTTGCAAGGTGACTCCCCTCACGTTTCTATGTGCTGTCTATGTCATGGGGCATGAAGCAAGGGTGTGGAGATCAGAACATTCTGCTGTGTGCTGCAGAGAGGATGAGCCTGTGGAAGGGATTCTGGGACCCAATTCAAGACAGCCATGGCAGGACAGCTTACTAAAAAATGGGAATGTCCTGGCAAATTCGGGACAGTTGATATTTAACTATGCTTTTGTTGCAATATTCACATTCAGTACAGCAGTACTTCCACCAAAAAATGCCCTCTGATGGCCAGCAAAATTCAACCCACATTTCCTAAACCAGGGGTTAATGGATAAATTTTGCTTTGAGATTGAGGCTTCTGTATCATTTCAGCATGATATGATTCACAACAACATGCCCCCTTACATCAGAGTCATCTTTAGGTCAGAGTCCACATCAGAGTTCCCCCTTACATCAGGATGCTTCTTTTATCAGAGTCCACGTCAGAGTCCCACCTTCCATCTGGATCCCCGTCAGAGTCCCCATTACATTGGCTGTGGGCCAAATAAAATTTTGTAGTAGGCAGTGTGTGGCCATAGACCCCTGCTGTAAATCCAGACAGTCCTGGACCTGCCCCAGTCTGTGAATGAACGATGAAAGCAAAAGCAGTACAGTGTAAAGCTCATCTCTCTGTCACTGTTTGTCTTCATATCAGCATGCTCCTTGTCAGCACATAAACTGATTGGTTATTTAATGACATATTAATGATTGCAGAGCCTATTGTATCTGACTGCAGTTCAGCCTTACATAGGAGAACAGTATAAATAGATTTCTGCAGTGTACAACAACCATTCAGGCTTTTGTATCTTATTCAAGCTATAAAATAAAACAAATACCAAAATTGTTGTTGATTACAACAGCTATGCCAGTTATCAACCAATGTTTCTGAATTCCACAATATTTCATTGATATTATGTAGCCTAAACACTTACACGTTGTAGAAAATGGGTCTCAATCCATGGGTATGAAAATGAAAGCTTAACACATATTACAGACAAAAAATAAAGAAAAGGCTGCTTGCGCTGTTATAGGTCCCCTTTTAAAAAATATTTTGTTTGGAAGTGGACACAGCTTCTACAATAAATAGAAAAGTACAACAGCTGATCCTTTCTTTTAAGGAGCAGCAAAGGACATAATGAAAATTTCATGTGCAAGGAATGGAAAATTTAAGTGAAATATATTTTTGACAAGAGAAAGCAGCAGGTCCTTCTCAAATCATGCCAGCTCTTTTTAATGGTGAAGACTGACACTCAGGAACCCTCATTGCTTTTATTGTACTTTCCAAAAAATATTACAGCAGGGAAGAAACAGCAGATGTTGATTCCCAATATTTTATAGCAGCTCAGTGGTACCTCTCTTCGATGCAGCCAAACTTTCTGGGGGGGGGTACTTTTGAAGAGTAAATAATTAGGTCAGATCTATTAAATAGGAACAGAACTTCAACTAATTTGAAGGGACCTCAGACTGTGTGTCTTTGCTGTGTCCAATATGTGACTAATATCAATAAATTAACTCCATAGGACATTTACTAAGCCGCAGAAATGAAGAAGCACTGTGATGCATTTCCTTCAGGGAGGATTACAAGCTATTTCACCTTTCTATTTGTTCTGTTTCTATGCAAGCTTAACTGGGATTGTTTTGCTGAAATAAAGTGATAAAGAGTGTTGTGCTGAGAGTACATACAAATATATGAGATCTATTAACCTTAAGCTGCCCATGGGCATTAGATGACAGTTTCCTAATCTTGCTGTCTTTGAATAGATCAGGCCACAATCTCTTGTCTATGGACCCTGCAAAAAATTATAAAATTAATCCCCAGGATCAAATTAATTTTGTATGAAGGTTTCAAGGATCACAGATCAAGGGTTACCGAGGGAGCACATAGATGAGAGAGGCCAGCTGATGCCCCAGGTATAGCCGTCCATCACTTGTCCCCAGATATCAACCACCACACTGGCCAGTTATAGTGAGAACTCCAAAGCCCCACATTTTGGACACAAGAAGCAGCCAAAAAAAAACAATATAATACATGTGCACGCCAATACCTGAACTGCTACCACTCATAAATTACAGACCAGAGATGAACTGTGTTTTTGATACTTTTAGTCTAAACACTCTGTATTCTAGCAGACTAGCACACAAGACTTTGCAGACCAGGCGCAGTGCTCTCACTAGCAGAGATGTGTTAGCTAAGCCAAACACATGCCACTACCACCAGCTGCCACTAGGGTGTGACCACCCAAAATCTAGCTGGCTGGATACACATGTACAGATGCATATCCTATGTAAAATCTGGTGCACTCTAATGGTTGGGTGGTAGTCAAGTGATTGCCATGTGCTTCTGAGATTTTCAGGCTATTCTGTGAGCAGAGATCCTCAAGCAGTAACCTTTCCCACTGCCCGCACACATGCATTAGACACACCCATTGGCCATACTATCTTCTACATATGAATAAGCATTCCGATTGGACATCTTGTTCCCTGTCTGCCAACCTCTGCAATTGCAGAAAACTTGAGGCCACAGTTATACTAGGCAATCTCACACGAATTAGCATTGATAATACAATACAATTACATGCAACAGTCTCTACAGATTTGTGCATTCTCTATAGCAATTAAAAAACAGTTTATAATTTTTTTATATTTAATATCCCTAGGCATGCAGCGCAAAGATGATTACAAAAAAAACTACAAAAAGAATATTAAGGAGTTAGGCATACATACTGTACTATCAAACAAGATTAGAATAAAAGGGGTAAACTTACAGAAATTAATAAAGAGTTAAATACAAAATGTGGAACTTCACAGTGGCTAAGTGGTTAACTAAGGTTGTTGGTCTGAACCCCAACCACGACACTATCTGCTTGGAGTTTGCAAGTTCCCCTTGTGCATGCGTGAGTTTCCTCTGGGTACTCCAGTTTCCTCCCACACTCCAAAGACATACTGATAGGTTAATTAACTAAGGTTAATTGGATCCTGTCCAAATTGGCCCTACTATGTGTATGTATGAATGTGAGTTAGGGGCCTTAGATTGTACGCTCCTTGAGGATTAGAAAATGATGTGAATGTACTATATACTGTATACGTAAAGCGCTGAGTATATTGACAACGCTTTATAAGTACATGTACTACATAAATTCCCACCACATTAAAGACCCCCCTAGGTATGGTGAAATTTGGTTTCAGATCTCCACTGCTATACCATAAAGATCAAAAGTTCCTACCCACTCTGAGGATGGATGGGTCTTGACCATAGAGGGATAGAATTTCAAAAGAAAGTCATATGAGAATTCTTAGAACATTTGAATTTTTTTTAAAGATTTTGTTTGCTTTTAACATTTGATTTTGGAATGAATGGACCTTACCAAACAAAAGCCACATACGCTGTTAGAAATGTGTTCGTTTAAGAAATAATATCCATCCTGCTCCTTCAATTTTCTTGTCACTGCGGTAAAAAATGAACATCAATTTCACTCACTAACAATTAGGAAAACAAACTTTCTTTGAATATTCTTTTCCTAACAATCTTTGCTCAAAATGCCATCTATGGCCAGCTTAATACAAGAAAGATTTTGTAATAATACTGTTCAAAACCTCATACCCGTGTCCAACTATGAGTTATTTATTGGAAAGTGAGATAAATGGTTTCAGCTGGTATCCTGCTATGTGTACAGTACTGATTATCTATGCCAAAAACTAAAGAGTAAATGAAGAGAAAAGTCTTCATTATAAAAATGTGGGGTTTTTTTTAGTCTAGAAAATTATATATAAAACAAATATACAAAAGACAATACATATCCCCTTTATAATGTATATCCAGACTTTTTTTAGTTTTGAATAGAGTGGGTAAGGGTTAGAATCCCGGTAAGGTTTTTTTCTGCTATCTGGGGCTATTAGAGAGATTTGCCCTCGCTACTTGTTGACAACATTCGACTGGACAGAAAGAACAAGTGCAGTCACACTCAAATTACATTAAGTTAAACTCAAATCTAGCCAACATTTTTTTCTATTTTAGGATAGATTTTCTACAGAGTTTAGTGAATGGGGTGAAATGGGGTGATTTCCATCATCCAATCATGTTCAAGCAAATGCTGTTTTTTATTTTCCCTGCACCTGATTGGGTATTCTATTTAGTGGAACTGCATTTGCCAAGTGCACAGTCTATTAGCCTTTAGTAAATCAACCCCAGTAACTGCATTTTCAGTCCTATAGGAAAAAGGGGGTTATAAATATTAAATTTTTTCCTTGGATGAGGAGACAGCATTCAGTAATAAACCCACTGTTGTCTTTTAGTTACTAGAACGCTATGGTTTATTATTTTGCATATATGAATGAAGTTTTAAATTCAGAAAATTAAAAAATGTCAGAGCCAGTATGGCAAATAAGATACTTTGACCAAACCATAGAACATTTCTGATAGATGGGAGCTTTTATTGCCTCTTCTGCATGGAGGTCATAACAACATTATGCATTATACAGCTTAGTTTTAAAATTTATACACAGAGGTGACATTTATCCTTGGAATATATGAGCATATCTAATTATCCAGAAATACTTGGTTACTGCTATCAATGTTACCGATAGCCTCAAATTATACTACCAATTATACTATGTTTAATGTCAGCTAAGTGTTGACAACCACTGACATGTCTAGCAACTGCAAGGAGGCCTATGTTGTCCGCTATAATTACAGTGACACAGGCCCACCCTTGCTGATGTGTATTTAATACACTATTTTTTAGGTTGTGTACACATTATCTCATTTACTACTTTGAAGGAGGTAGTAAGTAGTGTCTCTCTCCATCATTTATACATCTTTTTTTTTTGAGCCAATGCTAAGGGTTAATAGGATCATATTTTTTCCTAAACAACTGTGACAATTCCTTATTCCTTTTTCTTAAGATTTGATATATTCTGAGAGACTTTTGGTCTTTAAATTACATTACAGATTAAATTCAAACTTTCCTCATTAAATCCCACTCAAACCCACTAGGAGACAGGGAAAGTGCTAGGACAAAGACTTACTCTCAATTTGAAAGGAAGTGAGAGTCCTGTGTACAGCCTAGGCCTAGGATCCAAAAGTTTGCACAGGGACATAGGGATTAATCAAAAGGCCAACACAGATACCTAAAGCACCACATAGTTGTTTTGAACTGTCTTGTATTGGTTTTAAGGTACTATAGTACCGATCAAGGAAGTACAGGCTTTTACACAAATAGGAGGTAAAAAGAATATGTCTACTCAATTACAGATGTAAAAATGTGTACATAGAATTAAAAATAAGAATAATAAGTACAGAGAAAATATTAAATCTAGCCATACATAATCAATCAACCCTAAACTATCTATTATTCCTAGGTGAAACATATAAAAATAATATACACAAAGTAATAAATCATATACCTAATTATTACTTAGCATTGACTCAGGGTCTTCAATCAGTTCTGAAGGTTGATGTAGGATTCTATTACAGTCAAGATGGAGTTCTCACTTGATCAGATAACAATCTCATTCCATTGTTTGCAGCTCTGTGTGTTCTTCACAAAAACATGGGTCATATCCCTTCCTGCCTCTATCCATTTCCTGATATCACTTCCTGGTTTACCAGCTTTTTGAGACCAGCAAGGCAAGTTCATTAGCATTTAAATATAAGAAGGGCAGCTAACAACTAAGAAACTATGTTGTTTAGATGGTGGCTAAAAATTATATTCCATAGTTAGCATAAAAATGATTGAAATGGTCGTAGCCATATAATAATGCCATATTTTAGCACTGTTTTTGCCTAAGGAATTTTTAGGCCAGGTGAATTTCACTTTAACCACTTGAGCCCCAGAGGATTTACCCCCCTTAATGACCAGGCCTTTTTTTGCTGTTTGGCGCTGCACTAATTCAAATGATAATTGCGCGGTCATGCAATGCTATACCCAAACAAAATTTACGTCCTTTTTTTCACACAAATAGAGCTTTCTTTTGGTGGTATTTGATCACCTGTGCGCTTTTTATTTTTTGCGCTATAAACAAAAAAACCACGAAAATTTTGAAAAAAAACAATATTTTCTACTTTCAGCTATAAAAAATATATCGTAAACTCAAAGTTAGTCATAAATTTAAGCCAAAATGTATTCTGCTACATGTTTTTGGTAAAAAAAATCCCAATAAGTGTATATTGATTGCTTTGTGTGAAAGTTATAGCGTCTACAAACTATGGTATAGATACTGTAATTTATGCCTTTTTTTGCTATACAGCGCTGCACTAACTCAAATGATAATTGCGCGGTCATGCAATGCTGCACCCAAACGAAAATTACGTCCTTTTTTTCACACAAATAGAGCTTTCTTTTGGTGGTATTTGTTCACCTGTGCGCTTTTTATTTTTTGCGCTATAAACAAAAAAACCACAAAAATTTTTTAAAAAAACAATATTTTCTACTTTCAGCTATAAAAAATATATCGTAAACTCAAAGTTAGTCATAAATTTAAGCCAAAATGTATTCTGCTACATGTTTTTGGTAAAAAAATCCCAATAAGTGTATATTGATTGCTTTGTGTGAAAGTTATAGCGTCTACAAACTATGGTATAGATACTGTAATTTATGCCTTTTTTTGCTATACAGCGCTGCACTAACTCAAATGATAATTGCGCAGTCATGCAATGCTGTACCCAAACGAAAATTACGTCCTTTTTTTCACACAAATAGAGCTTTCTTTTGGTGGTATTTGATCACCTGTGCGCTTTTTATTTTTTGCGCTATAAACAAAAAAACCACAAAAATTTTGAAAAAAAACAATATTTTCTACTTTCAGCTATAAAAAATATATCGTAAACTCAAAGTTAGTCATAAATTTAAGCCAAAATGTATTCTGCTACATGTTTTTGGTAAAAAAAATCCCGTGCATTAGCGGGCAAACTGGCGCTATCTAGGAGGGGCGCTAACACTATCGGAAATCACCAGTGACACTAATACAGTGATCAGTAAAAATCTGTTCACTGTAATCAATGACACTGGTGACAGGGCAGTGAAGGGGTTAACTGGGGGGGGGGGGCGATCAAGGGGTTAAATGGGATTTCTGGTGCACTAGCGGGCAAACTGGCGCTATCTGGGAGGGGCGCTAACACTATCGGAAGTCGCCAGCGACACTGATACAGTGATCAGTAAAAATTGGTTCACTGATCAGTGACACTGGTGACAGGGCAGTGAAGGGGTTAACTGGAGGGGGGGGGTGATCAAGGGGTTAAACGGGATTACTGGTGTACTGGCGGGAAATCTGGCGCTATCTGGGAGGGGCGCTAACTCTATCGGAAGTCGCCAGCGACACTGATACAGTGATCAGTAAAAATCGGTTCACTGATCAGTGACACTGGTGACAGGGCAGTGAATGGGTTAACTGGGGGGGGGGAGATTAAGGGGTTAAATGGGATTACTGGTGTACTAGCGGGCAATCTGGCGCTATCTGGGAGGGGCGCTAATACTATCGGAAGTCGCCAGCGACACTGATACAGTGATCAGTAAAAATTGGTTCACTGATCAGTGACACTGGTGACAGGGCAGTGCAGGGGTTAACTGGGGGGGGGCGATCAAGGGATTAAACGGGATTACTGGTGTACTGGCGGGCAAACTGGCGCTATCTGGGAGGGGCGCTAACTCTATCGGAAGTCGCCAGCGACACTGATACAGTGATCAGTAAAAATTGGTTCACTGATCAGTGACACTGGTGACAGGGCAGTGCAGGGGTTAACTGGGGGGGGGCGATCAAGGGGTTAAACGGGATTACTGGTGTACTGGCGGGCAAACTGGCGCTATCTGGGAGGGGCGCTAACTCTATCGGAAGTCGCCAGCGACACTGATACAGTGATCAGTAAAAATTGGTTCACTGATCAGTGACACTGGGTGACAGGGCAGTGAAGGGGTCAACTGGAGGGGGGGGGCGATCAAGGGGTTAAACGGGATTACTGGTGTACTGGCGGGCAAACTGGCGCTATCTGGGAGGGGCGCTAACTCTATCGGAAGTCGCCAGCGACACTGATACAGTGATCAGTAAAAATTGGTTCACTGATCAGTGACACTGGGTGACAGGCAGTGAAGGGTTTAACTGGAGGGGGGGGGCGATCAAGGGGTTAAACGGGATTACTGGTGTACTGGCGGGCAATCTGGCGCTATCTGGGAGGGGCGCTAACTCTATCAGAAGTCGCCAGCGACACTGATACAGTGATCTGTAAAAATTGGTTCACTGATCCGTGACACTGGGTGACAGGGCAGTGAAGGGGTTAACTGGAGGGAAGGGGGGCGATCAAGGGGTTAAACGGGATTACTGGTGTACTGGCGGGCAAACGGGCGCTATCTGGGAGGGGCGCTAACTCTATCGGAAGTCGCCAGCGACACTGATACAGTGATCAGTAAAAATTGGTTCACAGATCAGTGACACTGGGTGACAGAGCAGTGAAGGGGTTAACTGGAGGGGGGGGGCGATCAAGGGGTTAAACGGGATTACTGGTGTACTGGCGGGCAATCTGGCGCTATCTGGGAGGGGCGCTAACTCTATCGGAAGTCGCCAGCGACACTGATCAGTAAAAATCGCTTCACTGATCAGTAACACTGGTGACAGGGCAGTGAAGGGTTAACTGGAGGGGGGGGGGGGATCAGGGGGTTAAATGTGTCCTAGAGTGTTCTAACTGTAGTGTAGTGCTTGTGTACTCACTTTTTGGATGTCTTCTTCTCTGTCTGGAACGGAATGTGTCCAGGCAGAGAAGAATGACATCATATCCTGCCCTGTGTATGTCAACACAGGACAGGATAGGACAGGGACCGATCATGTGATTTCAGCCAGATATACTGATACAGTGATCAGTAAAAATTGGTTCACTGATCAGTGACACTGGGTGACAGGCAGTGAAGGGTTTAACTGGAGGGGGGGGGCGATCAAGGGGTTAAACGGGATTACTGGTGTACTGGCGGGCAATCTGGCGCTATCTGGGAGGGGCGCTAACTCTATCGGAAGTCGCCAGCGACACTGATACAGTGATCTGTAAAAATTGGTTCACTGATCCGTGACACTGGGTGACAGGGCAGTGAAGGGGTTAACTGGAGGGAAGGGGGGCGATCAAGGGATTAAACGGGATTACTGGTGTACTGGCGGGCAAACTGGCGCTATCTGGGAGGGGCGCTAACTCTATCGGAAGTCGCCAGCGACACTGATACAGTGATCAGTAAAAATTGGTTCACAGATCAGTGACACTGGGTGACAGGGCAGTGAAGGGGTTAACTGGAGGGGGGGGGGCAATCAAGGGGTTAAACGGGATTACTGGTGTACTGGCGGGCAATCTGGCGCTATCTGGGAGGGGCGCTAACTCTATCGGAAGTCGCCAGCGACACTGATCAGTAAAAATCGCTTCACTGATCAGTAACACTGGTGACAGGGCAGTGAAGGGTTAACTGGAGGGGGGGAGATCAGGGGGTTAAATGTGTCCTAGAGTGTTCTAACTGTAGTGTAGTGCTTGTGTACTCACTTTTTGGATGTCTTCTTCTCTGTCTGGAACGGAATGTGTCCAGGCAGAGAAGAATGACAACATATCCTGCCCTGTGTATGTCAACACAGGACAGGATAGGACAGGGACCGATCGTGTGATTTCAGCCAGAAATCACTGGCTGAAATCTAATGATTGATCCCTCCTGGATCAAATAGTGTCACCCGCGGGTCGGTGGGAGCGCGCGCGCGCGCCCCCTGCCGGCGAAAGTGTCGGGAGCGCGGAACCCGTTTTTAAACGTGGTTTTGCGCTCCACTGCCGCCCTGCACACGTAAATACACAGTGGCAGGGCGGCAAGCGGTTAAACATGAAAGTGACTCAATGTTTCCTTCCACAAAGTCAAAATGCTAAATCTCCTGCACTAGGGAGTGGGCTTGAGGGTCAGAATGGATTATGGCTTCCGACTGGCTATCATAGATGACACTCGCCTTGCTCCCCTCAACGGACTGGGGATGTCCAAAAACACTGTAACTGAAAAAAGCAAAAAAGAGGGTGCACTGGCCTATTGTATAAAAGTGGTAAGTAATGTACTCACAAAAGATGAGTGAGAGAAAGGCTCATCATTAACAACAGCACCATCAAATCCACAAAAAATCATATCCCATCACAGGATAAATGGACATCCAGCAGGCTAACGCGTTTCAAGGACTTGCCTCTTCTCCTTCTGCAAACACTGTATCCAGAAATGATGTAGAAGTCAACACAGCAGGGGACCAGTAGATTGACACTGCTAGATGTGTAAGTTTCTGAAGAGACTTCAGCAGAGATTTCTCAGAGTAGCATCAGCTGGTGTGAGAAGCAGGTTGTTTGAGTACTTACTATATCTTTTTGCATGGAGAGATTTTTTTTTTGGGGGGGGGGGTCTTTGCATTATCTTTGCATTATCACACTTACCGCTAATAGTATCAAGTTTCATTCCAATACCATTATGCATTACAATTGCTGGTACCACTGTGTATTCTGGAGCTGTCATATTTAAGTAGTTTCACATTTCATAAATAATGTGAAACTACTTAAAGACTGGGAATTGAGACTAGGAATTGATGGCTGTATTTTCAACAGGTCAACTGATTTCTACTCAGGAACATACAGTAAGGGTCACAACTCAGCAAAGTAAAGATGGGTTATGTGTTTGTTTTTTCTCATGTCATCTACTTTACAAATTGATGAAGCATGTTAGTTAATGCTGTTAGAATATTGTTTCTTTCATGCAAATGCCTGCTTTAAGTAAATGATGCATGTGTTTGTTATACATAATAAATAATGCATTTTTTCTGTTCTTTATAGATTATTTCTGCGGTCCAGCAATTTGTGACTGATAAGATGGGTCCCACTTATATAGATCCTCCAACCTTTGACCTGCAGCATAGTTACAAGGGCTCTACCTTTAATACACCATTGATATTTGTGCTGTCTTCTGGTGCCGATCCTTTAGAATTATTAATGAAATTTGCAGACGAAAAAGGTGATGATTAAATTCTATTTTGTACTATAAAGTAGTTACCTATACTCTAGATATGGGCAAAATAGAGAAATCTAGAACATATCATTTAGTGCCTAATAGGTGATGATGAGCAATTTGGCAACCAAAAGATTTCATATATCAATATAAAATGTTCAGAGCACATCTCAAATGTGAACCTTATTGCTACATTAGCATTCAGGGATAAATATGTTTAACCCATTCAATATAACCTTCACATGACTGTGGCTCTGAGATGTTATTTTTTTTCATACAGTGTCGAATTATTATTCAAAAGTATCAAAATGTGTAGTAAAACATGACTTTCATGAATCTTTTATATACAAGGAATTCCGTCATCATCTTTAAGCAATTTAACTGCTGTACAGCGTACACTATTAGATGACTGTGACCACCTTGCCAGCTATACTGCAACCCCAGTCTGCTGCTGCAGCCTCATAAAAACAAAAGTTGGCAGTAGCTAGGCTCAAGCACTTTCTTGGGAATGGAAGCAGTAAAGTGAATCTGTTACTTTGCCTGCATGGGTTTTCTTTAAGACAATAACTTCATTACCTCTGTGTATTTGTGAATAAACATTACAGACAAATTAAATATGTAAACATCATAAACTACAACATATTGGATTCCTGGCAAATTATCTGAAATATATAATCAATAAGCAGGAAGAATGTTCACATTTTGATATATACCTTGTAGAAAGATTTCACATTTTAGAAATCATTTGAAGTTCTGCATTAATTGCTCTCAGTGTGGTCAAATCGTCATAGAGTTCATACTATTAAATAAAGATATACTTATTTTTCAAGCAGCAAACACATTTTACATTGCCATGTCGTTTTTGAACAGTCTAGGTAATTAACAGAAAAACCATGCAAAACCTTGTATTTGTTAAATGTGGAACCTCCTTTACTGGCAATGAATGACCTTAAGCATACACTTTCTTCAACTTCTCATCAGACTGTGAGGCATGATGACTTATTCTGGTCTATTATTGTGTGCAAACTTGTTTCAATATAGAATAAACCACACCCACCTACGAAAGATAAAGTCCCTTTGACCGTACAGTATATCCTTCCACCCTGGAAGTAGACAATAAATATAAACCTTTTCCGGTCACCCTGAATATAAACAGTGTCGGTCACCGTGGATATAAACCAAATACCCCAATGTTCAATATAATGTTGCTTTTTCAATAGAAATCCATGCACCCTAATAAATCTTCACATAGTCCACCAGTACTTAGTGCTCCATCAATTCTTTGTGTTCATCAAACCAATACGTCCTCTTCTATTCATAGTACTTCGAAGCAAATAAACTAAACATAGTGCATTATCCTTAGATGCAAATGATATTAGTGCATGTGTATCACAATCAGTATCACCGTGATCATCTATACATCCAGTGATAAGATTCCTTCCCTTGCCCAAATTCCTGAACAATTGCTTTATGTTCCACAATCCTAAACACTGTGAATATGTGCCATGCCACACTGCAAATAGCGGTCATACAGTGCAATCAATCAAGTGTGCAACCTAAGAGCGACCCATAAGAGCTTACTTATAATATACTATAACAAAAGGTATAATTTACTGCATAGGACTAATTTTCACCACCAATTGGACTAGACTGTCAGTCATTAGAATTGTACCGCAATTGTATTGTTAGTCATTAGTTGATTGATTAAGCCTCATACTTGCAGACACTATGCGCATGACTTAGGCTAGGTCCACACCTATGCAATTGCTGTGGCTCATATTTGCGTGGGCACAACACCCCATTGATTTGAATGGACTGCTGTACCTTCAGGAAATGCTGGAAAAAGGTCCCTACATCTTTTTAAAATCATAGTTGCACAGAAATTGCTAGAGGCCTGAGTACCATGCATCAGAAAATGTGTTGCATTTTCAGATGTGTGAAGTGCCATTAAGAATTAATGGTAGCCTCGTGTGTCTGCCAAATAGCAGCGTGGTTTGCCTGCAGGTGCCAGTGGATGTGGTAAAGCATGCAAATTAAATGCATTTCCACACCCTTCTCTGCAAGTGGCATCATACCCAGCAATAGGGACCAGTGTCTTGTAAAAGGGTAGAACTATTGATTTATCCCTTGTATATTTTATTGCATGACAGCATTCAGCTCGCTTTGCTAGCTTCAGCTTGGCATTGCATGCTACTGCTGAGCCTGTGATTCTCAAGGATCCCAAAATCTTTTCCATCTCTGATTGCCCGAAGAAGCCCCTTTAGATTTTTCTATAATGAACCTTATCTGCTATGCGGCTGCCTATCCCTTAGTTCTATGATGGTCCTCCTGTAATGTTGCTATACCCTTTGCCGAATATATTGCCTTGCATAGCATGGCATCATCAGCAAACAACAAAATTGAACTCTTAACCTCCCTGGCGGTATTCCCGAGTGTAGCTTGGGGTAAAGTTTCAGTACCACAAGCGGTAACCCCGAGCTACACTAGGGATTACCCTGCAGCATTGCTCAGGGATACCCTCCATCACTTACCTTGTCCTGTGCTCCCGCAATGTCCCCCTGAGGTGTCCCCAGCCATCTCCTCCGGCCGATTCCAGGTTCCGTTCCCTGCGAGCGTCGGGGACGGAACGGCGGGAAATTCAAAATACACTAAAATCACATAGTAAAACATTACTGTATCCAACCATTTCACATACATTTTGTCCCTAGTGCTTTGTCCTGTGCCCTGCTTGCAATTTAGTTTGATTACATTATTGAATTAAATTTATTATTATATTGTTATTTTTTATGATTATTTATTATATTATAATTTATGATTTCGTGTTTCAAATGTTATCATACCGGGATGTTTATAAGACTCTTGTTCGGAGTTATTCCTAAGAATTACAGGCCTACAATAAAAAAAACAACATATTTCCATGCAAAAAAATGTACCGTTTTGAGCACAGAAATACTGATATAATCAGACTGCTAGGGAGGTTAATTCACCAAACTCAATATAATTAACCACTTCAAGTCCGGACACTTTCACCCCCTTCCAGTCCAGGCCAATTTTCAGCTTTCACTTTGAATGACAATTGCACGGTCATGCAACACTGCACCCAAATGAATTTTTTTTTGAGACAGATAAAACTTTATTTTGGTGGTATTTATTCACCACTGGGATTTTAATTTGTTTTTCTATATAAATGAAAAAGTTCAAAAATTTTTTTTAAAAAGTGTTTTTCTTATGACATTTTGCAAATAAATAATCTTTCTTCATAAATCTTGGCCAAAATTTATTCATCTATCTTTTTAAAAAAAAATTAAAACCCAAATTAGTTTATAACCAAAAATTATAATTTTTCAAAATGTGTTTTTACATTTTTATTTAATTTTTTTATATTATTATTTATGTGGGTTTTTTTTTAACATACTGTCACCCTAGCAGTACAGTGTCACCATATTGACACTCTACTACTTGTAGGGGGTGATGAATATTTTTTTTCTTTTTTTACACTGATTGCTTTTACACCCATAAAGACTGTAAAAGCAATAATTGCTCCTTCTCTGGCTGCATTCCTGCAGCCATTAAGCAATACTGAGCGAGCTGTGAATGGTCACAGCTTGTCACATGGTACAAGGCTGTTGTGAATAGCCTTGTACCATGTTGCCTCTGTGATAATTCACAGATTTCACAAGTAGTAAGCAATGATTATTTACTACTATTCATGTGATCACTGATTGGCCAATCAGTGTTCACATGAATAGAGACCTCACAGAGAGGTCCCGTACAGCGATATGAGTTCCGCTGTTTCCCAGGGAGCCCACACAGGCAATGGATGCGGGGCAAAATTTAGAGACGTCCACCCGCATCGGCAGCACTCCTGTCCGGCCGTTTATCGAAATGGGCTGGACAGGAAGAGGTTAAAAAACATGTTAAAACAGTATAGGCTTTAAGACAGAACCGTGAGGCACACCATTCAGAACTTTAGACCATATGACAAGAACCATTTATCAACACTAGTGGACATCTTGACCAGGGGTGGACTGACAACTCGTGGCCCCCGGGCAGTAGGGGATCATGGGGCCTCTGTGTCCTTGCCCAAACTCAAAAAATCCTATGAAAAAGGTACCAGGGGTATCTCACAGGGCCCCCTACTGACCCCAGGCCCTTGGGCAGTGCCCGAGTTTCCAAATGGTCAGTCCGCCCCTGATCTTGACCCATTTTTGATTATTGGTACCATTGTTGCTTTATACCAATCAATTAGTACCATTCCAGTCAGTAAGGTGTCTTTGAAAACTAAGCTACCTGAGGACCCGCAGGTGTAAGCCAATAGGACCTGATGATTTATTCTCATTTACTTTTTCCAGTCTGTTTTGAACCCCTGATTTCTGTCACTCGAGGTGCATTCAGTACATTGGTATTAAAGCGGTATTAAATCCAAAAACAAATAATGCAGCATACAAATACAATGATATGGTTGCTGCATTTGCTTTCTTTTTTTTTAGGTTTCTTTCCTTTATTTTACCACCCATACTCCTTGTCTTATGGTGTCTGCATTCTAGATGAAGTATGAAAGCAGACACCTTTGGACCATATTGTCAGTCTGGTGAGACAGCAGTGTTAGACTTAGAAGAGATTTAGATGCACTTAAATAACTAATTGAAGCTATAGTTAGTTGAAAAATAACAGACTTACTGGCTTAAAATTACAGACTCAAGGCATAAAAAAGAAAACAAATGCAACCACCACATCTAAGAGATTATGAGCTTCATTTTAACATTATTGTTATTTTTTTTAAACAGTCTTATAAAAATAACAATATATTTGTTTTCTCCCTGTCATTTATGACCTATTTCATTTGTTCATGTTTTATGGGGCCTATGGGTATAGTCCTTACCTTTTTACTATTAATATGTTTTTAGTTTTTTGGGGGTTTTTTGCTTTCTGTGGCAATGTATTTTTCCATTTTAGCTTCCCTGATTAAACTCTTATTGTATTCCTTTTTACTCTGAAATTCTTTGGATGATCCTTTTGTTTTGTATTTCTTAAAGGCCATTTTCTCAATTATTCATTGTTTACACTAGCATTTAGTCACATAGGTTTAACTTTTGTTCTTCTATATTTTCTTCACGAGTGGAATTCATTGGTGGATGTCATTGTTTAATGACTTGCTTAAAACATTAACACTTTTCTTCCATGTTCTTCTTCATCAACATTAATAATATCAACATAAATAATATCATACAGTAAAAAGCTCAACTTGTTGAAATTAGCCTTTTAGATATTTAGAGTTCTTGTGGCACCAACTTTCCTCTCCTTCCTTAAACTTAAAACCAACATAAATACACTGTGATTACTATTACCTAGGTTGTCTCTTATATACACATCTGTAATTAGCTTGGCAATTTTAATAGATCCAACACATAATTTATATAATTAGGGGCTTCTACTATTTGATGCATGAAATTGTCCTGCAATAGGATCAGGAACTGACAATCCTTACTTGAGTGAGCAGCTCAATTTGCCCAATCAATATCAGGATAATTGAAGTCACCCATATTAAAATTAACATTACCGTGTTTCCTGGTCTTTGCAATTTGTGAAAGCAGCTGAGTCTCTTTTTCATCCTTTATGCTAGTGGGCTTCTACTAACCCAGTGCATCCAAAATAGAGTACCTTGGATATTTGCTAACTAACCCTGGATGTCAGTCTGCTCTCAATAGTCACCACAGTAGACACCTGCCTTCTTGCTGCACCTCCCATTCATCTGCCCTTGACCCTTAGAAGAATTTTTTTTCACAGCAGCTCCCTCATAGTAGCCCTGTTTACCACAGGTTTTACCAACCTTTTCACCTAGCAGACACTGGTTCTATCACACTACCAAGTAATACCACAGCAATCAAGCAGATCACAAGCAGATATATCCCTTGCTATGCTTCTCTCTACTTTCCCTCTCCTCTTCCACTCCTGTACATTCAAATCCAAGCACCAAACTTCCCTTGGTGCATGTGAACCCTTTCTGCCACCTGGGATTACCTCATTTCCTCCACTAATTCCACACCTACTGTATATGTTTCCTTATGCCTACTCATGGTAATCTCAAGGCAGGGGAGGACCCTCTTATCTCAGGCCCACCACTCACCACTCTCCTGAGACTCTTCTGGGGCTTCTTGATCCCAGCAGCCAGCCAACCCCGGTGGAAGGGTCTACTCCAGGAATCCTCAGACACCTGATTCTCACAGATTTTCCATGGTCACACAGCTCCTGTGATAAGTGTGGTAGCACACTCTCTGCTTCTGCTTCTGGTTCTGGCAATATAAAATGGTGTTGGTTGTCATTGGTAAAGACTGTCCCTATCAATTATTTTTATTAAGATCAATTCACATTTTGAGAGCCATACATTCAAAAAATCTGATAGTTAATAAAGACAAAGTGCCTATAGTCATAAGCTGGCTTTGGTCACCTCATGTGATGTTAGCAGTGTCTGACTGCTGTCTGCCTGACAAATCATACCGAAATAAGTTCTGTCCACCACCATAAACAGGATTCCTCTGTTATTTAAAATGAAAAAGAACAAAAATTAAATATATTGCAGTTTTACGTTTTATTATTGCCTTTGTCTTATATTGACATGCTTTAAACTTAAATAGATATATATTAAAATCTAAATATGTTGCAGTTTATACATCAGTATATATAGAAATAGTTTTTTTTTTCTTTAAACCAAGAACATTCTCAGCAAGTACAGAAAATATCTATTTATCTTGCCAGAAATGCAGCCTCCTTGTCACTTCCTTTGAGCCTTTCAGTTGATCTGATTCCAACTGCCCCTATAGTGGAGATAAAGGGACATGTTTGAAGTCCTACCTGGGTGACATTCATGGCTCCCTTCATAGATTCATTGGTGCGAGTGAGCATGACAACCCCATGAAACCTTGTGAAAAAAGAAATCCATTGGAGCCATTCCTTTGATGTGGTGGCTGTATTCGTTTTCTTTTCTTTAGGCTTTTTAAATTTATTTTCACTGGATAATCCTGCAAATAGCATATTTCCTTTCCTAGGATAGCTATGCTCACTTGTAATATGTCTTTGTTTTTTGGTTCAGATAAGCATGAATTTAGATATGCACAGTGGCATATGCATACCTTTCTTTTACCCCCTCACTGCTCTTTTCAACCCCTGGGCGTAAAAGTAAGTCTTGGTGTAAACAATGAGTTGTAGCTTGAAGCTATGGACTCTCCTATGGCAGCACTGATTGGCCCAACACTGTTTAATGGAGGAGTCATATGCCATAGCCAGAGGTACATGGTATTTTATTTGGCTTTAGGGAATAAATTGAACAGTAGAGTAGTGAAAGAAAGGCAAGATTGCTGAGGATGGGGGATTAAAGTTGCATGGGAAATCAAGTTTTTTAAAGGGTGTTCCCTTGCAGCATGAGTCTTATATGAAGTGCTTCCTACAAGCTCTTTCAGCTGTGTTCAGCTTTCTATCACTTTTGAAGCTATAAATATGCCAGACTTTATAGGCAAGTGTGTATGTATTTATTTATGTATTTCCTATTCATCTATAGTGAACTAGGCATAAGTAACTGCTCCCCCTTCCTTTACAAATAAGCAACGTTAGTTATCCACTTGGAGCCTCATCAGATGACTGTTTCCAACAATCAAAAAATAGGTGCAAATGAATGTTATTTTGCTGGATTTAACCTTCAAGGTAAACAAAAGAAGATGCAGAATGTAAAAAAAAAGCGGCTAGCACATCATTGTCAGTATTACAGAATTAAGGATAGAATGGGAAGCAAGAGTGCTAGTCAATTACATATTTGTGTGATGGAAACACCATTATTTCTGACAAGCTGCCAAGTTTCTGCTAGCTATTAGTGAAAGGATATGAAAACAAGCCAAATAATCACATTTCAATTTAGTCGGCACAAACTATCATTTCAGAATCTCAGTCTCCCCAATTTGATCTTTTTAGTATGCTTTTGCATTGTTACTCTTGGCTATGTCCTGGATTTGTTAAGGGGTGTAACATTTTACTACTCATTAACAGTCAACATTTTTTCCTAATGCTATGCCAAAGATGCTGCACATACAGTATTGTAAGGAAGAGCACTGACAGCTATTACTTGGTTTGTTGCCAGTTTATTGGGATGCTTGTTTATGTGATATTTTTAAGTGGTAGCTGTAACTAGTACAGAACGATTTGATGACAGTTAATTGCCTTTTGGCCTATATACAATGTCCATTTTCTTATGTTGCTAATAGGGTTTTATCCACCAGAAAACGAAAAAATAAAAATGAAGACCTTATTCAGCACATTTTCTAAAAGTACAAATACAGTAAAGACAGACCATTTTAAAATAATTTGTTTTGCTCCAGGTACCTTGTGCTACTGAGAGCATCTATTACTGAAGAACACAATGCAGACACATGGGTCATTATTTAAAGAAGAACCAAGACCAATAACTGTTTGCATTACATTTCTATTTGTATTGGGAAAATAAATTACAAAAATCCTTAGCATTTATGAGGTTTCCAGTTTCTAGCTTTTTCTAGGCTTTTTTTTTGTTAAAAAATAAAATAATTTGGACCTATGTGTTGTCTGAGAATGCTAAAGTGAACAGGTCAAAACTAGGTAAAAGTCCTCAATTCCTATAATTCAGTAGGAACTGTGCCTAATCTGTAACACTATAGGTAGAACACTAAAGGGTTTATTGTTTTTATTTGGTGATTTTAATGTCTCCAGTTTTGAAATCATTTCCTCTACTATTGCTTACAACCCATTAGTGCTCAGTTTTCACTATTATCACAACAGTGAACCGCTACATTGTGTATGTCCCATTGGTTGTAAAGACTAACAGTACATCATTGTTCTGTGAATCATTAATTATTTGAAATGTGACTTCAATAACTACAAATGCATAAATGTGGATAACCTGTGGATATTTCAGATTGCTAATATCATATGTTTAGATAAAGTCAAGTTTACTAAAAGCTGAAAAAATATATCCATGATGCCGAGCAGCTTAGTTAAAGTGGAACGTTAATAGACAAAACATAGTGCAGCACTTCAAATCACTAGTCACTGTAATAAAAATGTAAACTGTGCCAATATATAAAAAACTAAATAGTGTATCAATATTAAAAATATATCCAATCAGTATTATAACAGTAAATACCCCAGCATAAATCAGTGTATAAAAGGTTAATATACCATATAATGCAGTAACCACATAAACAAATCAATCAAAAAGTGCTGTGTATATATAAGTGTCCAATTAATAATATAATTATCCAGATGAAAGGTACATCAAATCTCTCCAGTTGAGAAGTACAAAAAGTCCTCAAGTGTAGGAAAAGACCTCTCCACTTTGTCAACAACAATGTGCGATCCTACACCCTTACACCCTTATCTACTCACCAGAGGGCTACAATACAATAGCATGCATTATAGCCGATGTTGCATATCCCAGACAATGTCTTCAGCATTCACAATTCTAACTGCCAATCCAGTTCCTGCTGTGGTTATTGCTGTCCATGTATCCTGCAATCAGTTCCACTGACACTTCTCCCTTGTATTTGACTTGTGTATTCTACTGTACATTTCTTATATGGCTCAGTATGAGTCCCTAATAAACATTTCACTCCTGGGTGACAGACCCATCCGAAATATTCTGTGTTTGGTATCCCTGGACACGAAATATAATGCTGAACAATAATGTACCAGTTTCTGGAATGCAACTGACAACCCGCCTCTCACATCTGATGTGGCAGCCTCCAGCAAGAATAAACAGGAGTAATGCTGGAGGCAATTTACAGCACATTTAACTTTACAGTAACTTTGGTAGCATAATTATTAATGTGGAATGTATGTTCCTTGCTAAAGAACATTATTTTTTTATCAAGTTGTTATGGGTAATGATTTAACCACTAGGGGGTTGCTCGCAGTACATATACTGCTACAAGGCGGCCCCTGTGCTCAGGATTACGTATATAAATGTGATCCTGCATTCTGGGGTAGGGGGCGTGCGCGAGGAGTGTGACCGCCATACCCGCAGCACCGATCGTGGCCACGGGTGTCAAACACCGGGTCCCGGCCGGTGATTACCCGCCGGAGCCTGGCGATTGCCGGCAAACACAGACGGGGAGGAAGGCTGCATTGTTTTCAATGGAGCTCTTCCTCCCTGTCAGTTTCAACACACTGTTCTGGGATCGCTGGACACAGCCTTCTGGGACAGTGTGTAATAGAGAGGTACACACCCCCGCCCCCTAGTGTTACACTCCCCTTTTGTCTCCAAAAGTTAACCCCTTCCTCCCCAGTGTCATTAGTACAGTGTCAGTGTTTTATTTTTGCACTGATTGGTGTCACTGGGGATGTCAGTGACCCCAAGTCAGTTACCCCCCAGTGTCAGAATGTCCGCCGCAGTCCCGCCATAAGTCGCTGATTGCCACCATCAGTCGCTGATTGCTGCCATAAGTCACTGATCACCATTATTATTAGTATAAACAAAAATCCAGTATCTATACCGCCATTTGTAGACGCTATAACTTTCACGTAAACCAATTAATTTACACGTATTGGGATTTTTTTTTTCGCAAAGACATGTCGCAGAATACATTTTGGCCGAAATTTATGACGAAATTTAATTTTTAAATTTTTTTACTAGACATGATTTATAGCAAAATGTCCAAAATATTGTTTTTTTCTCAAAATTGTCGGCTTTTTTTTTATAGCACAAAAAATAAAAAATGCACAGGCGATCAAATACCACCAAAAGAAAGCTCAATTCGTGGGGAAAAAAGGATGTAAATTTCATTTTGGTGCACAATTGTCAGTTAAAGTAACGCAACGCCATAACACAAATCGCTTATGTAACTGCTTCCTGACTGCCCTATAACAGAAATACTGCTACAGGGCGGCACAGGTGCACAAAATCAAATATATATACGTGATTCGCGCTCCCGTGGTTTTCACGCCCCTCCCAGATAGCGTCAGATTGCCGTCAGTACACCAGTAATCACATTTGACGCTCATACACAATAAACCTCCATTGCTAGTATAGTGTCTGAACGGATCAGAATCTTTGATCAGATCAGCACTATACCAACGTTCACATTAGTATAGCGTCCCCAAAAATGCAGTGTTAGCGGGATCAGCCCCGGCACCTGTCAGCACCTACGTTTAGCCCCTACTCTTACCCCCCCTCTCCCCCAGCAAGTACAGTGTCAGTAGGTCACTGTCACTTGATACATTGCACACAAAACCGCAGTGTTCGCAGAATCAGGCCTGATCTCTGTTAGCACTTGTCGGTAAATTTTGATGACTCTCATATGCAGCAGAATGCCAGTACTAGTGCCGCGCTACCTTTTGGTGAACTGGCGAGCACCAGTTGTCTAGTACATCCTGGTCTTTCACATACCTCTTAGATTGTAAGCTCCCAGGATCAGGCCCTCCTAACCCTCTTGTATTGTCTCCCGTTATATTGTAAAGCGTTGAGCAAACTGTTGGCGCTTTATAAATCCTGTATAATAATAATAATACCAGCACTGCAGTATCACTTGGTGACGTGGCGAGTCCCATAAGTGCAGTACAAGCTGGTGTGGTGGCGAGTACAAGTATTCTCCCAGAACCACCAAGAATTCGCACACTAGAGCCCCTAGTATCCTTCCGGATGTGCTTGCAAATCCCGATTGGCAGCCCACAAATTCTGCAGCACCTGTACTTCCCCCGTTCACCGCCCAACCTGGAATTCAGGTGGAAATAGCAAATTTAACTACTCCCCTTGATTCTTTGGAGCTGTTTTTCATGGAAGATCTGTATGCATTGATTGTGGATCAAAGCATTTTATATGCACAACAATGTATCGCCACCAACCCAAATTCAAACCTTGCCAGACCATTCGCATAGAAACTTATTACAGTTTCCGAATTTATATTTTTTTGGGGCTTAACCCTCAACATGGGCATTACTAAAAAAAATTAATTGCGGTTGTATTGGTCCACAGACCTGATTCATCATATGCCCGTGTTCTCTGCTGCCATGGCCAGGCATAGATATGAGAGTATAAATTGTTTTATGCATTTCTACGACAATACACTCTGCCGTCCTCAAGGTGACCCTGAATTTGACCGGCTCCAAAAAATTCAGCCCCTCGCAAATCACCAAAAATTTGCAGATGTCTATACTACCCAGCAAAACATCTGCGTGGATGAGTCCCTCATTCATTTTTCTGGCCGCCTTGCATTCAAACAATTTCTCCCCAGCAAGCGTGCCAGATATGGGGTCAAGATGTAGAAGACCTGTGAGAGGACAACAGGCTATACTTACAAATTTAAGATTTACGAGGGAAAAGATAGTCATGTGGAGCCCCCCAGGTGCCCAGACTACATGGGGAGTAGTGGCAAGATAGTTTGGGACTTGGTGTCATCCTTTTTCCATATGGGGTACCACTTTTACGTGGACAATTTTTATTCAAGCATGTCACTATTTAGACATTTGTACAATCTTGGAACTGGTGCATGTGGCACCGTGTGACCTAATGTGTGCCCACCATTAGAAGTGGATGGATGCAGGGCAGTATATTTTAATGGTGGGCATACCACACATTTTTATTTTTGGCAGAGATTTCTTCTCTTTTTTCATTCAGTCCACAGGCTGAATAATAAAAAAAAGAAAATAGCATATATACCCAACAAGGACCAGCGACGTACTGGTACATCACTGGATTTGAATGGTTATACCACGATGATGCCTACAGCTGCAGGCATCATTCTGGTATCATTTCATTCAGCTGGCAATTGGGTTTCATGTAAAAGCAATCCTAGTGGCTAATTAGCTGCAGGATTGCTTTTACAAGCAGCGGGAGGCAATGACCCCCCCCCTGCCTTCCACGGCCTTTCCCGTGACATCAGGGGAACCTGAGAATGCAGCCAGTGTTTCTGCCAGCTGACCATAGAGCTGATTGGAGACCAGATTGTGCCAATCATCTCTATAGCCTAAGAAATCAGAAGCTACGAGCATTTCATCACTTCAGTTTTGCAGGATATAAACAGCACCATTTGTAAATTTTGAAAGCATCTGATCACACCGATCTTGGTTTGATAAGATAATGTAAGGGCAGAGGAGATAGACCCCAGATTTCTCAAAAAAGAATATATGACAATGCCCATTGAAGTTATAGGGGGTATTTGCATTCCCTGTGATAGCATTAAAAGTGATCAAAAACAAAATAAAGGGACAGTGTAAAAATAATTAAAAAAATCAAAATAACTTTAAAAAAAAGTACCCTCGCCCCCCCCCCCCCGCGCATGTGCGCACCTGCTTTCGTGAGCATTGACCCTGTGCCAGTATGGAAACAGCAGTTGCACCATGCATGTGAGGTATCACCATGAACGTCAGATCAAGGGCAGTAATTCTAACACTAGACCTCCTCTGTAAATCTAAAATGGTAGCTTGTAAAGGCTTTTAAAACGTTGCCTATGGATATTAAAAACGTATGCAGTTTGTCACCATTGCACGGGGCATGTGCAGTTTTAAAGCTTTTTTAAAAAATATATAATATTTGGGGTTTAAATTAAATTCCTAGCAAAAAATACAGATTTTTTTCATGTGAACAAAAAGTGTCAGAAAAAGCTTGGTCTTCAGGTGGTTAGAAGAGTGAATGATGTGTGGCATAAACTTCTAATGCTGGGTATAAAATGCCCCCACCACCCAAAACGACCCCTTTTTGGAAAGTAGACACCCCAAGCTATTTGCTGAGAGTCATGTTGAATCAACAGAAGAATTTATTTTTTTATCACAAGGTTTTGGAAAATGACAAACAAAAAAAGTTTTCTTTTTTTTACACAAAATTGTCACTTAAATGATTTATTGCTCACACATGCCATGGGTATATGTGGAATTACTCCCCCAAATACATTCTGCTACTTCTTCCGAGTATGGGGGTACCACATGTGAGAGACGTTTTGGCAGTCTAGCCAAGTACAGGACCCTAAAATCCAATAAGCACCTTCTGGCTTTTAAAGGGCTTTAGTTCCTCATTACACTTCCTGACTACCTATCACAGTTTCGTAGGCCCTGAAATGCCAGGATAGCACCTACCCCCCCCCCAAATGACCCCTTTTTGTAAAGTAAACACCCCAAGGAGTGAGAAAAAATTAGATCTGCAAAATACTCACCATGCCATTTCAGAGCCTTCGAAACTGTGATAGGTAGTGAAGAAGTGAAATGAGGAAGTTAAGCACCTTTAGGCTTTCATAGTGGTCATTGGATTTCAGGCTCCTGTATGTGGCTAGGCTCCCAAAAAGTCTCACACACATGGTGTCCCCATACTCGGTAGAAGTAGCAGAATGTATTTTAGGGTGTAATTCAACATATCCCCATGGCTTGTGCGAGAAATATATAATTTAAATGACAACTTTGTGTAAAAAAAAAAGTTTTTGTCATTTCCAGAAACTTGTGGAAAAAAAATAAATCTTCCATGAACTCAATATGCCTATCAGCAGACAGCTTAGGGTCATTTGGGTGTATTTGTACTATCCTGGTATTTTAGCACCTCAAGAAATGTGATGAGCAGTCAGAAAGTAAAAGCTGTGTAAATTCCATTATCTATACCATAGTTTGTAGATGCTATAACACAAAGCAATCAATATACATTTATTGGGATTTTTTTAACCAAAAACATGTAGCAGAATACATTTTGGCATAAATTTATGATGAAATTTTAGTGTTTCTTGGATATTTTTTATGACAGAAATGAGAAAATATTGGGTTTTTTTTTTTTTTTTTTTTTCAAAACTTTTTTTGTTCATACCACCCAAAATAAAAAGCGCACAGGTGATCAAACACCACCAAAATAAAGCTCTATTGTGTGAAAAAAAGGACATAAATTTCATTTACGTACCTTGTTGCATGACCGCGCAATTGTCAGTTAAACTAGTGCAGCACTGTATAGCAAAAAAAATGGTGTAAATTGCAGTATCTATACCATAGTTTGTAGACGCTATAATTTTCGCACAAAGCAATCAATATACACTTATTGGGATTTTTTTTACTAAAAACATGTAGCAGAATACATTTTGGTCTAAATTTATAACTAACTTTAAGTTTACTATCTATTTTTTTATAGCCGAAAGTAAACTATATCTTTTTTTTTTTTAAATGTAAGTCTTTTTTTGTTTATAGCGCGAAAAATAAAAAGTGCACAGGTGATCAAATACCACCAAAAGAAAGCTCTATTTGTGTGAAAAAAAGGATGTAAATTTCGTTTGGGTACAGCAATGCATGACCGCGCAATTGTCAGTTGAATTAGTGCAGCGTCGAGTAGCAAAAAGAGGCCTGATCATTAAGGGGGGATAAATACTCTAGAGGGGAAGTGGTTAAAGTAATCTTTAAAACATATACAATGTCATACCACTGCTAGGCAGTAGGCAGTATCCACAAACTCCTTTATCCACTCCTTGGAGTTTTACTAAAACTGATAAGTGCATAATCTGGTGCAGCTCTGCATAGAAGCCAATCAGCTTCCAGGGTTTTATTGCCAAAGCTTAATTGAACAAGTTGAAGTTAGAAGGTGATTGGCTACCATGCATCCCAGTCTTAGTCCATAGGGTTCAATACTGAGTTGGCCCACTTTTTGCAGCTATAACAGCTTCAACTCTGCAGAGAAGGCTGTCCACAAGGTTTAGTAGTGTGTCTATGGGAATCTTTGACCATTCTTCCAGAAGCGCATTTGTGAGGTCAGGCACTAATGTCGGAAAAGAAGGCCTGGCTCACAGTCTCCGCTCTAATTCATCCCAAAGGTGTTCTATAGGGTTGAGGTCAGGACTCTGGACTCTGGACCTTGCTTTGTGCACTAGTCAGTCATGTTGGAACAGCAAGGGGCCATCCCCAAACTGTTCCCACAAAGTTGGGAGCATGAAATTGTCCAAAATGTCTTGGTATGCTGACGCCTTAAGAGATCCATTCACTGTAACTAAGGGGCCAAGCCCAACCCCTGACATGTCCATCGGGTTGTCAGACAGAGAAGCGTGATTCGTCACTCCAGAGAACACATCTCCACTGCTCTAGAGTCTAGTGGCGGTGTGCTTTACATCACTGCATCCAATGCTTTGCATTGCACTTGATGATGTAAGGTTTGGATTCAGATGCTCCCAAACCCATTCCGTGAAGCTTTCTATGCACTGTTGTGCTAATATGAAGGCTGCATGAAGTTTTGAGATCTTTAGCTGTTGACTCTGTAGACAGTTGCTGACTTCTGCGCACTGTGCAATTCAGCATGCGCTGACCCTGCTCTGTCATTTTACGTGGCCTACCACTTAGTGGCTGAGTTGCTGTTCTTCACAGTTGCTTCCACTTTGTTATAATACTACTAACAGTTGACCATGGATATTTAGTAGCAAATAAATTTCACGGATGGCAACCTATCACGGTACCACACTTGAATTCACTGAGCTCCTGAGAGCAACCCATTCTTTCACAAATGTTTGTAGAAGCAGTCTGCATGCCTAGGGGCTTGATTTTATACACCTGAGGGCATATGGGTAATTGGAACACCTGAATCCAATGATTTGGAGGGGTGTCCCAATACGGGGGCTATGTATATGCTTGGAGTTTTGATTTAAGCAAACCAGCAGCTAAAAAAACCAACATGGGGTTGTACGTTTATGTATGCCTATTATATTTTAAGTGTACAGTTACAATGTTTTTTTTTATTCTGAACTTCATTGCTTCAATATCTAAGTACTAGCCATAAATGTAACCACTTACACATTTTTCTTTCAGAAATGGGTGGTATTAATCTTCAGACTATTTCTCTGGGCCAAGGCCAAGGTCCTATTGCTCGAAGAATGATTGAAAAGGTAAAGTGCTTTAAAGTGCTAAAGGAGAGGCTTGGGAGAAATAAAAGAGAGACTGGCACTTACACAGAGATTTGTACAGAAATAAATGTTTTCTATGCAATAGTGAACACATTCCTTTAATATTTTTGATAATATAAAGTTGGTTTTGTTTATAAAACAATCTAGGTAAGACTGTTATACACGCATAACACATGCTTTCATTTTATTTATCGCCTTTCTATTTTAAAGAATTGGTTTAGCAAAGTATATAGGTCACCTCAACATGCTGCAATCACGTTGGCTACTTAAATACAGCAACGTGAGCATAAATTGCAGTAAACTATCACAACACCGTTAAGTATTGGCAGAAAACTATTATAGGTAAAAAAAAACAAAACCACATTATATGTCAGTAAAAAAAAAAGTCAAACAATCGTGTAGGAGTTGAAAGTCCAGCAGGGTAAATGGGGTATTTAAAATTTTTGTACCAGCATGAACTGTTACCAAGGCACTATATATATGTATTATGGCCTTGTCAGAATTGAATATACTGTATATGATAGGACACCGTGAGCTATCAGTGTGTATTCTTTTTTTTTATTCCAATTTTCAGTATTTTCTTTTCACAATAAAACAAACGAATACAAAATACAAGATCTCGATACATAGGAACCAGGCAAAAGACAAAAAACAACAAATGAATGGCAGATGAATCAAATAACGAAAGGGAATGTTCTCAGCAAGGCACATATGCAGAGAAGAGCTTGTCAATTACAAGTGAGACACATTATGTTCATACATATATAATGTTCAGATAGATATATATATATATATATATATATATATATATATATATATATATATATATATATATATATATATATGGGAGAGAGTCAAGTTCCGAACTGGAGAGCTTGGCTCCGTCCCACAGTAGCACATATCAGCTCATATTCACAGAAGGGAGACTGCACATGGGTAGGAATAGGAATACATTTACAGTAAACAGATTCCCAAGGGTAAGAAGGAAAATTCTGAGTAAGAATCCCTGAGGGATAAGGATAGAGTCATGGGCCAACAGCTCCTACTCCGCTTGTCCTATATGTGTAGGAGAGAGTCCCCCAGGGTGGGGGGGGGTATTTCCCATACTATGGTCCAGGGTCTCCAGGCAGCCTAGGGTATTAGCCAGGTTGGATTTAACATACCAGGCGGTGTATTAAAATGTAACCATAAGTTGAGTCATTTTTGGTTGGGAAAATGTATGTTCAATAAAGGCCATCCAACATGTGAAAACCACTTGGTGGGGCAAAAATTTTGAACCAACGTATCCAATTTTTCCAGGTATAAAAGTGATTTCAGATCTTGCTTGACAGAGGACAGGGTGGGGTGTGGGGAGATTTCCAGGCCCTCAGTAACACTCTCCGAGCAGATAGAAGACATAAATGGACCCAGGGGGGTAAAGGTTTGGGCCAGTCTGTGCTATGTGAGGCGGTAGGTGTTAGCGTCGGGGCACTAAAGAGATATAATAGTGGGTCATGTGGAATATGTATGCGGGTGATGCCATAGATATAGTTGACAATAGTGATCCAGTAGGTTTAAATAGGTGAACAAAGCCAGAATCTCTGGAAAAGGGTGGGCCTAGTGGCTCCACACCAAGAACACACTGCTAACGTCGGGGAGGATCCATTCATCAATGCTGGAATGAAATCCCTGTGAATAAGTTTGAATTGAGTTTCCTGCCATTGTTCATTGATAATGATTTTGCGAATCAGAGTATTTGCCCTCCATAAGCCTGGAGAGATCATCCAACTGTGGAATGTCCTTGGACCAGCCTTGAAATAGCGAGTCACAGAATGAGGGTAAGCGGCAATCTAAGAGCTGTGAGTATAGAGAAGATATAGAGTATTGGTTGCGTTTGAGTGCACTATCTATCAGTGGGCGGGAGAGATCCTTCCTACCTCCCTGCAACTGTGTCCGTAGAAAATTGGCCAACTGCATGTAGTAAAACAGGTTTTTTTGGGGTAGGTGGAACCATTGAGATTTTCCATAAAAGGACGAACAGTACCTGATCTGGAGTTCCAGAGGGAGGAAACAGCATGTAGCCCCTTAGTCGCCCACGTGGCGAAGGCCTCGTGGGCCATACCCAGAGGAAACTGAGGATTACCCAGGATAGGAAGATGGTTGGAGATAACAATGTATTCCAAAATTAACAACTACTAAACCTCAATTATTCTTACATTAAAAATCCTGCTTAAAACTAACGTTGCTTTTACAATTCATCTACAGGTCTAGGGAAAATGCTATTATTCAAAATAATGTCACGTCAATAAGATGAACTTTATAGTGTTAATAAAATATCTTTCACATTATAACTGTTGCATGGTTCATTTGGATGTTCCTATTTCTCCAAAGAGTCAATTTATAAAAGCATGTTTGAGAGCCATGTTCAGTGTTTCTTTTTATGTTTTTTAATTTTTTACATATTAAGTTGAAATGCGTGGAAGGACTCAATGCAAAGGGTTCTCTGGGATGTAAAGGCCCATTTATACTAGATGTGGGCCACATGGGTGCTGAGATTTCCTCTCGCTTTCTTGTAAACATGGACATGGCTCTTTTTGACTAGCTGTACAAAGAGGGGAAACTGAAATTTATTGCAGTACTGTATATCTGTACATTACTACTATTAGTACAAATCCACTTTGCAGCATTTTACCAAAATACCATATCAGTTCTTTTTAGATCTTATAAAACATTCTGCTTCCTTTAGGCATTTTTAAAAGAATTAATGTGATCATCATATGGCTTTAAACCTTATAACTAGTCAGTTAAATATCAACGAACTAGAAAACAGAAACATGAAGATGCCAGTCAAATTCTGCTGGTAACCTCTTTAAAATTTAGTTCTCTAGAGTAAATTTATCATTTTGGTATATGATTTTGTGGTACCCTTTCCGACAATTTGTTTGAAAGTTTCATGAAAACAACTTGGAGTTGAAGCTCTCAATACTACTATGCATGGACATGGAAGATAATTATGTAACACAGATGTGCCCAAAGTGAATTTTGTACTGACAGACTTGGAGGAAACAAAATACTTTTTCTAATTATTTTTATTTATTACAAGTACTTATATATCATCAATTTACACAGCGCTTTACATAAATATATTGCACTTTCACATCAGTCCCTGCCCTTGGAGATCTTCAAATCTAATGTCTCTACCTCACATTCATACATATACTAGTGCCAATTTACCTACCAACATTTGTTTGGAGTACGGTAGGATCATGGGGCTACTGTGTCCTTGCCCAAACTCCAAAAAGCCTATGAAAAAGATACCAGGGGCATCTCATGGGGCCCCCTACTGACCCCGGGCCCTCGGGCAGTGCCCGAGTTTCCAAATGGTCAGTCCGCCCCTGCTCCAAGCAGAGAGTGCCACGGTTGAGATTTGAACCGACAACCCTGCTTCTAGGCAAAAGGGCAAACCACTCAGCCACTGTGCTGCAGTATGTAAAAGTCCTACTTTTTGTGAGATATTCCCTTTTAAAGAGTATATAAATCTCACAATGCACACATCAAGTAACTTTTAATTGCAGCTCTGTAATAATATATGAAATATTTTAGCAGGTAACTTTTGCACTTTTTACTTTTTCATATCTCATAAATATATTACACAGAATATGTACCAAAAGGCCAAGCATCTATTATTTCTTCACAATGACACTCATTTAATAGCCATTAAAATGCAAATATGTCTATGATTTTTAAATCAGGGAATTAACATTAACAGTTGGATGATTGATTAAAGGTCACGGAGTCTGTATAACTTAATTTCTCGGATAATAATTGTGTTTGGGTTTTCTGCAGATTGTTTGGGATTCACTGTTAATTTTATCTGTTGACAGGTGAATAATTTGCTTGTTAACTAATTATTCAAAATATTGGTGGATTATTGCAGGCAGCAGAAGAAGGAACTTGGGTCGTACTTCAGAACTGCCACTTGGCAACAAGTTGGCTCACAGAGCTTGAACACATCTGTGAAGAAGTGATCACAGATCCTGAAAAGACCAAGTCTAGCTTTCGCTTATGGCTGACTAGTTACCCATCCAAAGATTTTCCTGTATCAGTCCTACAAAATGGAATAAAGATGACCAATGAACCCCCAAAGGGACTAAGGGCAAACCTGCTCAAGTCATACCTCAGTGATCCAATTTGCAATCAGGCTTTCTTTAATGGCTGTAACAAACCAAAGGTAGGCTGCTTTTACTGTGTCAGTGCATTCAACAAGCTCATTAGTGTCTAGGGCGAACATTCACAAAGCTTAACTGGATAGGAGGACAATTGATGTTAAAACTGGTATCAATGCGGTATTCATTAATGACTTCAATAGTTATGCTTTTCAGTTCCAAATAATATGTGGTTGGTTAACTAGTAAATACCTTTGTTGCTGGCATTCAGTGCTTAGTTAAAATGCTTTCAATAGATGCTCTGTGGTGAGAAGAGGAGGAGCTCCTGTGTCAAAGAAATGCATGAATTTATAATAGCAATTTCCTTTCTAGAAAGGTTTAGTTTAATAATTATCTGTACAAAAGAGGTCCACAGCTGTAGTTCAAACCTGCTGCAGATCAACACTATTTGGCAATGTACATAAATAAGCAGATAAAAGCAGCAGATAAAAGCCATAATGACTAAAATCTTTCTGATTTGGCTATGTGTGTCTTTGTTCAAATTTATAACAAATATGGTGATCACTTTAAAGCTGAACTCCAGGCAAAACAAATACAAGAGGCATGTGGATTATTGCTTGAATCTTGATGTCTCTGTGCATTTCTTCCAGATCTGTGCAAGATTCTACAATAGTGAGAATCTTTGCCTCTGTGCAAGCACTTCCTGTAATAAAGACCGGTCACTGCTCCTTTTCTTTATGCAGAGTGACTGGTCTTGTCTCCGCCCCCTGCAGTTTTCTGCAGGCAGCCTGTAGTCGGTGGAGCTACTGGGCCCCTCCCTCAGTTCTGTTCTCTACACAGGCCATGTACAGCACAGTGGTAATATTACTACTACCTTTGCCAGGTAATATTTGGGTTTGAAAACACATTTGTTGCATGCAAAGTGTATTCATATCCTTTGTGGCTATTGATGAAAGTTTTCAAGCCCAGAGTTCAGCTTTAACATGCTCGTGCATTTTAATAAAGATATGCACTTGTCAGGGCTGCTATTAGAAACCACGGGGCCCCATACAGTCAACCTGAAAGGGTCACCCCTAAAGAAATAAACAGTTTACTATGCTTCAGTTATGATGACTGTGAGTGATTGGTACCTATCAATCATTGTATTCATTCAGGAAAGGAAGGGGCTGATAAATGTGACATATTTACCGCACCCTTCCCCCGTTCTCCATCCTGAAGGATACTATTGTGTGCTTGCAGCTGCCAGAGGAGGGAATCTGGCAGCACCGTGGGGGCACATAGGGGGGCCTGGGCAGCAGGGGAAAACATTTGGTGCACAGGAAGGGTGATGGGTGAGACGGGGAGCAATTACTGGAACCCATCCCCTGTATGGCTCTCTCTGAAGTAGCTGAAATCTAGCAGGAGGGAGAGGAGAGGAAGCCAGCTTTCAGATGCTGCAGACAGAGCCATACAGGGGATCCATTGATTGCCAGTAATTTCCCTCCTGCTGTGCCAGTCACCCTCTCTGCTCACATCTGATTCACCCAGCTGTCTAGACCCCCCTGCTGGCCTGGGCCCTCTACAGGAGGACTGGTGGTACCCCCTTATCCACAGCCCTGGCATTTGTCATATAGATTTATACATGTAATAGCACACACTCCCTCCTCTATTTAATTTTGTTCCTTTGCAAACATAGCTTCATGACTTCCACTAAATAATAAGATAACAATGACCTTTACCCAGTTTAGTAAAAAGTAAAGTAAACTAATAAAAGTTGCTTTAGCAATATAACTCAGTTACAGAAGAACACAGTTGAAGCATTCAGTAAAGAAATTGTATACAAAGTCAACTTTTTAGCCATTGTAAACTTTTTAATGGCTAAGAGCAGACACAACAAGATATCTGCTCTTACATTCTTTGTGTGTACATGCCTGTGTTCCCCGCTGTGTGCTATGGTTCCATCTCCTAACTTCTACATCACTGCTGAGTCCTGTAGTGACACAGGAGCCAGAAGATGGAACCACAGCTCACAGCAAGCATTCAACACTTCCAGAAGCTGCCTTCCCTATCCCTTCTGTACACAGATCTGGCAGTCCCTCTAGCAGACCCATTTTTGCCTCCTCCAATTGCTGCTGTTTTTTGTGATTTCTGCAGCCTGGCCATTAAAAATCTACTGCTCGGCTGCCCATCCTACAAACAGTTGCTCCTGCTATATTGGTATATCCCAAAACAAATATTTTGGTCGGATTTTCAAGCATATTTCCTTGGGTAAACATGGAGAATTTTTTTTTCCTCCAAACCTTTTTCTTTCTTTTATTTTTCAGACGCCTATTCAGGTCTAATTAGACAAATGTTTATACAGTGTTGATCGTTTTTTTTTGCTTTGCCTAAAAGTATAAAATTGGTCATAAAACTGAAATTATGATCATTTTAACATTCTGTTTTTAAATCACAACACGGACTAATTCTGGAAATATGCCAGCAACTTTATGAGCAAAAATTAATTGTTTTATAAATATTATATGAGTGCATGCCTTTTTATAAACAAACCATTTAATTACGAAGCAAAGTGTTTGAGCGATATATTCATACACATCCCAACAACAGCAGTGACAATACTGTGAAATTGGGGCAATAAATAATGAAATCTGACCTTTTAATCTGTACATCTTGTCCACTGCATTTGGCAGGGTTCATATTGAATACAAAGAAGAGAATGCTAATCCAAGGAATGGGATCCCTTGTTTTCATGCTCCATCATCAAAATGTCAACAGAAATGATAGTTCCTAGGATAGGGGAAATTCTCTTTGCAGCTGTGCTGAGAGGTCTCTTGACATGTATGCCAACAAAAATCCAGTCACATCACTCAGATTTTTCATCTTCCAGTTTATTTTGTTGTATGTCTGCTGCAGAGTAACCTTGTCGTGATTGAAAGATAGCTGAACTATTGCAAGAATATTCTGCGCCATGTAATGACTTGTTCAATATGTCATTGTTCTAGTTTCATAAATGTACAGCACATTGTCTGTGACGTGTCTTCTGGCATGCTTGCAAGTACAGAGAAACAGACACAAACTGCAGATTACCATATATATTTTATTATGCCTCATACAACCAAAATTCAACTAATATTTGATAAAGGAATCCAGCGAATCGCAGCCAAAAAAAAAAAAGAAACCTGCATCATGTAGACCTAAAGTCAACCATTTGTATTTAATTGTGTGAAGAAAACAGAATATATTCATTCTTTATTAATATACTGCACAAGGTTATTACATTTCACTTTACCTAGTTTTTTTGATAAGCTTGACACTTTGGCTCATGTTCCAGGCACAGTTGCTACACATGAACTGCCTGAAATCCCCCACTGCACACTCAGAAGGTGGGAGGCAGGTTGTGAGGTCATGTATTTGACAAGCAGCAAATGGGAGATTTCAAGTGACCTTTGACCTTGTGATTACTTCAGCAGTTGCAACTCCTAAATTTCTATCCTGACAGCTTATTCTTTAGTTGAAATGTTATAGAAATAAATTGGATTTTCCTTTCTATGTTGCTATTTTTCTTCCACAATGAACACAGAACAATAGTGTGTTTAAAAATATATACTGTAGATGTAACACGCTCCTAGATAGATGCTAGGTTAGGTAAATTAGGTCTTAGCGCCACTGTAATCAGCTCAGCTGCTTGTACCGTATTTTTTGTTCCATAAGATGTACTTTTTCCCCCCCAAAAAAAATGTCTGTGCGTCTTATGGAGCGAATATGGAGCGGCTGGCCTGGTATTCCCGCTGCCGCTGTGTTAGAATACCGGGCCAACCACTCAGCTCTTCTGTGCAGCAGAACCTGCTCCTGTCTTACCTGTTCCTCGGTCCAGCGGTGTCCTCACCGTCTTCTCTCCCCGGCACTGGCATCTTTAGTGTGGGCACCCGGCTGTGACAGCTTGCGGCCTCACAGCCGGGTGCCCACTGCGCATGTGCGAGAAGTACTGCGCTTTGTGAATGGTCCGGCAGTTTTCTGGGACCTGTCATGTGTCCCAGAAGACGGGGAGGGAGGACAACTCCACGGAAGTGGGAGCGGGTACCTGTCAAATTCGGGTACCCACTCCCCAAAGTTCCACAGTCTCCTGTACTATGTCCGCAGTCTCTGGTCATCTCCTGTACTGTGTCCGCAGTCTCTGGTCATCTCCTGTACTATGTCCGCAGTCTCTGGTCATCCCCTGTACTATGTCTGCAGTCTCTGGTCATCTCCTGTACTATGTCCGCAGTCTCTGGACATCTCCTGTACTATATCCGCAGTCTCTGGTCATCTCCTGTACTGTGTCCGCAGTCTCTGGTCATCTCCTGTACTATGTCCGCAGTCTCTGGTCATCTCCTGTACTATGTCCGCAGTCTCTGGTCATCTCCTGTACTATGTTCGCAGTCTCTGGTCATCTCCTGTACCATGTCCGCAGTCTCTGGTCATCTCCAGTACCGTGTCCGCAGTCTCTGGTCATCTCCTGTACTATGTCCGCAGTCTCTGGTCATCTCCTGTAGCATGTCTGCAGTCTCTGGTCATCTTTTGTACTATGTCTGCAGTCCCTGGTCATCTCCTGTAGTATGTCTGCAGTCTCTGGTCATCACCTGTACTATGTTCGCAGTCTCCGGTCATCTCCTGTAGTATGTCCACAGTCTCTGGTCATCTCCTGTAGTATGTCCGCAGTCTCTGGTCATCTCCTGTAGTATGTCCACAGTCTCTGGTCTTCTGTACTATGTCCGCAGTCTCTGGTCATCTCCTGTACTATGTTTGTAGTCTCTGGTCATCTCCTGTAGCATGTCTGCAGTCTCTGGTCATCTTTTGTACTATGTCTGCAGTCCCTGGTCATCTCCTGTAGTATGTCCGCAGTCTCTGGTCATCTCCTGTACTATGTCCGCAGTCTCTGGTCATCTCCTGTACTATGTTCGCAGTCTCCGGTCATCTCCTGTAGTATGTCCACAGTCTCTGGTCATCTCCTGTAGTATGTCCGCAGTCTCTGGTCTTCTGTACTATGTCCGCAGTCTCTGGTCATCTCCTGTACTATGTTTGTAGTCTCTGGTCATCTCCTGTACTATGTACGCAGTCTCTGGTCATCTCCTGTATTATGTCTGTAGTCTCTGGTCATCTCCTGTACTGTGTCTGCAGTCTCTGGTCATCTCCTGTACTGTGTCCGCAGTCTCTGGTCATCTCCTGTACTATGTCCGCAGTCTCTGGTCATCTCCTGTACTATGTCCGCAGTCTCTGGTCATCTCCTGTACTATGTTCGCAGTCTCTGGTCATCTCCTGTACCATGTCCGCAGTCTCTGGTCATCTCCAGTACCGTGTCCGCAGTCTCTGGTCATCTCCTGTACTATGTCCGCAGTCTCTGGTCATCTCCTGTAGCATGTCTGCAGTCTCTGGTCATCTTTTGTACTATGTCTGCAGTCCCTGGTCATCTCCTGTAGTATGTCTGCAGTCTCTGGTCATCACCTGTACTATGTTCGCAGTCTCCGGTCATCTCCTGTAGTATGTCCACAGTCTCTGGTCATCTCCTGTAGTATGTCCGCAGTCTCTGGTCATCTCCTGTAGTATGTCCACAGTCTCTGGTCTTCTGTACTATGTCCGCAGTCTCTGGTCATCTCCTGTACTATGTTTGTAGTCTCTGGTCATCTCCTGTAGCATGTCTGCAGTCTCTGGTCATCTTTTGTACTATGTCTGCAGTCCCTGGTCATCTCCTGTAGTATGTCCGCAGTCTCTGGTCATCTCCTGTACTATGTCCGCAGTCTCTGGTCATCTCCTGTACTATGTTCGCAGTCTCCGGTCATCTCCTGTAGTATGTCCACAGTCTCTGGTCATCTCCTGTAGTATGTCCGCAGTCTCTGGTCTTCTGTACTATGTCCGCAGTCTCTGGTCATCTCCTGTACTATGTTTGTAGTCTCTGGTCATCTCCTGTACTATGTACGCAGTCTCTGGTCATCTCCTGTATTATGTCTGTAGTCTCTGGTCATCTCCTGTACTGTGTCTGCAGTCTCTGGTCATCTCCTGAACTATGTCCGCAGTCTCTGGTCATCTCCTGTACTATGTCCTCAATCTCTGGTCATCTCCTGTACTATGTCCGCAGTCTCTGGTCATCTTCTGTACCGTGTCCGCAGTCTCTGGTCATCTCCTGTACTGTGTCCGCAGTCTCTGGTCATCTCCTGTACCACGTCTGCAGTCTCTGGTCATCTCCTGTACTATGTCTGCAGTCTCTGGTCATTTCCTGTACTATGTCTGCAGTCCAATGGTTCAAAATATTTTTTTTCTTGTTTTCCTCCTCTAAAACGTAGGTGTGTCTTATGGTCAGGTGCATCCTATGGAGCAAAAAATACAGGATTTTGGGCTGATCTGTGTCTCACTGGTTGCAGGCTTGGCTGCTCGCCTTTGCTTTCTGGAGGATTTTGGAAAGTAGTGGGCTGGAAGAGTCAAATCAGCAGCTGAATATTTATACAAAGCGAGCCATTCCCTGGGGGGGATGCTCAGATGGTGGCTGAGAAGGAACATAAAAAGTCTGGGTTCTGGATTAGTGGGCTCCTTGTCCAGAAGGAAGAGATTACAGCCTGAAGGGCTGCTACCCCTCTGGGCTGTCCAGCTGTGCTTCTACTGCTCATCAAGGTCCCAGCTATGCTAACTGGGGGGCCTATTCTGTTGAATTTTTGCTTGAGCTTACCATGGGACTTCTTTTGGGGGATCTGGTCTTAAATCTTCAAAGTAAAAATGTTTGGAAGGTATTGAAAGGAGGCATCCAATTACCCAAGAAAATTAGTGAGTACAGACCCGTGTGAGAGATCCCAGTGACTGTGTATAGCTGCTATCCCTCTTATATTAGAGTCAAAATTACTCAAATAGGACATTGTTCATGGTGTCCCAGTGTAGCACAGCCACAAAGACTGTGCTCTGATTTCTAGCAGGAAAATTTGTGTCCTCAAGCTATCACTTAACGTTGCTGGAATATCATGCACCCATCCAAATTCAAGTCTGCAACACAGCATCAAAAAAAGAGCCCTAGATTGAGCCAGAAGAGTGACTGCTAGAACACCCATTGGGAAAGAACCTTGGGACCCAAACAGCGGGCTATATATATATATATATACCCTGTTCCAAATTATTATGCAAATTATATTTTTTTCATTTACCTAAATAATTGATGTAAATAACAGCCAGCAAAATTCTCATGTTATCAACTATTAAGAGTACAATTCATATTTTATTGAACAAACCTCCTAATGATAACAGGATTTTTTTTAAACATAACAAAACTTACAATGCACTGTTCCTTATTATTACGCACAGTAAGTTTCAAAACACTTTATAGGTTGTAAAGAACTGAAAATTGTCATTTGTTGTGTTTGCAGCATATTTACTGAAATCAAAAGCTATTTTTAATCAAACTTTTAACAACATTTTTAACTTTTTAAACATTTTAACAGGTCAGGTTACATTGTAACATAGGACCCCTTATTTGATAGCAGCTTCACAAGTCTTGCATCCATTGAACTTGTGAGTTTTTGGACAGTTTCTGCTTGAATTTGTTTGCAAGATGTCAGAATAGCCTTCCAGAGCTGCTGTTTGGATGTAAACTACCTCCCACCCTCAAAGATCTTTTGCTTGAGGATGCTCCAAAGGTTCTCAATAGGATTGAGGTCAGGGGAGGATGGAGGCCACACCATGACTTTCTCTCCTTTTATCCCCATAGCAGCCATTGATGCAGAGGTATTCTTTGCAGCATGAGATGGTGCATTGTTATGCATGAAGATGATTTTATTACGGAAAGCATAATTCTTCCTTCTGTACCAGGGAAGAAAGTGGTCAGTCATAAACTCCACATACTTTGCAGAGGTCATCTTTACACCTTCGGGGACCCTAGAGGGGCCAACCAGCTCTGTTCCCATGATTCCGGCCCAAAACATGACTCCACCACCGCCTTGCTGACGTCGCAGCCTTGTTGGAACAGGGTGGCTGTCCACCAACCATCCACTACTCCATCCATCTGGACCATCCAGGGTTGCAGGGCACTCATCAGTGAATAGGACTGTTTGAAAATTAGTCTTCATGTATTTTTCTGCCCAATACAGCAATTTCTGCTTGTGAGCATTGGTTAGTGGTGGCCGAATAGAAGGTTTATGCACAGTTGCAAGAATCTGGAGAACTCTACACCTTGATGTCTGTGGGCACCAGCAGCCTCAAATATCTGTTTGCTGCTATGTAATGGTATTTTAGCAGCTGCTCTCTTGATCTGATGCATGGATCTGGCAGAAATCTTCCTCAATGTGCCTTTAGCTGCACGAACCCGTCTGTGCTCTGAATCAGCCACAAATCTCTTAATAGTGCGATGATCACGCTTACGTTTTAGTGAAATATCTAATGTTTTCATACCTCCTCCAAGGCATTGAACTATTTCACCCTTTTCAGCACCAGAGAGATCCTTTTTCTTCCCCATATTGCTTGAAAATGGTGCTCTGCTTAATAATGTGGAACACCCTCCTTTAGTAGTTTTTCCTTAAATTGGGCTCTCCGGCCAATCTAATTATCACAGGTGTCCGAGATTGTTTTCAGTGATCAAAAGAGCCCTGAGACACAATGCCATCCATGAATTAAACTGAAAAACAAAATATTTAATTTTTGTCACACTTAAATAGAATTTACATAATAATTTGGAACAGGGTGTGTATATATATATATATATATATATATATATAAAATCATACAATTCCTCTCTTGAATCTGGCATTTGGGCTGTGGAAGAGATTGGGTAGGACCAAAGCCTGGCACCCCAGTCCAGCTATCCACCTACCAGGATACCAAACTCATTAAAAGAACTGGGAGACCTCACAGGAAAGAACAATGAAAAAGACATTTTAAGGCCCGTTCACAGTTGCCCGCATGCTAAACCATAGCAGTTTAGCATTCAGGCAGCAGTTCGTACAGTGCAGCAGCGGGCAATGTGATGCATATTTTATCGCATCACACAACATACTTTTTATATGTTTGTTTCAACCTTATGTGCAGTGTACAAAATTATCTTTCATTCATGTCACTGCACAGCAGCATGGTGCGCTGCACTTGCTGTGTGGTGAAATGCAGGACTATTAAGGGAGGTGTGATATTATGCAAACATGTTGCATAATAATACACAGCTCTGGAACTCAGTGAAACACTACATTCTGACATGAACATAACACATAAAACTACTAGTTTTTGTATGTCATTGCAGTTACCTGCATTAGGCACCGTTCACACCTATGCAGTTTGCTTTTTGTCCATTTTGCGGTGCTTTTCGCCAGTTCATTTTGTGTTTTGCTACACGCATTTTTCACATGTTTTTAATGTATTTTTGACGCGTTAATACAGCATTTTGTATTTTGTTCAGCTTCTTTTTTTTTTTTAAAGTAGAATTTTTTATTTTTGCTGGGCAGAATAAAAATGCAAAACGTGGCCAAAACGCACTACCATGCATTTCAGCAGATTCTCCATTGAACTCTATTGTAGCAAAAACACTGCTTTTTGCTTTTAACCACTTGCCTATTGGGCACTTACACCCCCTTCCTGCCCAGGCCAATTTTCAGCTTTCAGCTCTGTCGCACTTTGAATGACAATTGCGCGGTCATGCAACACTGTACCCATATGAACTTTTTAGCATTTTTTTTTCTCGCAAATAGAGCTTTCTTTTGGGGGAATTTAATTGCTACTGGGTGTTTTATTTTTTGAACTATAAACAAAAAAAGAGCAAAGAATTAGGAAGAAAAAAGTTTTTCTTTGCTTCTAATAAAAAATTTGCTTACAGGTAATTTTTCTCCTTCACTTATGTGCATTGATGAGGCTGCACTGATGGGCACTGATAGGTGGCACTGATGAGGTGGTGAGGATAGGCAGCACTGATAGGCGGCACTGATGAGCTGGCACTGATAAGGTGGCACTGGTGATGCTGCACTGATATGCAACAATGATGGACACTGATAGGTGGCACTGATGGGCACTGATAAGTGGCACTGACTGCCAGCACTGTTGGGCACTGATGGGCAGCACTGATGGGTGGTACTGATGGGGGGCACTGTTGGGCACTGGTGGGTGGCACTGGTGGGCACAGGTGGGTGGCACTACTAGGCACTGATGGGCACAGGTGGGTGGCACTGCAGAGCACTGATGGGCACAGGTGGGTGGCACTGCTGGGCACTGATCATGCCCTGATGATCTGTGCCAATCCGTCCTCTGACAATTTCCTCACACTGTCACAGCAGATAACTGGCAACTACATTTACCTTTGATCTGCTGTGTCATTGGACATCATTCGGCTATAGTGCGGTTGGCAAGTGGCTAAAAAAGTGCCTGACCTTTTCCAAAAACGTGGCAGCTCAAAGAAGCATAGATGTGAACATGTTCCAAAGGAAACCATGTTAAATCAGCAGAGATGAGTCGAATGTACCTGAGTTCGGTTTGGGATGGTTTCAGTGAACATGTCGAAATCCACATTGAAATCAATGTGAGGCAAATATTTAAAATGAGTAATGTTTTTTTTTCCATGCTAATAGGCAATAGAATGGCAAGCATATGATGGGGAGGGGTGGACACTGCCTTGATAATCTTTACCAAAGCAGAGATAAATAAAAAAAATTCAGTTTGGTGAGAAGCAGTTATTTTACTAATTCTTTGAAGGCAAAATAAAAATGCAGAATTCATTTAATTCTCAGGTTCTCAGGGATGCCTTTAAACTATATGGCAGCTTTAGCTGTTTTACAAATTCCATTCCTTTTATCTATAAAGACCCTTTTTCTAGATGAGAGTACCGAAACCTACCGAGATGAGAATACTTTCGAACCTACCCAAAGTTCGACCGCAAACTTCAAACAGGGACAATTTACTGAGCAGTATCTTACAGCATCTGAGCATGTGGTAGGATACCACTCAGTTACTAAAATACTGCATGAGTTATATTATTAGGTCATGTGGTATCTTAGTAGTAAAAACATTCTTTTATGTTTCAGCTGTTAGCGGGGTTTCCCTCTGACAGCTGAATGTCAAAAGAATTGTCCGCATTGCCCGACAATTAATAAAATTAGAAAAATGGCATGGGGCCCCCCTCCCATCCATACCAAGCCCTTCAGGTCTGGTATGGATTTTGAGGGGAACCACCCACGCCAAAATAAAAATAAAAATAAATGGCATGGGGGTCTCCCCCAAAATCCATACCAGACCCTTATCTGAGCATGCAGCCCGGCAGGACAGGAAAGGGGGGGAATGAACAAGTGCTCCCTCTCCTGAACTATACCAGGCCACACGCTCTCAACATGAGGGGGTTTGGGGGCAGCACCTTGTCTCCATATTGATAGGGACAAGGGTCTCTTCCCCACAACCCTGGCTGATGGTTATGGGGGTCTGCGGGTGGGGGGTTTATCCGAATCTGGAAGCTCCCTTTAACAAGGGGCCCCTAGATCCCAGCCACCCCCCCTTCCCATGTGAATGAGTATGTGGTACATGGTACCACTACCCATTCACAAAAATAAAAATGTAGCGTAAAAAAAGACAGGAGACAGTCTTTAACAAATTCTTTATTAGAAATAAAAAAAGGTCACCCGAAGTAGATCCAACGTCAATAACGACCGCCGACCTGAAAAAAGAACAAAAAAATCCCCTCTGCCCTCAATGCTGGCTCCAGCCATCTGACAGCTGCACCGCAATGACAGTTTTAAAATAGGGTGATGATGTCACAAAGGGGCGGGATCACCTGTGGTCAGGTGCAATGCTTTGACCAATCGCAATGCACTGTCATGGAGCACGTGCATTGTGAACAGCCCACCGAATGCCCATACCATTTGTATGTTCAAAGAACACACGAACGACCCATGTTTGAGTCGAAGTTATGTTTGACTCGAACATGCAGCCCATCATTAGATGAGAGTATGTTATAGATGTAATAAAAAATGAAAGGGGTTACTCCTAAAAATACATACCAGTTCCTTAATTCTGATGAAGGTCTGGTGTAAATGTCAAGGGGAACCAAAGAAAAAATGGTGTTGGCTCCGCAAAATTTAAGACTGAACACAATGCAAAAAACAAGAATGAGGACAAGTCCTCTTCCCCACAAACTTGATCAGTGGTTGTGGGGGTCTCTTAGTACATAGTACCCCATAGTCTTTTACAAAAAAAAGTGTAAAGACACTGACACAGTGTTTGACAAATTTTTTATAAAAAACATTTTTAAAACCCCACAAATGTCCTACAATGTACATCTATCATCAATTACGGTTAGTGATCCATGTCAATCACCACCCTGCTCAATGGGTTAATGCCCAGAGGCAGCCCTTCCATGGATTGGTGGACAGGTGAGCTCTCAGCAGAACTGAAGTGCAGCGGTAGTCATTTTGCGCAATCAGGGTGACAAAAGCAGTATTTGGAGCATACAGGAGTGGTCTCAAAACACAGCAGTCCTGTAGGCTGTACAGCAGCCAAGCCTGTTATACACACAGCACAGTACACTGGACACCTCTCCTCTGGCAATGCAGTTTTCACCCGGCAGTCTCCCAGCAGCAGATTATCCTTTTGCCTCCATCTCTGCAGTAAACACTTGCAGGAAGCTGAGCACCCTCTTGGCAATCATAGGAGCTTCAGCCAGCACACCATTCTCCATTTACTCTCCATTTGAGATTGATCCTTGCAGCCCTGGAATTTCCAGACCTCTCCTTTCTAGACACAGTCTTCCTGGGACTTGTAGTCCCACACGGACTTTCTCCAATTTGGGCCACTTTCCTGGGGACTGCATCCCTCCAAGAGTCCTTGAGGCTCCCAGCATTACTGTGCAAGCCTCCTCTATTCTGGGCAATGGGAGGGGATCCCAGGGACGTTTTGGGCACAGTTTAGGAGACAAGGCGTTCTCATGGAAGCCTGGAGGACATGTTAAACAACTTATGGCACTTGTTTATAAGCAGTGTACACTATGTCACCATTAACTTTTTATGGCTCATGTTGACAGGCATTGTTTTCCTGCATTTGATATGTATTTGAAATACCCCTAACAAATAGAAATAGAAATGCAATTTAAATACTCCAAACTTTTCCTGACCCTTTGCCTTGGCTCTCTCTCTCAATTCTATACTTCTGTAAATATAGGAAAGTATTTTGCTAGCTTTAGACTCCCCCAACTATTCTCCTCCTGGTATGAATGATGCATCTATGTTTTCAGCCCCCAAGTGCATAACTTTACATTTATCAACAATAAATCTCATTTGCCACATAGTTGCCCAATTAAATAGAGCATTGAGGTCGCCTTGTATAGTAAGCTGGAGACATCCTGTAAGGGCATAATTCTACTACATAGCTTGGTGTCATCTGCAAACACTGAAATGGTACTTTTAATCCCAGACTCTCTATAATTTATAACTTAAAACATATCATTGATAAATGATAAATGTTTATGACTTTTGGGGTACACCCAGAGGTGGACTGACAACTCATGGGACCCCCGGGCAATAGGGAATCATGGGGCCCCTGTGTCCTTGCCCACACTCAAAGCACACCCAAAAAAGCCTACAAAAGGTACCAGGGGCATTTCATGGGGCCCCCTACTGACACAGGGACAGCGGACAATGCCCAAGTGCTCAAATGTTCAGTCTGCCCCTGGGTACACTACTAATAACCTTAGACCATTCAGAGTTTAAATCAATAATCTGAATATGATCTTTTAGCCAGTTTTCTATCCATTTACAAAATTAATTTTCTAAATCTGTAGACTTTAATTTACTCATTAGTCGGGTGTGGGGAACTGTGTCAGACGCTTTGGCAAAATCCAAGTATATTATGTCCAGAGTCACTCCTTTGTCTAAATTTTTACTTACTATCTCATAAAAAGAAATTGGATTTGTTTGGTAACTTCGGTCTTTCGTGAATAATATATTGCTTAATATATTATTTTCTAGCAAAAATTCTTTTATGTCTTCTTTTAATAAACTCTCAAGTATCTTCGCAGCTATAGAAATTAAACTAACTGGTCTGTAGTTACTTGGTAAAGACTTTGATCCCTTTTGAAATATAGGCCTTATGCCAATCCAGGGTATCGAGCCAGTCATTCAAGACTCTCTTAAAATTAAAAACAATGGCTTAGCTATAACAGAACTCAGCTCTCTGAGGACCCTTGGATGTAAGCCTTGTGGTTCAGGTGCTTTATTCACCTCTATTTTGTCTAAATGTTTTAACTGACGCATTTTCACCAAACTAGTTCTTAGAAGAATGTGCACAAGCATTTGAGCTCTCTTAATACTTTGGCTATTTAATGCCTAACTGCACTTGGAAAAGTTCCAGCCCTGATGAATATTCATTCTAAAGCTGAACTTAAGGCAAATAAAAATACACAAATTACCTTCTTATAAGTAATTTATCTGTGTATTTAGCTGTTTGCCTGAAGTTCAGCCTTTACAAATGGGCCATTTTCCACTTTTTTTCTAAGAGAACCAGTCACAGATGGTCATTAGTAATAATTGAAATCTTCACTCTTGAAATCTCCCTGTTTCATGGAAGAGTTATAACTCATTGATTGGATTACATGAAAGAAAATGAGTTGTTAGCTGAAAGTTTAACACTCTTCCAGCAAACTGAAAAAGTATTTTTTCAGTACTTAGCTGAATCAGCTGGTAAGATAGTATTTGAAGGAACTTCCAGATCAAGCCCTTATTTCTTCTAGCATAGCAAAACCCAACTTATATGTCATACTTACCTGTTCTGTGCAGTGGTTTTGCACAGAGCAGCCCCGATCCTCATATTCTCAGGTTCCCAGATGGCTCTCCTGGCTCCTCCTTCCTGTCGGGTGCGCCATAGCAAGAATCTTGCTATGGGGGCACCCGCACAACCATGCTCCTTAGCCACTGTCCCGTGTATCCATTCACATACGAAGCCGCGACTCGGCCCCATCCCATCTGTCTACTCATTGGCTCACTGACTGTGAATGACAGCCAATGAGGCAGAGACCCAGGAGAGCCAAGGTTCTTATGCACATCGCTGGATTACAATGGGACTCAGGTAAGTATTGGGGGGTTGGGGGGGGGGCTGCTGCACACAGAAGACTTGAGCCTTAATAACCACTTTAAAGCTATTTTTGGCACCCTTATTTTAGGCTAAATACATATCTCATTGTTATACACTTTTGAGTCTGGTGATGGGGGTGGGGGAAGGTTCAAGGCTAAATTGGCCTCTGGCCGAGGGGCAGCATTCTTATTGCCACTTTTATGCCTGTCTTGTGAGCCACACACACACAAAAAACTATAGTTGTGTTGTTTGTTGCTCCTGCATGGGCACCTTTTGTACTTTATTGGAAATTTAATAAATAGAATTAAAAAAACAAACATACCTCATTAGCTACAGATGCAACAAGTCCATTTTGTGTTCAATTAATACTTTTGAAAAAGGCACATTTGTTACCTTTTAAAATTAGAGTTGATGTCATGACTGGGCTGCACATAACCAGTGCAGAAAGTAGATCTGTGGGTGGGTTCCTCATGCATTTCATATCAGCTCTTGGTGACATGGATGCTTTAGTTTTACCCCCTTAGTGTCCAGGCCAATTTTCAGCTTTCAGTGCTATCACACTTTGAATGACAATTGCGCGGTCATGCAACAGTGTACCCATATGAATCATTTTGCATTTTTTTGAGACAGATAAAACTTTATTTTGGTGATATTTATTCACCACAGGGATTTTTATTTTTTTTGCTATATAAATGAAAAAGTCCAAACATTTTGAAAAAAAGAATCTTTCTTCATAAATCTTGGCCAAAATTTATTCATCTATCTTTTTAGTAAAAAAAAAATAACCCAAATTAGTTTATAACCAAAAATTATAATTTTTCAAAATGTACTTTACATTTTTTTTATATTATTAATTATGTTTTTTTTAACATACTGTCACCCTAGCAGTACAGTGTCACCATAGTGACACTGTACTACTTGTGGGGGGTGATGAAGATTTTTTTTTTTTTACACTGATCGCTTTTACACCCATAAATGCTGTAAAAGCAATCATTTCTCCTTCTCTCTGGCTGCATTCTTGCAGCCATTGAGAAATACTGTGTGAGCTGTGATTGGTCACAGCTTGTCACATGGTAAAAGGCTGTTGTGAATAGCCTTGTGCCATGTGACCTCTGTGATCATTCACAGATTTCACTAGTAGTAAGCAATGATGTCAGAAGTGACATCTTGCTTACTACTATTCATGTGATCACTGATTGGCCAACCAGTGATCACATGATCGGGTCCTCACACAGAGGTCCCGTACAGCGATCGGTGTTCTGATGTGTCTGGAGGACACAGTGTGCACCGGATCGCGGTGCCGCACACTCCCAGGGAGAGCACACAGCTTGAAAATGCAGGCGCCATTTATGAAGGGCAACCCGCTCCTGCACTGCTCCCGTCTGGCCGTTTATGTACTTGGCTCACACGGGAGGTGGTTAAGCTGTTTTATTTCTTTACCATCAATATAAATGATGTTGTCCCTAGAGAAATGGTCTATTCTTGTACAAACAAATACCCTCAAGCCACCTAATGAGCAAAATTACTTAAAGGAAACCTGTACTCATAGGCTACCATTGTCGACTCTTCTTTAAAAGTATTTCTCACTGAGCAGAATCTTGTTTATGTGTAGTTATATATTCAAGTGAACAGTGGCATAATCTGACCATAATGTCTATAGAGTAAATAAATCATACAGGTGCTTCCTATAAAAATGAATTGGCTTGGTAGTATGGTATGCCAAGCCATTTGATGACGGAAAAGTACATATATGGCTATTCTAAAACATGTTCTCACATAATCATAAAGAAAAGTGAGAGGTGCTATACACAAAGCAAGTGATTCAAGATGCAGATGGCTGCACCTGTTTTTTGTTATTGTGATCCTCTGAAGAAACAACTTGTAGAGTGCCGGAGTCACATTCAATTAATCAATGATCTTCCCTCCAACAATTTGCGGTCTGCTGCATTTGAACTATGCTGATGTTTCTGTGTATGATTTTGGTATTAAAAGCTTACAGCAGAGACGGTTCAAATCTTGGCTGGTTCAGCAGGGACTGAACAAGATTCAAACCATGTATGGGCAGATTTAATGTACCAAGTTGATCAATTGATCAACTTGGGTACAACCAGCCTGTCAGATTTTACATGTGAATATTGCTAGCGGCTATTATAGCCATTAGCAGTAATCACTGTGTTCTCCTAGTGGGGACGGCTCCCCCCCACTAAGGGAACACAAGAGCTCCGTGGGAGGGATTCCCCCATCAGCACTGACTGTGCTGATGTGGGAATTAAGTGATTTTCCTTATGGGGGTTGCAGGAAAGAAGATCAATCCATCTATGGCAGGCTTAACTATGTGCAAAATCAAAAATGGCATATTTGATGTAGTGTGTCACTATCATTAATGCAGAAGTTCTGTTTTCTTGATGCTGTGAAGCTTTAATTTGTTTGTCTTTTTTAAAGTCCATTTAACAGGTTCCGTGCCGCCCTATAGCAGAAATACTGCTACAGGGTGGAATGGGTGTGCAAAATCACGTATATATATATTATTTTGCCATTCTAGGTAAGGGGCTGCACGCACCCTACCCACGCTGCCATTTGCGGCCTCGACTGTCAATCATCGGATCCCAACTGGTGATTACTCACCGGCACCCGGTGATCGCCGAGTATCTCCGATGGGGAGAGACCTGTGATGGGGAGAGACAGATCTCTCCCCTGTCAGCTCCTGCACACTGCTTTGTAGGTCAGTGTGCATACGGTGAAGCACACACACAGCTCACATTGTTTAAAAAGCACACAGCACATAGTTAACCCTTTGATCGCCCCAGATGTTAACCATGCCCAGTGCCATTAGTACAGTGTCAGTGCTTTTTATTAGCACTGATCACTGTATTAGTGTTACTGGGAATGTCAGTGACACCAAGTCAGTTCCCCCCGTGTCAGAATGCCCGCCGCAGTCCCACAGTCCTGCTATAAGTTGCTGATCACCGCCATTACTAGTAAAAAAAAAACAACTCCAGTATCTATACCGTCATTTGTAAACGCTATAACTTTCACATAAACCAATTAATTTATATGTATTGGGATTTTTGTAGCAAATACATGTTGGCCTACATTTATGATGAAATTTGATTTTTTACATTTTTTTAGACATGTTTAATAGCAAAAAGTCAAAAAATATTGTTTTCTTTCTCAAAATTGTGGGTATTTTTTTGTTTATACCGCAAACAATAAAAAACACACAGGTGATCAAATACCACCGAAAGAAAGCTCTATTTGTGGGGAAAAAAAGGACATAAATTTCATTTGGGTGTAGTGTTGCATGACCACGCAATTGTCAGTTAATGTAATGCAGCACCCTATCGCAAAAAATGGCCTGGTCAGGAAGGGCGGTAAAACCTCTGGACGGCAAGTGGTTAAAGTACATGTACCATCTAAGACTATCCTGTACACAGGATAACAGTGCTGCTGCTCAATATCACAGCAAAATGAATAGTGTTGTCACTCTATTACAGGAATTGGATAGATCTATAGGCATGATCAACAGGTAATAAAACTATGTTATGGGAAGGGGTCAGAAAGATAAAAACTGCTATGCTATTGAGAGACTGCATCTTAGATTTCATTTTTTATTTTGTCCATAGTCAGTTTAAAATATATTCCCTAAAATCATTGAAAACAAAATGTTGAAGGCAATGTTTTAAGGAATATATTTATTTTATTGTTCTCCTGGGAGTGAAAGAGTTAAGTTCTGTTGTCACAGCTGGCAGTAGTTTACCTTTCCACCTTCACATCAATAAATGTGATTTAATTTGACAAGAGGGATTCTTGTCATTGTCAAACGGCCACAGTCAATTCTCCCTGCAGCTGAACAAAACAGCAGGAACTGCATTAGAAGAATTAAGGCTCAGAAATAGGAAGGACTGAAAGAGATTACATTATGTCCAGAGCAAGACAGGATAACCTACACATTTAGGGAGGTGTCCATCTAAATTTGTCAAAACAGGGAAAAAACCAATGGATTTATTTATTGGACAAATTAATTCATTTTTAAGGAATTGCTTTTAAATGAAGATTTGTGCCAAAAGGGAGATGTTTAAAATATTATCTATTAAAATTGTGGTGTGGGAATTAAAATCACTTTTACATAACTAAATAATCCCCTTGATTCAAATGTCTTTCTGCCAAAATTCATTTGTTCCAGAAATGTGAGTTGTGTGATACATTTTCTAAATATAGTTTGGCACCATGGCTGTAAATGAGCAATATCTCGTTGGATCAAGAGGTGTTTTATGCACATGCTGCCTTTGGCTATCATCATGCATCTAGCTGTGCCTGGACCACTTATTGTTCCAGGATTTGACTCTTTAGTCTTTATGCCTAGAATCTTAACAGGGTTGTTTGCATAATGCTGAACAGGCATGGCTGGCAGAAAGTACATGTAGCGCATAGCAAATGCACAGATGCAACAGTTGGAATCTTGTCATTAAATCCCACATCCATCAAGCCTCCTTAGCATGTTGCAATGTGAATTATGAGAGATGTTGGCTATAGAAATTAATGATCCTATTTCTACCCAGAAATGTAAACAATATTTGTGCAGTCATTACTTGTCAAAACAGGTGGGGTTTGGCTTTTTTAAAACAAGCTTATTAAAAATGGATATTTATAACAATCATTTTAAATATAATTTTATAAATAAGAAAAATAAGATAGAAATGTTTTGAAAATAATAATCTATAGAGATTGGGGCAGTAAACAGTTTGATAAATCTTCATCATTCAATCATTTATCCTCATGGGGCCTTGGAGGGCAGTGGGCTAATATGCATAGCAAAGACTTCTCTGTGCTGACCACAGAATATAAGTCTGAGGAGTCAGTCTGAAGAATTTTACATCTGTACATCCAGACCAATTAAACCAATGGTGATGAACAGATTGATTCACATGAACCAGACAAGCCAATTCACATGATTTGTACATTTTTGGCCTGATTGATAATCCACTTGGGAATGAGGGTCACTGCAGTCTGTCTTAAAGTTCACCTGAACCCCAAAATTGTTTTATTTTTTACTTTTAGTAAACCCCATTTTGGTCTGTGTTCCACTGGGAAGATTTCTTTTCACTTTGTTTCCCGGAGCCATGAAAAAACATGAAAGAAAATCAATCCAAAGTGAAGATCTAAATAAATTGTCACAACCAGGTGGTCACTGGAAGATTTCCTCTCTATTCTTGTTCTGTTCACAAATGTGTGTCCCATAATTTTCTGTCCAGGTGACAATGTGATTAATATAGGTAGTAAATCTACATATTAAGGACACAGCCAACAATAAAAACCTTACAGAATTTTGTAACATTTTCACTCTCAAAACTAAAAAATAGTTTTGCTTTTAAATATACCTAAAAGAGGAACTATACTCCCTTGTTCTCCAGCACTTCCATATTCCAAAGCTTCATGCTGGTTGCTGACCTTCCGGGTACTGTTGCCCGGCCGTTTCCATTGCCCTGGCTGAGATGACTTCACTCCCTTGTATGCGCAGAAGTTCAGTGATCCCAGCATTGCTGAAATTCTTACACTGAACTGTGCATACGTAGCCTAGTGTATAGTGCAGACAGGCAGGTAAGTAACTTTAATGTAAAAGAGACATATCATGTCTCTTCTGTATTAAATATCCTTTTTTTTTTAGGTAAAGTTCCATTTTATAATCTGGTACAAATGTTCCTTACCCTTTTTCAGTTCACACAGGAAGCCTGTGCTTTAAGGCTGGCCATACATTATACAATTATCTGCAGATTTTTGGTTTAGATTTACCAAAAACCATATAATAGGAGGACAAACCTAAACAACACTTTCAGTTGTATCCAATTAGGCAGGCCCTTGCACTACATAGTTGAAGGTAAATCTAAAGGAAATTGGGCAGAAAATCTGCAGATAATTGTATAATGTATGGCCAGCCTTAGTCTGTGAATGGGATACGATGATAAAACCACTTTTATTGATTGGCAAACATTATAGTGGATAGTGAAGAATAGGAAAGTATACTTGTTATGTATTAAGACAGTGACATAACACTGAACAATGCATTGCACCAGTTCAGTAAAATCAGGATTCTGCTTGCATTCCATTGGTTTTCTGACAAAAATGAATTACTCTGGGATGAGTAGAAAATAAAGTCATTTGCTGATATTCACTCATTAATTCCAATCAGTCCTTCAACGTTAAAAGGATTATAAACTTGTCCAGCTGAGCCCCTAAAATTGCCATACCACTAACCCTTCCCTGCATTACAAGGTTTAAAAAAAGGAAGTAGTAGCCTGACTGCAATGAAACACCATCACTTACCTATATATACTTTTGACCAGCATTCATTGCCCCAAGGTAATTAAACCAGGACACTTATTTGCAAATCTCAAGTTTTAAAAAGACATTTGAGAGTTTACCAGCCTTTTTCAGTCTGCTGTTAGTTTGGAGGTTCAAGAGATGGGTAGGCTCAGTATCCAATAGAGAGATGCAGGAAAGGTAGACTAGCATCCAGCTTTAGCAATAATCAATATTTGATTTTTAACACTCATCCCTTTCAGATTTAGATATTAAAGAAACTGGGCCAAACTATGTGCAAGGACTTGGGGGTGCCTGCCTGGCATTCAGCCTGCTACCCATCAGAGTTAATTGAATGGTAGCAAGGTGCATTGCTATCTTGGTTTTACCATTATCCATTGTGGACTGACTGCAGCAGTTTTCAAGCTGATGACAAACATTAGCAGCTTGTCAACATTGCAGATAAACACAAGCTGTTATTGTTGTATAAGGGAATACAAAGTAGCTTTCTAAATCATTTTTTATTTATACTGTATATCTGGGCTGTCCAAATGGTAGACCATGGGACCTTCTTTTGCGTCCTGCAGTGTGGCAGTCATGTGCCAAGCTGCCATGAACCACCAGAAGTGTCTGTATGTGAAGATTCTTTGAACAGGCATTAACACAGGTACTGAAATGGTAAAGGAAATCAAGCTAAGAGGAATAACACAGCTGCTAGCTCATCAAGTGATGCAAAATGACAATTATAGAATTTACTAAAAAGTGCAGTACTAATAAAAAAAGATAAGATAACCATCACGCTTCAGAAGACATCAGATGTGATAAAATGTATGGTGCGGAGCCGACGTCATCATACATCTCAATAACCAGAAGAGGCCCACTTGAGCCCGGGACCAGCTGCATTACATTACAAGCACTTATACAAGCACTTATGTTTTTAACCTTGTGAGTATATGGTATATTTTTATACATTTTCAGTCAGTGGTTTTAAACTATGTGGTTCCTTTGGTTCTTTCTCTGTAATACAGTGGAGCTTTGGAATTTGGATGATGATTGCTGATTGAATAATGATACAAGAGGAGGGTCACGCTATCTCTTGTGGGATACTACATTTACAGGAGCAGTTTGACTTCTCTAATTTAGGTGTCCGTTTATGACACAGAGAATAGCTGCGATTCAACGGATCTCAGCTATTCTCTGGTCATTCACAGTTTATAACACTCAGGAGATCATGTCAGCCCTTCACTGGAGATCTGTGTTCTCCCTCCAGATTCTCCAGCCCAGAGCTGGAGAATCAGAGGGACCACAAACTAAGCAGAGATAATTTACCTCTGCTTAGTAAACTGATCTTTTACTGTAATCTCACGAGATTATAGTAAAATCAGCCGTTTTCCAGAGTTTGTAGACCGTTCTCCAGCGTTTGGAGACCGTTCTCCCTTCGTTCGGAGAACTGCTTCATAAACTGCATTCACAGGAGAACTGTGTTCTCCGAGAATGCCGGAGAACTGAGCAGCGATCTATTACCGCTGGTTCATAAACGGACACCTTAGAGTCAACACATTCTGGTAACTGTGTATGGCAGAGCACGTGGTGGTGGCACACTGAAGTGGTTAGTTGAAAGAGAAAGAACTACGATACCTGGATGAAGACACTCACCTTTCATATTTTGGGATTTTGCAATGATTCATTTGATTTTGTGGACTCACATATACTTTTGGTGATGGTTATCTAATCTTTTTTTTATTATTTTTATAATTGAAAGAGAAAGAACTGCAATACCTGGATGAAGACACTCACCTTTTATATTTTGGGATTTTGCAATAATTCATTTGATTTTGTGAACTCACTTATATAATTTTGGTGATGGTTATCTAATCTTTTTTTATTAGCACAGGTACTGTATGTGTAAATGTTCTTTTTTTGCATGGTTTCCTTTCTTTATTTTTAAAAGCGAGTCACTTTAATCATAGAGACAATTGTTTTCACCTTATAATTTGTCAACCTTCTGGATTAATTTGCAAGAGTCCTTTAGATTGTATGTAGAACAAAGCTATGTTTGATGAGTACCTCAAGGTCCCCTATGCCATGATGTTGAGTTACTGCAAGCACATTACTTAATGCATTGCATTAAGGCAACCCATTTATTTAGGGCCCATTCGCACTAGTATGTTGCTGTAAACATGCATGTTAACATTTGTATTTGTGTTCAATGTGTGGTATTCGCACGCTAACATGCCCTGAGTTAAGCTACCCATTCAATTTCAATGGGCTGCCAATGTACCACAACACACATAAAACAGCCAATAAACACAGGGCAAGTGTGTTGCTGTTCACTGCCTAGGTGTGTTGCAATGCAATGAAAGATAGCTTTTCAACTCCAATTTTTATGCACTGGGGTATCATGCAGTAAAATGTGACTTTTTACAATATGGTATGCCAACACACTAGTGTGAATGGGCCCTTAGAATGGGCTGTTAACACACAACAAAAGAAAGAAAACCCAACCTGCATTCTTTTAATGCAGTGCACCACATCAAACAGCAAGTGCAAGTCCATTGGTGCCTCTTGTACTTGTGCATTGAGTTGCCATTCTAAACAAAAGGCACTGCCACATAACACAGAGCTTGTTGTGTATTGTGTGTTACTGCATTAGATGTATAGCAAAATAGCACGTCATTTCTGTTCCTGTCCTAAGCTGTATACAAGCATATGAGGGCACACAAACAGAACATTTTTGGATTAGTAAGGTTACCCTGGTACTTCATTCGAGATGATTCCTGGCCATCCCACGCATGTTTGTTTTGACAATAACATGAAAGTAAAGTGTATAAATTGCGCGTTATTCTGGTGCTCATTAAGCTCTCATCACACAGCTTTGTGCTTCCCAGCTGATATAGACGGATATTTCACAGTAATGAGCATGCTGCTTTGACTTTTTGCTTAATTAAGAAATATTTTCTTGTGTTTGGGTAGTTCATGGGAGGATTATTGTTCTGCCGCAAACCTCTCTTCTAACCTTGGAAAGATATCTATCATGCATTACCCCAGGATAGGAAAAATAAAATGGAAAAGTTGAGCACGCAACTTACAAGACAGGTTGCCATGGCAACTTAAGTTTTTTTTTTTTTCGTAAGAACTTTTCTATTTGCAGCTGCAAACCACTTGAAAAGTGTCATATCTGAATGAATTTTATATCAAAGCTATTATATTTCCCTTCATTCAGTAACAGGCTTTCTTAATAACAATATAAACTCATTTACAACTTCCAGGTCATGTCCCTGTTTGCTGATGTAACCTCTCATGTATAATGTGAAGGTCAAGATACACAAATTCAAGCTAGTAGATGTCACATCCTACAGACATCAATCTATCTTTATAGGAACCAGTGCAACATCTTCCAGCTATTCTTTTTTTTATTGATGTGCATTTTGATCTATGGCTTGTGCACAGAACTATTTACATTTAATCCTGATACTATTTACATAGTACAAATCTATGAAACCTCTTGGATTTACTTTCTCTGCCCATGTATATAATAAGGAATGCATACCGAAACATCATTCAAGGCTTAGTTAATAAGTTGTATCTGTTAGGGTTTTATCATTCAGCACATGGATGAAGCCAAATGGAGGTGCATAGACGGTTTTGCTGAAAGTGGAACTTCAGCCTACCGAGCTAAAATTTTATATTCATCCCCTGGTGGTTGTTTCGATATGTAAACAAAAAAAAATACATACTAGTCCATTAAGGTGAGCATGTTCCTCCTTCCAGACCGAAGGTCTTCTTCATCATTTGCCACTCCACCATCATGGAATGATATCCTGTGCATATGCAGGTATAACCCGAGTCTGCTCATATGCAAAACCCCTGCACATCTGCAGACACATCACACATCTGTTGGGTCTCATAGACTGGCGGTAACCTGCTCATTTCTGCACATGCATGGGGGCTTTGCATGACTTTGTGCATGTGCAGACATGCTGTGGGTCTCTGTAAGATGCTATAGACCCATGGCATGTCTACTCATGTGCGAGGTGTCATGCTGCATAGGAGAAGTCATGCAACCTAGGAGAAGATGAGAGAAAAGTGAAAAGTGTAAACATTTTAAAAAAGGTATTTATTGCAAAAAAAATCTCAATCTGTTGGGGAGCGGTGGGGGGGGGGCAGAGGAAAGTAAGTCATATGCATGGGTCAAAGTCCACTTTAACGAATATAGCAATTGCATTCAGCAACAAAGAGCCACCATTTAAATCAGCCAATTTCTGATTGACACACTGGGGTTGATTTACTATAACTGGAGAGTGCAAAATCTGGGGCAGCTGTGCATGATAGCCAATCAAATTCTAACTTCAGTTTGTTCAATCAAGCTTTGCCAAAAAAAAAAACTGAAAGCTGATTGGTTTCTATGCAGAGCTGAACCAGATTTTGCACTCCCCAGTTTTAGTAAATCAACCCTTCTGTGTTACTTTATCATTGCTTATTTCAGTGTTAAAGAGACACTGTCACCTGGCCAGTTTGGGCCATGTAAGAATGCCTCTTGATGGCATACCCCTCTGCATGGTATTCTTAGCAAATCACACACCCACACTGCCTAACCATTGCAGGAGTCCACCTTGGTTAGATTCCAGTATTGGAAGGTGTCAGAACTCACCCAGAAGGATTGCATCACTGTCCCTCCATTGTGATTGGCTGCTTATGTTTGAATACTTTCACCTGGATGAGGTCACATGCTCCTCAATACTCAGAAGCCCGGTGCTTTTACAGCGATATAATAAGGGCAAAGTCACAGGGACATTTTGAATATCATTGTATGGGTTACATGCTATGGCCTTCTATACATAGGGGACACATTTCTGATAGTGTTTTTGTAGTCGGAAGCCTTGCTCTAAATTTATGAAAATTCTTATACTTCCACCACTTTATGGCCCTGTTATCAGGACCAGATTTTCATAAAACCTTTTCATACTGTGTTTTTCTGCCTCCTTGTAACATCTTCCATACATACACTCCTGAACCTCTCCTTTTCCCTTTCACTTCCTGGAGCAAGCAGTGCATGTTGGTTATGGCCTTGTGCAATACTCTTTGCGCACTCTAAATCCCTTATATTGTATGTTCCTATATACAGTATATACACAGCGGGTCACTGCATTCCCTGCATTAAGATAAAAAAGAGTCCCTGTAACAGTATCTCCCCCCCCCCTCAAATTTACCTGAGTCCAGTGCTGTGCCATCTGTAGCAGCTCTCTCCCTATTTCCCCGTTTTCACAGGCTTTGCTGAGGCAGCAGGAGCAAAGGGCTGTTGGTGTCTATGGATGCAGGCAGTGCAGCTCGGGATCAAGCTCACAGGTGTTCCACCCTAGGTAGTGACTTCCTTTAGCGCAACACCAAGAATAGGAAGATTTGCCAAGAGTAAGTATATTGTGTTTGTTAATTAAAAATCATTTTTGACATTACAATCACTTTAAACAAACAAAATCCTACTTTCAACTGAAATTGGAATCTGCAAGTGAATGAAAATTTCCAGCTTGCCAAAATACTCCCATAAAGTTTTTTTTCAGCTTGTACTGATTGTTGTACTAACATAATAAAATCATATGCAACATGCTTTTTGTTATTCTTTAGGGTAGTTTTGGACTTTTGTATCAACACCCTCTCCACCTGTCCCCGCTGGCTCTTCTCCACTTTCAACTCCCTACTCTCTCCCCACCCAGTACCTCACTTACCGCCCACGAGATTGCCAATCACTTCCAAAATAAGATCGACGCAATCCGTAAGGACATCGCCAATGCTCAACCTACCTCCCCACCTAGCCTCCCTCCCACTATAACCCCATCAACTCTCCCCTCCTCTGACCTCACAACCACCCTACCCCCCACCACACCTAACATCCTGGACACTATAACCTCCCCAACACTCTGCTCCTTCAGCCTTGCTACCACTGAGGAGGTTACTAAGGTCTTCTCAGAAGCCCACCTCACCACTTGCCCCCTTGACCCTGTCCCCACACAACTCCTCTGGTCACCCTCCTCCTCCATCCTATGCTCCCTCACCCACATCTTCAATCTCTCCCTCTCTACTGGCGCATTCCCCTCCCCCCTAAAGGATGCGCACATCACCCCCATACTCAAAAAACCCTCCCTGGACCCCGCCGACCTGAACAACCTTAGACCCATCTCCCTGCTGCCATTTACTTCCAAACTCCTTGAGCGCTTAGTCTACAATCGCCTAAGCGCCCACCTCACTGACAACAACCTCCTCGATCCACTACAGTCTGGCTTCCGTCCCCTACACTCCACCGAAACCGCCCTACTCAAAATCACTAATGACCTGCTAACCGCCAAAGCTAATGGCCACTACTCAGTCCTCCTACTCCTTGACCTCTCCGCGGCCTTCGACACAGTCGACCACCCCCTCCTTCTTAATAAACTACACTCCCTTGGCATCAGAGACTCCGCTCTCTCCTGGCTCTCCTCCTATCTATCCCAGTGCTCCTTCAGCGTTGCCTATAACGCTGCCACCTCCCCCTCTCTCCCCCTCTCTGTTGGGGTCCCCCAAGGCTCGGTTCTAGGGCCCCTTCTCTTCTCCATCTACACCTCCTCCCTTGGCAAACTGATACACTCCCAGGGCTTCAACTATCACCTCTATGCCGATGACACGCAAATTTACCTCTCCACCCCTCAACTCACCCCTTCAGTCTCCGCCCGTATCACCCACCTACTGAACGACATATCAGACTGGATGTCGCTCCATTTCCTCAAACTGAACCTTTCCAAAACCGAGCTCCTGATTTTCCCCCCAGCCCGTGCGCCCCCACCCTCTCCATCTTGACCAACAACGCCACCATCAGTCCCACCCCACAAGCCAAAGTCCTAGGTGTCACTCTAGACTCAAACCTGTCCTTCCAACCCCATGTCCAATCATTGGCAAACTCATGCAGGCTCCACCTCCGCAACATCTCCAAAATACGTTAGTTCCTAACCCAGACACTACTAAACTACTCGTTCACTCCCTTATTATCTCACGTCTGGACTACTGCAACTCCCTTCTCACCAGCCTACCTCATCGCAGACTATCCCCTCTTCAATCTATCCTGAACTCAGCAGACAGACTCATCCACCTCACCAACCGCTCCACTTCTGCCACCCCCCTCTGTCATTCCCTCCACTGGCTCCCGATTGCCCAATGCATTAATTTCAAACTATTAACATTGACGTACAAAGCCATTCATAATGCTACCCCAAACTACCTCACCGACCTGATACCCAAATACCACCCTACCCGTAATCTTCGCTCCTCACAAGACCTCCTACTTTCTAGCTCCCTGGTCTCCAGCTCCCACGCCCTACTGCAGGACCTTTCCAGGACTTCCCCCATCCTCTGGAACTCACTACCCCAATCCATCAGACTGTCACCTACCCTCCTCACCTTTAGGCACACCCTGAAAACCCATCTTTTCAGGGAAGCCTACCCCGCCCTCACCTAACAGCCAATCTCTTCCTCTCCTCCCACCACTCCATCCCCCACAGCCACTTCCTCCTGTACCACTATCCCCTCCCTCCTAGATTGTAAGCTTGAAAGAGCAGGGCCCTCGAACCCCTCGTGTATTGTTTTGTTACTGTATTGTCTCATGTACTGTCCCCCACTATAATGTACAGCGCTGAGCAAACCTTTTAGCGCTATATAAATACTGAAGAATAATAATAATAATAATGTATAGCCAAATTCATTATTCAATTGAGTGATTAAAGTCCCTGTCAGTTTTTTTTTTTTTTTTTTGAGTCCTGTTCGAGAGATTTTATTTCATATACTTTCACGCTCCAAAGTGAAGGGAAATCCCCTCTTAGACAGCTGTCATCAGTGCGAGACTATCTTAAGCTTAAAAAAAAAAGTTTTGGCTAGAGATACACTTTATTAATTAAGATGATATTTCCAACAGATACAGATAGTCATATATTTTTTTTTAAACAATCGTGCCTATGAAAATATATGTAGCATAATACCTAGAACCTCATATAGCCTACATTACATTCATGCATATTCTATTCATTACAAGACAGCTTTCTTGAAGACGATGTTCAAAAGGAAACATACAGTGTGACGTGACCTTAGCAAAGAATAAAAGCTGTTAGAATAGGGAGTAGAGAGCATTTTTGGAAAATCTCACATAGAGCTTAACTTCTCCAGAACCTACTGTTCTTTTATTATTCTGGGAGATCTTAATGCTATTGCAAAGGTCACTCAGTGTGCGAGAATTCTTAGCTTTCCTGCCTGGAGAAATCACTTGAGAGGAGGAAGTAACTAGGAGACATAAACTGCTTAGTTACATTATATGAATGTATTGGCAGATATATTAAATAACTGAAATACATAGGAGCATACATTTCTTACCTTTTGCTGTGTTTTTTAGAAACTGAAAATTTTAAAGTAAACAGTGTCTAGACAGTGTTAAAATAATATCACATTTATCCTACCAAATAAACAGTGACTGTCTAGGGAAAGTATGGTGTGTTTAAGAAAAATGTTAACTAAATGTGATATTATGCACCATTATGTGCACATTCAGTGCAAGAGCAATATTATTGCAAAGCTTTTCAAAGTGCTGCATTGGATACCTAAATATCCTATGTAAATAGTGACTTGCTGAAGGTTGGTATCAGCAGAGGTTTAGGCATGTCTTAGTCCTCATACACACTGGACGTTTTTACAGCTGCTGTTTTTGGCTTTTGGTGTTTTTTTTCTACAGCCAGTAAATTCCCCAGCATGTTATCCTATGTGTCCATGCACACATAGACTGTAATCATCGTTTTTTTGCACAAGCATTTTTTGGCTGGGAAAAAACCCAGAACTAGAGGGTTTCTAGAGGAGTTTTTTAGCTGTAAAAATGCACTAATGCTGAAAAACACGGTAAAACACAACAAAACATGGTAAAACACAGCAAAACACGAAAAAATGCGGCAAAAGTCTGCTAAACGCTAATGCAAACACACTGAAAACCTCACATTTTTAACGTGACTTTACGCAGCTAATGCTATCAGCATTATTAAAATGCCCAGTGTGCATAACAGCTAAAAAAAACTCATCTAGAAACCCACTAGTTCTGTTTTCTTTTTCAGCCAGAAAATGCTTCTGCCAAAAAACGCTGATTAAAGCCTATGTGTGCATGAACACATAGGATAACATGCTGGGGAGTTTACTGGCTGTAGAAAAAAAACAAAAACAGCAGCTGTAAAAACGTCCAGTGTGTATGAGAACTTATACTCCCCTTCTTAACAGCACTCATGCCTGGCTATAGGATGCTAAGGCACAAAATGCTAGAAGCAGTGTTTAGAAAAGGTTCATAGTGATGTATTAGGTATGTTTTGTCACTTGATTTTGTATATTGTATAGTATTGTGTATACTATACACAACCAACCACTTCTAGTTTACTTCTATTTTTTTTCCAAATACCATTTTTGTTTTTTTTTATAAAGAGCAACTTCAGACACCTTTACGGATCAAAATTGTATTAATGTTTTTATAAAAATGTTTGTTAAAAAAAAAAGAATAATAAACAAATATTAAAAACTAAAATAAAAAATAAAGAAAAAATACCTAGATCAAGGTTTGATCAAGTTCAGTGCCAGGGTTAGTGTTTGGGTCAAGCTCAAAAGGTCAGGATTTTTAATTTCTTTTTTTAATTGGTATCAGTGTCAGTGTGTTTTAGGTAAAATAAAGCCCCAAAACAAACTGCACTATTGTTTCTGAGCTGTGCTACAGGTACAAACAACAAATAACATACACATATATGGTATCGCTGCGATCATCAAGAGCTGGAGAATTTATTTTGGGTTTTTCTTTGGTGGTAGGTTATGGTAGTAACAAGAAACACACAGCTAAATTTTGAAAAAATTATATTTTTTTACTACTTTGGGCCAGTTTTTCTTTGATAATAAAAAAAAAATCAGGAGATATCCATTACCATTTACAGCCAAATGAAAGCCCACTTTGTCCTGAAAAAAACAAGGTATAATTCACCTGGACGTACAAAGTAGTTGTGGCGATATGTACGGTTTTACTAACACATGTCAACGTTGCAAAATTGTGCTTAGGCATTTAGATTTGTTTTACCCTTAGGCATGAAGGGGTTAAGATAGGAAGTTCATAGATTTTACTTTAACAGCTGCCCTGTATCAGAAGAAAGCACTGTGAGTTGGATCCTTGTAGCAAGATATCTATGTGTTTTCATTTACAGAAATTGGAGGTTGGCTCCAAGAAGGTGCAATAGTGGTGTACAGGCATCTCTAAAACGTTAGAACAAATATAAAGGCTGGCAGGTCAGGAACGCTTTGCCACACATTCATATACAAGTAAAATTGTTGCTCTTTCCTTGAGGGCCTGAAAGAATTTTAGTTGTTCCTGGATATACATAAACCACTAATAGGTAGTCTATGTAAACTGTGTTTACTTGACAACTTCATTTTATTTTTAACAAAAACTACTCCTGAATTGCCTATACACAGAGAGATGTACATTTTTATAAAAGTGTGCATCTCAAAATTAAAAACGAGCACCGAAATATTTTCTCACTTATTTGCAATGTAATTAAAGTAATGTATGGTGATGGGCTCATTCTACTTTTCTTTGAGGAAAACAGAATAGTTCTTATTTTTTTGAGGGGGGGGATATGTCAGAATTTGGGGGAATGTAAACAAATTATTGCAGACTTTATTCGCATGCTTTATCACTTGTTTCTTAACCTGTACTCTAACCATTTCATGTTGGTTACATTACCCGTGTAAAAAATGGATAGTCAATGCTGAGTACATCAGTTCTTTTAGATGAAGAGTATGTTGTGCTGGAGTTTCTATATGCTGATCTTTTCTACATGGAAACAGCACTATGAACCTCAGTCACCTAACCTTTGGGGTCACTGTTCATGAAAACTCCATTCTGTCCATAATAATGGCTTAAAGCAGTTGGATAAGCTGTCAATCTCCTGCCTCAGTGCCAGACCTTGGTTGAAAACATGATTAGCAGGGTTCGCTTTTTCCAGTCTGAATAGGAATAACAGCAAAATGTTTTCATTACAGCATTACAGTAGCCATGTACATCAACAGAGGAAGGACAATGTGGGATATAATATTAGTGACCAGTACCTTATAGCTTACAACCATGAATGGAGATTGAGTGTAGTGCACGTGTATTTAAAGCACATAGATTCTGTCATTAGTTTTATTAAATGTACTGTAAATGATCAGTCCACTCAAAAATGCTATTTTGCTTTTTAGAAGTCTGAGGAATAAACTAGTTTGAAAAGAAATAAACCAGTTTGCATGATTTGTTATGCCCTGGGACATTAGGTGTTGAGTTTGGGTTCACAAGCCGGAAAACCTGCAACATAATTGTAAATGTATTTTAGGTCCAAAATTTAAACTGCATGTACTATGTAAGATAATATGATGTCATTTTTATTTGAACAACTCTCCCTGATACAAAGGTAAAATCAGGTGACCTACTGCAGCCATTCCAGAGAAAGCATCAAAATGCATTGGGGTTGATTTAATAAAGGCAAATATTCTGTGCACTACAAGTGCTGTTGCTCCAATGCTTAATAGATGAGGTCAAGCTTTACTTTGCAAAGAATACCCAATCACATGAAAGGAAAATAAAAAAAACACATTTTTGCTTGCACGTGGTTGGATGATAGAAATCAGTAGAGTGTCCCTTAATTTCAGAGCTTATCCTCAGATCTAGAGCAACTGCACTTGCACTGCACAGACTATTTGCCTTTAGTAAACCAACCCCATTGCCTTGAGGAAGCAGCTAAAATAAATGCATTTCCTGATGGTTGCTGGATACCCCACACTGGAGGAATATCTTCAGGAGAAAACATTAAAGCAATAAATTCCCACAACACAGGGGAAAGGGCAGGCAGCAGCAAATAGAGGGGAGAAGTCGTATGACCAGGGGGAAGTAGGCAGGTAAAGGTAGCCATTGAATCCTATGGCCATGTTGTGCCCGCCCTTCACAAAATCTTCCTTTTTGGTCACATACATCAAATCAATGCACAGAGAAGCTCTGAAGAACTGGGTTTTTTTCCACCCCACCAGTGAAACCATATCTCTTTTTAATCTTCCCATTTGTAGAGTAGCCACTTTTCTGCAAGTGCTGCTAATGCACCCTTTCCCTTTTTCTCCCACGTGCACATAGTATATTAGCCATTTACTATATATGAACTCCTAATGTGTCATTTTCTTCCTCCTACTGTGGGGCACAAAGCCTGTGGTGACCTGGGATACAGCACAGTGCCAGGTACCCATCCTCCATTATTTGGTCCTGAAGGTCCAGAGAATCATTATTTTGCACAAAAGGTTATCTCTGCTCTCAATGTGTGAATGAAATGCCATGAGGCAGCAAAAGGCACAGGAGGAATATGAGGATGAGGAGGAGTGTTGGGGTACTCATGGATAGGAGGAGTGGTGGGGTCCTGGCAGTGAGAAGGTGGAAATTTTGGGGAAGGCTTCAAATGGGATATTTCAACTATTCCTGATATAAGGGAAAAATCTTTTGGGGAATCTACTACCACCATCCAAAAGTGGGCCAAAAGTTACCCACTCTGAAGAAGTGATACAAGGAAATTTGTTTACACATTTCCTGATGTATACAGATCTCCCACACTGTAGTTACAGCTGCAGGGAGAACCATAGCCTGGCCACCTTCCCACAAAATGGGTTTGGTTTCACACTTGTTACTAACACAGTCAAATCTATTTGTGTCTAAATCCCCTTGTGTGCAGTACATCTCCAAATACTCTTTTTTTGCACCATAGTACCTCCTTTTTGTCCTTCCCACTTGCCATAGTTTCTGTTACATTTAGTAAACCTGGTATCTGGATCCACTGCACTTGAGACAAAGCTGCGGGGGGTTGGGATTTAAAGTGTTACTAAACCCAGGACCCTGCATTCAATATATCAGGTCTCCCACGGTACACAGAACATGGAAATGCAATTATTTTGGTAAATATAAACTGCTAAATACCTTTTCGCATTAGCTTTCTTGTGACTTCTATCAGTGTCCAGCAGATCACTGGTTAAAGCTTTTAGGGGGAGTTTTTATTTTCCCTTGATTGACCTATGAGGCTGCATAACCCCTGACCTTCAATCAGTACAGTGCTGATTAACCGTGTGCTGATCACATGCACTCTCCCAAAAAAAAAAAACTCTATAGCAATACACACCAAATTAAGCATGTGCAGTTTGCCCCAAGGCTCTATTCTATCAGGAAATGGATTGGGGACTGTGGAAGAAGGGGAGGATCAGAGAAGGTTCCACAGTGAGTATAACAAGCATGCTTTACTGCATATACAGACTGATTTTACTGTTGTGGGTTTATTAAGACTGTAAGTCTTTTAGGAAGGTGGGAATGTGCTTTCCTGCTACCTCCTGAAAATGCAAGGAAAAGGTCTCTGCATCTTTTCAGAAAAGGTGATCTGCAGTTTCCAGTGCGTGGGTATATCATTAGGATTAATGGTAACCCCACACATATCCTAAGCAGCAGCATGTTTTTCTCTGCCTTCCCGCACCCACTCAGATGTGACCCTAACTTTAGATACTATTAGTACAATTAAAAGGTGAAGTCGTCTTCAACCCTGCCCAAGTCGTTAAAGGTCACCTAACTGCCTTTAAAGGTGTTGCTTTTCCTTTTTTATATTTTGCATTTCAAGCTCATTAAGTGTTGGTCTTACAGTAAACTGCAGCCTCCCTGGCGGTATTCCCGAGTGTAGCTCGGGGTAAAGTTTCAGTACCACAAGCGGTAACCCCGAGCTACACACAGGAATACCCTGCAGCGCTGCTCCGGGATCCCTCGATCACCAACCTTGTCCTGCGCTCCCGCGATGTCCCTCCTGCAGTGTCCCCTGTAATGTCCTCCGGTGGATGCCGGCATCTGTCTTCTGGGTTCTGTCCCCTGCGACGTCGGGACGTACGGGGACAGAACGGTGGGAAATTTGAAAATGACAAAAAGTGACATTCGATAAATACACTAAAATCACATAGTAAAACATTACTGTATCAAACCATGTCACATACATTTTGTCCCTAGTGCTTTGTCCTGTGCCCTGCCTGCGTTTTTACAGTTCTTTCTGCCTGGAAACTGAGAAAAGTCCATGGCGTCCAAAAAGCGTCGCTTTAGGTCAAAAGTGGTTTTAGACCAGCTAGAGAACAGCGATAGTAAATTAGAACTACTTGCAGAATTGAGTGATAATGATTTGTGGGGAAATTCGTCATCAGACACTGAAAACGATTTTGTGACTTTGCTCAGTGATGTGCAAACTTGGCGCTATATTTCAAATTTCAGTGTTTTTGGTTTGATTATATTATTGTGTTACATTTATTATTATTATATTATTATTTTTTATGATTATTTATTACATTTTATAATTTATGATTTCGTGTTTCAAATTTGAACATACCCGGGATGTTTACTAGACTCTTGTTCGGACAGATTTCAGTGAGTTATTCCTAAAAAATGCAGGCCTACAATAAAAAAAATACATATTTCCATGCAAAAAAATGTACCACATTGAGCACAGAAGTATGGACATAATCAGACCGCTAGGGAAGTTAATGTCTTCCTCAATAAGGCACTGAACCTCCTAAGCACACTGTTATGTTACCAGTGTTGAAAACTCTCAGGGGGTATTTAAAAAAAAAAGAATCACGTAGCTGTATGTTAATTGAATGTAAATTTTTTTCTGCTCAAACGTGCAAAACCAAATGTTCAATATATTCTCTGCAGATCAAATGTGTGTATGCAGAAAATTCAGCATTATAACCACTTGCCTGACCTGAGAAACCTACTTATTTCCTATAATAACCAGCTCCGCCTAGAGAACATTCAGTTTTGCCCCATTCACACAGAACAAATTTACATGCCGTTTCATTCGGTGAACAGCCATGAAATTGTTTTTAGAAATACTCTCATATACACTCAATAGCTTTATTTACATGTGCATATTAGTACTTGCTTATTGTAATTTTTTTCACTGCCACATAAATATTTAAACATGTCCCATTTTATTTCTCATTGTAGGTTTGGAAGAAACTGTTATTTGGTTTGTGCTTTTTCCATGCACTTGTTCAAGAGAGGCGAACATATGGATCTCTTGGCTGGAATGTATCCTATGAATTCAATGACTCTGACCTGAAAATTAGCGCCAAGCAGCTTCAGGTACTATATAGAGCCAGTCTACTAAAATAGCATACTTTCTATTTAATAGTAGAAGAAAGTCTTAATAATCCATGGTAGCAAGGGTTATTTATAATCAAGGTGCTGGCTGCTAGGCAACAACAGGTAAGTCTATTAACTCAACCAGTTTTCTTGACATGCTGAAGTCCCGTCATTGATAATATCTTCCCATAACTGTCATGCAATCACCGAGTTGAGAATGGAGTGGTAAACTAATATCTTTTTGCCTGAGCTGTTCTGTAACTCCTAAAAAAGAGATTTTTGTACAGTTTCTTGGATGATGAGAAACAGAAGCAATGTGTGATTTTTACCTTAAAAGCCAAATCCATCTTTTCACCATTTTTTGTGAATTCTTCATCTGTAATAGCCTGAGATAATAAGTTGGTTTAAAACATGACCAATAGCACATCTAATTTGGAAACAAAAAATACATCTTAAATCAGGGCTATGTTTTAGATGTTTCTTGTCTTCACTGTATCAAATGGGTTTTTTAATATGTACAAAGTTGAAGGTAGTTTGACTTAAATGGATGCAGTTGTTTGGCTAAATGTCTTCTGACTATGGTGTCCGTTTATGAACCAGCAGTAATAGATCGCTGCTCAGTTCTCCGGCATTCTCGGAGAACACAGTTCTCCTGTGAATGCCGTTTATGAAGCATATGTAGATCAGTTCTCCAAACGAAGGGAGAATGGTCTACAAACGCTGGAAAAAAGGCTGATTTTACTATAATCTCGCGAGATTACAGTAAAAGATCAGTTTACTAAACAGAGGTAAATTATCTCTGCTTAGTTTTCGGTCCCTCCGATTCTCCAGCTCTGGGCTGGAGAATCTGGAGGGAGAACACAGATCTCCAGAGAAGGGCTGAACATATTCTCCTGAGTGTCATAAACTGTGAATGACCAGAGAATAGCTGTGATCCTCTGAATCGCAGCTATTCTGTGTGTCATAAATGGACAGCTATGCAACAGCACATATCCTAGAAAAATGTTGCGGATCATTTGATAATTAAAAAAACAAGCCGTTGTCCACCCTGGGCAAGGATTCTGACTGCCAGTTGCTTTACAAGTTCCTTCCAGTTCGTTTCCTTTTAACCCAATAAATTTCCAAAATACCTGTGCGATTTAACGATTGTTTAATAAAACCTAAAAAGGCGACGGAATTGTTTACGATAAAGGTGATTTCCAACATTTAAACCACTTATTTATTAACTCGTGGGTTTAGAAAAGGTGAGGAAATGACTTGAAATTAATTATTCAGTGTTTAACATCAAGAAAGCATAGTAGTTTAATCTTCATCTCTTTTGGTGTTGGGCTTTAGACTGCTCTGCAGTTTATTTTGCTTTAAGATTTTGTTTCAATCTGTACTTTAGAACAAAAGTAGATGGAAGTAAATGAGAGCATAAAGGACACATTAAATAAGATGCAATGAGCAATAAAGAACCCACAGCAAGATCGTATTCCCTAGAATGCAGAATATAAAACAACTGAGCTCTGAGTTTATTGCCACAAAGCAAAGTCCAACAGAGCAATGACTTTGTTAGCTGCAAGTACTTCTAAAGATAGGTGATAGACCCTTTATGTGGATTTGCATATTGTGTGGGTGGAATGGAATCCCCAACTGGTGAACACAACTCCTTGTTACTCTATCACAGGTAGGAACAAAACGTCTCTGTGTATATATCGTAGTTATGTGCCAGTGGAACTTTTCTTAAAGTGGTTTTAATGGCAGAAGGGTTTTTTTTAATCATAATGTATTCTCTGCATTAAGGGTTAAAACCTTCTATTGTCAGCTCCCCCAGCTCTCCCAAATACTGACCAGAGCCCAATCTTGATCCAGCGCTGTGCCCAAAAGCAGTGGTGTTGCTCTCTCTATCCCTGCTCACTGGACTCAGTGAGAGCAGTGGGAGCCATTAGCTCCTGCCACTGTCAGTCAAACTGAATGACAAGGGAAGGAGCCTAAACGCACTGTGTGTGTCAATAGACACACAGAGTGTGACTCAGGACCAAGCCCACACATGTGCCACCATAGGAGCAGCTTCCTATGGTGGCACACAGAGAAGAGGAAGAGCCCAGAGCGTCAGTGGTGACCCCAGAAGAGGAGGATAGGGGCTGCTCTGTGCAAAACCATTGCCCAGAGCAGGTAAGTGTAACATGTTTGATACTGTTTAAAGGTTTGCACTGTGGGGTTTAGTGCACTTTCATGAAGATTGGAAGAAAAATGTAATATTGTGTACTAAGGTTTTATGCACTTTATTATTTTTATGAGATATACAGCATTACCTTGTTAACAAGACAGTTTACTGGTGATTGTTATAGTATGTGCTTTAAAGCAAAGCACCGCACTCTAATTGTATGTATAAGGATTGATTTACTAAAGCTGCAGAGTGCACAAGCTGGTGCAGCTGTGCATGGTAGCCAACCAGTTTCTAACTTCAGCTTGTTCAGTTAAACTGTTACTAAACCCAGAACCCTGCATTCACTATATCTGATCTCCCACAGTACACAGAACATGGATATGCAATTATTTTAGTAAAAATAAACTGCTAAATACCTTTTCTCATCAGCAGTTAGAGCAGTCTTGTGACTTCAGCACAGCACTGATTAAAGCTTGTAGGAGGAGTTTTCTTTCTGCTCTAGGAGGATTTGAAACCTCTGACATCTGTCTGGACAGTGCTGATCGGTCTTGTGCTGATCACATGCAGCCTTCCAAGAAAAAAAAACTTCTCTAGCAATACACACCAAACTGAGCATGTGCACATGACTGCTGATTCAGTCTGTATAAGGTGGACATTTTAACAAGAGGAGGGGCAGAGAAGAAAGGATCAAACAGCCTTTTTACAAAATGCAGATGATTAACCCCTTAGGTTCCACAGTGAGTATAACAAGCATGCTTTACTGCATATACAGACTGATTTTACTGCTGTGGGTTTAGTAACACTTTAAGCTTTGACATAAAAAAAAATGGAAGCTGATTGGTTTCTCTGCAGAGCTGCACCACATTTTGCACCCTCCAGTTTTAGTAAATCAACCCTAAAGTATTATTTTGATATGTTGTAACTATGCATTGGGGGTTATGTACTAAAACCGGAGAGTGCAAAATCTGGTGCAGCTCTGCATAGTAACCAATCAGCTTCCAGGGTTTATTGCCAAAGCTCAATTGAGCTAACTGAATTTAGAAGCTGATTGACTGCCATGCAGAGCTGCACCTGATTCTATGTGTACCAGTTTTATTAAATCTCACTCAATGAGTGCTTGCTGCTCTTTTTTCCCTTAAAAAGCTTTTTGTTATTTTTACCCCCGGTTCACATATATGCGGGCCACGTTTTGCGCGGGCACGAGAGACCATTAATTTTAATGGATTCCCGTGCCCCGTGACACTCAGGGAAGAAGTCCCTGCACTTCTTCTGAAAACACATCCCGCATGGGAACCTCAGTTCTCAGTGCCTTTTCCAGTGCTGGCGGTGTGCCATTAGAAGTAATGGCATCCACCCACGGGTCCGTATTCCTCTGTGCTGGTGGTGCGGCTGCATGGATTTTCGTGCAAGTCTGCAGCCATGCCACCCGCATATATGTGAACCTAGCCTTAGAGTGTTTAGCATATTGTGAGCAGTGTAGGGATATTTTTTATATATCTTTAATATTATTTAAAAAAAAAAACACCTTTACAATCACTTTAAAGTATTAAAACTGATTGAAAACACGAAAAAAAAACCTACAAACAAAAAATATATCAGTGTCATAAAATACAAATATGTTAGTAACTAGTAAAAATATAATTGTTATCAAGCAAAATCATTAAATATGTTATGCTTGTAGCATGTAAATAATGTGATTGGATATGCAATTATTAATTTTAGACACAGGTAGGTCTGTCCATCTATCTTTGTCAGTCCTATTTATTTCAATCCCTGCTATAAATATTAATACAAATCTATTGTTAAACATTGCCACCTAGTGACAAAGGGAATAGCTGCTTGTAATTTGCTGACAGGCCGCACACAGAAAGCAAAAACCGTTTACTTCACAGTGTGGCTTTAAGACTCTCGTGTGACAATTATAACAAATGAACATATGGGAAATTATAATGAGCACCATAATTCAATGCTCCTTGAAAAATGTCATTGGATATCCAGGGCTTAAGTCCACATGTAAAGGTTTACTGTATATTCCATTATAATTACCTACACTCTGCAAGAAATGTCCCTACTATACATATCATGCTCACAGTTCATTGCAAGATACTAAATGATCTCGGTAAAGGAGAAGCTGTTTTTTCTTTTTTGTATAGATCACCATTACAGTATAATAGCAGTGCTGAAAAGCAGATTTTATTTTACTGCTTGTCAATGATAATTCAATTGGTAACCTGAAATCTGAAATCCTTAAATTACTTTGCAGTTGGTTTTGTAGTTAAAGTATCAGGTTCATAAAAAAACTAAATTTTGTAAATAAAATATCACTTTATTGAAATGTAGTCAAATGTATCACTTATGATAAGCTGTGTATGTACTGTATAGGTATATAAAAAATAGGGGTTTAGAGGGCCATATTCATACTGTATGTGTCTGATTCAGCAGCCATTCACTAGCATGTGGAAGCATATGCCAGTATAGATTTGAGGCATATATTCTCATTTCCAAGAGGTTTCATAAAGTGTTATACATAAGTGTATGTGACAGCAAGCAAGTGAGAACATATGCAGTGAGACTACAAAAGAACCAATCATGAATCACTATTAAAATTAATTGATCACCCATTGAAAATGTCATGAATGTAATATTGGGTGTAATATAAATAGAGCAGATTTTGCTGAGACCATGAGGTCACCACATGTGGTGGGACTGCGTTTGGCGGCTATTCCACCACTGCCCAGTTCACATCACTGCATTGTGATGGTGTGCAGTGAAAAACAAAACTGCATGCACTATTTTTTTCAGAGCAGCACATTGCAAAGAAATCCACTGCCTCACACCCCGCAGGCAGCAATTACATTTTATGAGATGTCTGCATGACATCTCAATAAAGTCTGTTTCAAAAGAAGGAAATCATCACTGCTCTGATCTCGGCTGGACTGCACTGCACACCTGGTATGAACATATTCTAATTCCCCACTGAAGAATAGGTACTAGTTGTTGGCTTACCCTAGCATTTTCCGCAGTGTTTTTGTTTTGCAGAAACGTAGTACAGTCCATCTAACATGATTTCCTATGGGACAGGTTTATATCTCTGCGTTTTCACCCGATGTGTTTTCTGGAAAGGGTCAAGGACTTTTTTCAAATAAAAAATTTACGTTTTTGTTTCTATAGACTTCAATGGAAATGCTGCAGAAAAGCATGTAGTGCATTATTTATGGGTTTTTTTTATACGTTTTGCATTTTAAATCTGCCTAGCAACAAGAAAAAAAGGCATGTGCAAAAACACAAAACGCACTGCAGAATCAGATCAAACGCAAACTACATAGTTGTGAACCGAGTTACATAGTTAGTCTGGCTGAAAAATTACAAAAGTCTATCCTGTTCAACCAAAAAAAAAAAGTTATAATCCTATACCCACAGTTGATCCAGAGGAAGGCAAAAAAAGATCAGCAAAAAAAAAAAACCAGCAAAGCATGATCCAATTTGCTCTTGCAGGGAAATAACTTCCTTCCTGATCCCCTGAGAGGCAATCGGATATTCCCTGGATCAAATTTACCTATAAATGTTAGTGTCTGGTTATATTCTGTGTATCTAAGAAAGAATCCAGGTCTATTTTAAAGCAATCCACTGAGCTGGCCAGAACCAACTCTTGAGGGAGTCTATTCCACATTTTCACAGCTCTCACAGTGAAGAAACCTTTCTGTATTTGGAGAATAAATTTCTTTTCCTCCAGATGTAAGGAATGCCCCCTTGTCCTCTGTGATGACCTCAGGGTGAATAGCTCTACACCGAGTTCACTATATGAACCACTGATGTATTTATACATGTTGATCATATCCCCCCTTAATCTCCTCTTCTCAAGAGAGAATAAATTCAGTTCCTCTAATCTTTCCTCATAGCTGATCTCCTCCATGCCTCATATCAGTTTGGTTTCCCTTCTCTGTACTTTCTCCAGTTCTCCAATATTCTTTTTGTGAATTGGTGCCCAAAACTGAACTGCATATTCCAGATGAGGTCTTACTAATGATTTGTGCAGGGATAATATGATATCTCTCTCTCTGGAGTCTATACCTCTTTTTATACAAGAGAGGATTTTGCTTGCTTTAGAAACCGCAGCTTGGCATTGCATGCCATTATTAAGCTTGTGATCTACCAGAACTCCCAGATCCTTCTCCACCATTGATTCCCCCAGTTGAACCTAGCCTTAATGAGAATGAGTATGCCTCAGCTCAGCAAACACATGGGTGAATATGAGTGAGAAGATCCTTTATGTGCTTCAAGCATATCTAAACCAAGAAAAATGATGTTATGTATGACAGCTTACCAGTCATATAGTGGCTGCATTAGTTTTCTTTATTTAAGCTTTGTTTCCTTTACTTTCACCTGGTGATCCTGCCAGTAACACACTTCCTATCTTAGAGTGATAACACTCATTTACTGTACTGTATCTAAGGAGAAGTAAAATTTTCACCCTAGAACAGAAAGTGTGTTAGGACTACCAAAAAAGTCCTCCTCTCCTCATCTCCATGACATAAGGGAAAGTGGTCTGTATTCCACCAAGATACATTAGTTAGGGCTAATAACATTGTTTCAGATCTCAGTGCAGCATTTTCAGTACAAAACAGAAGTTATGAACTCACAAGATTTCTAGCAGAGTGAACTGCAGGATTTTTTTTTTGTTTTACTTATTGAACAGATATAACAAAATACTTTTAATGGTATATTTTATGGACTGAAAGGGAGCAAATAAGTGATGTTAATAGTTAGGGTTTGCTAACACTATAATCTTTCATCTAAAATTTGTACTTTATCAATGTACCCCTATAAAACAAATTTCTGTAGAATGGTCAATGAAAATTCCTCTAGTTGGCCACTGGCCAGTAAGGCTTTAGTAATGCCAGGTCATTTATTTAAAGGGCAAGCAGCTAGGGGACTAGGTAACAGTTGCCAGTCTTCATGAATACGCATGCCTGTTCACATATAATGTGGTGGTGGCCAGTGTTGTTCAGCACTGGAAGAACATCAGTCACCAATAGGACACACAAAGGGCAAATTGTTTTCTATGTGCCTTGTTCGCACTGCAATTCAGCCTGGAGTTGCAGCACTGTGAGATGTGATAAAATGTTGACGCTGCATTTTATCACACAGGAAGGTCAAGCATGTCATTGTACAGCTCCATAACTATCCACGGCCAGAACGGAGGCAGAACAGACAGCTGCTCACACAATAAACCCCTGCAGTTTAGTGTGTGGGCAATGTGAACCTTTTGCCTGCTGACCATAGCAGATGTACTGCAACAGGGCGGCTTCGCTGGGTGAAATCATGTATATATATATGATTTGGCATTTCTGGGTAGGGGGTGCACACCCTACCCGCACTGCTACTTGCTACTGAGGATGTCAATCACCGGGTCCCAGACGATGATCATCAGCAAAGTTGAGAGGGGAGAGATCTGTGTGTAAATGACACAGATCTCTCCTGTCAGCATGAACGTGCTGCTTTCCATTTCTCTATCACTCCCTAACACACAGTTAACCCTTTGATCTCCCAGATGTTAACCCCTTCCTGCCCAGGGTCATTAATACAGTGTCAGTGCTTTTTATTAGCACTGATCACTGTATTAGTGTCAGTGGAGATGTCAGTGGCAATTAGTCAGTTCCCACCCAGTGTCAGAATGCCCAGTTGTAACTGAAACAAGTATCCTCTTCCTATTTCTGTCCTAATGACAAGGCAAAATTTTTAATTTTCTTTCAGTTTCAATATTTGCTAGGAGAATTAGGAGGAGTAATAGACAGGTAGAGAAACCTTATATAGTTGTCAGGTTGTGGAGTGTTGGATTACTTCATATCCTGTTTTTTATCATAAGTATTATGATAACCAGAAGTTGGTAGGTAGCTCTACTAGTCCTAGAACCCTTATATCCTCTTGTGGTTCATATAAAAGGATAGATATAGGGTAAAGAGCTTGATTCCACCCCAGACTCAAGCTGGAGTAGCCATTGCAAAGACACTCTACACTCATGTATTTGCCTTCTTAAAGGAGAAGTACAGCCAAAGCTCTTTTGGTTGTACTTCTCCTGTAGATCACAGGAATGCAGTTTGTTCTGCACTCCTGTCACCCATTTTCAGCTGATAGCAGACTGAAGTGTGCTGTCAGCTGACATCACCCAGCCATTACAGGCTGGGGAAAGATCCCGACTTTAAAGTCGGGATCCACCCCAGAGTCTGGATCGGTACCTGCTTCAGCCTCTCAGTGAGCCGCTGAGAGCTTAAGACAGCCAATCCCTCCCCCTCCACAGCCCAGCACTTCAGTGAGTGCTGGGGGGGGCAGAGCAGACAGCGGTGATTGACAGTCAACTTCAGTCTGCTCAGAGCGGCTGTGAGAACTCAAGGATCAAAGGTCATGTTATTGCTGAGTTCTCACCCTTAGAGCTGGCAGGAGACATATGCTACTTCTCTTTTAACCACTTCAAGCTATTTTTATCATGTTTCTGAATATATGTTAAAATATATTTTTTCCGACAGCAGAGGCACTGTGGTTGCCTTTTTTTTTTGTATTTCCTATATTTGTGCAACTGTTTATCAAGTCTATGTTTTCAATACAGAATACATTATTATGAATTTTAGTGCTCAGAAACACAACATTATACTTTTCAAGTAAGGATGTATGTGATACTCCCCAAATTCTGAAGTGATTAACTTTTGTCTCCAGTCCAGACTCCAAACTTCTGTTCTAATCTAGTTCTGTTCTATTCAGCCCTGTTGGCTTATCTTTCTGACTACAATAAAATGTCTTTTATACATATTTTCACAAGTAGAATGGAACTCCTTTACAAGAATAAAAACCTTGAGAAGGAACCCAACTGCTCTTTTTGGCTTTAGATAGCTTTTAATCCTTCCCTTCGGCTAGCCCTGATGTCCCTTTAATAGGGTCTGTACACCCGGGGAGGCAGGAAGGATAGATGATCATATGAGCACTGTGATTGGATGTCACCATGGTTACATAATCAGGAGCCAGTGCCACCATCTAATGATCGTTAGTGGGGACCAAAAGTTGTTTTTGACAATTTGGAGAGTACAGTAAGTATGCTCTCAGCAAAGAAACATTGGCTGCCCAGTGACATACATGTGCAGCATGTGGAAGTTAAAGAACACCTTTTTTGCCACCGCCCATGTGTTACATGGGCAGCAACAGGTTAAAACGGCAGTAAATCTTGCAAGAAAAAAAAACTGGTCCCTCTGCAGGCTCATGTCATAATGTGCTGGTATGCACTGCATACCAGCACATTATGAAACAGACTTACCTAAAAAAATTGATCCTTTCAGCAGAGTGCCGTCACTCCCTCTGAGAGGGATTTGTCTTATTGCGGTCTTCCTGAATTTGAAGACTCTGGCCATCTGAATGAGTGAGCCACAATGACGTCACTTCCACGCACATGCACGGGATTCATGGCTGCTGCACAGCTCTCTCATTGGATGGCAGGCCATCCATTGATAGCACAGTGCACATGAGCCACTGACCTGACCGGCTACTACACATATATATAAATCATATCTATTAACATCATACCTGGTGATCAGTTGAAGAGCTTGCAAGTAATACATCTTTACTTCTTTGCTAATATTATTACTCAGCTTTCACATTCTTAGTCATTCTCAAACACACACACACCAGAGACATAGTTACCACAAGGCACTTGCCTAGGGCAGCATTTTTCAGGGAAGCAGCACCTCCCCCCAGAAGAAGGAATGAAAGAAGGGATACGTGCACCATGGGAACCAGGTGAGATCCGAGAGAGGCTGCAGGCTGTTTGATGGAGTATGTAGAGCCAGACTCTCATTCCCAAGGATGTCCAGAGCTGTGAAGATGAGTGTCTTTTTCTCTATCGCGGGGGGGAGTACTGGAAGGCTCTCCCAGGTGGGGGGCAGGGGTGTTGTTGGTCAATGTTAGGCTTTCATCGCGGGAGGGGGAAGGGGGGGTGTTGGTCAATGTCCGTGGGGGCAGACGACTTTTGTGTAGCCTAGGGCAGCACAAAACCTAAATACACCACTGACACACACACTATATATATACAATATATACACTATATTGCCAAAAGTACTGGGACGCCTGTCTTTACACGCACATGAACTGGCATCCCAGTCTTAGTCCATAGGGTTCAATATTGAGTTGGCGCACCCTTTGCAGCTATAACAGCTTCAACTCTTCTGGGAAAGTTGTCTACAAGGTTTCGGTGTGTGTCTATGGGAATGTTTGACCATTCTTCCAGAAATGCATTTGTGAGGTCAGGCACTGATGTCAGACGAGAAGGCCTGGCTCGCCATTAAAATTCATGTGCATGTAAAGGCAGGTGTCCCAATACTTTTGGCATTACAGTGTGTTTGTGTATATATATGTACATCCAAATTGGAGGAAGGGTTTAGGAATTACAGTTCTTAAGAGCAGCCATCCCCCATTTTTCAACAGACCAAAAGTAATTGGACAATTGAATCAAAAGCTGTTTCATGGCCAGGTGTGGGCTACTCCTTTGTTATTTCTTCATAAATTAAGCAGGTAAAAGATCTGGAGTTGATTCTAACACCCCGGTCACATCAAGCCCGAATTTGAAATTGAGCGACTTACAGTGAAGTAGCACAATTTCAAAGTCGGGGGACATGCCGATTTCAGGTGTGATTTGCAAGACATCTGACACAGATGTATATGCAAATCACACGAAAAGTAGTGCATGTACTACTTTAGAAAGCCGTGCAGCTCCTACCAAGTCGGAACTGCACTGATTTGACCAGTGTAATTGCGGACAATAGGGTGCGACTTGGCATACAATTTGCAAGTCACATGGCATGCAAATCACATGCCAAGGCACACCCAGTGCGACTGGGGTATAAGTGGGGTATTTGCATTTGGAATCTATTGCTGTGAACCTACATCATGCGTTCAAAGAAGCTGTCCATGCAAGTGAAACAAGCCATTGTAAGGGTTCAAAAACAAAACAAATCCATCAGAGAGATAGCAGCAACATTAGGAGTGGCCAAATCAACAATTTGGTACATTCTGAGGAAAGAAGCACGCATTGGTGAGCTCAGCAACATAAAAAGGCATGGATGTCCACTGAAGACAACAGTGGTGGACGATCGCAGGATCCTCTCTATGGTAAAGATAAACCCATTCACAACATCCAGACAAGTGAAGGACACTCTCCAGGAGGTGGGGGTATTATTGTCAAAGTCTACAATCAAGAGAAGACTTCACGAGAGCAAATACAGAGGGTTCACCACAAGGTGCAAACCATTCATAAGCCCGAAAAATAGAAAAGCACGATTAGACTTTGCCAAAAAACATCTAAAAAAGCCAGACCAGTACTAGAAAAGCATTCTTTGGACAGATAAAACTAAGATAAATCTGTACCAGAATAATAGGAAGAAAAAAGTGTGGAGAAGGCTTGGAACAGCTCATGATCCAAAGCACACAACGTCATCTGTACAACATGGTGGAGGCAGTGTGATGGCATGGGCATGCATGGCTTCCAGTGGCACTGGGTCATTGGGGTTTATTGATGATGAGACAGAAGACAGAAGCAGCCACATGAATCCTGCAGTGTTTACAGATATACTGTCAGCCCAGATTCAGCCAAATGCAGCAAAGTTGATTGGACGGCACTTCACTGTACAGATGGACAATAATCCAAAACACGGTGCAAAAGCAACCAAGGAGCTTTCGAAGGAAAAGAAGTGGAATATTCTGCAATTGCTGAGTCAATCACCTGATCTCATCCCAACTTAACATGCATTTCACTTTCTGAAGGCAAAACTAAAGGCAGAAAGACCCACAAATTAAGAACAACTGAAGACAGCTGCAGTTAGAGCCTGGCAAAGCATCAAAAAGGAGGAAACCCAGTCTCTGGTAATGTCCATGGGTTCCAGACTTCAGGCAGTCATTGTCAGTAAAGGATTCTCAACAAAATATTAAAAATGAACATTTTATTTATGATTAAATTAATTTGTCCAATTATATTTGAGCCCCTGTAAATGGAGGAACTTTGTATAAAAATGATTGCAGTTCCTAAAATTTGCACTTGATATTCACATTCAACCCCTCGAATTAAAGCTTAAAGTCTGCACTTCAAATTCATTTGGATTGTTTCGTTTTAATTTATTCTGGTGGCATACAGAGCCAAAAATGGAAATTTTTTCTGTGTCCAAATGTATATGGACCTAATTGTGTGTATATATATATATATATATATATATATACATATATATATACTGTATATATATACAGGGGCGGACTGACAACTCATGGGGCCCCTGGGTAATAGGGGATCATGGGGACCCTGTGTCCTCGTCTATACTCAAAAAAGCCTATGAAAAAGCCAATGAAAGGTACCACGGGCATCTCATGGGGCCCCCTACTGACCCCAGGCCCTCGGGCAGTGCCCGAGTGCTTGAATGGCCAGCCCGCCCCTGTATATATATATATATATTCTATAATGATATGGACTGGGTAATGTGTTAGGAATGTAAGGATGCCCCATCATTTGATGGAAATGAAATTTATCAACCTACAGAGGATTGAATTCAAACACACCCCGAAAATCAAAGTGAAAAAATTATGCAGCAGGCTAATCCATTTTGCTGAAATTTCATTGCAGCAACACAGAATGGTACTCAGTAGTTTGTATGGCCCCCATGTGTTTGTATGCATGGCTGACAATGTCGGGTCATGCTCCTAATGAGATGACGGATGGTGTCCTGGGGTATTTCCTCCCAGATCTGGACCAGGGCAAACACTAAGCTCCTGGACAGTCTGAGGTGCAACATGATGGTGTTGGATGGACCAAAACATGATATCCCAGAGGTGTTCTATTGGATTTAGGTCAGGCGTGCATGGGGGCAATTCAGTGGTATCAATTCCTTCATCCTCCATGAATTGCTTGCATACTCATCCTGTTCATCCTTGCACAAAGGAGCAGATACTGGTCCTGCTGATGGGTTAAGGACTTTCTATGACCCAGTCTAGCTCTCTTAGAGTAACTGCCTGTCTCCTAGAATCTCCTCCATGCTCTAGAGACTGTGCTGGGAGACACAGCAAACCTTTTGGCAATGGCACATATTGCTGTGCCATCCTGGAGGAGTTGGACTGCCTGTGTAACCTCTGTAGGGTCCAGGTATCGCCTCATGCTACCAATAGCGACACTGGGCCTAGCCAAATGCAAAACTAATGAAAAACAGTCAGAAAAGATGAGTAGGGAAAAAATGTCAGTGGCCTCCACCTGTAAAACCATTCCTGTTTTAGGGGTTGTCTCATTGTTGCCCATCTAGTGCACCTGTTGTTAATTTAACTAACACCAAAGCAGCTGAAACTAATTAACAACCCCCTCTGCTACCTAATTGACCAGATCAATATCTCAGGAGTTTAAGTGACTTAATCCTATACTCTGGTTAAAAAGTGTTCCTATAATTTTTTTGAGCAGTATATATTTTTTCATTACTATATATATGTGCTTTTTATAATAGGTATTTATGTCTACATTCCACATCTTTAATATGGGGACATTTCTTCCTGACAGAATTTTCATTCTTAAACCACCACCTTTATTAGCAGATGTTCATCTGATGTGCATTCAATTTGTGGTTAATTATATAATTGATTCCAATTATGATGTATGTATATATTGATCTAACTAGCATTTTGTATTTCAATATGTGTTCTGATCTGAAGAAGGGCATTAACATAATAGCCCGAAACTGTTTGTTGAATACTATGCTGTATGTTTTTGTCCATTTTTTTTGTGTTTGGTTATTTTTTCAAGAACAAAAGTTTTTTGTGTGCAGCAATTCTTTTTTCTATATATGGCTTTTGGGAGGACCTGATTGCTATGCACTGTGATTGATCGCCGTTTTGCACTTCACCCATATTAATGCTTTTTTTTTTACTAAAAGTTTTACTTTTTTTATACACACACATATACAATACTAGAGTACCAGACTTTGGTAGTCAGGATTTTATATGATATTATATGGTGGAGTGGAAGAGTGGGGTCTAAAGCAGTTGGGAAAGTTTTTTGTACATCTAAGTCAAAACATTTATTGCTGTATTGTGCTGCACAATTACATATATGTGCATGATGCATAACCCCAGTCACATTTTTATTGCAAAAGAGATGATAAACATTTATACTAAGCTTAGGAAATGGCCATGAAGACGTTAATTAAAACAGTACATTTTGGCGCTAGTGATGGTACAGTAAAATGACTTACTTAATTAAAGCTAATCTATTTTCTATGTGTTGCAGAGGTTCATCAATGATTATGAACAGACCCCTCTAGATGCTGTCATTTATCTTACTGGGGAATGCAACTATGGAGGAAGAGTCACAGATGAGCACGACAGGCGGCTTCTGCTAAGCTTGCTAGACACATTTCTTTGTGAAGCTGTAATTACTGAAGACAATTACACATTTTCTCCCGGCGGAAAATACTTTGCTCCAAAGAATGGTACCCATGACACCTATATGGAATATATAAAAAGTCTTCCTCTCAACGCTGATCCAGAGGTATGCACTCTCACAACAAGCCTTAATAGATGCCAAGGAAAATTACAGCTTATTAATAGAAATAGTGCTGTAAAAGTGATACGCTTATATACACTAATTAAGATTAATATTGAATTGGGTTGTCAAAAGGTTACTTCACTTTTCTAATTAATCAAAGGCAAGTAGACACACTGTATTTTTAAATATATGTTCATGCTACAATTTTTTGCATTTAATTACCGGCTTTATCTGCACTGCAATTGAACTTTAAACGATAATAGAGTCCAGTACAAAAGGTTACATGATGAATACATATATACATTGATTTATGACATAACATTTATAATCTTGCAGTCACAGAGGAGGACAAAAATCAAGAGCCAATAAAGCTAGAATAAAAGTCAAGTAGCACAAAAAGGATTTATGTAAGTAAACTAAAATAGGCAGTTCAGACTAAGTATATTTTGAAAAATACATCGGAAGAATATACCCTCAGTGAAAACTGCTTATAGGATAACTCAGCTTTCATGGAAAAATAAAGCAAAAATACATATACAATTGCTATAAAAGCCAAATTGTAATTTAATGCTATTAAATATTGTCTTTCCATTTCGATCTGCAGTGCTGTAATTTTCTGTAAACCTCAATGCAATATGGCAACCTGGAGGTGATATGTAAAGAATGCCTCCAAAAATTGAATTTCCTGCTTGTGTGATTGGCTCACTGAAGTTTTCCCAGAAGTCTGCACTAAGATACAAGCCCTCCCTGCAGAAAAAATGTCATTTTAGACAAGATACTTCCTAAGGGTTAATTACATCTAAAAGGATGCAGACACTGAAACAGACCACAGAGAGTGCATCAGCTAAATTTAATGAACCAGACCCTCCCATTCAGTTGATGCAGAGGAAGGCAAAAAACCCAGCAAAGCATGATCCAATTTGCTCCTGTAAGGGAAAAAATTCCTTCCTGATCCCCTGAAAGGCAATTGGATATTCCCTGGATCAACTGTAACTATAAAAGTTAGTAATCAGTTATATTCTGTCTATCCAAGAAAGAAACCAGGCCTTTTTTAGAGGAATCCACTGAGCTGGCCAAAACCAATTCTTGAGGGAGTTTATTCCACGTTTTCACAGCTCTCACTGTGAAGAAACCACTGATGTATTTATACATGTTGATCATACCCCCTCTTAATCTCCTCTTCTCAAGAGAGAATAAATTCAGTTCCTGTAATCTTTCCTCATAGCTGAGCTCCTCCATGCCTCTTATCAGTTTGGTTGCCCTTCTCTGTACTTTCTCTAGTTCCCCAATGTTCTTTTTGTGAATTGCTGCCTAAAATTGAACTGCATATTCCAGATGAGGTATTACTAGTGATTTTTACATTTATAATATGATATCTCTCTCTCTGGAGTCTATACCTCTTTTCATACAAGAGAGGATTTTGCTCGCTTTAGAAACCGCAGCTTGGCATTGCATGCCATTATTAAGCTTGTGATCTACCAGAACCCCCAGATTATTCTCCACCATTGACTTCCCCAGTTGTACTCCTCCTAGTTTGTATGAAGCATGAATATTCTTAGCCCCAAGTGGCTAAGGAATCTCTGGAATTAAAACATACATACAGTACATGTCTGTTGCTTTCAAGTATCAGGTTGTGATTTCCAAGAAATAACGAGAAACAGATCCTAAATTGTGGAATGGAAAAACAAATCTGTCTATTCACAGAAATTTAATAAAATCATCAAAATAAAAAAAATAGATATTGCCCCCAAACTGAGATCTTCTCCCTGCACCTGCTGTCACATTTTAAAGAGAGCGGCTGAGCAGGGCTCCCCCCATACAGCCACATCATTCATTTTGTAGAGTTCTGTGAATTAAAAAATGAAGTACAATTCTGTTTGCCACTGTGGCAGATGGCTTGTAGTTCTCAATTAACTGTGTGGGTGCTGTGTCTTGTGTTTGTGTTTTGACTGTGTGTTGGACTGTTTTTGATTGTTGATCTGTTATGCTGGTTTTTTTTTGTAACTCTTACTGTTCTCTGTAAAGGGCTCATGGCCTGGCAATAATTTGTTAATTGTTTCTGATCCCTTGCTTTTAGGTTTTAGTTTTGGGTTCCGGTTATCATTTATCATTTGTCTCTTTTTTCTGTTATTGTTTGTGTTTTATAAATGCAAAATAAATAAACACCTTTTAAAAAACACTCTGTGGGTGTTGGTGAGCACTCTTGTAGTTTATTGATCTGCCTGGATTTCAGTAACTGCCAGGAGCCTGCCACTGCATCCGCCATCCACTGATCACAGGTGCAATGCATTGCAGCGCAGTGTAACGCAATGCACTGTAAAAAAAATAATAAATGCAGATTTTTACCTGCAAAATCATGTGCACTTATTTTATTTTTACAAAAGGTGAACTTTTATGTCTGAGTAAATTTTGAAGGTTTCCATAACTTTTGTTATTGTAATTCATACTTCTGCAAATTAGACTAGCTTGGACATTACACAGCTATCAAGTTTATCCTAATTAATTTCTGCTTTTCTTTGCTATGCCAATATTTGAATGTTGTTCACCGCTAAATAGCTGGTGGACCTTCAAATGCCTCATGTACATTCCCTTCTGGTTCTTAAAATTAGCATTTCACAGGTGACAGGCTTGAGCAAAATGTCAGTCCTCTGCAGTTTGAGGAAGTACATTTTTGCATATCTTTAATAAATTGGCCCCTAAGAGTCAATATTTAATTACTTATACAGAAATACTCCACAATAAATGTGTTTTTTTGTATTTTACATGGCCACATAACATACTGTAAATCCATGGCTAATTTTTAATACTACAACCCTTTTGACTTCATTTTATGGTTTCCTTGTCTATGACACAGAAACTGGTTTTACTGTAATCTTAGCTCATCCTACTCAGAATGTCATGGACAAGAAAATCTACACCAGAAAAAATATTGTTGTATCACTGTTATGAAAAGTTCTTGGGGAAATATATTTAAATTGAGGTTGTCACATATGTTTGTGGAAATCATGAGTATCGAATGGAAATCCTTTCCTGCGTATCAGCAGGGTAAAATAAAAATCGCCTAAAAACGGAATCAGATCAATAATATTGAAAGCAGTGTCCATTACTACTTTTTTGAGATATCCCAAAAATGATTATCTTGCAGGTGTTTGGGCTTCATGTAAATGGAAATATTACTAGAGATCAGAAGGAGACGGCTGAACTATTTGACTGGATTCTAACAACTTTACCTAAACAGGTAAAATTGTGTTTTATTATTCTAAGTTTTTCCTTAAGACATGCATGATTATAAATAAAGCTGGATTTTTCAATGACCTACTGGCAGATATGTAAATAAGCAGAAGAGAAAGAACAGTTAGTATTTGATTCTTTACACCAGTAGTGTACTTACTTCCTTTGGGCGCTGATGAAATGTATAAAGCTTGTGGCACCTAATCATTATTATTATTATTGCACATCAGACACACACACACACACACACGACTTAAAAATGTGTGTGAGGTCTCTCTCTCTCTCTCTCTCTCTCTCTCTATATATATATATATATATATATATATATATATATAGTGAAGGAAATAGAAATCTGTAGAGGGAGCTGAAAGTTCGAGTTGCCAAACGTCAGCCATCAAACATTAATGACTTGGAGAGGATCTGCCAAGAGGATTGGGCCAAAATCCCTCCTGAGATGTGTGCAAACCTGGTGGCCAACTACAAGAAATGTCTGACCTCTGTGATTGCCAACAAGGGATTTGCCACCAAGTACTAAGTCATGTTTTGTGAAGGGGATCAAATACTTATTTCCCTCATGAACATGCAAATCAGTGCATAATTTGTTAGACATGCATTTCTTTTGAATTTTTTGTTGCTATTCTGTCTCTCAGTGTTACAATACACCTACCATTCAATTTTCTTTGTGAGTGAGCAAACATTCAAAATCAGCAGGGGATCAAATACTTATTTCCTTCACTGTGTGTATATATATATATATATATATATATATAAAATGTGTTTTTATATTTCTTTCCCTGCTACCCTTGTGTTTATACTACTGCAATATGTTAGTATTTTACAATGGATTTGCTTTACTAAAAAAATGGAGCATGTTCACTTTGCAAAGTGAATTTTCTCCAAGCTTAGTGAATTAGGTGTGGCTGAGGAAAAAATTAACTTTGCAAAGTATAATTTGTTTTGCAAAGACTTAAACAAATGGATCTTTGCTTGAACATGATTGAAGGCAGCCTAGCTTTACATCATCGACTAAGTTAACCTCCCTGGCGGTATGATTATTTCAGATTTTTGGTGCTGAAAGCGGTACCTTTTTTTTGCATGGAAATATGTATTTTTTTTATTGTAGGCTGTAATTTTTAGGAAAAACTCACTGAAATCTGTCCGAACAAGAGTCTAGTAAACATCCCGGGTAGGATAAAATTTGAAACACAAAATCATAAATTATAATTTAATAAATAATCATAAAAATAATATAAAAATAATAAAAAATTTAATTCAATAATATAATCAAACCAAAAACACTGAAATGTGAAATAGAGCGCCAAGTTCGCACATTGCTGAGCTCAGTCGCAAAATCGTTTTCAGTTTCTGATGACGAATTTCCCCCACGAATCATTATCACTCAATTCTGCAAGTGGTTCTGATTTACTATCGCTGTTCTCTAGCTGATCTAAACCGCTTTTGACCTAAAGGGACACTTTTTGGACGCCATGGACATTTCTCAGTTTCCAGGCAGAAAGAACAGTAAAAATGCAGGCAGGGCGCAGGACAAAGCACTAGGGACAATATGTATGTGAAATAGGTTGAAACAGCAATGTTTTACTGTGTAAAATGAAAAAAAAAAAAAAATGACATTTTTTAAAATTTTTAAATTTCCCGCCGCCGCCGCCGGCGGCGCCCGTACGTCCCGACGTCACAGGGACAGGACACAGAAGCCGGGGACGCTGCAGGGGACACATCGTGGGAGCGCAGGGTAAGGTAAGTGAAGAACACATGCCGGAGCAGTGCCGCATGGTATTCCCGAGTGTAGCTCGGGGTTACCGCTTTTGGTACTGAAATGTTACCCCGAGCTACACTCGGGAATACCGCCAAGGAGGTTAAGTGCAAATTTAGTTTGTGACTAGTGACTTTTCATTTTGTAAAGTAAATTTGTACTTTGAAAAGTGAACTTTTTACTAAGCTTAGTGAATAAGGTGAAACCCTGCTGACATTTATTTTCCTTGAGTATGACAGGGTATTCTTTGCAAGTGAGTTTTCTTCTGCTTCACCTCATTCACTAAGCTAGATGAAAATTAAATTTGCAAAGTGAACATGCTCTATTAATTCAGTAAAAACAATGCTCCTAAATGTGTGGTAAAATAGTAGCATTCCTAATTATTAATGATTCCTACTCAAAAACAATGTTTTGTTTTGTAAAATATCTGTTTTCCGTAAAACTTGAGTCTGAAGAACAGGTCTTCCAGGTGACCTTTCCAAAACAGCCTATGGTTGTTTCAAACCTTAGGTTTTGTACACACAGGCTACAAACTGCCTGAAATAGTCCTGTTTAGCAGGAACCAGCAGAGGTTTGTCCTGTGTGTACAGCTGTCTGTTCTATAGAAGCCGTTCTCACAACCAACTCCTGTTGAACGGGCATACTGGAAAACCAATGGCTGCCAGTGCTGATCAGTGTTTTTTGGAAGGGAGAGTCCCCCTGAAAGAACACAATGGCAGAGAGAATGCCACACTAACATTGCTTATGTTAGTAAGGCGTTCTGTCAGTTTTTGTTTTTTTTCCATTCAGCCCACTGAGTTGAACGAAAGAAAACTTCTAGTGTGTACCAGGCTTAACCATAAACAACCAAGGACCCTCATGGATAACACAATTGTGAGACCAGACTGGGAACTGAATGCTGGAATTGAATAACTCATTGCCTTGTTTATTCAAAGCTTGTACTATATAGCTTTGATTGAATAACTAGCTTTTAAATACTTAACTAGCTCTAAAAGAAATTTAATCTCCAAACACGGAAAGGTTTCTTCACAGTGAGAGCTGTGAAAATGTGGAATAGACTCCCTCAAGAGTTGGTTCTGGCCTGGTTTCTTTCATAGATACACAGAATATAACTGGATACTAACATTTATAGGTAAAACTGATCCAGGGAATATTCGATTTCCTCTCGGGGGATCAAGAAGGAATTTTTTTCCCCTGCAGGAGCAAATTGGATCATGCTTTGCTGGGTTTTTTGCCTTCCTCTGGATCAACTGTGGGTATAGGATTATAACTTCTTCTTTTTTTTTTAACGATTGAACTGGATGGACTTTTGTCTTTTTTCAGGCAGACTAACTATGTAACTATGTCTCCAGTATTTTGATAACAGATCCGAGTCTGCAGTAGTTAGTATACAAAAAATCTGCAGCCTTTATAGGATTTTTTATAGCAGACCTCCAGACAATATTGACCTGTACTTTGTAGACCTGTAACTAATGGGTGCAAAGGTGTAGAATAAATATTATTATATTTAATCTAAGTTCCTACTCTATAGTGACCAATAGCAACTTACCTGCTATCTCTGGATGCTAACATATTTAGTTACTGCAACCCTATGAGTGTCTCTTTCTATGCCACATTTACAGTAGGTATGGTGGGCATAAAATCATACAAATTTGGCTAATCTAAGTGATAGGTAAAATGTGAAAAAAAGGGGGCACAAACCTTTACTCAAGTATAAAGCATACTACAAGATGTTATATTGTAAGGCTTAGATAAGGCTATTCTTCCAGACTTATCATTGCATCTGCAGCATCTGATGGTGACCCATGTCACACATTTTAAATGGAAAAAAATGCCTGATAGCAAAAAATGTTCCTTTTAAATGTTAAAATGTAATAGCCTTTGACTGAATGTTGAACTCATTTTAATGTATGTATGCATCATTTTTAAGTCACCCTTAAAAACGTGCTAAATTTAAACACGTTTGTCTCTATCCGTGCTATCTCTGAATTGAATGTTCAAATGATAACATCGTGATACTCTTGAGCATTATTTTGAATTACACCAAAGAACAAATTTCAATGCAGCTGCAAAAGCTCCAGTTAAGTAAACTTGCGTCTTTGCTTTCATTGCACAGTTATGCCCCTGTTAAATTTTTTTCACAACCCAAGGAAGAATGTATTTTAAAGATAGTGGGGGTTCCACTGCTGTTATTGCAAATAAAGGAGACAGAACTGTTCCTTAAAAATCTTACTTTATTTTTAACTGTAGAAAGTCAAATCCTTGGAATTGAGGAACTGTAAAATATGTGATTCTTAACCACTTTATTTTGACTGAGTCTATTACAAAGTGCTATCTTTATATAACTTTGTAATGTCATCTGTCTACTGTCTAGACAAGTGGAGGAGGAAAATCAACATCTGAAGTCGTCCACGAACTTATAGATGACATTCTGTCAAAAATACCAGAGGATTTTAATGTAGAGGAAGTCAAGGTACCCATTATGTGTTTCTTGGAATATGTGTATGAAACATTGTTATATAGAAATATTATTTTCAGTGACTTGTCAGATTTTCAGTCATTAATATGATATATTTAAAGGTTTCTGTGTGTGTTCTCTAAAATTTAACTGATGCTATGTACAGGGACATTGTTAAGGTCTCAATTCAGCCAGGGCTTTCATGGGCACCACAGAAAGAAATAGTGGTACACAGGATGCATCAAGGCTGCTTTGGAATGTGGCCTAAATATAGATTTTATGGGATTTTAATGTTATATAGAAAACAATGTTTCATCCTCTACATGCCAATGCACTGTCCATACAATTTTAATCTCTAGGATCAGCCAGTTGGCATAAAAATTGTAAAACTGTAAACCTAAGAAATAACATCATGCATTCAGGTCTCATTATTTAATACTGATATGGCATCTAATTGGAGCAGATACTTTAAGTGTTTCTAAAAGCTGAACAAAAAAAATAACAAACATGTTTCTTCTTACCTGCTCTCTGCAGTGGTTTTGCACAGAACAGCCCTGATCCTCCTCTTCTTTGGTCCCCCGCAGGTTCTCCTGACAAATCCCCCCTGTGGGTGCCCCCACAGCAAGCAGCTTGCTATAGGGGGGCACCCACTGCTCCGTGTGTCCATTTACACATGGAAACATGGCTTGGCCCACCCCCTCTCTCTTCTGATTGGTTCACTGGCTGTGATTGAGAAGAGGGAGTCCCAGGATAGCCAACACTCCAGTGCACATCGCTGGATCAAGAGGCAGCTTTGTTTTTTGTTTGCTTGAAGTCCATTTTAAAATTACATGTTCTACTAAAATTACACTGTCCACAGTGTGACAGTGTTGCTGTGTGATTTCACTGCAGCATGAACAGCATTGTCACTCTGTTAAATGTAGTAAAAACAATCTTTAAAACTTCTCCCCACTTTACATTGACCCATGCTATCCCTTGTGTTATCCTATCAAATATTACCTGTAATTATTTAAGTTTTAACTCTTTATTAAAAAATAATCTAGTCAATCAAGAAAAGATGGATAATGTCACTGTATCCAGGCATGCTAAATATAGAATAGCGACTGCAGATCTGACTTCAGAAGTCAAGTAAATAATAACGCAGAGTTTTAACAGCTGCTATCTAGGGATTTTAGGAGAGCTATAGCATGATACAGGGAACAAAAAAAAGAGCTAACAATGGTCTAAAGCAGTGTTTCTCAACTCCAGTCCTCATGGACCCCCAACGGGTCATGTTTTCAGGATTTCCATTATTTTGCACAGGTGATTTGATCAGTTTCACTGCCTTAGTAATTACCACAGCTGTTTCATCTGAGGGAAATCCTGAAAACATGACCTGTTGGGGGTCCATGAGGACTGGAGTTGAGAAACACTGGTCTAAAGTAACAGGTAAGGAAGGTTTTGAAGAATGGGATAGCATAAGGAATAGCAAGGGTCAATTTAATTGTTTTAATTGATGTTCCAAACAAAAAGAAAAGAGCCACCTGATATGACACGTATATCCGTGTCAAAGTAATATGTCCGTCTCACTTATAGTATAAATGTGGATTTATAAACCCAAAGTACATAATAGAAAAAATGGCAGTATGACAAGGGCAACACTGCCTACAAGAAGTGGTTAATTGAAAATCCAAGCGGAGTAATATAACTGCATTCAACAGCTACAAAAATATTTTATTTGATCCCATGGATCATAAAGAGGTTGGACATGGACAGGGTGAACAAATCATGATAAAATTACAAAATTAAAAGCATTCGGCGTCTTCAAATCTGGATAATTATCGGCAAGCAGGAATCCACATAAGGCAATGAAGTTTCCTAGTTACGTGATCATAAATTTCCATATGTTTCCACATTGTATCTGGATAGGGAGAGCATTCTTCTAAGATATTCTTTGTTAAGCACCACAATAAGCAGAATAACTTCCTATAATGGAAACCAAAGAAGGATCATAGTAGTGGAAACATAAAAAGAGTAATGTATGCACAAGTCATGTACTAGAACAAGGCAGCCAAACAAAATAGTAAGCTAATAGTTCCATTACCTTCTTATGAGCTTGACCATCATGAAAAAATGATGAATGCAGGGCCTTCCTGGGTGACCACCCCAAGTGGAAATGAATCCACAATAGCAAGTGATTCTGAGAATGTATAAACATAGATCGTGAATATCAAGCAAAATACCTGAATAGAATAAATATAAGGTTAAAAATATATTACCATAAGTAGGATCAAGGAGACTTCACCTCACTTGAAATTAGATCAGGTCTTTGTGTTTCCAATAATGAAAAACAGGGCTAATGGGCACATAGTTCCCAATATGTGAAGTATGCTCCCCGTAAATAAATAGCAATAGAGGCTATCTAAGCCAAACAAGCTAATAACTTACCTCCGGTGGAAGTGAGCTGTGGCTCTAAGTCGCCATGTGCGGGCTGCTTAGGATGATAGCCTCATCATGATCTTTAATGCCTCATGCCTTTCCAATATGGAGCTGAAACAAACTGCTTCTTCTCTCCTTGTGGGCACCGCACCCTATGAAGACGCCTAGCGTAATGATGTCATCACGTTGACGCGTTTCGTCCGCCAATCACCGCAGACTTCGTCAGAACTGGGAGGGGACTTCTCTTCCATTGCCTTATATTGCCCTAATTGCCCTAATTGCATACAAAGTTGTTTATGTCGCCCTATTGTGTTGAAAAACTATTACTACATTAAAATCCAAAATCACATAGAAAAACATATACTAAATGGTGACATTACAAGAAAAGTCTTATTCAAAAAAAGAATTCATCTTAAAAAAGAGAGGAATATGATTCTTTAGACTCAGATGGCAGTGTGGACATAGCCTCACCAAAGAAGTTTAATTCTTTTATTTAATTCAAGAAAATCTTAAAGTTAAGAGTATATATCCAAAATTTGTCTTTTTGGAGGAGAACTTTATCAAAGTCGCCCCATCTAGCTGAAATATTTAACAGGAAAATTCCCTTAACTTTCAGACTAACAATCCTTCCTCCATGTACCTCCTTAAAATGTTGGGCTAGCGGGTTTTCCTTCTCTCTTTCATTCCTATTCCTGTTCTTATTTTTAATATCTCTCAGATGTTCACCAATCATAGTTCTAAGGGTTCTTTTGGTTTTCCCTATATATATATATATTTTTTTTTTTTTTTACATGGACATTCTATCATATATATTACTTTATTACTAGAACAGTTAATAAAGTTTATTATTTGAAATACCTGGGATTCATCTGTATTAAAAAACTGATTGGTCTTATGTACATATGGACAAATTTGGCAATGGCCACACGGAAACATGCCAGTTATACGAGTTTGCCTAGTTAACCAATTTGTTTGGGGGACTCTTTGAAATTCTGACTGTACTAGAAAATCATTCAGATTCTGGGCTCTTTTTGCTACCATATGTGGACTTTCACCTACAATTTGTGCTATTCCTGAGTTTTTAGTTAATAAATGCCAATGTGAATCCAGAGCCCTCTTAACTTCCCTCCATTGTTGTCCAAATTTAGTTATAAACCTTACTGGTTGATTTGAAGATTCCTTCCCAGATTTGGATTTGGATTTATTAATTAATTCATCTCTTGGTTTATAAGAGGCTCTTCGTTTGGCTCTTCTCAAAGTTCTATGTGAATACCCCTTTTCCCTAAACCTTTTATAAAGCTGAATAGATTCAGCTCTATATTGGGCGTCATCAGTACAATTCCTTTTAATTCTCTGAAATTGGCCGATGGGTATACCCTGTTTTAAACTTTCCGGATGGTAGCTGGTAGCATGTAAAATGATGTTGCATCGCTATAACAAAGTTTTCCACTCACTTTTCTTCTGGCAAACACCCATCATGCAGCCTGGATTTTTACTACAGCAATTTGTAGAAGGAATATTGGGTGCAATGATTGCCCAGTCTCTATGAAATAACTGTAATATCATCACAATATTTATATACATATACACACACTATATTGCCAAAAGTATTGGGACGCCTGCCTTTACACGCACGTGAACTTTAATGACATTCCAGTCTTAGTCCGTAGGGTTCAATATTGAGTAGGCCCACCCTTTGCAGCTATAACAGCTTCAACTCTTCTGGGAAGGCTGTCCATAAGGTTTAGGAGTGTGTCTATGGGAATTTTTGACCATTTCTCCAGGAGCGCATTTGTGAGGTCAGGCATTAACATTAAAAGTAAAGCGGCCTATAAAGAGGGGCATGTATCCTCCAGGTAGAGTATCATATTATCAGCGTACATTCCTATGGCTTCCACTAGGGAGCCCATCCAGATGCCCCTAGTATCGGGATGCAGTCTGAGCGAAATGACTAAGGATTCTGCCGCGAGTGCATACAGTAATGGGGACCGGGCAACCTTGTCGAGTCACCTAGGTGCTTGATTTTATACACCTGTGGTCATGGAGGTGATGTGAACACCTGAATCCAATGATTTGGAGGGATATCCCAATACTTGTTTGGCAATATAGGTATATATTAAAATGCCTACATGATGAAAACACATATTAGCTTATTTTTGTGTAAAACCAAATACTAAGATTGTGTATGTTTTGCATACCTTATAAATTGATGTACAGTAAGTAACTTTTTTATAAATACCTATTGGTTCTGTTTCTGATTTATCTTCCTTACTAGGGTGACCACCCACTTCCAAAGCTGCCAGACGGTGGCCATCCTTTGCTTTCATAAATATCATTGCAGTCAGTTACCCCTGCTGGTTGTTTGGTTGCTGCTCAGACAATTTTGAACCTGAGACTGGAACTTTTTGTAATTGTAACTGCTAATTTTGCTGAACAGTATGGCTTATTACAAAAAGAGAAAAAAAATGCATCTACTAGCAGGATGAACAAGTATTAAAATGATGGAAAACCGCAAACTCATGGGGGCTCTATAACATTTTGACCACGAAGCCCAGGTGAAAAGTAGTGTTTATTATATAACATGCAAGGAGAGCAGCTCAATACAGGGTATTGGATTTGAATTTGTTCTGAATAGCTGGGGCCTCTAATACAATTTATATGTCCTAGGATGGGTGGAAACCTAACTGTACATTATACTTTTGAAGTGTCATTCATGTCTTTGAAGGACATTGTTGAGGTGACAATAGTTGTTCACACAGGCTGTTTATTGTGTATTGTGTTGCTCTCCCTGCATGCAGCTCTTCCTACATGATTGTATAATATATACCTCTACTTTCAATTCATCTTCAGCAGTCAAAATTTTACTGAAACCCCATGAGTTAGGGTTTCCCTTTCAAACCTTGTGTTAATGCCATTGATGAACTGCATCATAGGTCCCTTTCACACAAGGGGTTTGATCGGGTCCGCCTGTCTGTTTTTCAGTCAGACCCGATCGGACCCTCCACTCTCCTTTATGGAGTGGCAAATGTAAATGGACTTGTGTCTGTTTATGCCCGTCTACCTCTAATCTAATCTGCTTAAAACTAACAGAAGGGGATCTGTTCCCCTCCGTCTGGGTGGAGTTAGAGAGCGGTTGGGTGTAAAGCGGAGCAGGCACAGACTTGTTATCCACCCGCTCCATTCAGCTCAGCAGGGGATCAGTAAACAGAAAAATGGACCTGGCCCGTGTAAATGGGGCAATTTACTGTATATCATTGTTTTATTTTGCTTATAGGTACAATTTAAATAAATAAAATATCACATGAAAAAATTTAAGTTGTGGGATTTATGTATTTTTATTAACAGAAAAAATAAAACAAAGCAGTATCTCACATCAGCTAGACTATATTGATTAGCAATACAAATTGCTGTTTCTGCTTTGTAAATGAAAAGTTTTGAGCATCTGTAAGACCTTTGCTGCACCTTTCTAAAGTACAATTGGCTTTTTCTTTCTTCCAGAGACTTTATCCCACTCAGTACACAGAATCTATGAACACAGTGCTGGTTCACGAGTTATTGAGATTTAACCGCTTGACCTCTACCATTCGCATGAGCCTGCAAGATTTAAACAAAGCCATTTCTGGTCTATCTGCGATGTCAAATGAACTTGATGATTTGCTCAATAGCATGACTGTGGGTAAAGTAAGTCATTTGTGTGTTATAGTAAGAGTATCTTAAAATATGGCTCACCCATTGGGATTAATATGCAAGTGCTGTCATAGTGCATTAGGATTCTCATTACTCATCTTTCTGTCTGCACATTGCAAAGAATCTTTTTCACACTCCGGCTTCCTCATTTCACATTCCCCTGAGACAGTCATGTCTACTTGGTAATTATGTTTTAAACACATATTGTTACCTTTTTCTGTATCAAAGGCCCTCCAGATTCGTATCTTCTCCATTACATGCACAGAAATATACAGTGAGGTCTGTTAACCATAAAGAAATAAAAAAACAATCCATAATTCAACGTCAAGGAAAATTTGACATGTAATTTAAATGGAAACCACAGGGTTAATGTTATCAATTTGTTTTTAGGAAACACTATAAATAAATTCACGCTAAAAGGCTATGTCCTATTCATGCCTATTTTTATCAATTTTTATCATAGTTTGTATTCTTTCCATAATTCTTAAAACATAGCATAGAACTATGGGTAAAATACAAAATGACATACAGTATATGTTTCAGTCTGTCACTCGCATTAACAAAACAGTTTTTTTTGTTTACCTGTTGATTTTTAGAGTAGATCAGTGCTGGTCAACTTTTTGGATATGGTGGGCCTCAAGTTCGGCCCCCAGGCATCACCAAAGTGCTGCACAAAAAATTCAATGAATATTCAGTGTCACACAAAAGGATATAGTAAAAGACTAATGGAATGTCACAGAACATTTTCAGAGAGTGCTGACAAGATACAGGGATGGTCAGAGATTGTGGATTTAATACAAGGGCTGGTCAGAGACTCTAGAAAAAATACAAGAGATGGTCAGAGACTGCATATATGATACAAGAGATGGTCAGAGTTTGCCGACATGATACAAGAGATGGTCAGTGACAGTATACATGATACAAAAGATGGCCAGAGACTGTGGACAGGATACAAGCAATAGTAAGTGCCTAGGGAGGATATTTTTTGCTGCAATGCAAAGCATTGTGTCCACTGCTTTGAAGCTTACGGCCAGGAGGGGTGGTAAAAATGTGGCTCAATGTGGCGTTTATACCACCCTTCAACCTCAAGTGTAAACGCGGCCTCTGGGCAGCTTTACTTCTGATATCCCCCTGATGGTTTATGTAGGCCACTGCTGTGGCATTGTCCAATTTCACCCTGAGTGAGTGACCTTGCATAAGGGAGGTTCAGTGTTGTAGAGTTAATTTGATTAATTTTATTCCAGAATTTTGATGAGGATTCTTGACTTCTCTGAGGACCAGGTCCCCTAGACCAGTGGTCGGCAAGCCGCGGCTTGCGAGCCACATGCGGCTCTTTACACGCTTTAATGCGGCTCTTGTGTGCCGCGCGCCCGCTCCCCTCCCTCCTCTCGGGTGGCAGGGACTCTGCAGCGTGATCCAAAAAAAAACAGCCAGGGAAGCGCGCTCAAATGCAATGATTGGCCAGTCTCGCTACCACTCACATCCTGATAGCCAGTGATTGGCTGTCAGGATGTGTGTAGGCGGGGCAGCGTGACGAACGTGAGAGGAGCTAGGCTCCTCTCACAGTCCGCCCTGAAGACCGGAACGGCGCAGGAACACGGCGAGAGGAACGCGCGGAGCAAAGGTAAGTGAATTGACACAGGGGGGACTTGGCTTACTACTTGCTACTTACTTACTACTACTATATGAGGGATGAATTAATATGGGGGATGAATTACTATAGGGGGGATGAATTACTATGAGGGATGAATTACTATATGGGGGATGAATTACTATGGGGGATGAATTACTATAGGGGGGATGAATTACTATGGGGGATGAATTACTATATGGGGGATGAATTACTATATGGGGGATGAATTACTATGGGGGATGAATTACTATATGGGGGATTAATTACTATATGGGGGATGAATTACTATGGGGGATGAATTACTATATGGGGGATGAATTACTATGGGGGATGAATTACTATATGGGGGATGAATTACTATGGGGGATGAATTACTATGGGGGATGAATTACTATATGGGGGATGAATTACTATGGGGGATGAATTACTATATGGGGGATGAATTACTATGGGGGATGAATTACTATATGGGGGATGAATTACTATAAAAACTTATTGAAACTAAAAACAGTGTACCATCCTATGTATTTTCAGTTTTAAAAATGTGGCTCTCAAAATAAATTTCAATCGTGGTTTTGGCGAGATTTGGCTCAGTTGAAAAAAAAGGTTGCCCACCACTGCCCTAGACAGTTAGGTAATTGTAAACTTCCCCCTCCAGCCTGTAAGGCTGGCTTCCATTGTTACCACCTTCCAGGGTATGTGAAGGAATGACTTTCTGGACTCCAGGGCAGAACTGGAGATCTGTCATACTTGGTAGATTTGTGTTTGGCTGGATAAACGCATTGGGTAATTCAGAGAGTGAATGGTGAGAATGTTGAGTTGATTTGACCTCAAGTGAAACTGGGCAGTTTCAGCAGAAGGTATTACAAACATCCTGTTACATGAATGCCCTGAGTCCACAGAAGAGCAAAAGTGGAGCAAGCACTTTTGTTAAACACTTGAAGTGCAGAGAAGAGCCTAAATGCTAGTGCTACAAATTGGAAGTGTTGGTCTCCCACAGCAAAGGACAGTATGTGTTGATGTAAAAGGAAGATGGGAATGTATAATAGACGTTCTGTATGTCTACTGATACCAAAATTCTCTTGTCTGGGAGAAGCACATAAAGGTACACAAAGAAATCTATTTAGAGATTTTAGGTCCATTGGGGGGTGGATGCCCCTCTTTTTTTAGGGACCGTGACTAGAATTGAATAAAAAAACTCAGAACCTGTTTACTGAAGAAACTGATTCAACTTCTCCCTGTCACTGAAGTTGGCAAAAAGCTGCCAGTAAATCTACTTGTTTTTGAGCTGACACTGGAAATTTGAAGAGGGCAGAGTTAGAAATTCTATTCTGAACCCATTTGAAATGACAGCTTGGACCCAGAGGTCCAGGACATCTCAGTTCCAGATTAGTGCAAATGGCAATAGATGTCCCTACTCCAGGGAGCCAGGGTGCACCTTCATTGTAAGGGGGATTCTGAGCAGGCTTGGTGGATTTAAGGGTCCAAGGCTTGCAACAAATGAAAATATTAAGCCTTGGTTTCAAGATTGACACATGGAACAAAAAGATCCCTTTGGCTGAGTAGAGGTAGTAGCCTTAAGAGTAAGAGACTTAAGTGCAGCCATACACAGATCAAAATTCAGACAGTTAAGCAGAGACCAGATGAATTTCTATCCATGTGTGCGCAGGTTGGTTGTACACAAGTATCGATCGACTTGTGTACAACCAGCCTGTCAGATTTTGCCCAGAAACACTGATCATTGTATTCTGATGGCCTGGAAGGCTCCCTGATGTCAGAATACAATACTACAGTGGAAAGAATTCTCCCATTCTCCTCAAACCTGCTGGTTGAACAAAGATTAAAAAAATTTTAAATGTATGACCTACCTTAGGCTTTTTCTTGTGTGACAAGGCATCTTTTAACTCAGCGACTTCCTTGATGATTTTATCAAACCATTCCCCAAATACACATTCACAGATAAGACACCTTTTAAGCCAGCAATAAATTGTTCAAAATCAAATCATATATGGGCAGGCTGATTGTACCCAAATCAATGTTGTACAACTTGGGTACAACCAGTCTGTTAGATTTTTCATGCGATTACTGCCAGTGGCTATAGCCACTAGCAATAATCACTGTGTTCTCCCAGCGGGGATGGTTCCCGCTCTTGCCACTTAACCCCCTCTCCTCCCTGCAGGGAGAATACAATGGCTCTGCAGAGGGGATTCCACCATCAACACTGTCTATGTTGATGGAGAGATCAAGCAATTTTCTTTCAAACCAATAGGGCTAAGGACATTATCTGCAATTGTTCTAAAAAATATAGGGTAATCAAAGACAGGTGTTTGTTCTCTATTCATTTGTCTTGCCCAGTTAGAAATAGTCTGGTAAATAGATATAGCAGCAATTTCCAGATGCACAACTGAGCCTACAAGGGCAAAGGAAGCCTATCAGCAGAATCCTTAAAAGAGGCGACATTCTAAAAAAGGAACTGTAGAGTGTTTATTGAGGACTGAAATGGCAGTATCTCCTGATGAAACAGACCATTTTTTAAATCCTTTTCTGTAGGATAAAAAGTCTTATTTTTGCCAGCAACTTAGTGTCCATAAGTATTGTTTTAGCTGTGGAGAATCAGGTTCTGGTAAGCAAAGACTAGTTTGCACCACATCAATTAATGTGTCACAGTGGAGAGCATTTGTCAAGAAGCCATAGCTTGTGGCTTAAAAAATCCAGGGCTTGGAGAATCCTCTGCAGCTTCTACTACAATATCTGCATCCTCATCATTTCCTCCATTTCATCCTCAAACAGGTTAGGAGGTTCCAACTCTGTTTCATGAAAAGAGGGAGCATATTTTTTTCGATTCCTGGATTTCCAAGACTGTTGAAAGTTTTCTAAGGAGTTCAGACAAAGTGGTAGAGAAATCTGCTTTTAGAAAGGCTGCATGTGTGACAGCTGTCATACAGGAATTTTCCCAGAGTTTAGTGAACATAGTGAAGCTCTGCTGACTTCCATTATCCAATTAGGTGCAAGCAAAAATGCTGTTTTTCAGTTTTCCTTGCATTCCTTTTAAAAGTGAAATTTCATCACGATCACTAATCCTTGGGGTAAAATTTGCATTTAGTAAATCCACCCCAGATGTGTAAATGAGATGACTATATTTTTACTAGCAATGGGAAAAAACATGTGGCTGAAAACTATTCAGGGAGAAAAATGCCTATTTGCCTCTGCTGTCTATATACACCTCTCAACTTTACCTATTTGTAAATCTATCCTTGCATTTTGTTGTGCTTGTAAATACTGAGCTCCACCTATGAAAATTGTATAAACAGACCCAGAGTAACCACATGCCTTGTCCAAAAGTATTTGTAGCTTTTAGATAACCTATTTTATTTTGTAGTTAAATTCGAATGATTGGTGATTGAGATATCTGTAAAGTACTACATACTTCATCAGAAACTCTTGGCAGATCTCTCTTGGGTGCTAAAAAGGTTTTGTCCAAAATGTGTTTGTCATTTATTTACAGTATGCTTCTTCTAGCTGGATTATTTTCACATATATGATTTCTACTGCTCTCTCAACTCCATGTCATTTGACTGTAAATACAGCTTGGAAAGATGACACTAGACAGAATTTAATGAGTGTGGGTTAATTGAATAAGGGGTATTAATAATGGATAGTAGAATGGGATTCGCTGTAGACAGATGGATGTTTTTTAAAACAATGGAAAACAGAGAAGTTTCAAATGCAAAATACACTTCAGTGTTTGCACACAACTTTTTTAGGGATGAGTGGAGTAATTTCTCCAAAATAGATGTCATTCATTCAAAAGAGTATTTTGTCTTCAACTACCATTTGTCAAATGTAGCATCAAATATCACCTTAATTTTATTGTTTAGGCTAATTTACTTGGAAATGTAAACCAAGAAAGAATTACTTTTCCAAAAGAAGACAGCATACAGTTAAAAAATAAAAAAGTAAAAAATAAAAAAAATCGCGTTTTTTGTCTATTCGTATGAAAGACTGTGGGTATCTTCATTCCTCAACATCTAATATCATGTTTCCAGGTAGCAAGGGGCTGTTTTTTTGTCACAAGAACATTCCCAGGATAGTGAAAAGGAGCTTTTCTTCCCTGACTTTAAGTAACAGTAGTACCCATTTAGAGAACTGCAGTGTAAAAGCTCAGGTATAGGAAACAATCGCATCAGATGTGTTTCATAATGAAATTCATTACGTTTCAAACTTAACACATTACAAATATGAATAGAATAGAATAGAATGCTTTTATGCATTGTAAGCTTGTATAAATCCTCAATGTCATTAGCTATCTAGAAACTTACAGAAATATATAGATATAAAGCGAGCGCTCATGTAATCAGCTGCTAGAACACTCAAAGGAATCACCAAAACCTTGTATCATAAATCATATATATAAAGTGCAGCGCTGTGATATATATCAATGAATAAAAGTTCATGTAATCTTCATAAACAAATGAGGAATATGGAGTGAAAATCTTCCTTATGCAAAATAGGTGACTGGAACCGTATAGAAGAAACCAGCAATCCAGGTAATCAGCCATGCACACGGTACATCCCTCATAGGTGGATCATAAGCCTTGGGTGCAGTGGTATGCAGCAGGATTAAAACCAGTAAATGGGCAGCTTAGGTGAATGAGCTCCCTCTTTTGGATGCAGTGCTCCCCTCTGATGAAGTGCCGTAGCACGAAAGGCCTCAGGAGGAGCCGACAGCACGTGTGACATTTACACCGCCGTGACCACGAGGAGGTCCGGCGGCCATTTTTCTGGCTGGGTCAGTGCAATTTTTTCTATTTTCCACATAATGCTGGCAATTCATTGTTGTACTTGTACCCATGATTTTACTTTTTATGACCAATAAATCAGCTTTTACCTACTACACTATTGGCACCCCCTCTTTTGTTTTTGACCCCCTTTCTGAGGGTTTCAGATCCACAGCAGCTGGTCCACAGTGTATTTTGCATCCAGAAGAGGGAGCTCATTCACCTAAGCTGCCCATTTACTGTTTTTAATCCTGCTGCATACCACTGCACCCAAGGCTGATGATCCACCTATGAGGGATGTACCGTGTGCATGGCTGATTACACTGTTCAACAAATTTTTATTTTTTGCCAGTTTTGGAAACAAAAAAATCCATTTCTTAATGAATTTCACATTCTGAGTTCAAATATAACAATGAAATTTGTCAATTGGCTCTAGTTTTTCTGTAAACGGAAAGTTTTCTACTATAGGCGTAATGACTACATAATGCACAATAATTATATAGATAGATGTCTTTCCACAAATATAAAGCAAGTGATATTGACTACATAACAAAGCCTAAATGGCATAATATATTGCATAGGATTACCAAGAAAAATTATAGCCATAAGCTAAGTTGAATCATTTTAATACTTAGGATTCTCACTAGTTTTGTCTTCAGTTTGTGTCGGTTTTGCTTCTCTTGGCTTTTCTCTTGTATTCGAGGAAAGGGCTATCTCTTACAACTGCACGTGACTACACGCTTCAGGTTCTTCGTCACTTGACTCAACCACGAAGGATTCTGGTGCTTTAGGAATTGGTAGCCCCTCTCCATGAGGAACTGGACGTATTGCCGATGGAATATTTGGATAGTGCACAGATAACTTTTTCTTCTTATTTAGCCCTTTTACAATTGGAGGCACCATACAAAAGTAACAATTACTAACATGATCTGTTGGCTCTCTCCAAATCATTGGCACAGCGAAAGGCATAGATGCCTTTTTTCCATTCAACCATTGCTCCAGTGCCGTCCCACAAGAATTGGAGCATATATGTGGTGCCCAGCTCTTGTCCTGGTCTCCTATCTTGCAGCCAAAATACAAGTTGTAGGCTTTCTTAATCATTCCTGTTATCCTCCTTTTTTGTGAGATAAAAGTTATTTCACCGCAGATATAGCAGAAATTATCTGCTTTATTCACACAAGTTCGAGGCATTACTGAGTAGCCTATATAAGCATAAAACGAAATGTAAAGACGCTGTCGAACTACAATCAGCTACAGATACTGCAGCTTTTATGCAGTGAAGTGATGCAATTAAAGGCTAATATTGCATCATCTCAGTATACATACAATTTTCTATTGGTCACCAGTATCAATTGCGCAATATGCAGCTGAAGTTGCATCATAATTTTGAATGGCTTACGTCATTAGATGGGTGAATATATCACGGAAACTAGAGCCAATCAACATTTTTTAGGGTCATTTTCGTTTTCAGCACCCCAAAATTATGTAAGATTAGCTAATTTTATGCCCAAAACTTTTTACCTGTTGAACAGTGTTACCTGGATTGCTGGTTTCTTCTATAGGGTTCCAGTCACCTATTTTGTATATATACATGCGCATTTTTAATGCACGGTCAGTGAGTGCGCATTTCTTCTATATGGTTCCAGTCACCTATTTTGCATAAGGAAGATTTTCACTCCATATTCCTCATTTGTTTATGAAGATTACATGAACTTTTATTCGTTGATATATATCACAGCGCTGCACTTTATATATATGATTTATCTAGAAACTTAACCAGTAGCTGCATAGTCATTGAGGGTGATTTTCTCTCAGAGTATAATTTTTGCTTAAGTAAGTGAACCTTTGTTCTCTTTGAACAACCGACCATGTAAGAGAAATGAACAACAAAATAAGGATTTCCTTTGAACAGGATTGGATGACTGAACACAACTTCACTTAGGTAAGTGAATAATATGCTCCCTATATACATTAACCCCATTACTCCTAGATTTTTACATTCTGTTAGCTTATAATATCATATATAAGGTATCCTATAATAATCTATAAGATGTTTTTGCAGACATGTGAATGCACTGCATGGTTCCAATTCAGTATTAAGGGCCGTATTACATCATACTGCACATGAATTGCACTGGAACGCTCTGCGCATTCCTGTGCAATTCATATGCGGTTCTGTGTGGTGCGATTTCAGCCCATTCATTTTGAAATTGCACCACGCCAAAAGTAGTGCATTCACTACTTTTTAAAACACACTGCAACCAGATTGCTTGGTACAAAAGTACCATGCCATCTGGTGTGGGCAAATGCAGGTAAACGCACTTCGTTTGCGACCTGTATTTGAGACATTATTACGTTTGTATTCACACCCATTGCAGATCACAGTGGGAGTGCGTTTTGCATACTGTTTGAATCACACAGGAATGCACAGCACATTCCTATGTGATTCATGTGTGGGCATGGCGTGAACCGGCCCAAAATTATTTGGGGCCATTCATACCAGATGCAATTGGATGCATTTTTTTTACTGAATACCAACTGCATAGACAGTCCAAAATCCAGGTTATCCTATGGGTATAGTTCACACCATTACAGTGCAATGCAGTGAAAAAAGTACAGTATTCTTCATTTTCCACACCGCAAACGTGCAACAATGCATTACAGTCCACTTGCCGAAAGAAAGAAGAAGGGAGTCAGCTCATTGGACAAATGCGGTTGGAAAAACATGCATCAACTGCATGTAAATGAGCATAAAATGTGCATCAAATGCATGAAAAACATGGGTAAATATGCATATATTGGTGTAAATGGGCCCCTAACAAGGTCCTGAACTGTGCTTCAAAAGGCACGTGGAGGGCAAGGGACGGGACTAGTAAAAAGTACTGCCTGTAGGTTTTCTGTAGCCAGTCTTTTCCCCATTGCTGACTTGCCATTCCTTGTTCCACACTGGGGTGAATTTACTAAAACTGGGGCACTTAGAATCTGCTGCAGCTGTTCATGGTGGCCAATCAGCTTCTAAATTCAGCTTGTTCAATTAAGCTTAAGCAATAAAACCTGGAAGCTGATTGATTTTTATGCACCATATTTTGCACGTTCTAGTTTTAGTATATAACCCCCACTGTGTCTTTATTCAACGGGTGGTCATCCCAACTGAGTAACTGGTGCATTGATGACAGGTGAGCTGATGATTGGTGGGTAAATACTCAAGAAACAGTAAAAGAGGTGGATGAATCCCACATTTACAGAATGAATGGATCAGAAGCATGAAGATCTTGGCTCTGCAGGATTTCATATACCAGCAAGGATAAATGTGAGCAGCACAGGAGTGACCTCACTTCTTGAATAACTCAAGACAAAATATACATTTCCAGGGCAAGGATTAGGCATAATTAATATTTCTAGATGTTCCCTATAACATTATAAATCTTTACTTTTTGAGCTGAGCTCTACCTTAATTGCTATATTCTTTACAAAGTGCAAGGGACATTTGGGGATTCATTTAGTCCCAGATAGAAGACATTTCAAGATGATTTACCTTTTGAATTCGAAAAATAGTCTTTCTATAGTTCAAAGATTTCCAGTGCTGTGAAATGTGTGTTATGGTCATTTCAAAAAATCTAATTTTTTTTTCTTTTGCTTGTAGGTTCCTACTGTGTGGTCAGCTAGATCATATCCTTCCTTGAAGCCTTTAGGTGGCTACATAGCAGATCTTTTACAAAGACTGAGCTTTTTTAAGGTGAGATCTTAGCAGAAACTGCAAGGCCAAAGAATGTCATCTGAACCACAAAAAAATATTTTTTGAAATGAAAAGTAAAGTGTCTTTGCTGCAGAAGTACTTATATGTACATAAACAAAAAAACGTTCTGATAGAAACTCTTAAAAAGATCTAAATTTTATGAAAAGTGAAGCAGCTTTGTAATCTCTAGCGTATAAACCTTTCCTTGTGAATTAAAAATCTCTGTAGCAACAGCTGAAAACACCCTCATTTTGGAAGATGTATGCTTCATAATATTCCTGCAATGGGAAATGTTTGCTCTTAGCTTTACGGTAGTGAGACATTATTTGGTTTAGGATATCTGAGTTGTCTGGGCAATAATTTAATACAGTGTTTACACATCAAGCCCTTCTATAGAACGCTGCCAAGGGATGGTGGGTGACAGAAAGCTACAATCTTCTCAGGAGCAGAAGTAAATTACAAGTTTACTGTGGTGTGAGTCATCTAAATCCTTCTTCAAACTGTGCTATGCCTACCTTCCATGAGCTTTGTGGAGCCAGATGCTGCCTGGAAATTCAGTGTTAACTGATGCTATCCTGGCATAGAATTTGCTCAGGGTGCTCACAGGGTTTTTTTTTTTTTTCTGGTGTGACTGACCTCAGTATAATTAACAATTAATATCTGTAATCTTTTGGACTGAGATTTAATTTTAATCATTCCAATAGTTTTGTTCCTGAAACCAAGCTAAATCAAGAAGAAAAATATACAAGTTACAAAAGCTGTAAAATTTGCATTACATATAATTTGCAGTTTGTTAGGGAAAACAGATTATTATTATTATTTGTTATTTTGGTTATTTTGCCTTATTATTTGTTCCTAATTTTATTGTAAGATTATATGATTGTAGGTTTTATATATATATATTTAATTAAAGGTACACTATGAAAACAAATAAAATCTCAATGGGGAAAAATATCATGCTGGATATCTATACTGATATGGACTGAGTAATGTGTTAGGAACTTAAGGATGCCCCATCGTTTTGAAGGAAATTAAAATTATCAAACTACAGAGGACTGAATTCAAACACACCCCAAAAATCACAGTGAAATGCTGAAACTTCATTGCAGCAGCTGAAAATGGTACTCAGTAGTTTGTATGGCCCCTCAAGTGCCTGTATGCATGTCTGACAATATCAGGGCATGCTCCTAATGAGACGACGGATGGTGTTCTGGGGTATTCCCTCCCAGATCTAGACCAGGGCATCACTGAGCTCCTGGACAGTCTGAGGTGTAATTTGGTGGTGTCGGATGGACCGAGACATGATATCCCAGAGGTGTTCTATTGGATTTAAGTCAGGCGCATCTGGGGGCCATTCAATGGTATCAATTCCTTTATTCTCCAAAAACTGCCTCCATACTTTTGCCACATGAGGCCGAGCATTGTCGTGCACTAGGAGGAACCCAGGACCCACTGCACCAGCATAGGGTCTGACAATGGGTCCAAGGATTTCATCCCGATACCTAATGGCAGTCAGGGTACCATTGTCTGTGTATCCCTCCATGGATATGCTTTCCCAGACCATCACTGACCCACCACCAAAACGGTCATGCCGAGCGATGTTACAGGCAGCATAACGTTCTCCATGGCTTCTCCAGACCCTTTCACGTCTGTCACATGAGCTCAGGGAGAACCTGCTATCATCTGTGAAAACCACAAGGCGCCAGTGGCGGACCTGACAATTCTGGTGTTCAATGCCAAATGCCAATCAAGCTCTATGGTGCCGGGCAGTGAGCCAGGACTCTGGCAGTGCTCATCCTGTTCTTCCTTGCACAAAGGAGCAGATACCGGTCCTGCTGATGGGTTAAGGACCTTCTACGGCCCTATCAAGCTCTCTTAGAGTAACTGCCTGTCTCCTGGAATCTCCTCTATGCTTTTGAGACTGTGCTGGGAGACACAGCAAACCTTCTGGCAATTGCATGTATTGATGTGCCATCCTGGATGAGTTGCATGCCTGTGCAACCTCTGTAGGGTCCAGGTATTGCCTCTTGCTACCAGTAGTGACACTGACCATAGCCAAATGCATAAATAGTGAAAAACAGTCAGAAAAGATGACTAGGGAAAAAATGTCAGTGGCCTCCACCTGTAAAACCATTCCTGTTTTGGGAGTTGTCTCATTGTTACCCATCTAGTGCACCTGTTGTTATTTTCATTATCACCAAATCAGCTGAAACTGACTAACAATCCCCTCTGCTACTTAGCTGACCAGATCAATATTCCAGGAGTTTAATTGACTTGAAGCTATACTCTGATTAAAAAGTGTTCTTTGAATTTTTTGAACAGTATTTCCCTCCTGAACATGCAGTGCATAATTTGTTAGACATGCATTTCTTTTGAATTTTTTTGTTGCTATTCTGTCTCTCAGTGTCACAATACACCTACCATTTGATTTTTAGACTGATCATTTCTTTGTGGGTGGGAAAACATTCAAAATCAGCAGGGGAACAAATACGTATTTCTTTCACCGTATATTATACACTATATTGCTAAAAGTATTGGGACACCCCTCCAAATCATTGGATTCAGGTGTTCAAATCAACTCCATGGTCATAGGTGTATAAAAGCAAGCACTTAGGCATGCAGACTGCTTCTACAAACATTTGTGAAAGAATGGGTCGCTCTCAGGAGCTCAGTGAATTCAAGCATGGTACCATGATAGGTTGCCACCTGTGCAATAAGTCCATCCATGAAATTTCCTTGCTGCTAAATATTCCACAGTCAACTGTTAGTGGTATTATAACAAAGTGGAAACAACTGGGAACAACAGCAACTCAGCCACAAAGTGGTAGGCCACATAAAATGACAAAGTAGGGTCAACGCATGCTGAAGCGCACAGTGCGCAGAAGTTGCCAACTGTCTGCACATTCAATAGCTAAAGAAATCCAAACATTGTGCTGCCTTCAGATTAGAACAACAGTGAGTAGAGAGCCTAATGGAATGGGTATCCATGGCCGAGCAGCTGCATCCAAGCCATATATCATCAAGTGCAATGCAAAGCGTCGGATTCAGTGGTGTAAAGCACACCACCACTGGACTCTAGAGCAGTGGAGACATGTTGTCTGGAGTGACGAATCATGCTTCTCTGTCTGCCAATCTGATGAACGTATCTGGGTTTAGCGGTTGCCAGGAGAATGGTACTTGCCAGACTGCATTGTGCCAAGTGTAAAGTTTGGTGGAGGGGGGATTACGGTGTGGGGTTGTTTTTCAGGGGTTGGGCTTGGCCCCTTAGTTCCAGTGAAGGGAACTCTTAAGGTGTCAGCATACCAAGACATTTTGGATACTTTCATGCTCCCAACTTTGTGGGAACAGTTTGGGGATGGCCCCTTCCTATTCCAACATGAATGCACACCAGTGCACAAAGCAAGGTCCATAAAGACGTGGATGAGCGAGTTTGGGGTGGAGGAACTTGACTGGCCTGCACAGAGTCCTGACCTCAACCCGACAGAACACCTTTGGGATGAATTAGAGTGGAGACTGCGAGCCAGGCCTTTTTGTCCGACATAAGTGCCTAACCTCATATGGGGTATTGTTTGTAGAATATTGAGGAAAAAAATGAATTTAATCCATTTTGGAATAAAGTAACATAATGTTTCAAAAGTTAAGCGCTGTGAATACTTTCTGGATGCACTGTAAATCTCCCTAATGGGGGCACAAACAGCAATAAAAGCTGACAGGTGTTCTAATCCTTCTCCACTGTATCCATCCCACTGAATGACATTGCATGAGATAAATACCACACATTTTGATGAAATAACACATGCCTTATTTTAGTAGTTTTTTTTTTGTGAATTGCAAAAAAATGTTTGAACTTCATGAGCTATTTTATTTCTGATCTTAAAGCAGAATTGAGCCCAATATTGTACATTTCATATTCCTGAACTCTGTACACTGGATTTTATATGACATTCTCTTGACAACTGCCCTGTAAGTGTATTATATACTAATAAAGTTCTGTTTAAAATATGCTGTGTGTGCAAAAGCATATATAATGCTTTTTAACATATTTGTGCTATGCTCTGTATATGTCTATTAGATTCTCATTTGTGGCAAATTAACTAAAGAATATTTTGGGGTAGATGTACTAAATCTGGAGCACACATAATCTGGTGCAGCTGTGCAAAGTAACCAATCAGTTTCTACATTTTATTGTCAAAGCTTAATTGAACAAGCTGATTGGTTACTATGCACCGCTGCTCCAGATTCTGTTTGCGTTACAAGGATTGTGGTATAAGGGTGCTGTCTATACAGTGAGCAGGCTCAGATTTTTGTAACTATGCCTCTTTAGGACCCTCCCACTGGAACTCTGGTCACACCCATCATTTTTTGCAGCGTGCTGTATGTGCTGCTTTTTTTCTCTTTTCTCACGTGTACACATAGAGAGAGTGACTTTTTCTAGAATGGGCCACAGACAGCAATAAAACTTGACAAGATTGAGAACTCTTCTCCCTTTCTCGAAAACAAAAAAGTTTTGTCTTCTTTAGGTACCCATTAACTAGCTTAATTTGTACAGATTATTACTAAACATACTGGTATCCCTATTTATTTAAAATTTGTATTGAAAAACTGAATCAAAGGTTACACGCACATCTGAATGAGTGAACTGCATGACTTGTCCTCCTTCTCATCTTAAAATAAAATTAGTGAAGTCTATGTCATCAGTTTGCAGGTGCAGTGTTAGTGCTAGGCTTTCTTGCTATACAGCCCAGCATGTACTACACAAATAGCACCTTGTATTAAGCAAGGTAGCACCCTCTATTAAATAGTAATTTGTTGAAAAGGAATGTTATACAAATTCAATTACAAAAAGTATTTTAATAACTTTTAAACTTTCAAAAAAATGACCAAAACCATTGTTTTCCCTTTGACAAATTTCTTTGGTTTGGGTAGACACTTGGCACTCCCTAAGTCCAGGTTCACACCTATGCAGGTTGCGTTTGAGGTGTTACTGCATTGCATTTTGCATTGTGTTTTTGACGTGTTTTTGATATGTTTTGCGGGGGAGGAGTTTAAATTTTAAATGCAAAACGCAGCAAAAACACAATACATGCTTTTCTGCAGCGTTCCCATTGAAGTCTATAGAACCAAAAATGCAACGTTTGGCATTCAAAAAAGTCCCTTACCCTTTCCAAAAAGTGCACCAGGCGAAAACATGCAGATGTGAACCTGTCCCATAGGAAATCATGTTAAGTGGACTGTACTGGGTTTCTGCAAAACGCTGCAGAAAACGCATAGATGTGAACCTAGGGTAAAGGTTCTTACCATTGGCTTATATCCTGGCAGATACTTACCCTTTCTAAGTTCATGGATGCATTCTGACACAACCTTGATTATCTTGGTTGGGTGTTTTATTTGTCAAGCTAAGGTCCTCTGAACTCACAGATTAAAGATAAATGGTAACTCCCAAGGCAAATCCAGACTGAGAACGGCTATGTAGGACTCAGCCCTTGAAGTTTATTATTGTCAAATTGTGAGATTCTATTTATTTTGTCTTCTTAGGAATGGATTGAGAGAGGAACACCAAACGTTTTCTGGATCTCTGGCTTTTACTTTACACAGTCTTTTCTGACTGGCGCACTGCAAAACCATGCCAGAAAATACAAGATTCCTATAGACTTACTAGGCCTTCAGTTTCAGATAACAGATTATGATCATGCGAATGAAATTGACTCATCACCGGTAATATTTTCCCAATTTAAAAAAATGTTAATTATCCTATCTGCTAGTTTTATTGTAGTGTTTTACTATATTTTCATGCTTCTTTTTATTGCAGTCTGATGGCACATATATTAATGGCTTCTACATGGAAGGAGCAAGGTGGGACCGTGAAAAACATGTGATTAGTGAATCTTTTCCTCAAATTTTGTATGATAGCATGCCTATTGTATCCTTTTAATATATATGGGTATTTATTTTATTTACACATATAGATGCCAATCATGAATTTCCTGCCAGGGCAAAACTATTGAAGTAAAAATGGGCAATATCAAAAATGACATATACAGTATAATGCAGTCTGTCAATAGCATTAACACAGCAACTATTAAAAAAAGTGATAGACTTTACTTTCTTTAAACCAGAATTTGGCCCTCCTATCTTTTACAGCCAAGGAAGCTGCCATCTTAGCCTCTGCTTGAGAGCAAACATAAGCACACTATTTACTGTAACAGTTATAATTAAATGCATGCCTTGAATGTAACTGTTTTGAGTAACTGTTAAATCGATGGGTTTAGTTCCAATTTAAAGCCCCATTCACACTTGTAAGACTCCAAAGTCGCAAGACTTTGGAGTGAAACTTTGGTGCAACTTTGGATGGGTGCAACTTGGATGTAACTTTTTGTCCAGTTGCAAAGTTGGACCTACTGTTGTACCACTGTTACATGTCAAACATTCAGGTATGACTTTCATGCATCTTTTGAAGGATAACATAGAAGTCTATGAATCTCAAGTTGCATGAAATTCATGCCAAAGTAGTGAACTACATTGAAGTCACTGTTACTTTAAGTTGCATATATATGAATGCTTATCATTGAAAAACATGAGGTACAACTTGTCATGCGACTTTGACAGTCGCAGGACAAGTTGCACAAGTTTGAATGGAGTTTAAGTCTCAATTAAAATCTCTTTGAAACTGTATGTACACCTAAGGCTCCATGTACACTGCAGCTGATAAACTCACATTTAGGAGCTTTTCTGCATTTTTTTTTTTTCAGCAGCCCCTGAACTCTCCCTAATGTTTTCCTATGTGTCCACGTACACATCGTCTTTTACAGTCGTTTACAGGCAGTTGAGTTTACAGTCATTTTTTTTTAATGCAAGAAACTTGCATTCAGGAGTAGATGTTATCAGCGTTTCAAACGCTTGTAAACGTGGCTAACTGCATTTGGAAAATGTTTTTAACTCTTCCATTTCCAGATGCTGTCCAGAACTTTTTTTCATCATGAAAAATGCATGCAAAGCGTTTTCCCGGTACTCAAATTGACCTGGTACACCATACTTTGAGCTTTCGCATGAAAAAAAATATGTTAGACACTGCTGCGAAAATTTCTGCACAGAAATGAGCTGGAACACATCCAAACACCACAAAAAAAAAGACAGCTATTCTCAACAAGTACTGCTCTCTGCTTCTGCTCTCTCTATTTCTTTCAAAATGTCTGAAATAGTTAATTTTTTACTGTTTTTCAGTGCATTCTGGGCATTTTGGAAGGTTTCCTGAGGTTATCTTTAAAAAACGCTTCTAAACGCAAACGCTCATAAATGTGGTATGCAAACTCGGCAAAACAGATGTTTTTTAACCTATGTTTTCCAGCAGTCAGTTTCCATCATTCAGAAGTGTTTTCCAAACGTCCCGTGTACATGGAGCCTAAGAATGCTCAGTTGATAGAGCCACAGTAGAATTTTACTGCAGAACAAACAGCATTGTCATCCTATTAACCCCTTCCATGCCGCCCTGTAGCAGAAATACAGGGCGGACTAGGTGCACAAAATCACGTGTATGTGTGTATATGTAGTATATGTGTATGTGTGTGTGTATATATATATATATATATATATATGTATGTATGTGTGATTTTGCAGTTCTGAGTAGGGGGTGCGTGACATTTGTGGACATTCGTGGCCTCAGCTGTCAATCTCCGGGTCCCAGTCGGTGATTTCTTGCCGGCACCCAATGATCGTTGAGTATCTCCGATGGGGGAGAGACCTTTGTATAAACAACAGAGATCTCTCCCCTGTTAGCTCCTGCACATTGCTTTGTAACTCTGCAATGCAGTGCCATAAAAAGCAGTGTGCTTACAGTGAAACACAGCCTCATAGTAAAACAGCACACAGTTAACCCTTTGATCACCCCACATGTTAACCCCTTCCTGCCCAGTGCCATTAGTACAATTTCAGTGCTTTTTATTAGCACTGATCACTGTATATGTGTTACTAGGGATGTCAGTGACACCAAGTCAGTTCCCCCCAGTGTCAGCATGACCGCTGCAGTTCCACAGTCCCACTAGAAGTCGCTGATCGCTGCCATTACTAGTAAAAAAAAACAAATTCCAGTATCTATACCGCCATTTGTAAATGCTATAACTTTCACGTAAACCAATTAATTTACACGTATTGGGACTTTTTTTTTAACAAAGACATGTAGCAGAATACATTTTGGCCTAAATTTATGGTGAAATTAGATTTTTTTACATTTTTTACTGGAAATGTTTAATAGCAAAAAGTCAAATATATTGTTTTTTTTCTCAAAATTGCCAGTCTTTTTTTGTTTATAGCGCAAAGAAAAACCACACAGGTGATCAAATACCACCAAAAGAAAACTCTAAATGTGGGGGAAAAAAAGGACGTAAATTTAATTTGGGTTGCATGACCGCGCTATTGTCAGTTAAAGCAACGCAGTGTTGTATCGCAAAAAATTGCCTGGTCAGGAAGGGGGGTAAATCCTCTGAAGGGCAAGTGGTTAAAGGAAGAGGAAAATAACATATCTACTAGCAGAGGCAACAAGTTAACCTCCCTAGCGGTATTCCCGAGTGTAGCTCGGGGGAAAGTTTCTGTACCAAAAGCGGTAACCCCGAGCTACACTCGGGCTTACCATGCGGCGCTGCATAGGGAGTCCCTGCAGAGCTTACCTTGTCCTTCACTCCCGCGATGTGTCCCCTGCAGCGTCCCCGGCCATCTCCTCCGGCCGATGCTGGCATCTGGCTTCTGTGTTCTGGTCCTTGTGACGTCAGGACGTACGGGCGCCGCTGCCGGCGGCGGGAAATTTGAAAATTTAAAAAAAAGTCATTTTTTTCAAAACAATTTTACATAGTAAAACATTGCTGTTACAAACCATTTCACATACATTTTGTCCCTAGTGCTTTGTCCTGTGCCCTGCCTGCATTTTGACTGTTCTTTCTGCCTGGAAACTTAGAAAAGTCCATGGCGTCCAAAAAGCGTCCCTTTAGGTCAAAAGCGGGTTTAGATCAGCTAGAGAACAGCGATAGTAAATCAGAACCACTTGCAGAATTGAGTGATAATGATTCGTGGAGAAATTCGTCATCAGACACTGAAAACAATTTTGCGACTTTCCTCAGTGATATGCGAACTTGGCGCTATATTTCAAATTTCAGTGTTTTTGGTTTGATTATATTATTGAATTAAATGTATTATTATTATATTATTATTTTTTATGATTATTTATTAAATTATAATTTATGATTTTGTGTTTCAAATTTTATCATACCCGGGATGTTTAATAGACTCTTGTTCGGGCAGATTTCAGTGAGCTATTCCTAAATATTACAGCCTACAATAAAAAACTACATATTTTCATGCAAAATAATGGTACCGCTTTCAGCACCAAAAATCTGAAATAATCATACCGCCAGGGAGGTTATGTGACAGATGGATTAAAATGCTAACGGATCCATTGATCAACTTCAGTACAACCGGCCTGTCAGATTTTTTTTTCTTTTTATGCAATTTTTTTTTAAGTGGCAGAGCACAATAGCTCTGTGGAAGGCATTCTCCCATCAACACTAACTGTGTTGATAGGGGAATCAAGCGATTTTCTTTCCTGCAACCCATGATTGCAGGAAATCAAATCACATAATTTATGGCTTGCCTAAGAGTCCCTGTATAGCAGAGCTGGAGTGTAAAAGGAAGTAGCAACAGAAGGAAGGGGGTGGAAGGCACTGGACATCAAACCAATGGATATCTAGTGGCAGAAAAAAAAGTACTGTGGGATAGTCTGGATTGAAGGTAAATTTTGCACCAAAAGCCGGTTATTTTTTTAATGTCGTATTCAGTTTTATCTTGTTATTTTTGGCTGGATTTCTGATTTAAAATGAAAGAAAACCTTTCATTGAATGTTTTATGTTACCAAATATAAAGAGTTAATAAATGTTATAATTTAATGTGTGTAGTGTATATTTTATTGTTTGCTATAGCATACAGAGCTTTCAGTTTAATACAGATTAACAGATTTATTGTCATGAGTTCATTGTGTTGTAGCTGATTTAGTACATAATTGACCACATTCATACACTCTGACTCATATTATCGCTGTTATGGTGCACATTTAACCTGCACAGTTTATTATAGTGTATATCAACATTCACATCAGCCTGCTGAGAACTTTCCTTTACAAGCTGCAAAAGATATGGCTTATTCCCAGAGAAAAGATGGATGAAATGGATTCCTTTTATCGATGTCCAGGTACACTAAGAGTTTTAAAAATGTACAACATATAAGTATATACAGATTTATTTCAAATACATTTAAACCAGATTGTTAACAGTTAATTAGGTGGAACTATATTCTAAACTCTCTTTTTTTAATTTTAGAAATTATAGGAAAGGGTTATAACATCTGTCACATTTTTTACTTGAGACTGTACCCCTAAGTGTTTTTCATTTCCTATCCTTGTGACCAGGAAGTAAGGGAAACTTCCCAACAGATACATAGGTGCTCAGAGTGGCACCGTGAGTAATTTATAAAGTATGAGACAGTCCAGAAAGAGGTTCTAACTTTTTCAGAAATTCTCAAAAATAAAAAAAAGGATCAAAATAATAAATTGTTTTAAGCTTTGGGGTCTAGTTATAGAAAAAAATAGCTTTATGAATGTCTGAGCATTCATGCAAATGTTAAAATAACACAGTGTTTGTAATATGTGTGTAATAGTTTTCTTGTCGCCAGCTGAGTGTGACATTCCCTAACATTCAGTTCGAAAAGAAAAACAGCAGTAAAAACATTGAGAGTTAAAACTCACCAATAGAGAAAACAGCCTTAGACTATGAACTAAGAACATTGAACCAGCAGGAGAAATAATATGAGGGAGACTTCTGCACTGTATACAATGCATGGAGAATCCTGTGTGAACAGCCAAACAAAGCGTGAAGTTAGGAATTGGCCGGGGATGAGGCAAGTGCTGACTCCCTAACAGCCAGGAGCAAGCTGTCACATTTAGCAATGGTAATAATAAAACTGCAAAATGTTTTCCTTTACATTGCAGCTAGGGGTTTCTTGAGCCGGTGTTCCTGATTCCCTCAAATTTCATACCAGAGCCTTCCAGTTTGGTTTGTATTTTAAGTGCTAACCTTACACAAGAAACAAGAAAAAAAAAGTGAGGTGCCCACCAAAATCTATACCAGATCCTTGGTATAGGGGGTATGAGGGGGGCCTCACATTGTTTTTTTATGTGAGGTCCCCTTTAAAATCCATACAAGACTTGAAGGTCTGGTATAGAATTTGTGGGGGACCTCATGACATTTTTTTTCTTGGGGTTCCCTTTAAAATCCATACTAGACCTAAAAGGCATGGTATGAATTTTGGAGGGGACCTCACTCTGTTTTTTTTTTTGTCATTTTCTAACACTATCCCCAATGTTTGTTTACATTCATCTGTCATGGAATCTGGATATCCCCGCCTGATACCTGATTGTACCAGGCGGGCATGAGTAACTGGTTGTTAGAGCACTGGCAGGTGCCAACTCCCTAACAACCAAGAGGGAGCTGTCACATTTAGCAAAGGTATTAATTCACACTGCAGCTGGAGCTTTGTTTGGCCAAACACCCATTTGTTGTTCCATTCACACAAGATTCTCCATAGTGTACACAGTGTGAACCAGTAGGAAAAATATTATGAGGGAGACTTACAATGTTCTTAACCTATAGTGTTAGGCTATTTTCTCTGTTGGTATTTGGTAACTCTCATGGTCAAATGTTCATATAGGCAACAAGGAACCAGAGTTGCCAAAGGTCAGTAAATTTATGGCCATTTTGTAAAAATCAGTAATTTTTACAACTATCTGTAAATATCAGGGGCTGATCATGTGTCATGCTGTGTTGACTTTTGTAAGTGTAAACCAGTCAATTGACTTGTTATGGGTATTGTCAGTGTTTCCATATTGTGTTTATGCTATTTAAATATTGATTGTATTAGTTGTCAATGTCATTTTTCAGGTTGTCAGTAAAAAAGTGCTCCGATAGTAAATTTTCCATGTTTTGTCAGTAAATGTTTAGGAGGTTGGTAACCCTGCAAGGAAATTAATAATTATAAATAGAGATGTGCTACATATAGAATGTGCATACACATATAAGAAGCTTGTTTCACAACATGCCCCTAAACCAAACCATTAGATTTGTATTGCACCTATAGTGGGTGCTATATTTTCCACTAACTTTGCAAGAAACATAAGAAAAACACAAAACCAATCGAAGTCCAAAGGTGAATTTAGATTTTAGAAAAAGGTGACAGTCCTTTCTATTCCTCTACATTGTGACCCAAAAAGGAGAGTAACTTTATATCTTCACCACGTGCCAACAAGGTATAATTGCTCACTCACCAGACCTTTTGACCCCAATTAAGGTGGTCAGATGCACTTTTTGGTCATATGGGGACCATTCTCTCAGGTTCTCCTAGAATGTTACTCCTCTCCAGCAACTCTCCGTTAGTATGGCCATAAGCGAAATCAGCATAACCTCTGATTCATGTATGGTGTTCAATGCAGTCTAATCCTTAAGGAGATTTGGTGCCAGACCGCTCAGATAACCCAGACAGATAAAAAAGTGTAGTATTTATTAACTATACATTAAAAGCTTAAGAAAAATGATTTTGTACTCACATAGAGTGGTGCCTGTAAACCAGCACCAGTATCTGCAGCTTGTGAATGTCAAAGATGGCTGACATGCGCTCCAGGCCTCACTTTCACTATGGCTGAACTTTCCTGGACCCGGAAGTGACGTATTGATGCTTCGACGTACGTTTCGCCCAGTGGCGCCTTCAGGAAGAGACGATCGCCATATCCGGGTATACTATATAGGAATACCTAGCTCCTGATTGGATGACAAATAATTGTACCTGAGATTCTGATTGGACAGCTCCTGCAAGGAACCTATTATACACAAATTGCAAACACTACAGGTTTTATTAGTTGTGTTTGCAGAAATTTTCAGACATTCACAAAACAATTTATTTTTTATAAATGGACCCCTTAGTGTTATAAAAAAGAAAAGTAAACAAAAGCAGTTTCAGTATTGGTTTCATGCTACTTTTACATTATTAATGTTTTTTTTGTTTTTTTACTTGTGTTTAAACTTTAAAATTCATGGCACACCTATAACCTCACCAGTCATGCTAAAGTCATTTCAATTATATTTCCTTCACTACAGTTTACAAGACCAGTGCTCGACGTGGAGAGCTTTCAACAACTGGACACTCTACAAACTATGTTCTTAGTATCAACTTGGCAACAGACAAACCTCCAAATCACTGGGTCAATAGAGGGGTAGCTTGCCTCTGCCAACTGGACTATTAGATTGCTGTACTTTAAATATACCTTTTCATCATGATATGTTTTAATCTGTCACACACAATACTTGTGCCTGATAAAGATGAGAGATAACAGGATAGCATTATTTACACAATAGGTGTCTGACTATAGATAGAAAGACCAAATTATTCTTTCAAAATCAAGATTTAACTTATAACGGACTGATTTTACCAAGTTGGAGATTTGTGAAACCTTGGAGACCTGAAAATTATTTTTTTCTTCAAAACTTCAAGACATCTTGTGGTGATATCTGATGTGCTTCCCAATGGCACTCTATCACAGTACCTTTGTCAAATTGTCCTACGACCAGACCTGGTTGTACCTTATGATTCATAAAATCATTGCAGCTGTACTTGGCTTTCAGTACTGCCTGCTAAAATGCTAAACAGATTCCTGCTTGCAAACAGCCTTCTCACCTGGAAATATTGCTTGACCATAACCATCAACATTCTCAGACTTCACCTTGCTGGCCATTCTTGTATCTGATGTTCATTTCTCAAATACTAGTAAAAGAAAAAAATAAATAAATATTATTCTTCTGTTGATGGAAAAGAGAGATGACTACTGGGCTGACACACGTTTTGATGCTCACTATGAAAATAGTAATTTTTTTAATGCTGTGGAATCTAAATTAGGATATAAGCAAGCTATAAAACCAGATGGCTGAGGCACCCCAAGACATTCAAAATACTAACCCCTGTCAAAATGAATCCAGAATACTCAATAATTCTTGGCAAACTGTAGGTGAAATTAATACATCTGCAGGCAGTGAATAATATCAGACCCACTGCTACTTTCACACCTGCCTTTCATTGCACCATATATATTACTTGTCTATTTATGTCTGCCTCCCATAGTTGCTGCTGCTGAATAAGCTGTATCATTTAAAGGTGAACTTTAAATATTATCCTCAATAGACACAAAGAATGTAAATCCACATTCTGTGTACAAAATGACTTTTCTAATCCAGTTATTGCCGTGTAAAATTAGCTGTGACTTTCATCAATGTGCTAGATATAACCTGCACAGAGAGAAAAGCTGTGGGAGGAACTCAGCAGGCCGCCCAACACATACTGCCTGTAGAGAACTACAGGAGGGGGCAGATACATGACCAGTCACCCCACACAAAGAGAGAGACACAAGCAGTGTTTTCTCCTTATTACAGGAAGCTCCTGCACAAAAGCAATGTTTTATGCTGGATTACTTTATATATCTAACAGAAATACACAAAGCATACCAAGATCCAAGTATGAATACTGTATACATGCATCTTGTCTTTAGATAATGTATGCTTATCCCAGAGTTAGAAATTTGCTATAGCAGCATTTGTCATAAACAATTGTCATAAACAATCTGTTTTTTAATTAAATACTGTTCACCTTTTTTATTCCATTTCATTGCTTAAAGTAAACCATGATTTCACAATGCTTGTCAGCATGGCCGTCTGTAGTCTCCATTAGAGATTCCTTTGAAAGTGCGACAATGGGACTGGGAGACAGTTATCACCCTATAACAGAAACTGGGGATCCTGGGTGATGTCATTAACCAAATATGGTCTTAACATGACTTCACTTATCCGCAGCAAGAAGTGTTGGTTCCAGTTGTGATGAACACGGTGCCTGACCCCTGCCCTTCTTATCAACATGTGACAAATGACCAGCCAATCTGACACTGCGTTGTCACTTGCATAACAATGCAGCTCTCAGCTGCACCTTGCACAAAGTTATACGAGCTTGCGAGACCACAATCTTGGTGCCAACAGCCTGAGAGCGATTGTCACTGGGTTAGGTTAGTTAAGCAAGTAACCCTTTAAATTCCATACTGCCACCAGATAGCTTTGGGCCTATCAACCCTCCACAATATTAGCAAGAACAAATGTGAACAATAAACGTCTGAACACACACTGTCACCACAGACAGGAATATTTAGAGATTTGTCATATACAGTAGCACTCTTCAATAGACAGTGATTCTTCTAGTTTACATTAAAAGCTTTAGGGACAGTTTAACACGTTTTTCAAAATAAGGTTTTTACAAAGATGTTACAGAAATATTAAGAGAACAATAAAGCAACAGAGAATTAAGAAGGAGTTGAAAATGAAGAATACTTGCAAAGTCCTTGGTTTTAACAGAGTCCAATTGTCCAAGTAAAAATAATGCACTGGCTATCTCAAGTCCGGTTACGTTTTCCTTGGTTGATGTTAAAATGAGAGCTGTCAAATCTGCTGGCAATCTCTTTTTTTATCTGACTTCAAGGTGGGTGTTGACAGAGACCATCTGACCAATCATCTGGTTTAAGGGCTGGGTGCTGGGAGGTCACTATGTCTATGACCAAGTCCCAAACACACGAATGGGATATCGTATGTACTCTCCAGCACTTCAGGAAATGGACAGCCAAAGGGAAGCCAAGGGGACCAGGACAGAGATAACCAAAAGAAGATGCTTCAGGGGTGCAGCCCTCCTCAGACGTGAAGATCAGCCACTAGATAAAGAGTAAACAGGTGGCGCACACACCTAGTGCTTTATCCAAGGTTTATTCAAAGGTATAAAAGAAAAAAAACATACTCACAGACAAAGCATGTATAAAAAGCTTTTGCATTAAGAAGATGGCCACAACAGCAAGCACGGTGTTCCAACTATCAGTGCGGTCAAATGGCTGATGCGTTTCGGGGACGAGTCCCTTTCCTCAGAGCTGCTGACCAGCCTCTTAGACTAGTACAGATGTGTAGTGGATGAGGAGGACTGATGCTTTGAATAATGTTGCTGCTGTAAAAACAGCAGATCCACACTGCTCTGCTCCCCCTTGGCAAAAGACTCCTCGTGAAAAGTCCTGTGCTCTCCTTCTCTTTTTGCAGGGAATCCTGGGTAATGCTGTTCACAACCCAATCCATTTGCATTTTACAATGCTCTACCAGGACTCTTTGATCTTCCTACCTGCACTCTTCCTCTCTTTACAGGCTCACTGTTGCTGCCAGGAGGGAGGGGGAGCAAGTGGGGGCATCACAGTGCCACTCAGTCAGAGTGCAGCAGCAGGAGAAATGAGAGATAAGGTAAAGGGAGAGAAGAATATCAGATACAGAGTGTACAGCCCACTCTTCCAGCTGACAGGCAGCACCTGGTCACAGGTACACACTGTTCTTGCACTTTTTCCTTTGAAACACTGCTGCCTGTTGTAAAAAAAAAAAGCAAACAGATGCACAGTAGCAAGCAAATGCTTCACTTAAAGCACCTTTAAATTTAAAAAGGCCCTAGCAACATCCAATTTAAAAAAATCCCCAATAATAAAAACAAATAAAGTAGCCAAGGTGCTGAATTCCCAAAAAACTAGCAATCAGAATTAAAGTGTTACTAAACCCAGGACTCTGCATTCACTATATCTAGTTTCCCACAGTACACACAACATGGAAATGCAATTATTTTAGTAAATATAAACTGCTAAATACCTTTTCCTATCAGCAGTTGAGCAGTCTTGTGACTTCTATCAGCGTCCAGCAGAGCATTAGTTAAAGCTTGTAGGAGGAGTTTTCATTCTGCACTAGGAGGATGCAGAAAACCTGACTTCTGTCTAGACTGTGCTGATTGGCCCTGTGCTGATCACATGCACCCTCCCCAAAGAAAAGAAAACCTCGCTAGCAATACACACCAAACCGAGCACGTGGAGAGTGACTCCAAACTATATGTCTTATAAGGAAATAAGAGAGAGGCACTAGAAGAAGGGGCTAGCTTATCCAAAAACTCCTTTATTGGCTCCTCTAAACCTGATGCCCATATTGCAGTGCATGGTAGTTTTTAAAAAATTATTCCAGGTGAAACTACACAAAATCACCCAGGACTGCTAATCTCAAACACACAGGATTCTCCTGAAGCCTGATCCTCAACCCTAATCTGCTGCCAAAGAAACTGATGCAATTAAAAGTCAATATAGTATGCTAAAGCCGGCCACTGATGAACTGAAGCTCAGCTAGTTTAGCAGGGACTAGCCAAGATTTGATCCAGCTATAGGCTGGCTCTTTGCACTGAGGTTTATCCATCGATCGACTTCAGTATAACCAGCCTGTTGGATTTTTTGTATGCAATTATTGCCAGCAGCTACAGCTGCCAGCAGTGATCATTGTGTTCTGCCCTCCTGCAGGCAGAACACGGGAGGGATTCGCCCATCATCACAAAATTGCATTATCTAAGGCTTACTTTAGTTTTCTGCGCAAACATCACACAGATATGCATGCTAGATACAGTCAAATTTTATGTTGGGTTTCAGTACCACATCAGTATCATGTGAAGTTGCAGCTCATACATTTCCTTCAGTCGTAGAACTAAAAACAAAATCAGACTTATTTATAATGATCAAATGTAGGATTTCAAGAATTGTTTTTATAATCAGTGGTAGACCAAGAAAGTGAGGATCCTTAATTACAGTTTATGCCTGTTATTTCTTTTTCATATTGTTAGTATACATTACTTTGTAAGGAAAAAAAAAGCCTTTTGATTTCTTGCACTTTCTGTGTTATTAGTAGTTCAGACCTTCCTTGAAGCATGTTGCCTAAAATTCTGATAGTGGTCAAAGTAAGGAAAAGATGGTGATAATATGGTGTGATGTTGAAGGTAGACTGCTGACATTGGTGGTTGTAAACTGGCAGATGGTCTTAACTGTTGGAAGCACCAAACCTTATTCTTATGGCGCACAGTGATCACAGACCATTCTTTTGAAACAACAGTTAGAGCAGTGAAGCTAAAATCAGTAGAATATTCAGTCATTTTCCCAATATAGTATTTTGCATTAGAATCTGTTGTTTATTCATGTTTCTATGTCATGAATATGTGATTTTCTGAATCTATGACCTCAATAATATGTCTTCTGCATAATTATTTTCCAGTTCATAGTCAAATTTAAATAGATTTGTTTTCTTAGATATTAATTTACGATCACAGAATTACCAATATTTACTATTGTGTTTTTTTTAAACTAAGACATTCTTATTAGTCATTATTGAAATAAACCTTACTTTATTTCTATTATATAGTTTGACAATACAGTTAAAGCAATCAATAAATTAGACCCATTTTCAATATCTCTGTGTTGTTTTTTTTTATTTTGATAATGTGAGGAATGGATGTTGTGTTTTGTCATCCATCCACAAAAAAAAAACTGAATTGGTTGCATTTTTTTGAGTCCAGTACTGAGTTTCCGCCTAGCCACGATTCAGTGGTTTCTTCCTTCTACAGGATCATGACAATATCCTTTCTTGATTTATAGTGATTATATTTCAAGTTAAAACTTAAAAACAGAGAGCCACAAGATATAATTAGAAAAGACAAAAGGAAGTACAGTAAGTGTGAGGTTTTAATAGCACTTACCTCCGTGCTGTCTTTTCTGAAATATGGCTCTTCAGGAACTATGCCTGCAGTGCAGTGGCACTGTTTGCTTAATGCTCCTGTAGGCTTAGGATATGGATGTGCCTGGTATAGTTCCCCTTTCTAGTCACATGCTCACAATGGGTGGAAGTGTAGGTGTTTGGTGCACCAGCTAGTGGCAATTAAGTGCAGCCCAAAAGATCACTCTATTGGTTAAACACATATTCTTGCTTTTTTACCTCTGGAGGGTATATTATCAGAAGTTACTACACGCACCTTACATCATTAAATGGTTACAGTTGGGCTGTCTCATTGAAAATTGAGGACAGACCCATGCATTGACTTTTGAGCTTATATAATAAAAGAACAAATTTCAAGGAGTGCAAGCTGAATTTATTTTTTTTCACATACTCCCCTGCTACATTTACACATGTATCCCAGTGTCTAACTAATGCCTGGAAAGCTTCGGCATAGAAAGATTTGTCAGTAAGCCTGAACCATCCGAGGACAGCCTTCTTCATTTCACCATCATTGTGTTCACCGTTCCCACAGAAAGGTTTGTCTTGTTGCAATTTCACAACAGGTTATGCGTTGACTATCCAGGATCAGGTATTCCACATGCTAAATGTTGATGGGAATGACTGTTGTGGGCTGGGAACCACAGCCAAGATTATCACTGACAGATGTACACCATCTTTGAAATGTTAACACAATTTAAATGCCTTACTGAGTGTCTCATCACAGTACTGTGTTTGAAGTCTTCTGTAGATATCCATACGTTTTATGCCTCTCGTGTGTGTGTGTGTGTGTGTATATATATATATATATACAGTGGGGATTGAAAGTTTGGGCACCCCAGCTAAAAATTTGTATTAATGTGCATAAAGAAGCAAAGGAAAGATGGAAATATCTCCAAAAGGCATCCAATTACAGATTAGACATTCTTATAATATGTCAACAAAAGTTAGATTTTATTTCCATCATTTACACTTTCAAAATAACAGAAAACAAAAAAATGGCATCTGCAAAAGTTTGGGCGCCCTGCAGAATTTATAGCATGCACTGCCCCCTTTGCCAAGCTGAGACCTGCCAGTGTCATGGATTGTTCTCAATCATTGTCTAGGAAGACCAGGTGATGTCAATCTCAAAGGTTTTAAATGCCCAGACTCATCTGACCTTGCCCCAACAATCAGCACCATGGGTTCTTCTAAGCAGTTGTCTAGAAAACTGAAACTGAAAATAGTTGACATTCACAAAGCTGGAGAAGGCTATAAGAAGATAGAAAAGCGTTTTCAGATGTCAATATCCTCTGTTCGGAATGTAATTAAGAAATGGCAGTCATCAGGAACAGTGGAAGTTAAAGCAAGATCTGGAAGACCAAGAAAAATATCAGACAGAACAGCTCGCAGGATTGTGAGAAAAACAATTCAAAACCCACATTTGACTGCACGATCCCTCCAGAAAGATCTGGCAGACACTGGAGTTGTAGTACACTATTCCACTATAAAGAGATACTTGTACAAATATGGTCTTCATGGAAGAGTCATCAGAAGAAAACCTCTTCTACGTCCTCACCACAAAAATCATTGTTTGAACTTTGCAAATGAACATATAGACAAGCCTGATGTATTTTGGAAACAAGTTCTGTGGACCAATGAGGTTAAAATTGAACTTTTTGGCCGGAATGAGCAAAGGTAAATTTGGAGAAGAAGGGGCACAGAATTTAATGAAAAGAACCTCTGTCCAACTGTTAAGCATGGGGTTGGATCAATCATGCTTTGGGGTTGTGTTGCAGCCAGTGGCACAGGGAACATCTCACGAGTAGAAGGAAAAATGGATTCAATAAAATTTCAGCAAATTTTGGATGGTAACTTGATGCCATCTGTGAAAAAAGCTGAAGTTAAAGAGAGGATGGCTTCTACAAATGGATAATGATCCTAAACACACCTCGAAATCCACGGGGGATTACATCAAGAGGCGTAAACTGAAGATTTTGCCATGGCCTTCACAATCTCCTGACCTCAACATAATTGAAAATCTATGGATAGACCTTAAAAGAGCAGTGCGTGACAGACAGCCCAGAAATCTCAAAGAACTGAAAGACTTTTGTAAGGAAGAATGGGCAATGATACCTCAAACAAGAATTGAAAGACTCTTGGCTGGCTAAAAAAAGCGTTTACAAGCTGTGATACTTGCCAAAGGGGGCAGTACAAGATATTAACTCTGCAGGGTGCCCAAACTTTTGCAGACGCCATTTTTTTGTTTTCTGTTATTTTGAAAGTGTAAATGATGGAAATAAAATCTAACTTTTGTTGACATATTATAAGAATGTCTAATCTGTAATTTGATGCCTTTTGGAGATTTTTCCATCTTTCCTTGGCTTCTTTATGCACATTAATACAAATTTTTAGCTGGGGTGCCCAAACTTTCGATCCCCACTGTATATATATATATATATATATATATATATATATATATATAGAAAGTTGTACTCAAAAATTTTCATACCCTTGCAGAAATCTTGACATTTTGGCATAAATATTGAAAATATGTCTAATCATGTGAAAAAAAATGTATTTTATTTAAGGATAGTGATCATATGAAGCTATTTATTATCACATAGTTTTTTTGGCTCCTTTTTAAATCATAATGATAACAGAAATCATCCTAATGGCCCTGATCAAAAGTTTACATACCCTGAATTGTTTGGCCTTGGTACAGACACACAAGGCGACATACACAGGTTAAATGACAATTAAAGGTTAATTTACATCTCTGGGCTTTTTGAATTGCTATTGGTGTCTGTGTATAATCAGTCAATCAGTTTGTTAGCCCTCATGTGGAAGCATTGAGCAGGCTAGATACTGAGCCATGGGGATCAGAAAAGAACGGTCAAAAGACCTGCGTAAAAAGGGAATGGAACTTTATAAAGATGGAAAAGGATATCAAAAGATGTCCAAAGCCTTGAATATGCCAGTCAAGTTTCCTGAACAAAAGGGTACCGTCTCCCAAGTTGGTTCCTGATGTTAAAAGGGAGATCTCTTCATCTTACTGCTCCAAGCATAACAGCCTTTTTCTAGGAACCCAGCAGGGTGTCTCCTTAAAGCAGAGAACCAATCGCCTCATTTGGGGAGGGGTGTTTTAGGCGGGGAACTCAGGCTATGACCAAATCCCTCCCAGTTTATATCCTGATATCCTGAACGTTCCGACATCAAATATGCCATATCTCACTATTTCAGCTAGAACTATATGGCTCTCTGCTCTCCTGTAGTCTTCAACTAGGGATGTAAGATATCAGGCAACTCGCATTAAACTGAGCTATCCGAATATATGCTTTGCTTCATTGTAAATTTTTCCTAGCTTAAGATATGAAATTATATGGAAAAGTGGGTTTTAAATGTGATGTCTGTTTTACCGCTATCTGGAATGTCTTTCATGTTCAGTGAAGGACTGGTTTATAGCTTTACAATCACCTCCAAGCAAGAGTCTAAGACATACTGGGCCCAGGCTAATTGGGGTTTATAACCATGAAGCAATCCCGCTGGGCATGATGCCTGTAATCTCAACATACATATAGACCACATTCCTGAGGGAGGGGGATTGGAGGGAGAGAGAGAATGATAGAAGATGTAGGTCCCTTAGCAAGATGGATGACCGCATCCATCTCTTTACGTACAATTGCTACAGCCACAACTGGCAAAAGAATTGTTCAATATACAATGAAAAAACCACAGGTAACCTCAGGAGAAGTACAGGCTGGTCTGAAAAATGACGGTGTGGTTGTTTTGAAGGAGTACAATACAAAAATACTTAAACAAAAATGAGCTGCATGGTTGAGTTGCTATAAAGAAGCTTTTACTGCGCCAATGCCACAAAAATCCCAGTAAGGCATGTCAAGGTGTTGTTGAGCATATTGTAGCATGGCGTTTTTGTGTAGTTGGTGCAGTAAAGGCTTCTTTCTGGCAACTCAGCTCATTTTTGTTGGTCTATTTCTATGGTTTCCAAACCCTGAGGATTCCTTTTGGGGGTATGGTTACCGTGATAGGCAATGACTGGTTCTTATTATGACCCAGCATCATGGATTAGGTAAGACAGGATTTCCTGGTATGTAGACCCTATTCCTGGCTTTAACAACACTTTCCACAGGTCCCAGAACACTATTTGGTTTATTTGGCCGAGGATTGGTTGTTTTACACTTTATTGTGTCACCTTTGCTATTTTTTGTCTAATGTTTCAGTTAATGTTTTTCCCTCCTCTGTGGATGCTGCATTCCCTCAACTATCTTCTACGTTGTACAGAGAGACAGCCAAAGGAACTCGGACAGCAATTGGATTATAGCAGCTCCTTCAACAGAAATGCAAATGTACCCCATTGGGATTCCCCTACTAGCAATGGCAGATCACAAGGGAGCTGGGACAAAAGGATCTAATAGCATGCATTCTGCAGAGAGCATACAGGAAACACAGAACACCACCCAGGTTATTAGTTCTCCTCTTATCCTGGAAAAATGTCTTCTAATGCAGGATACACACTATCAGTTTTTTTTTTTTTGCTCAACCCATCAGTCTCAACAAAAAAAAAATGAAGAGCTTAGGAGGAGCTAGCTGTACTAACTGTCCAATGTTAGTACAGCAATCTCCCCTCTGAGCTATTGTGTTCTGACAGGGGGATTGCCCCACGACCATAACATACTAGTCAGTGCTTGCAGCTATTGACTGCCAGCACTGATCAGATGCTGGTTTTCCAGCATGCCCATGTAGTGACACCCTTATAAGACTGCTTATATTTTCCAATCTTCCAAGCAAAACCCCCTAGTGATAGCAGACAGAGCTTTGGCAGACACCCCCCCTCAGTCAGCATATTGTAGAACAAGGGTCACTCTCTCTACCTTCAGGTCCTCAGGTCGACCACCTGAGGCCCGCATGGCAGCCAGTGCCAGGCAAGGCAAGCCTGCCTCCAGCCTGGCCTGGTTCAATCCTCCAGGAAAGACGCTGAACCCATGTACTCACAAAACATAAATACTACTCCCAGCCTGCAACAGGACTGCCCTCCCCTGCAATTGGCTAAGGCTGTATCCATATGCATGCTGCTCATTTGCTTAGTTCCCTGCCAGGTTTTGGAAGGCTCTCATAGTTTTCTGAAGGCGTGCAGAACTCAGACAAACTCAAACAGCACCAGAGCATCATCAGCAGACCTAACTAATCCATCACGGCACTTTGTTAAACAGAGAGACCAATTACATTTTCCTAAGTCTCTCTGTTAAGCAGAGAAACACAGCTATGCTTAACCTGACTATACAAATCCTAGCACCTACTAAGGAGGATGCAACACACACCCCCCACCAAAAATAGGCCATGTCCTTATTGGCCTGGGCAGCAGCCCCTCCAAAAACTTTGCACAAAAATCTAGATGAAGTATTCCACAAACTTGGAGGGGGGAAAAGGGAAGTAACATATGTACAGACCCAATAAAGGCAAATAAATTAGCAGTGCAAAACTAAAGTATCTGCTGTACAAGTATATACACAAGTCTTAGATAAATCCCTACCAAGTGAAACGTTAGGTGCACCCCCTGCCAAAAATTTAAGTAATTGGTGGGGTAAAGTAAACACATACCTAACTATACCCTAAACTATCTAATAATTATTTGACAGTAACAGCAATGTACAGTGTATTACAATAGTCTTAGTTGAGGCAGGGTAGTTCCTTGCAGTCCTGCAGGGAAAGAGAAAAAAACACTTTACATATATACACATTACACATTCTATCTACAGGCTAGGTGTGGGAAAATTCTCTTCACGGCGAGTCGATCCTCTCATAAAATAGACAACTATCAAATCTGCTCTAACATTCTCGTAGCAGACAGGTCCAATGATGACCCCTTGACACGCCGTCATCAACCGAGCGCAACTCTTGACACGCCGTCTCTCCGAGCCCTGAAAGAAAACAGAGGTAGACATCCTGACTAATCTGGCTACCTAAGCATGTCATGACTAATAGACTTATGAAAACTTTAAAGTCCCAACTAGATTTTCTTAACAGTCTTTCTCTTAAGCAGAGAAACACAGCTATGCTTAACCTAACTATATTCCTAGATTGTAAGCTCGAAAGAGTAGGGCCCTCGAACCCCTCTCGTGTTTTGTCTTGTTACTGTATTGTCTCATGTACTGTCCCCCACTATAATGTACAGCACAGAGCAAACCTTTTGGCGCTATATAAATACTGTATAATAATAATAATATACAGATCTTAGCACCTACCTAGGAGAGTGCTACACTCGTTTGACAGAAGCCGGACGTTCGGCCGGCTTCTGTAGGAGAGGCTAGTGTACACACAGGCCAAATGTCGGCCGGTTTCTATTGTACCCGCCGATATTCAGCCCCTGCGTACAGAGCTTAACTCCCTTCCTCTCATTTGACTCTGGCTCCCTCTTGGGCACATACAATGCAGCAATGTCAAAATGATTTGGAGAACTAAAGGGAGGCAGAAACACTACAAAAACGCTAAAGAATTTAAAAATTGCAAATCAAAAAAACAAAAGAAACAAAATTAAAAAGGGGAGAAACAACACCCTGACTCCAAAAGCATTAATAATAAATACTGCACACAAAAAAAATACGTTTCAGGTGTTTCTCCAATAATACATCAAAACATAAAAACATCCAAACAAGCTGAATATATACAGTGCATGTACATATAAATATATATATATATTTATATTTATATATATATATATAGATATATATAGGTATATATATATATATATATACACAGTGAAAATGCCCCCTAGAAAAACATTTGACACCCCCGCCCAACACGCATGCAACATTAAAAAAAAAATACAAACAAAGCCAATGACCATATGACCTTATAACCCAAATAACCAGGTCACAGCTATTCTGAGCAACCTATACAGAATAAATATTTAGGAATTAGTACATTGTCAGATGAATTTGGTCTTGTATATTTTTGCAAAAAAAAAAATGTAAACGGTTCATCATAGCAGCTTAAGAACATATTTAATACACTTGATATATTGCCTGGAAAACACTTTTATCATTAAAGCCATAGAGGTCATCTGCAAAGTTGTATGCATTAATCATAATATCCTGAAAGGCTCTTTTATACCAAAATGCACTCAAACTTGCAGATGGGGTAATGAGGAGTTACTGTATAATGAATGGGACTGAGACTAGTTGTTAGGTCTAATCAATCTACGTCAGACCATGGCCCAGACCCTGAGGGTAGTTTTGATAGGTCCTGGGAGTCCAGGGTATGCCCTAGAGCAGGGGTCTCCAAACTGCGGCCTGGGGGCCGGATGTGGCCCTTAGCTTGCCTTTATCTGGCCCTTTCAGCCTCACTATTCCTGACATAAACAGCAGGGCACTATTCTTCCCACTGATACTAACAATGGGGCAATATTCCTCCACTAGTACCAATCATGAGGCATTGTTACTCCCGTTGATGCCAGAACATTTTCTACTCTCACTGACCACAGTCCAGCCCCCTCAAAGTCTGAAGGACAGTAAACTGGCTCTTTGCTTAGAATGTTTGGAGATCCCTGCAATAGAGCCCCTAAAGACGAAGTTGCTTAATATTGGGAGGGATCCCAGGCAGGGATCTGGTGGTCAGATCAAAAACACACCTGCACATCAATATTCATTTTAAAATGCTGTTATAGGGAACTCTATACTAAAATATACTAAGCTTTATTGGGGGGAAAAATCTAAATTTGCTTGGTGAATTTGAGGGGAGATTCTCTGGGGAGGAATGATGGTCACCGAATATGAGGGGGCTAGCTATGACTAAATACGAGGGGATCTCATGTTACTTGGGCTGGTGGTGATTGAACATGAGGGGGCCCCACATTACAGAAGTTGGTGAAAACCAAATGGATTTCATATTACAGAAGCTGGTGCAGCATGAATATGAGGGGGCCGCATATTATAAAGGCTGGTGGTAGCTGGATTACAGGGACGCCACATTATGGGAGGTGGTGATGGTTGCATGTGAGACTGTTTCACATTATGAGGACTAATGATGGATGAAAATTAGAAGGTTTATGTTTGGGGACTGGTGATAGCTGAATAGTGTAGTTAAGTAATATAAATATGGCAATAGCTAACAAAATAGAATTTAAAACAATTGCAGTACTCACACCCCTCCAAATATCTGCATACAATACTGTGTGAACAGTTAGCATAAAACACATTGTGTAAAGCCCTTGTAATAATAAAGTTCACATTTAGTGCTCCCAATGTCCAAAGTTCTTCACTGAAATCATTCAATTCTCTGTGAGTCAAAGAATATTATCACCACGTGAATCTGTGAAACATCACTCCCCAAAGGCCACAAACTCACCAAAGCACAATGCCTTTCATAATTATTAGAGATGAGCGAAGTATTCAAAAATTTGATTCGGCTGATTCGGCGAATTCGCGGAATAAATTCGATTCGAGGCGAATATATTCGCTGCGAATTTAACTTATAAAAAGGGTGTTTCTAGGATTCAGAGAGCCTTTATATTAGTGCAGAACACTGTACCTTTAATTTAAATGCCCTTGGAGTCTGCTGGGGAAGAGAAATAATACTATCAGTCAGTATGACATGCAGATGAGTGCCGTCGATCTTAGAATCACCGCATACTTCACTCATTTGGGCAGTCACGGGGCCAAAACCAGAGTGTGGAGCCACAGTGTGGTGGTGGAGGCAGCAGCAATGGGAGGCCATACAACACCCTATGACAAAATGGAACCCACCAGCAGTGTGAGGAGACCTGAAAGTGGCACATGGCAGAGTGTGGCGATGGAGACAGCAGCAATGGGAGGCCGTACAGGGACCCATGAGACACTCTGGACCTGGCAGCAGCATGAGGAGGCGGTACGGGGGCCCATGGCAGATTACGGGCCTGGCAGCAGCAATGGGAGGCCCGTAATCTGCCAGCACCTTATGACAAAATGGAACCCACCAGCAGTGTGAGGAGACCTGAAAGTGGCACATGGCAGAGTGTGGCGATGGAGACAGCAGCAATGGGAGGCTGTACAGGGACCCATGAGACACTCTGGACCTGGCAGCAGCATGAGGAGGCGGTACGGGGGCCCATGGCAGATTACGGGCCTGGCAGCAGCAATGGGAGGCCCGTAATCTGCCAGCACCCTATGACAAAATGGAACCCACCAGCAGTGTGAGGAGACCTGAAAGTGGCACATGGCAGAGTGTGGCGATGGAGACAGCAGCAATGGGAGGCCGTACAGGGACCCATGAGACACTCTGGACCTGGCAGCAGCATGAGGAGGCGGTACGGGGGCCCATGGCAGATTACGGCCTGGCAGCAGCAATGGGAGGCCCGTAATCTGCCAGCACCCTATGACAAAATGGAACCCACCAGCAGTGTGAGGAGACCTGAAAGTGGCACATGGCACAGTGTGGCGATGGAGACAGCAGCAATGGGAGGCCGTACAGGGACCCATGAGACACTCTGGACCTGGCAGCAGCATGAGGAGGCGGTACGGGGGTCCATGGCAGATTACGGGCCTAGCAGCAGCAATGGGAGGCCCGTAATCTGCCAGCACCCTATGACAAAATGGAACCCACCAGCAGTGTGAGGAGACCTGAAAGTGGCACGTGGCAGAGTGTGGCGATGGAGACAGCAGCAATGGGAGGCTGTACAGGGACCCATGAGACACTCTGGACCTGGCAGCAGCATGAGGAGGCGGTACGGGGGCCCATGGCAGATTACGGGCCTGGAAGAAGCAATGGGAGGCCCGTAATCTGCCAGCACCCTATGACAAAATGGAACCCACCAGCAGTGTGAGGAGACCTGAAAGAGGCACATGGCACAGTGTGGCGATGGAGACAGCAGCAATGGGAGGCCGTACAGGGACCCATGAGACACTCTGGACCTGGCAGCAGCATGAGGAGGCGGTACGGGGGCCCATGGCAGATTACGGGCCTGGCAGCAGCAATGGGAGGCCCGTAATCTGCCAGCACCCTATGACAAAATGGAACCCACCAGCAGTGTGAGGAGACCTGAAAGTGGCACGTGGCAGAGTGTGGCGATGGAGACAGCAGCAATGGGAGGCCGTACAGGGACCCATGAGACACTCTGGACCTGGCAGCAGCATGAGGAGGCGGTACGGGGGCCCATGGCAGATTACGGGCCTGGCAGCAGCAATGGGAGGCCCGTAATCTGCCAGCACACTATGACAAAATGGAACCCACCAGCAGTGTGAGGAGACCTGAAAGTGGCACATGGCACAGTGTGGCGATGGAGACAGCAGCAATGGGAGGCCGTACAGGGACCCATGAGACACTCTGGACCTGGCAGCAGCATGAGGAGGCGGTACGGGGGTCCATGGCAGATTACGGGCCTAGCAGCAGCAATGGGAGGCCCGTAATCTGCCAGCACCCTATGACAAAATGGAACCCACCAGCAGTGTGAGGAGACCTGAAAGTGGCACGTGGCAGAGTGTGGCGATGGAGACAGCAGCAATGGGAGGCCGTACAGGGACCCATGAGACACTCTGGACCTGGCAGCAGCATGAGGAGGCGGTACGGGGGCCCATGGCAGATTACGGGCCTGGAAAAAGCAATGGGAGGCCCGTAATCTGCCAGCACCCTATGACAAAATGGAACCCACCAGCAGTGTGAGGAGACCTGAAAGTGGCACATGGCACAGTGTGGCGATGGAGACAGCAGCAATGGGAGGCCGTACAGGGCCCATGAGACACTCTGGACCTGGCAGCAGCATGAGGAGGCGGTACGGGGGCCCATGGCAGATTACGGGCCTGGCAGCAGCAATGGGAGGCCCGTAATCTGCCAGCACCCTATGACAAAATGGAACCCACCAGCAGTGTGAGGAGACCTGAAAGAGGCACATGGCACAGTGTGGCGATGGAGACAGCAGCAATGGGAGGCCGTACAGGGACCCATGAGACACTCTGGACCTGGCAGCAGCATGAGGAGGCGGTACGGGGGCCCATGGCAGATTACGGGCCTGGCAGCAGCAATGGGAGGCCCGTAATCTGCCAGCACCCTATGACAAAATGGAACCCACCAGCAGTGTGAGGAGACCTGAAAGTGGCACGTGGCAGAGTGTGGCGATGGAGACAGCAGCAATGGGAGGCCGTACAGGGACCCATGAGACACTCTGGACCTGGCAGCAGCATGAGGAGGCGGTACGGGGGCCCATGGCAGATTACGGGCCTGGCAGCAGCAATGGGAGGCCCGTAATCTGCCAGCACACTATGACAAAATGGAACCCACCAGCAGTGTGAGGAGACCTGAAAGTGGCACATGGCAGAGTGAGGCGATGGAGACAGCAGCAATGGGAGGCCGTACACGGACCCATGAGACACTCTGGACCTGGCAGCAGCATGAGGAGGCGGTACAGGGGCCCATGGCAGATTACGGGCCTGGAAGAAGCAATGGGAGGCCCGTAATCTGCCAGCACCCTATGACAAAATGGAACCCACCAGCAGTGTGAGGAGACCTGAAAGTGGCACATGGCAGAGTGTGGCGATGGAGACAGCAGCAATGGGAGGCCGTACAGGGCCCATGAGACACTCTGGACCTGGCAGCAGCATGAGGAGGCGGTACGGGGGCCCATGGCAGATTACGGGCCTGGCAGCAGCAATGGGAGGCCCGTAATCTGCCAGCACCCTATGACAAAATGGAACCCACCAGCAGTGTGAGGAGACCTGAAAGAGGCACATGGCACAGTGTGGCGATGGAGACAGCAGCAATGGGAGGCCGTACAGGGACCCATGAGACACTCTGGACCTGGCAGCAGCATGAGGAGGCGGTACGGGGGCCCATGGCAGATTACGGGCCTGGCAGCAGCAATGGGAGGCCCGTAATCTGCCAGCACCCTATGACAAAATGGAACCCACCAGCAGTGTGAGGAGACCTGAAAGTGGCACGTGGCAGAGTGTGGCGATGGAGACAGCAGCAATGGGAGGCCGTACAGGGACCCATGAGACACTCTGGACCTGGCAGCAGCATGAGGAGGCGGTACGGGGGCCCATGGCAGATTACGGGCCTGGCAGCAGCAATGGGAGGCCCGTAATCTGCCAGCACACTATGACAAAATGGAACCCACCAGCAGTGTGAGGAGACCTGAAAGTGGCACATGGCACAGTGTGGCGATGGAGACAGCAGCAATGGGAGGCCGTACAGGGACCCATGAGACACTCTGGACCTGGCAGCAGCATGAGGAGGCGGTACAGGGGCCCATGGCAGATTACGGGCCTGGCAGCAGCAATGGGAGGCCCGTAATCTGCCAGCACCCTATGACAAAATGGAACCCACCAGCAGTGTGAGGAGACCTGAAAGTGGCACATGGCACAGTGTGGCGATGGAGACAGCAGCAATGGGAGGCCGTACAGGGACCCATGAGACACTCTGGACCTGGCAGCAGCATGAGGAGGCGGTACGGGGGCCCATGGCAGATTACGGGCCTGGCAGCAGCAATGGGAGGCCTGTAATCTGCCAGCACCCTATGACAAAATGGAACCCACCAGCAGTGTGAGGAGACCTGAAAGTGGCACATGGCACAGTGTGGCGATGGAGACAGCAGCAATGGGAGGCCGTACAGGGACCCATGAGACACTCTGGACCTGGCAGCAGCATGAGGAGGCGGTACGGGGGCCCATGGCAGATTACGGGCCTGGCAGCAGCAATGGGAGGCCCGTAATCTGCCAGCACCCTATGACAAAATGGAACCCACCAGCAGTGTGAGGAGACCTGAAAGTGGCACATGGCAGAGTGAGGCGATGGAGACAGAAGCAATGGGAGGCCGTACAGGGACCCATGAGACACTCTGGACCTGGCAGCAGCATGAGGAGGCGGTACGGGGGCCCATGGCAGATTACGGGCCTGGCAGCAGCAATGGGAGGCCCGTAATCTGCCAGCACACTATGACAAAATGGAACCCACCAGCAGTGTGAGGAGACCTGAAAGTGGCACATGGCAGAGTGAGGCGATGGAGACAGCAGCAATGGGAGGCCGTACACGGACCCATGAGACACTCTGGACCTGGCAGCAGCATGAGGAGGCGGTACGGGGGCCCATGGCAGATTACGGGCCTGGAAGAAGCAATGGGAGGCCCGTAATCTGCCAGCACCCTATGACAAAATGGAACCCACCAGCAGTGTGAGGAGACCTGAAAGTGGCACATGGCACAGTGTGGCGATGGAGACAGCAGCAATGGGAGGCCGTACAGGGCCCATGAGACACTCTGGACCTGGCAGCAGCATGAGGAGGCGGTACGGGGGCCCATGGCAGATTACGGGCCTGGCAGCAGCAATGGGAGGCCCGTAATCTGCCAGCACCCTATGACAAAATGGAACCCACCAGCAGTGTGAGGAGACCTGAAAGAGGCACATGGCACAGTGTGGCGATGGAGACAGCAGCAATGGGAGGCCGTACAGGGACCCATGAGACACTCTGGACCTGGCAGCAGCATGAGGAGGCGGTACGGGGGCCCATGGCAGATTACGGGCCTGGCAGCAGCAATGGGAGGCCCGTAATCTGCCAGCACCCTATGACAAAATGGAACCCACCAGCAGTGTGAGGAGACCTGAAAGTGGCACGTGGCAGAGTGTGGCGATGGAGACAGCAGCAATGGGAGGCCGTACAGGGACCCATGAGACACTCTGGACCTGGCAGCAGCATGAGGAGGCGGTACGGGGGCCCATGGCAGATTACGGGCCTGGCAGCAGCAATGGGAGGCCCGTAATCTGCCAGCACACTATGACAAAATGGAACCCACCAGCAGTGTGAGGAGACCTGAAAGTGGCACATGGCACAGTGTGGCGATGGAGACAGCAGCAATGGGAGGCCGTACAGGGACCCATGAGACACTCTGGACCTGGCAGCAGCATGAGGAGGCGGTACAGGGGCCCATGGCAGATTACGGGCCTGGCAGCAGCAATGGGAGGCCCGTAATCTGCCAGCACCCTATGACAAAATGGAACCCACCAGCAGTGTGAGGAGACCTGAAAGTGGCACATGGCACAGTGTGGCGATGGAGACAGCAGCAATGGGAGGCCGTACAGGGACCCATGAGACACTCTGGACCTGGCAGCAGCATGAGGAGGCGGTACGGGGGCCCATGGCAGATTACGGGCCTGGCAGCAGCAATGGGAGGCCTGTAATCTGCCAGCACCCTATGACAAAATGGAACCCACCAGCAGTGTGAGGAGACCTGAAAGTGGCACATGGCACAGTGTGGCGATGGAGACAGCAGCAATGGGAGGCCGTACAGGGACCCATGAGACACTCTGGACCTGGCAGCAGCATGAGGAGGCGGTACGGGGGCCCATGGCAGATTACGGGCCTGGCAGCAGCAATGGGAGGCCCGTAATCTGCCAGCACCCTATGACAAAATGGAACCCACCAGCAGTGTGAGGAGACCTGAAAGTGGCACATGGCAGAGTGAGGCGATGGAGACAGAAGCAATGGGAGGCCGTACAGGGACCCATGAGACACTCTGGACCTGGCAGCAGCATGAGGAGGCGGTACGGGGGCCCATGGCAGATTACGGGCCTGGCAGCAGCAATGGGAGGCCCGTAATCTGCCAGCACCCTATGACAAAATGGAACCCACCAGCAGTGTGAGGAGACCTGAAAGTGGCACATGGCAGAGTGTGGCGATGGAGACAGCAGCAATGGGAGGCCGTACAGGGATCCATGAGACACTCTGGACCTGGCAGCAGCATGAGGAGGCGGTACGGGGGTCCATGGCAGATTACGGGCCTGGCAGCAGCAATGGGAGGCCCGTAATCTGCCAGCACCCTATGACAAAATGGAACCCACCAGCAGTGTGAGGAGACCTGAAAGTGGCACATGGCAGAGTGTGGCGATGGAGACAGCAGCAATGGGAGGCTGTACAGGGACCCATGAGACACTCTGGACCTGGCAGCAGCATGAGGAGGCGGTACGGGGGCCCATGGCAGATTACGGGCCTGGCAGCAGCAATGGGAGGCCCGTAATCTGCCAGCACCCTATGACAAAATGGAACCCACCAGCAGTGTGAGGAGACCTGAAAGTGGCACATGGCAGAGTGTGGCGATGGAGACAGCAGCAATGGGAGGCCGTACAGGGACCCATGAGACACTCTGGACCTGGCAGCAGCATGAGGAGGCGGTACGGGGGCCCATGGCAGATTACGGGCCTGGCAGCAGCAATGGGAGGCCCGTAATCTGCCAGCACCCTATGACAAAATGGAACCCACCAGCAGTGTGAGGAGACCTGAAAGTGGCACATGGCAGAGTGTGGCGATGGAGACAGCAGCAATGGGAGGCCGTACAGGGACCCATGAGACACTCTGGACCTGGCAGCAGCATGAGGAGGCGGTACGGGGGCCCATGGCAGATTACGGGCCTGGCAGCAGCAATGGGAGGCCCGTAATCTGCCAGCACCCTATGACAAAATGGAACCCACCAGCAGTGTGAGGAGACCTGAAAGTGGCACATGGCACAGTGTGGCGATGGAGACAGCAGCAATGGGAGGCCGTACAGGGACCCATGACACACTCTGGACCTGGCAGCAGCATGAGGAGGCGGTACAGGGGCCCATGACAGATTACGGGCCTGGCAGCAGCATGAGGAGTCGGTACGGGGGCCCATGGCAGATTACGGGCCTGGCAGCAGCAATGGGAGGCCCGTAATCTGCCAGCACCCTATGACAAAATGGAACCCACCAGCAGTGTGAGGAGACCTGAAAGTGGCACATGGCAGAGTGTGGCGATGGAGACAGCAGCAATGGGAGGCCGTACAGGGACCCATGACAGATTACGGGCCTGGCAGCAGCATGAGGAGGCGGTACAGGGGCCTATGGCAGATTACGGGCCTGGCAGCAGCAATGGGAGGCCCGTAATCTGCCAGTACCCTATGACAAAATGGAACCCACCAGCAGTGTGAGGAGACCTGAAAGTGGCACATGGCAGAGTGAGGCGATGGAGACAGCAGCAATGGGAGGCCGTACAGGGACCCATGAGACACTCTGGACCTGGCAGCAGCATGAGGAGGCGGTACAGGGGCCCATGACAGATTACGGGCTTGGCAGCAGCAATGGGAGGCCCGTAATCTGCCAGCACCCTATGACAAAATGGAACCCACCAGCAGTGTGAGGAGACCTGAAAGTGGCACATGGCAGAGTGTGGCGATGGAGACAGCAGCAATGGGAGGCTGTACAGGGACCCATGAGACACTCTGGACCTGGCAGCAGCATGAGGAGGCGGTACAGGGGCCCTTGACAGATTATGGACCTGGCAGCAGCATGAGGAGGCGGTACCGGGGCCCATGGCAGGTTACGGGCCTGGCAGATGACGACGAGGCTGCCAAGTGCGATCAGCCTCATCATCATCAATTAGGGTCTCCGCCTCACTACTAGCCCCCTCGGCTGCGTGTGGGTCAGGAGACAGACCTGTCTCTAGACCGGCTACCGAGCCACTCTCCTCACCAGTACTTCTTCGCCTGGCTGCTGAAGAGGCGGATGTCTCCCCCCGTTCCTGACCGCCCTCTGTTAGCTCTTCCTCACTGTACAGTGGGGCTGAGCCCACAGCATGCGATACTTCGCTTGGTGAGGGAACACCAAAGGACAGGGGCAGGTAGAGGACACGTGATTTCAGTGGGCTTGCTCCCGGGCCATGCCAACTAACGGTTGTGTCTGACGTACCCACCGACCGTTGGCTGTAGGTGTCAGAGGTGACCTGAGAAGAGGAAGACGACCGAGCCAACCAATCGATGACGGCAGGGTTGTCGGTGGAGACACGACCACTGGATGACACCGGGAGCACTGGCCTCTGGCTGCGACTAGTGCTGCCTCGACCCCTTCCTCTGCTGCCACGTCTGCTCGCTCCTGAAACATTGCCTCCTCTGCCACTCCTCTGCGTGTTGTCTGACATACTCTTTAATTCAACGATTCTGTGTCCCTGAGTAACAATTCTGTGTCCCTGAGTAACAATTCTGTGTCCCTCAGTAACGATTCTGTGTCCCTCAGTAACAATTCTGTGTCCCTGAGTAACAATTCTGTGTCCCTGAGTAACAATTCTGTGTCCCTCAGTAACGATTCTGTGTCCCTCAGTAACAATGCTGTGTCCCTGAGTAACAATTTTGTGTCCCTGAGTAACAATTCTGTGTCCCTGAGTAACAATTCTGTGTCTGTCCCTGAGTAACAATTCTGTGTCCCTCAGTAACAATTCTGTGTCCCTGAGTAACAATTCTGTGTTCCTGAGTAACAATTCTGTGTCTGTCCCTGAGTAACAATTCTGTGTCCCTGAGTAACAATTCTGTGTCTGTCCCTGAGTAACAATTCTGTGTCCCTCGGTAACAATTCTGTGTCCCTGAGTAACAATTCTGTGTCCCCGAGTAACAATTCTGTGTCTGTCCCTGAGTAACAATTCTGTGTCCCTGAGTAACAATTCTGTGTCCCTCAGTAACAATTATGTGTCCCTCAGTAACGATTCTGTGTCCCTCAGTAACAATTCTGTGTCCCTGAGTAACAATTCTGTGTCCCTCAGTAACGATTCTGTGTCCCTCAGTAACAATTCTGTGTCCCTGAGTAACAATTCTGTGTCCCTGAGTAACAATTCTGTGTCCCTGAGTAACAATTCTGTGTCTGTCCCTGAGTAACAATTCTGTGTCCCTCAGTAACAATTCTGTGTCCCTGAGTAACAATTCTGTGTCCCTGAGTAACAATTCTGTGTCTGTCCCTGAGTAACAATTCTGTGTCCCTGAGTAACAATTCTGTGTCCCTCAGTAACAATTCTGTGTCCCTGAGTAACAATTCTGTGTCCCTGAGTAACAATTCTGTGTCTGTCCCTGAGTAACAATTCTGTGTCCCTCAGTAACAATTCTGTGTCCCTGAGTAACAATTCTGTGTCCCTGAGTAACAATTCTGTGTCTGTCCCTGAGTAACAATTCTGTGTCCCTGAGTAACAATTCTGTGTCCCTCAGTAACAATTCTGTGTCCCTCAGTAACAATTCTGTGTCCCTCAGTAACAATTCTGTGTCTGTCCCTGAGTAACAATTCTGTGTCCCTCAGTAACAATTCTGTGTCCCTCAGTAACAATTCTGTGTCCCTCACTAACAATTCTGTGTCCCTCAGTAACAATTCTGTGTCTGTCCCTGAGTAACAATTCTGTTTCCCTGAGTAACAATTCTGTGTCCCTGAGTAACAATTCTGTGTCCCTCAGTAACAATTCTGTGTCCCTCAGTAACAATTCTGTGTCCCTCAGTAACAATTCTGTGTCTGTCCCTGAGTAACAATTCTGTGTCCCTGAGTAACAATTCTGTGTCCCTCAGTAACAATTCTGTGTCCCTCAGTAACAATTCTGTGTCTGTCCCTGAGTAACAATTCTGTGTCCCTGAGTAACAATTCTGTGTCCCTCAGTAACAATTCTGTGTCCCTCAGTAACAATTCTGTGTCCCTCAGTAACAATTCTGTGTCTGTCCCTGAGTAACAATTCTGTGTCCCTGATTAACAATTCTGTGTCCCTGAGTAACGATTCTGTTTCCCTAAGTAACGATTCTGTGTCCCTAAGTAACGATTCTGTGGCCCTAAGTAACGATTCTGTGGCCCTAAAGTCTCTCTGGCCCTAACTCCCTCCCTAATACAGACAGGTCTGTGTCTCTTGAATGACCGCAGGCTAATGGAGAATTGTAAGATGGCCGCAATTTATAGCTCCACCATTACACAGTGCTGGCTGGCTGCTGATTGGCTAATGCGATCACATGTCATGAATGAATGCATTATGGGTCAGCGCGCCTTGTCTGCGTGCCTTCCCAGAGATCCCCGCTCCGTCGCCACACATGTCGCCGCCATTTTTGGGAAAATTCGATTCGTGCATCCGAAGTTGGCTAATTTTCGGATTTGGCGCGAATCGAATATTTCCCAATATTCGAAACGAATTCCATTTCGCCATGTTCGATTCGCTCATCTCTAATAATTATGATCGGCGAACAGCAGAGTAATTACATCTGAAACCATGTGGATCATAACTATGAAGAGTATTGTTCTTTGGTGAGTTTGTGACCTACAGTGAAGGAAATAAGTATTTGATCCCCTGTTGATTTTGAATGTTTTCCCACTCACAAAGAAATGATCAGTCTAAAAATCGAATGGTAGGTGTATTGTAACACTGAGAGACAGAATAGCAACAAAAAAGTCAAAGGAAATGCATGTCTAACAAATTATGCACTGATTTGCATGTACATGAGAGAAATAAGAATTTGATCACATATTGTTCAGCAGGATTTCTGGCTAACAGGTGTCTTTCATACAGGTAACAAGCTGAGATTAGAAGCAGTCTCTTAAAGGAACTGCTGCTAATCTCATTTTGTTACCTGTATAAAAGACACCTACCCACAGGAGCAATCAAACAATCAGATTCCAAACTCTCCACCATGGCAAAGACCAAAGAGCTGTCCAAGGATGTCAGGGACAAGATTGTAGACCTACACAAGGCTGGACTGGGCTACCAAACTATCGGCAAGCAGCTTGGTGAGAAGGTGATAACATATTGTTCAGCAGGATTTCTGGCTAACAGGTGTCTTTCATACAGGTAACAAGCTGAGATTAGAAGCAGTCTCTTAAAGGAACTGCTGCTAATCTCATTTTGTTACCTGTATAAAAGACACCTACCCACAGGAGAAATCAAACAATCAGATTCCAAACTCTCCACCATGGCAAAGACCAAAGAGCTGTCCAAGGATGTCAGGGACAAGATTGTAGACCTACACAAGGCTGGACTGGGCTACCAAACTATCGGCAAGCAGCTTGGTGAGAAGGTGATAACAGTTGGTGCAATCATTCTCAAATGGAAGAAAAACAAAACAACTGTCAGTCTCCCTAGGTCTGGTGTACCATGCAAGATATCACCTCGTGGAGTGTCAATGATCATGAGAACAGTGAGGAATCATCCCTGAACAACACTTTAGGATCTTGTCAATGATCTCCAAGCAGCTGGGACCACAGTCACCAAGAAAACAATTGGTAACACACTATGCCAACAAGGATTGAAATCCTGCAGTGCCCGCAAGGTCCCTCTGCTCAAGAAAGCACATGGCCCATTTGAAGTTTGCCACTGAACATCTGAATGATGCAGAGGAGGACTTGTTGAAAGTGTTGTGGTCAGATGAGACCAAAATCAAGCTCTTTGGCATCAACGCAACTCGCCATGTTTGGAGGAGGAGGAATGCTGCCTATGACCCCAAGAACACCATCCCAACTATCAAACATGGTGGTGGAAACATTCTGCTTGGGGGTGTTTTTCTGCTAAGGGGACAAGACAACTGCACCACATCAAAGGGACGATGGACGGGGCAATGTACCTTCAAATCGTGGGTGAGAACCTTCTTCCCTCAGCCAGGGCATTGAAAATGGGTCGTGGATGGGTGTTCCAGCATGACAATGACCCAAAACACATGGCCAAGGCAACAAACGAGTAGCTCAAGAAGAAGCACATTAAGGTCCTGGAGTGGCCGAGCCAGTCTCCAGACCTTAATCCGATTGAAAATCTGTGGAGGGAACTGAAAGTTTGAGTTGCCAAACATCAGCCACCAAACCTTAATGACTTGGAGAGGATCTGCCAAGAGGAGTGGGCCACAATCCCTCCTGAGATGTGTGTAAACCTGGTGGCCAACTACAGGAAACGTCTGACCTCTGTGTTTGCCAACAAGGGATTTGCCACCAAGTACTAAGTCATGTTTTGTGAAGGGGATCAAATACTTATTTCCCTCCTGAACATGCAAATCAGTGCATAATTTGTTAGATTTGCATTTCTTTTGAATTTTTTGTCGCTATTCTGTCTCTCAGTGTTACAATACACCTATCATTTGATTTTTAGACTGATCATTTCTTTGTGAGTGGGCAAACATTCAAAATCGGTATTGGATCAAATACTTCCTTTACTGTATGGGGAGTGGTGTTTCACAGATTTAGGTGGTAATAGTATGAAGATTCTTTGAAACACAGAGAATTTAATTATGTCAGTGATGGATTTTGGATATTGGGAACACTGAACAGTGCTTTACACGTGGTGTATTTTATGTAACTGCTCACAAAGTATTGTATGAAGATATTTGGAGGGGTGTGAGTACTGTGCAGCCTTAAATTTTAGAATTTTTTATTCCATTGTGTTTTTTTATTGCCTGATTTAGTCTTTTAAGGTGGCAGCAGTGACATGGATACACTTTTCACACAATAACAATATTGTTTCCTCCTGAGCTTGGGGTGTATTAGCATTATTTAGGTAATATAAATTGCTTTTGCAGCACAGTATGGTTAGTCTATAATATGTGTTATTTCAGTCTATGTTCTTGCAGTGTGATATAATGTGTTATTGTAGTCTACAATGTAAGCGTGCTGGGCGACATAACCTGTAGCTGCTGGTTAATGGTTAACTGTAGAAAAACACATGTTTACCAGAATCCATTAAATGCTTACCCTTCCATATTACTCTTTGAATAGTTACCATACCTGTGTTCTGTATTTTCTAATACTTAGATATAGCTAAACCCATAAATAGAACTATATTTAATTTGTAGCGCCTTATCCTGCTCACATACTGTATGTAGAGTACGTATGTTAACCCATGACTGTTCCCATATGTAGATATACTTATTTCAAACATCTGTGTCTTGCACTTCCTTTGTGAGCATGGCTTTGATACCCCTCCATAGTCTCCCTGTACTATTGGTGTACCAACTCCCAATTTTTCCAGTAAACTACTTATACAAAGTTTAAAGTGCACCTTAAATTTATGAAGTTAGGATTGTTAATCTTAAAGGGAACACCTGGAAATATTAATTGTGCATAAGCCGTACCCAGAGAAATGTACCCTCCGTTCTAAAAATAACAGTGTTCTTCCTTCAATGTGACTGTACCTGGTTCAATAGCTACCATATACTGTATATCTGCAGTGCAAAATCAACTAAAGCACTGTTGCCTCCGACTTCTAGTCTCATAAGATTTGGCGTAAGATTTATTGATGCCATTTCTGTGCTGCTCACTGTTCTTGCTGGACAGAAAGCTGTACCTGAGGATCTGCAGTGCATGGACTTCACACAGCGTTTTCTTCATATATTCTATGGATCCATTCTTCCTCTGCCTCTCCTGCTATTTCCTGATCATTACCTTACCAGTTATCAGTGGGACAGCTGTGACATTGGGAAGCAAAGCCCTGCTCTTTTACCAAAATGATTTGCTCCACACAGAGACACAATGGGGTTGACTTACTAAAACGGGAGAGTGCAAAATCTAGTGCAGCTGTGCATGGTAGCCAATCGGCTTCTAAAGTCAGCTTGTTCAATTAACCTTTGACCAAAAAAAAATAATGGAAGCTGATTCGTTTCTATGCAGAGCTACACCTGATTTTGTACTCTCCAGTTATACAAAATCTACGTCAATGTAAAACAAAGCACACTAGACAATTGCTTTATTCTTATTATTCTTACTTTTTATATCTTTCTTAGTATTAAATTGGTTGATACCTAGAGACTGCCTCCAGCCCAAATGTTTATTTTTTTCCTTGTGGACAGATTGGGGTAGGGTTAGAACCCATGTTGGGTTTTTACTTCAGTCTGTGACCCTATGGAATTTTTCTCTCATTTGCTGTTGGGACATGAATGTATGGGAAATCTTTCCACTGATTACATGATTATTTATAAAATATATATAAATATATTAATTATTTAAATAATAATCCATAAACCTTATTAATAATTTTGGTATTATACAGTACTTTCGGTTAACTATATATAAACCCAGATCTAACTCTTAAAGGGGGGATTATTTCCATTTCTAGGGTGGCAAGATTTGGGTTTTGTATTTTGTGTTTTCTAACTGTGTTATTGATTATTAATATACTGTACTATTATGCAGGATTTAAGTAGTGCCAACAGTTTACACATCATTTTACATAATAAAGGTAAACAACACAGATGCAATGCAATTCAGGACAAGAGGATTAGGAGGGGCCTGCCCATAAGAGTTTACAATCTAATCATTAGTATATTGTTTAATTATGTCTGTAAATTATTAGTCTATTTGTCTTGGTTTCTTTGCTTAGATTGACTTAAATCTGATATCTAATGGTTGCTATCCTTTTAAAATCCACATTGCCCCTATTTTGAGGTTTTCTAAGTAGTTTTTTTTTTAGCTAGTTCCTGATTTTCTTCTTGCATTATACACTGTAAACCTTTTATCCCATGTTTAAACAGAATGTCCCACAGATTTGAGATACAAGTAGAGTAAAAAAGGCTTTTATCTCTTCATTGGAATAAGTTTTTAGATAGCCATTTGCCTGTTGCTGATAAAGACAAACAAAACAGGTACCCAACATACACCTTAATGGTTTTTATTTAAGCACCAGTATTTCCTTTGAAATGGGAACAAGTTGGAATGGCCCACATATTTCCAAACTGACACAGGGAAAGCTTTTTTTGTCTCTTTGTACATCCTGGGACACAGAGAATCTATAAATTCATAACAATAGAGTCTTGATGGCACCTTCAGGTGATTGGACACAAAAAAAAAAACAGGAAGTCCCTCCTTGATATAACCTCTCTACATTAGGCCAGGCTCCAGTTTTTTGCTAGGGTCCAAGGTAATGGTCATGTGTATGCAGCTCTCTGCATAACTGGTGTTATCAAGACCCATGTCTTATGGCTTCTGCTATGCTTAGTGGAATGGTACCTGAACCCCACATTGGATACATAGGGACAACCGGTACACACTGAATCCTGCACAATGTAGCCTTGTGCACTGATTTATTGCCTTTGTGGACCAGTAGGGTGCTAAACAGGTGCAGGGCAGTGGTCAGAGTCCACACATTACTGAAACAAGTTTTCAAATACTACTAACAAGTAATGTATTCTAAACTTTAAGGAATAAACTAATCTAAGCTGATTAATAGCAATTAAAAAATACAAAGCAAGAGTTTAAAAGAGCAACACCATATAATGATGTTACTTATGAAAAGAATCAAATGCCACCCCATGGCTGATCATTTTAGACAAACATTGGGAAGCTATATTATTAATTGGATATATTAAGTCATTAAAAGCAAAAATTATGTTGAAGAATTTCTTTATGTATATGATCATTTTGACCCTTCAGTCTATCTATAGTTTGCTTGTGCTAATATGCTACTGTTGTAATTAAACAGGAAAAGTCAGTGCATTGAAGGCTTTGTTTGCTGAATTATTTTCTCCAACAAATTAAGCAGAGAAAAAAAGAAAAATCCTTTTAATGTTTGTACCTCATTCTTAACCATATATTCACGCATAAGAGCTTTTCGGTGTTTGAAATGGAGCATTGTTGGATGAACATGATAGCTTTTTGATGAGTTTAGGCAAGATATAATAAAAAAGGAAATGAATTCTTAATTCTTGCCTTGATGCAATTAGTCTAGGCATTATAATTACAGTTTTTTCACTGTTACTAATGAATCTTGTGATTATAAGAACATTTCAGTTTTCATTAATCAAGAAAAATTGAGTTTAAATTATCCAGTTATACTGCATAACTATATTATGGTTATACATCTGCTTATAGTTGAGTGCTATAAATATATATGTTATGCAATTAAGGTAGCTCTACAATTTACTTTGTTTGAAAAGTGGGAAGCAACCTTCTCTAATGTGAACATCAACAGCTTTCACTATAATAAACATATAACAGTAGATTATACACTATGCCAGTGTTGTATTGTACAAGACAACAATCATCAGGATCTAATTTTTGGTACCTTCTCATAGCTATAACACCATTACATCACATATATACCCAACCTCTGTGCTGTGGACTTCAGTACTATGCAACTGAGCTGAGCTAATGTGCACTTGCAATATATCATGTATACATCTAAGAATGTCCATTGACCTTGTTATATACTTATAGACTCATCCACCTTACTAACCGTTCCGTATCTGTCATCCCTCTCTGCCAATCCCTCCACTGGCTTCCCATTGCCCAACGGATAAAATTCAATACATTAACAATAACATATAAAGCCATTTATAACTCTGCACCAAATTACAGCACCAATGTTGTCTCCAAATATCACCCAAACCTTCTCCGCTCCTTCCACGACCTCCTGCTCTCTAGCTCCCTTGTCTCCTCCTCCCATGCTTGTCTCCAGGACTTCTCCAGAGCTTCACCCATCCTCTGGAACTCACTACCCCAATTTATCAGACTATCGCCTACTTTGCTCACTTTTAGGCGGTCTCTGAAAACCTATCTCTTCAGGGAAGCCTATACTGCCCTCAGCTAATAATGGAATCTTCTATTCCTCCTACCAGTCCATCCCCCACAGTTACCATTTGTACCACTAACCCCTCCCTCTTAGATTGTAAGCTCCAAGGAGCAGGGCCATTCTAACCCTCTTGTATTGAACTGTATTGTTGCTGTATTGTCTCCCGTTTTATTGTAAAGCGCTGAGCAAACTGTTGGCGCTATATAAATACTGTATAATAATATAATAAAAATAATATAAGTATTTCACAGAATAAATACCCCATCTTATCTTTTTCCTTAGCCTAATTCTCTATTTCCTTATGGTTTAGATGTTCCCAGGACATCTGGGAGATTTTATTTCTATACAGTATGTCATGTGTATAGTATTGAGCCTCCATACAAACAGACTATTTCAGGCAAAAGCTGAATTACTGTATATACAGGACCTAGTTTGTTGTCTGAAACCCACAAATGCCAGAAAATGACTGAGATGTGCATTAATGATGCTTCCATATGGAACATTTTCCTTCCAATTGGTGCATCCAAAAACAAAACCTTACACATTTGTAGCCAACCTCTGCACCTTTTCTGAAGTCCTAATCTGAAGAATCTTAACACATATGATGATATTGTATAGTTCATACTTAAAGCCTTCGCTGTCAGATACGTTTTTGTGTATTTTGCATACCTTTAAAAAAAATTTTAGTTAACATGGTTCTAAAGTCAAACTTTTTTTTTTTTTACCTTAGTGCATTCTGTGCATAAAGTAAAAAAAACCTTACAGTTGCTTTTCATCCCCCCCTTCCCTAAATACTAACCTAAGTCTACATTGACCCAGTGCTGTGCCTGTCTGCAGGTCTTCTGTACTCTCTCCCTGCTCTCACAAGCTTGGCTGAGAGTTCCTGCTGAGGAGGAGGGAGTGAGGAGGGAGCGGGGGCATGATGTTTGTGTCTATGGTTATCTGTACCCCCATAGAAAACAGCTTCATATGATGGCACACGAAGGGGCAGAACGGAAAGCGCTGGTGGGGAATCCCAGTAGGAGGAAAGTGGAAATACCCTTGCACACAGCAGGTGAGTATATCTTTTTTCATTTAGAAAAAAAATGACTTTGCAATCTCAAATCAGAGTCCCTGGAGAATAAAATAATGGTAATTTCAATTTTTTATGCCACACAATATTTGCAAAGTCGTTTGTCAAGTGGAAACTTTCTGTAAAAATACAATAAAGTTAATTTTAGGCACAAAAACACAATATGTTATCCATTTTTTTTTTGTAAAATATAAAAGATGAGGTTGTGCCAAGTAAATAGACACCCAACATTTTCACTTATCTCTCTGCAGAGCTTAGTGAGGAGAGCTCTGAGCCCTGATTGGAGGGAAGGGGCACACTCTTCTCACAGTACACAGGGTACAGACACATCTGTGACTGTCAATCACAGACTGTGTACTGGAGTACTGTTTACTCCTCTGTCACCAATTACCTCTTGGAGCCGGGAGAAGCTGTCAGATGTCACTCATGCAGATAACGGAGGAACAAGACAACAGAAAGAAATCATACTCATACTCATACTTTAGATTGAGGCAAGTACACAGCATAGAAGGATGTGCCATGTTCATATTTTATGTCTAGGGTTTACAACCACTATAGGTTTACCTGTGTGAACGATGCCTTATTATATCGATAGTATATAACTCCTTATTAGGACTGTATTAGTATATTAAAGTTTAATATTAGGAACAATATTAAAATTTAAGGAACATTTTTATTTCTATTTGTATACATTTTAAAGTGTTACTAAACCCAGGATTCTGCATCTACTACAGTATATATGGTCTCCCGCAGTACACAGAACATGGAAATGCAATTATTTTTAGTAAATATAAACTGCTAAATACCTTTTCTCATCAGCAGTATATAGCAGTCTTGTGACTTCTATCGGTGTCAGGCCAAGCACTAGTTCATCTTGTAGGAGGAATTTTCATTCTCCTCTGACTGGGGCTGCATGACCTCTGAGCTACTGTCTGGACAGTGCTGATTTGCCCTGAGCTGATCACATGCACCCTCCCAAAAAAAAAACACTCTAGCAATACACACCAAACTGAGCATGTGTATAGTGTCTCCTAAACATCCTTTTTATATAATGTGGAAAATTAACCCCTTAGGTTTCACAGTGAGCATAACAAACATGCTTTACTGCATATACAGACTGATTTTACTGTTGCACGTTTAGTAACACTTTAAGTCACTTTACGTTGGTATTTAGATATCAAGGTGTAAACATCTATGTGCAGTATTTTGTTTCCTAAATCTGCATTTTTTTTATTTTAGTGTTTCTTTTTAGTTCTTTTGACCAACTAGGGGCATAATGCCTTGACACCGAGGGGTTGATTTTTTTAAAAGAAAATAGGCTGTTTATTTTGCAAAAGAGGTTCCACTTTGCAAGGTAATTTTCCCCATAGTTTAGTGAATAAGGTGAATCTCAGCTGACTTCCATCATCCAATCATCTGCAAGCAAAAATGCTGTTTTTATATTCTATGCACCTGATTGGGTACTCTTTGCAAAGAAAAACTTCACCACAATAACTCATTTCTGAATTCCCCTTGCAAAGTGCAACTTCCCTTGCAACGTGAATAACCTGACTTCCCTTGCAACATGAATCATTTGCAACTTGAATTTACCTTTAGTAAATCAACCCTTGTGTGAATCATTATAAATATAAACTCAAATTCACTTATGTAAGAAATACATTTACTAGGATTAGTGATGCTATCATCAAAGAGGGAATTTTTGCTGGCAGCTCAAGTTATGGAATTCATTTAAGATATGAAATGTGATGACCAGTTGAACCAAACTGAAAAGGCTGCATGGCAATCTTTCAAGTATATTTGAAGGAATTTCCAGGGGGGATCACAACAACCAGAAGTTGTGGGATGTAACATAACTTTATGGCTTTCATGCATTTTTTCCCAAGAAACATAGACGAAGCAGTGATATGCATAAAGGAGCATACTGCATATTCATTGGCTGGTGTACTTGTTTCTAAGAAACCATGGATTTATCCTTTTTTTTCTTTACAACTCAGCAGAATAAATGAGAAAATTTGGTCTGCACCCTTCTGGCTACAGTGCACTTATTTTATGTGAGCACCACTTTGTTCTAAAAGTCATAAATGAGCTGATAAGAATTATTTTAATTTAATTTAAAGGAGTCAGGTATAAAATTTTGTATTCATTTTTTGCTTTCAGAGCCTGTTCATTTGCTGTGCACAAGAACTCAGCTATCTGAAATAACTCTCAAGTTTATGAAAAGTAAAAGATGGACAACTTTTTGCACACAGTATTTAGGTAAAGGACATACAGTCATAGACAAAAATATTGGCACTCCTGCATTTCTGTCAGATAATGCACTGCTTCACCCAGACACCCAGAAAATTGTTGCAATTCCAAATGTTTAGGCACTCTCATGTTTATTTATTTTGTATGTATTGGTATGACAAAAAGCCAAATCTGACAGATGCCACACAAAACCCCAAAAATGGACTGGACAAAATTACTGGCACCCTCAATTTAGTATTTGGTAACACACCCCTTGGAAAAAATAACTGAAATCAATCACTTCCTGTAACCATCAATGAGTTTCTTACACCTCTCTACTGGAATTTTGGAACACTCTTTTTTCGCCAACATCTCCATGTCTCTCAGATTAGAAGGGTTCCTTTTTCCAACTGCTGTTTTGAGATCTCTCCACAGGTGCTCTATGGGACTGAGAATTGGACTCATTGCTGGCCAGTTCAGTACTCTCCACCCCTTTGTCTTAAACCATTTCTGGGTGCTTTTTGACAAGTGCTTTAGGTCATTGTCGTGCTGTAAGACCCACGACCTTTTGTCGGAGACCCAACTTTTGGGCCCCCACTGGCCCTTACTTTGCACCCCAGAATTCTTTGGTAGTCTTCAGATTTCATAATGCCATGCACACGGTCAAAACATCCAGTGCCTGAAGCAGCAAAGCAACGCCAAAACATCAGTGAACCTCCGCCATGTTTGACTGTAGGAACTGTATTCTTTACTTTAAAGGCCTAATTTCTTTTTCTGAAAACAGTAAAATGATGAGCTTTACCAAAAAGATGTAATTTTGTTTTGTCTGTCCACAGCACATTCTCCCAAAAGGACTATGGCTTCTTCAGGTAAGTTTTGGCAAGCTCCAATCTGGTTTATTTATGTTTTGGTGTCAGCAATGGGGTCCTCCTGGATCTCCTACCATAGCGTCTCTTTTCATTCAGACTGTGACATATAGTGCGAGCTGACACAATTATACTCTGTGCCTGAAGGTCAGCTTAAACTTGTCTGGAAGTTGATCAAGGTTCTTTATACAATTCAAACAATCCTTTGTTGCAATCTTTGATCAAGTTTTTCTCTTTCATCCACATCCAGGGAGATTAGCTACAGAGCCATGGACTATAAACTTCTTGACAATGTTGTGCACAGTGGACACAAGAACATTAAGATCTGTTAATTGATACAGGTGAGTTTAATTGCAAATTACAAGAGCATCACAAACTTGGAATGCAGTTATTTATACAATTTTGAGAAGGTGCCAATACTTTTGTCCAGTCCATTTTGGAGGGTTTTTGTGGATTTGGCTTTTTGTTTCTCCTCTTTTATGTGTCATACCAATACAAACAAAATACATTTACATAAGAATGCCTAAACATTTGCAATTGCAACAATTTTCTGGGTGAAATTGGGCATTATCTGACAGAAATGCAGGGGTGCCAATATTTTTGGCCATGACTGTATCCTTGCCACTGCCCCGGTTAAATGGATCCCAAAGTTCTAATATGTAAAAAATTATTAGCTAAACCGATCCAGTGCTTTTTGACCTCTAGTTTTATATTGGCTTTTCTAAATAATAAATGCAGTAATATATAGGTTGGATAAAAAGTTTAGTGCAGCATAACACTTTTGGTAGTAAAATAGTACATTTTGTATAGTGATATACACATCAGACCGAAAAGAGGGACAACTAAGGTTGCATGAGGGACAAAGGGATTTGAACTCAAAAAGAGGGACAGTGCTTCCAAATAAGGAACAATTGGGAGTTATGTAATTAGTACTGTACTTGTATGTTCAAGAATTGAAGGATAACAGCACTAATGTGCACTATCCATTATTGGCTACCCCCCACCCTGTTCATGATATGGGATCAAGTTTTCATTAGTTTATTCTTACCCAAGATGCTGCACCTTCAAGTTCTTTGTGTAAAGCCTGCATGCCAGCACAAAGCTTAAAATCAAAATCTTGACAGTTCTCCACCACACCCATATTTCAATGACTTTAAAAGAAGGCTTTAGTAATCTGTGAACCTACTGAGGGGCATTTCATTAGTCACTGGAGTTTAGACCATGCATGTTCCACTGGGGCAGTGAACACTTTGTAACGAAGATCTCAGAGGAACAATATTTGGGGTATCTATAGCCTATTGCAGATATGATAAAGTATGCTATAGGATAACACAGCTGGCAAAATTTTGTATTTATAATTATAACTAAATACACATAAAATATTTACAATTATAACTACCTCCATAATAAATTGCAACCTCCAATTAAGGAAAACCTTTGGTCTTTTTTCTGGCACTTTTTTGTTTAATTTTTCAAGCTATTGAAACCAATTTTGCCCACCTGTTACTATTGCATACTAAACTTGATGGGGGAGTAGGTATTATATCGTCAGGGTGAGACACCATCATGGTGTTTGAACCTACATCATACTGACCAACACCAAGCTTACACTAAGCAGAACGGCATACAATAAAAGGACTCAAATGTGAGCAAATCAAATAAAGCATTTGATTAAATGTTTAAGCTGAGGTGTGTGATTTGAGAAAGGAGTCAGGTAAGGTTATACTTTAATGCTTCACCTAAAACACAAAAATCATTAGCACAAGTGACATTACTGCTTTCAGTGGGATGTGTCCCTTTTTGCTGCTGTGTCCTCCTTTCAGCCACTCATCAAGAGTGCCCAACTATGCTCGCCTTTCTGCCAAGCTGCTTCATTTATAGAAATTGTTACTACAGCTTCTATGAATGAAAAATGATTTATGAATGGAGGGGGAAGACCTATCAATCATAGGTCCATCCTCTATTCACAGATCCTGTTTCATTCATAGACACTGTAGTAATGGCTTTTATGAATGGAGGAGCTTGGCAGAAAGGGTACAAGGTGCAAAGGGACACTCTTGATGGGTGGCTGTCACAGCCCCTTAGTTCTATTAAACCCCCCCACCTTCTGCATCAGATGTTTACAGCAGTGAGGTGGAGTGGAGGGGTATTGGGGGAGGATAACATTGGTGAAAGGGGCACAACAGCACACGGTAGACATCTGACTGAAGGTATGCAATGTCCCTTATGCAAATTTTATTTTTTGTTTTAGGTACACTTTAATAAGTCTTTAACAAGAAAAGTGAAGAATTGTAAATAATTTCAGTTGCCTCTTTTTCTGGATCATCTTAACATTCTGTTTTTACTGAAGGTAACAGTTGCTTATGATATTTTTCCATCACATTTTCTCTTTGAGAATTTTTATCTATCCATCTTTTTAGCCTCCTATTACTGCAAATCACACTAGCCATGCATAAGTAATGTCATTGTAATATTGATAGAATGCTTTCACTTGTTCGTATGTTCTATGTATCATCCAGTTATGAAATAAGGGTTGTCCTTTTCCTTTTTAGTATGCCATATGTAGATGATGGATCGTTGAAGTGCAGCATAAGTTTAAAATTCTGTTTGATTTTTATAAAACTTGCCAGAAAAATTACTGTTGTACAAACATTTCAGAGAATACCAAGTGATTAATTTCTGGAGTGAAAAGAGCAGCAGATGTACTGATATTATTATATTACTGTTTTCTTTCCAAGGGGAGGTGGGAAAGAAGGAGAGCAAGCGTCCTCTGCACTTTGTAATAAATATGCACATTTTTTATGAGAGAACTGAGTTTGTCAATTCAAAGAAAAATTGCAATGGTTCTGTGCCAATCTGATTTTCTTAAGTTTATAAGATATTACACTGAGGATTCATTTCTGTTTATTAATACCATGTGTACAATCTTTGTTTTACAAATAAACATTTGATACAGCAAAATAATTTCTTAGAGCACTATGGGTTATTTAATCAGACAGCACAGTGGAAGATCCCTGCCTTCAGATGTACTTTTTCTGACAGAACTTCAGACAAAGCTATCCAATGAGTGAGTCACTTCTGTCACTTGTATATGTAAATTTCATCTTGAGCTATTGTGCTCTGTAAACAGGCTGCTTGCAGCAGACATAGGGAGAACAGAAAAAAAAACATTGCAAAGTGGAAACCCAATCTTTACATTTTGGCCAGACAAGAGACTATTTAATATTCATTTAGAATTTTGTATAGTTTCCTTATAAAAAAAAGATATTTTTTTAATTCCTGGCCATAATAATAATATACACTTACTGTATGTGCAACAGTTTTCTATCAATTAACAAAAAGGAAAGTAAATGAACAGAACAGAAATCCAAATCAAATCACTATTTGATGTGACCACTCTTTGACTTCAAAACAGCATCAGTTTTGAAGTTATAAAAAGTTTTTGAAGGAACTCGGTTGGTAGGTTGTCCCAGACATCTTGGAGAACTAACCACAGATCTTTTGTGGATGAAGGCTGCCTCAAATCCTTCTGTCTCTTTATGTAATCCCAGACAGGTGCAGTTATGTTGAGATCAGGGCTCTGTGGGGGCCAAACCACCACTTACAGGACTCCTTGTTCTTCTTTATGCTGAAGATAGTTTTAAATGACACTGGCTGTATGATTGGGGCTGTTCTCCTATTGCAGAATAAATTTGGGGGGCCAGTCATACGCCTCCCTGATGGTATGGCATGATGGATAAATATCTGTCTGTATTTCTCAGCATCGAGAACATCATTGGTCCTGACAAAATCTCCAATTCCATTTGAAAAAATGCAGCCTCACACTTGCAGGGAACCTCCACCATGCTTCACTGTTGGCTGCAGACACTGATTATTGTATCGCTCTCTAGCTCTTTGCAAACAAACTGCCTCCTGCTACAGCCAAATGTTTCAAATTTTGATTCATCAGTCCAGAGCACCTGCTGGCATTTTTTGCCACTCCAGTTCCTATGTTTTCATGCATAGTTGAGTTGCTTAGCCTTGTTTCCACATCAGTGATATGGCTTTTTGACTGCAGTTCTTCCATGAAGACCACTTCTGATCAGACTTCTCCGGACAGTAGATGGGTGTACCTGGATCCCAGTGGTTTTCACCAGTTCTGTGCTGATGACAGTGCTGGACACCTTCCAATGTTGAAGGGAAACTAGCATGATGTGTCTTACATTTGAAACATTAAGTTTCCTTGGCCAACCACTGCATCTACGGTCCTCAACATGGTCCATTTCTTTGAGCTTCCTCAGAAGAGCTTGAACAGCATATGCTAAAACCCCAGTTCTGCTTTGAAATCTTTACCTGGGAGAGACCTTGAAATTGCAGTATAACTATCTTTTGTCTTGTTGCTGTGCGCCGTCTTGCCGTGATGTATGACCTGTGACATGAAACTATCTTCCACAACCTCACCTTAGTAGCAGAATTTGACTTTTCCTAACTCAATTCTAAGCCTCCTACCACAGCTGTGTCTGTTTCAGTTACTGACTGAAGCTGTTCCAACCTACATATGAAATGGATGAGCATTAGCACCTGCTTGGTTTAATTGGTTAATCATACACCTGACTGTAATCCTACAAAATCCCTGACTTTGTGCAAGTGTGCAAAGTGTGCAAGTGTAAAAATCAATGCTGATTTGAAGCCAAAGGGTAGTCACACCAAATATTGATTTGATTTAGATTTGTCTTCTGTTTGCTCACTTTTACATTTTCTAAATTAATAAAAATAAACAATTAAAATATATATTTTTGAAAGCATTCTGACTTTATAGCATTTTTTCACATCTGCCTAAACATTTTGCACAATAATGTATATTAGTAAAGCACAGCACCATGAAGAGTCATCTGAAGTGAATGTTTGGTGGATATCACATTCACTGCTCTATAAATATGCCCCTACTGTGGAGGAGTAGCATTACCACCCTAAAACAGGAATTACAGATACCCCCCTCCCCCATCTTCATAACAGGAAAAGGCAGGTGTTCTGTAATTCACAGAGTCAACCAATGTGAGCTTAAATGGGACTGTTTGCACTTCTCAAACAGGTAAAATAATAAACATTTAATGATGCATTTAACACATTAAAAGAGAAATAATAAAAGTTATGTTTAGGGTTTAAATACACTTTAAATGTGCTTAGCAGTTCTTTTATAACATTTGGTAGTGCATCTGAACAAGTTATCCACTTTCTGCTTCAAAGTGGAAAGCCTCTTTAACCTTTAGTATTTTACTGCATAAAAATTATTTAATTACTAAAAAGGCTGAAAAAACACACCAAATAATGTCAAGCCCAAGTATCCACAATCTTCTTTTTCGGTGATTGAGAAATTATAAAAGTGTGTTCCCAAAGGTGACTTTATTGTTGCAGTCATTAAACAGAAGAGCAAATAAGATAAAGTTTTTCTTAATAAAGCCACACAAATTTCAATTATCTATTATTTACATATAATAGGCTTCTTAAGTTGCAAATGTTGAATTATAATTGCAATTCCTTTAATTACTTAATTATAATTAAATCAAAGGACATTGGGTTAGCATTATTATCATGGCAAGCTTTTGATCTTTTAAATGTACACAATTAAGCAAAGGTATCAAATGTAACTATGGGGACCAATGCTTTGAAGTTAAACAGGATAAAGGATGAATGCAAAATTAACAGATATGTATAATAATTTAGCTATGCATGGGGAAGTAACTATTGTGATATTCTGAAACAGCAATGATCTTTATTTCACAAAGAGGCAAGGCAAAGAGTAAAGCAACATGCGGGCATCATTACATGGTGAGATAGTGACCTCAAGTGGTCAAAAGGAATACAGAACATTTTATTTTTTTGTTTTATTACTTTCTATTTTTTATTACTTAGCATTATTATGTTATTTAGATTTTTTTTACTATTTCCTTATCCCAAATCCTTTGCTTTTCTGTTTGTATTATAGAAAACTACCAGCCAGAGACAAAGCATATCTTTTCATATAGCTATACATTTTTTTACACTTGTTTAAATATCTACAATTTATAGATGTCTCCCAGAATGTTTTCCTTTTAAAACTGCTGAAAAATATTGTATTATGACCCCCTTGCTTTGGCTGTTTCTATTGTATTTAAAGCTGCAATAGAAGAAGGCCCTGATTATTGGAGTATGGTGGTTTTAAAGGTGTATCACAAATATTTATATAAAAAGTATTGTCACTCTAAGGAATATTAAAAAAAAACTGTAATATTATTCCTGTTTTTCTTAGCCATTTTGCTATATGATTATTGATTGATTTACACATTGTATACTGTACTGTACTATACTGCAATTCACCATCTCTGTAGTCTGTGGTTTTCCTTTGCAAAAGGGCCCTAAGGATCAAGTTAGAACTGAATCTACCCTGATGCCCTGGAACCTATTTTAAAATGTTCCAAAATAACAGTTGGAGGAGGAAGAAATGGCTGTGGTACCAGCTACTTCAACTGTCAAATTATGGCTGGGTAAAGCTGAAGTGGAAACCAGATCTTTAAGGGCTCGTTCACACCATGGTGCAGAGCCATCAGTTTTTCTGCACGTGTTCTGCAAGGACATAACAAAATCAATTATTTTCTAAGTGCCCTGTTCACACCACAACACTAGCATCACGTGCAGATTTTTTCTATGCAGTAATCTGCAATGTGTATAAAAGTCATTGAAGAGCACATGAAAACTGATGTGAACTGATTTCTCTGCAAATGAAACAAGACCTTAAACTCAGTCAAAAAGCCGGCAACCCAAGCTCAACTGCTTAATCAAACTTCAAAGGCTTGCGACCGGTGCTCAGGCTGGGAAGTTGCATCCCCCAATATAGCAGATTCACAGTCAGAAAACCACCCGGCCCAGCACCAGAGAGCAGTTTCCATGGGGAAGATAGGGTGCTGGAAGCCCCCCTCCCCACTACTGAGAGAGAGAGGGAAGCCATAGAAGCATCGATGTCGCAATAGAGGCACAATTCGGTAGTTCCAGCAGGACTCACAGAGGAATGTCTGAGGAAGTGTGCAACATAGACTACGGGGCAATACTTAGTTACATTAGGCACCCCAAGACCACCCTGGAGTCTATAAACAAAAAGCATAGTTCTGGAGACTCTATGGCTCTTATCGGCCCAGATAAAATAGTATAACTATTTCGGCGAGATGGTCATTTTCACTGAATTAACCCGTCCTATCCAAGACAGGTGCGCAAATTGGCAAGAATGCTTAAGAGAGGACACAGAGCGAAGCAATGGAAAATAATTTGCAGCAAACAATGAGTCATAGGTAGGGTTCAAGCGAATGCCTAGGTATTCAAGAGAAGAGGAAGCCCATTTGTAAGGGAAGTGGGACTATAGGCGCGAAACCAAATCTGAGGCCAAAGTAATATTGAGAGCGACAGTCTTATCCAAATTAATACGGAGACCCAAAATCAAGAAGTGCTCAAGAACCTGTTGCAAATTTGGAAGCATCGTCAGGGGATTAGTGAGAGTCAAGAGGGCATCGTCCGCAAAAAGGTTCAACTTGAACTCCTGTCCCACGTATGGAACCCCCGATACATTACAATTGGTCCAGAGCGCCAAAGCCAGCGGCTCAAGCGCCAGGACAAAGAGCGCCATTGTCAGGGGGCAGCCCTGTCTCATCCCTCACCAAATAGGAAAGGAATCTGAGAAATACCCAGCGTACTTAATGGAAGCCGAAGGGGAAGAATACAAGGCTTGAATCCAAGAAAGAATACAATCTCCAAAAACCCAAAGAGACAGCACAAGCCACAGATTTATAAGCTCCTTAAGTTGTTAAATATATTAGTTCTCCTAGTGCTTCAGAATTATGCTTAATAGAAGCATTTCCATGTGAATTGTCTCCTTTGGGATAATAATTATGAGAATTTGAAGACATTTTATGATTACTTCTCTCCACAAGAATGTTTTTCAAAATCTGACTTTAAGAACCGTAGAAGAGCGGTCCTAAGTACCCTTTTCAAAGCTTCAGGCCTTTTTTTTTTTCTTTTTTGCTGCTGTAATGGGAGAGCATTACTCAGACAAATGTTTGGGTTTATTTCAAAATTTGGATATTGTAGACAAATAATTTTGCCATTTTGGCAGAACAACATGGTTTACTTTATTATTAAGCTTTTCAAGAGAAATTGTCTGTTCATCCCTCTTCACTTTGGGGTGTTAAAGACGTTGACCTATGTCTGAATTCCAAAGCTGCCTCAAAGGTTTCAGACACAGCTGATACCTAATAATGAAACACAACTTTCCTTTCTCAAAGTATTATGCATTGCATTTTAATGAGGCATAATACAAAAAATTTACAAATTGGAAGTATAAACATGAGTGCTCCTTCTGCAAAGGATGCAATCCAGTAGTTTGCTGCATTAAGAAATTCCCATCTTCCCTCCAGAGATGTGGTTCCAAAAAGCTTGTATTCTTGTGATTTTATTAGAAATGCTGCCCTGGCTAGAGTGGTATCCAAACTTCTGCGTGATGGGTTTCTATCTGGTTTTCAAATTATTATTTTTTTCCACTGGTAAGGGTTGTGTATGTGTGAATAGTTGACCTTTAGTATTACTCTAATTATTGTCAGGGAAAGATTTGTAAAGAATAATCTGAAGGTAGGCTATCTGACCTCTTTTGCCTTTTTCAGATTCACTTAAAAGAAGGATTTTTTTGTTTAATACATTTACATTCTTTAGTACACCACCTGTATTCACCTACTGGCTCTTCCTTGAATGACAGTTTAGATAAGGAAGAGTCATCAGTTTACTATGCGTCATTCAATTAAGCATTGCTTTTACCGGAGCTTCGGGTTGGTCAGCCTTTTAAGGTAAGGCAGATCTTAGTTCTTCATTTTGTTTATTGACAGTGCACAGACAAAGGGTAGTGGATATAAAACCGTTTAATAAAAAAACAATTGGCAACTCACATGGAATAAATTAAAAAATTGTTTATCATCACTCCTAGGTGGAGTTCTCTACCAAACAGAGCACTAGGGTAGTTTTCAGGGTGGGCACACTGGATGTGGCAGAGGGCACCAGGATACTCTCAGGGTGGATACACTGGAAAATGCAAAGGAGACAGCTGTAATGACCTAGAAAATCCCACAGGTATCTTCTCAGCCATTACAGGTGTCACCTCTGCATAATTCATTGTGTCCACCCTGTGAGTGTCCTGGTGCCCTCTGCCACATCTAGTGCCCTGGTCAATTGAGAGATGTCTTCAGTCTCCCAGAAGTACTGTGTATAGTGTTCTGGATTGAAGTTTACAATGAAAAAACAAAGCCCAAGGACTTGCATTAAGGACTTTTTACTACATACTTTTTCATAGTCTCTTTACCATAGAATATTTCCTATTCTAGACCCAACCTGTTTTGTGCCATATCATCTGTGTATTTCATTTTATTTATTGGCTATCAACCACCAAAGCCTTTAAGACCTTGTTCACACTGGCATTAGGAATAGCCAGTTGGGGCTTGTTTTTGCAGCTCCCTAAATGCCTAGAAAAGCAGTCTAGCATAGATAATAAGGGCAGTGGACAGAGCTGTTCACATTTGAAAAACATGAAGCATTTTCATTGATTTGTGTCTCTGCATGGCAAAAATGAAGTTTATGGTAATGCACCATAAACACACATGTAGTATTTATAGTTTGAAAAGCAATTATCAAATATCAGTATGTTGGTAAAAATAACACATTTCCCTTAATTAAAAAAAAATCACTTGGAGGGTGTTTGAAGTACATTTTTTGAATGAGCCTTAAACACGCCAACAAATGTGCGTTAACACTATAGGCCCATTGGTTCACGATAGTGTCAGAGTTCAGGGGCCTCTCTGTTCATTTCCATTGAGAAGGTAAATATTTTATTTATTTTATTTCGGGTACTTATATAGCGCCATCAGTTTACGTAGCACTTTACACATATATTACATTCACATCAGTCCCTAACCCACAAGGAGCGTACAATCTAAGGTATAAACCTGTTATTTAAAAAAAAAAGTATTTACAATCACTTTAAGGATAATTTACATGTTTGGGGGAATTTTGTTTCTAAATAATGGCTCTTTAATTTGACAAGAAGAATTTGTTGAAGTTTATGAACATTGTATATTTACTACTGCCTTATAATCAGTTGGTGTTGGTGCATTTTAGTCAGGACATTGATGTGTTTCAGAATGGCATATTTCTTGGAAGGAACCTCAAAGTTAGTTATTTTCAAATAATTTCCAGCTATAATATTTATTGTAATCTGGGGTTATGAATTTAGAAATCATAAGATTGTTTTTCATGCTTCATGTATGAGTTTGCTAAGATCAAGTAGTATCTGTTTTTATCAGTGTCCAGTTGGGTTGCTTTGTGATCATTCTAGCCTTATGGCTGGCTGTATAGTACCTTAGTTGGTATGATGGGGATCCTGAGGACCCTGAGAGTGAAAGAAACCAAAAAGAGTGTGCACCACGTAAGGTGTGGACCGGGAGTATTTCCCTGGCATGGAGGGTTTTGAGGGGTCCAGTACCTCCTGATTTGAAAGGTTCTACCTGGTCTAATGATTGGCCGGGAAGACATAAAAGCATGCAGTGTCAAGTGCCCCCTCATAGTGGCACCCCAAGGGTGCCACAGTAGCACTATCAGTTTGGGACCCCAATGTGTCAAACTGCACTAAGGCACAAAACCTTTGCTTTTTTCCTCATGGGCAAGGCCTTTGGCTGAGACCAGGGCAATTTTTTATTACCAAGCTGCAAGGTTTAGTCAATCCACATACTTTGGGAATGCCTTATAGCTGTGATGTCACATAATGGTATGATTTTCTCAGTCTCAATCATTGGCATACATACAGCAGCAACACGCTAATCTGATTCATTTTGAGGTGAAAAAAAAAATTTAGATAGTTTATCAATGACACTTGCTTTTTCACGATGGCCAATTCAAATCAAATTCTTAATAAGATATAAACTATTACAGATGATACAGCAGAAATTGGACAGTAATTTGCTGTGGCTGTACTTATTCTCACTGTCCTTCCACTAGTCAATTTTTATTAACCAGTTACCATTCATCCTATAGCAGTGTTACTGCTACAGGGTGGACTCCCTGCACAAAACCATGTATATAAACGTGATCCACGCTCCCGCCCTGTTTACAGGCAGAGGGAGCATGTACACCAGCCCGACGGCCTGGCAGTGCTGTGATTCAGTACAGCACCGATAACTCCGCAGATTCAGGCCAATCTACCCAATCAGAGCTCAGCCTGTGCCTGTGTTTACATTACACAGGCACAGGAAATTATGCAATTTTCTCTCCCTGGAGCACATTGCATTCCAGAGAGAGAAGAAAGCAGATCCACATGAGTCAAAGCACTACACACACACAGTAAAAGCACAGCTATGTCACATTTAACCCCTGGATCGCCCCCCCCCCCCCCAGTTAACCTCTTCACTGCCCTGTCACCAGTGTCATTAGTACAGTGCAAAGATTTTTTTTAATGTTCACTGTATTAGTGTCACAGGTGACTTCATATAGCGTTAGCGTCAGTTAGCGTCCCTCCCAGATAGCCCGCCACTACATCAGTCATCACATTTAACCATTTAAATGCCAGGAACATGCTCACATACACAATAAACAACATTACTAGTATAGTGTCTGAACTGATCAAAGTCTTTGATAAGATCAGAACTATACCAGCATTCACAATAGTATAGTGTCCCCAAAAATGAAGCTTGCAAACCTTGATCGGCAGCCCACAAATTCTGCAGCATTCACCGCTCAACCTGGAATTCAGGTGGAAACAGCAAATTTAACTACTCCTATTGATTTTTTGGAGCTGTTTTTCATGGTAGATCTGTATGGGTTGATTGTGGATCAAAGCAATTTATATGCACAACAATTTATATCCGCCAACCCAAATTCAAACCTTGACAGACCATTTGAATGAAAACTTATTATGGTCTCTGAATTTAAAGGTTTTTTGGGCCTAACCCTCAACATGGGCATTACTAAATGAATTACAGTTGTATTGGTCCACAGACCAGATTCATCATATGCCCTTATTCTCTGCTGCCATGGCCAGGCATAGATATGAGAATATATTGCAATTTATGCATTTTAGTGATAACACACTGTCTTCCTCGGGATGACCCTGAATATGACCAGCTCCACAAAATTTGGCCCCTCGTAAATCACCTTAACCAGAAATTCGCAGATGTGTATACTCCCCAGCAAAACATCTGTATTGATGAGTCCCTCATTAATTTTTATGGCCGCCTCACATTCAAACAATTTCTCCCCAGCAAGCATGCCAGATATGGGGGCAACAGGCTATACATGTAATTTTCAGATTTAAGAGGGAAAATATAGTCACTTGGAGCACCCACAGATGCCCAGATTACATGGGGAGCAGTGGCAAAATAGTTTAAGACTTGATGTCATCCTTTTTCCATATGGGGTACCACTTAGTCCTGATGAAGTCACGAGGTCACGTGACGCAACGCGTCGACGTCTTGACGTGGTGACGCACTTCCGGCGTGGCGCCATCTTGGAACACCTTTTGAGGTCTATGCTTGCACCCAGCATATGGGGAAAACGCTAGATGTTACTTGGCCCATGTGAGTGTGTTCTTCGTTTTTTTAATACTTTAATAAATGGTTTTACACTATGGAGGATATGTCTTTTTATCTTATGGGGATCTGAGCTGGGATTCATCCGGCTTACTGGCCCGCAAGGACATCAGAGGAGAGGTGGAAGCTGTAGATACATCTTCAATATCCAGCATTAAGAGGAGCTCACCCTAGTCTTTTGTGTGTTATTCTATACAAAGCGCTGTGGCCCTGCAGGGTCGCAGGCTGGAGGTGAGAGGCCATTCTAGCCATTCTAGGATCAGATTCGAGGGTGTGAGGGCTTATACACATTCCCCTATTTTGCATGCCTAAGAGGAATGTGACACAGGATCACTGGACTTTCATGTGTGGATCGGTTGCAGTGTTTTGTGTGCACTAAGGACTTCACATATCTTGCTGTGCACATGCTGATTTCCTCACTATTTTAGGCCGCTGACAATAATGAGAATTAAATTATCCCACCTGGTGATCGTTTGATTATATTGTATATATGCTTTAGCGCTACATCATTTTTTACATGTATGTGATCATTTTCTGCTTGGTATAAGATTGGATGTTAGCAGCTGCAGAATATTTGGTGCATGCCAGTTAGAATTGGTGTTTGCCCACATAAGAGCGCAAAAGGATTTTTCTATTACACTTATACATGGACAATTTTTATACTAGCGTGCCACTATTTAGACATTTGTATAATCTTGGAATTGTCACCGTGTGACCTAATCATCGGGGCTTCCCCCAACAGCCTGTAAATACCCATCTTAGAAAAGGGGAGAAAGCCTGCTTGAAAAATTATGAATTGCTCGGAGTGAAGTGGAAGGACAAACGGGATGTTTTCATGCTGTCTTCCATTCACACAGACATGACCATCCAAATTTCCACGGCAGCTGGTGTTGTTGAAAAGCCCCTCCTTGTCCATGACTATAACCTTAACATGGGAGGGGTGGACTTCAATGACCAGATGATGAAGCCGTACTTAGTTTCCTGTAAAGCCAGACACTGGTACAAAAAAATGTCTGTATATTTATTTCAATTGGCTCTGTACAATGCTTTTGTGCTTTACAAAGCAACTGGACGTAGCGGATCCTTCCTAAAATTCCAGGAAGAGATCATCATAGCCATTTTGTATCCTGAAGGTGCTGTGGCCCAAACCCTCATCCCAGATGCAGTTAACCAGCTGCATGAGAGGCATTTTCCTGATGCCATTCCTGGTACCCCAGCCCAAAAGTAACCCCAAAAAAGATGTCTGTAGGAGACACAGAATGAGGCGTGACACCTGCTTTTTTTGTCCCTCCTGTCTTAAACTAGTCTCTGCCTCAAGGACTGCTTCTGTTGCTACCACACAGAGTATTAGTATAGGGTACAGCACGGCACAGTCTAGGGTACATATACAGACAGGGTCTCAAAAGATGTTAGGTAGTCAGGAAACTGGCAATCGCATTTTGAGAGACCCCAACCACTGGAGGTTACAGTTTAAAAAAAAATAAAAAAGTAAAAAAAGTAAAAAAAAAAAACATAAAAATTAAAACATTAAATAGTTGTCGTTTTATTGAGTTACTGATTTATTGTTAACCATCACGGCTTTCTTTGCAGGAATGCCATTTAGCTGCAGCACCGATCTGTTTATTCTGACAGCAACAGGGTCTTGCTCTCAGAATATACGTCAGTATTTTCTAACATTGGAAATAGGTGGATGCAGGGCAGTATATTCTAATGGTGGGCATAACACACACTTTTTCTGGCAGAAATTTCTTCTCTTTTTTTCATTCAGCCCACAGGCTGCATAAAAAAAAAACATCACATATATACCCAACAAGGACCAGCGATGTACTGGTAAATCAATGGACTTTGAGTGGTTATACTAGGATGATTTTTTTTTTTTTCAGCCGGCAATCAGTTTTCATGTAAAAGCAATCTATCACGTACCTGGTCATGGAGGCCAATGGAGAGAGGGCTTCCCTTGCGACTAAGTTCCGGACTCCCCTGAGAGTGGGACAGCGGGAGTCAGGCCCAAAGTTGCACAAGTCGCCTGTAGGAGTGCTGGTTGGTGGTCCACTCAGAAGCACAGCTGGTGCACGGAGATAGGTCTGCAGACAGGAGGCACCTGTGTGTGGTATGCAAGCCCTTCAGGGATTTAGATGTTTACTGGGTAGTCGGTTCAAGCCAAGGTCAGGTACCAGGTGGGAATCAGAGCAGACGTAGTCAGATGGGATAGCCGAAGTCATACACAGAGGAGCGAGAGAGAGAGAGTATCCATAAGCCAAGCCAAGGTCAGATCAGGGATAAATCAGAGTAGACAGGTCCAGGGGCAAGTTGAGTCGGTATCAGGAAATCACAGGTCACAATCACAGGAAACAGGAACAGGGCACGGGGAGCTAGAGATCATCCAGCAACTTGAGGAAGTGATGAGCCTCCTTATAAAGGCCGTCTGGCACCAAACTGAGGCTGATGCATGCTTCTGTGGCCCCATGCAGGGTACTAGCAGAAATGCCATATCTTCCAGAATTTCAGCCGTGGACAGGACTCTGACAGTGCCCCCCCCCCTAAAGAGCAGCCTCCAGATGCCCATCTGGGCCATCTTTTCAGGATACCTGGATGAAATTCTTGGAGAAGCCTGGGGGCATGTACATTGCCCTTTGGTTCCCAGGAACTTTCTTCACGTAGGTACCCCTTCCATCTGACCAGGTACTGGATTTGTCTTCCCCACCTTCTGCAGTCCAGAATTGCTTCAACCTTGTATTCCGTCTCCTCCCCAACTGTTATCGGTAGAGGAGGTGGTTTTACTCTCCCTGGAAAAGGATCAGGAACAGCTGGCTTGAGTAGGGAGACATGGAAAACTGGGTGGATCTTGTATGATTCCGGAAGGAACAGCTCAAACGCCACTGGATTGATTTCCCTCTTGATCCGGAAAGGGCCAATGTACCTTGGACCCAACTTATGTGACAGGCACAGGAGTTTTAGATTGGCAGTTGATAGCCAAACTTTGTCTCCAATCTTCAGAGGAGGGTTTTCTCTCCATTTCCTGTTGTAGTATTTCTTATAATCAACCTAGGATTTTAGTATAGACTCTCGGAGGACTTTACAGTTGTTCTGTAGCATGGAGAGTCTGTCCTGTACTGCGGGTACCGAAGCTTCAGAAATGGTGTCAAGTATGAAGGAAGGCTGGAATCCATAATTGGCCCAAAATGGCGACTGATTTGTAGCAGAATGGACTGAATTGTTGTAGGCAAATTCTGCCAATGGGAGTAGGGATGCCCAGTCACCCTGAGAAAAAGCAGAAAAGCACTGTAAATGATGCTCCAAAGTCTGGTTCGTTCGCTCCATTTGCCCGTTACTCTGGGGATGGTAGGTGGACGATAAGCAGAGTTCCACTTTCAGGGCCTTGCAGAGGGCTCTCCAGAACCTGGACGTAAACTGCACCCCTCGGTCTGAGACGATATTACTGGGCAGACCATGTAATCTGACAATCTCTTTGATGAAGGTTAGTGCAGTCTCTGGCGCGGATGGAGTACCCACCATTGGTAAAAAGTGGGTCACCTTGGATAGCCAATCTACTACCAGAATGGTAGTAAACCCTTCCGAGGGCGGCAAATCCACAATGAAGTCCATTGCGACCATCTCCCAGGGAGGATCAGGAATGGGCAGGGGCCTCAGCAACCCCCAGGCCTTGGCTTTGTCTCCCTTGTTCCGCAGACACACTGTGCACGACTTCACATAGGCTCTACAGTCATGATTCCAGTTGGGCCACCAGAAGGATCGCTGGATTAGTTCCATTGTCTTACGGACTCCAAATTGTCTAGCCAATTGATGGTCATGGAAAGCCCTGAAAACTTGAGACCTCACTTCTTGGGGTACAAAGATTTTATCCTTGTGCCAAAGAAGACCATCCTGCCTTCTAAGCGAATCTTGTTCGGGTTCAGGACATAGTGCAGAGGCTTGTTTGATCAAAGACTTTAGGCTGGGTTGGACCAGCAAAACATTTTGGGCCGACAAAATGGTGTTGGGGGGAGAAGGCTCCTCTGGGTCTGGGAACATGCGGGAAAGGGCATCTGCCTTCCCGTTCTTGGATCCTGGGCGGTAGGTTATGTGGAAGTTAAACCTGGAGAAATATAAAGCCCATCTAGCCTGTCGAGGTCTTAGGCGCTTGGCAGACCTTAGATACTCCAGATTTTTATGATCTGTGAAAATCATAACTGGGTGGCTGGCTCCTTCAAAGAGATACCTCCATTCTTGGAAAGGCTATCTTAATCGCTAAACGTTCCCTATCACCCACATCGTAGTTGCTTTCGGCTTGGCTCAGTTTTCTAGAACAAAAGGCTATTGGGTGAAGCAGAGCCTTTGGGCCCTGACACTGGGAGAGTACGGCTCCTGTAGCAACTTCTGATGCGTCCACCTCCAGGATGAAGGGGAGTGTTGGCTCTAGATGCTGTAACACAGGAGCGAAGGTGAACTGATCTTTTAATTGCTCAAACGCTTTTTGAGCTTCCTGGCTCCAGTAAAAACATGTATGCTAGCAGGTGAGTTTAGTAATAGGGGCAATGATTGTGGAAAAGTCCTTAATAAATTTCCGATAAAAGTTGGTGAAACCCACGAATCTTTGGACCCCCCTTCCTGTCTGAAGGTGCAGGCCAATCCAGGATAGTAGATACTTTCTGAGGCATAGGATATCATAAACAAAAGAGGTGTCAGGATTCCTGGGGCCCAGAGTACGATGTACGTGGTCCAGCTCAATATAAGTATCTTTAGGCTGTTGCAGTAACTGATTGAAGATGGCTGTAACCACTGCGACTAAGTCCTTAGATTCTATGGACTCCGGAACGCCACTGATCCACATATTGTTATGGCAGTTCCTATTCTCGATATCATCCTGCTGATACATAAATTGTTGTAGTAGGACCCTATGAGAATTAAGGGTCTCTTCATGGGACTGTAAGGCATTGCATAGGCCATCAGCGGTCTTTTCAATATCTTCCATACATACACAAATAGCTTGTTTAAGGTCAGAAATCTGTTTGTATGTATTTTCAATACACTACACACAAAGTTCAAAATCAGCCTTAGTAGGTAGGGATCTAATATAGGTATGGAGAGACCTGATGTGGGACTACAAGTCCCAGCCATCCCCGGAGCAGATGGATGCCTGAGAGCGGCTGCGGGACCTTTGGGAGAGCCTGTCAGGGTCCCCAGGAGAGGAGGAGCGGCTATAAGAGCTCACCTGCACATCCTGTGGTGGTCCCGTGTCCGGAGGAGAAGGGGAAGGAGAGACCGGCGCCATCTTGTCAGCCGGAGCATGCAGGGCCGCGGTCCCGGACCGTTTAAAAAAACGGCCCAGATCATTGTCGGACCGGCCCCCGACTACTCTTTTGGGGGTCCGAAGCTGGTTCCTTCCCATAGCGGGCTCTGTTGGTGCCGAGGAGAGGGTGTAAAGCCCTGCAGGAGGATTCCAGGCCAGGAGCTGCAGGGATGCACGTCCTACAGCTCCATTCACCAAACCACGCCCCTCTGGCTCTGGTTTTAATGCTACGTGAGCAACATAGGACACACGTTTGGCTGGTATGCCTTTATCACTTTTGATGGATTTCCTGATTGAAGCCTCTCGTGGCCTGGTTTCTTCTTTTACAGTGTTTGCATTAATTTCTATTTCTGTGTCACTTTGTTGCTTATCTTCATGCGACACTGATGTGGAATTTCACTCAGTTTGAAGTTTGTGTTCATGAATTTTTGAACACACTAAAGTTTCATCAACAATTAGCTTCTACTGATGATTACCCTTTTTGTGTCTTGGTGTAGAATCCCTTTTGAGATTCAGTTTCCCACAAGTACACCTTCCTTTGCGCAAACATCCCATTTCGTATGTTTTTCTTGTTGGATGTGCACATAGGCTTTGCTTCCAAAATGTTTACATGGTTCAAATTTGGGGTCTTTCCATTCCAAAATTCATATGGAGTTTTCCCAGTTGATTTTGCTGGTAGTCAATTTTGGAGATAGCATGTGGTAATAATTGTCTCCCTCCAGTATGTGGCTGGCATATCTGCATCGAACTGCATGGTTTTTCCACTCTCACAGAGTATGGTTCATTCTTTCTGCACCCCTCGTTTTGTTCTGGGTTGTATGGTACAGTAGTTATGCCATGCTTTCTGAGAATCGCCTGTGTATTATCACCTATATATTCAGTTTGATTGTGCGCAATACACTCTGCATTTTGCCAAATTTGTTGCTTACTTGAGCCAAATATTGTTCAAGTTTCTCTGGCACTTCACTTTTGTTGTGTAACAGATATAGTATAGTATACCTGGAGTAATCAAGTGAAAAAACATTTTTCAATTACACCACAAAGATCTGAATGAATTAAGTCCTGAGTTTTTTTAGTTCTGCTGCTACTCTGCTTTGGAAAGGCTTTTCTTGTCATTTGTCCTTTTATACAGCTGCTGCATTTCATTGTTTGCTTACATGGATTAATTTTTATTCCACTTACAGTACATAGTCATTCTGTTCATTTCTTTATTATGTCAGGACTTCTGTGCCCAAGTCGTCTGTGGCATGTGTGAAAGCAGTGTGAATGTTTTTCCTCCTTGGCAGTATCAACCATCTCATTGCAGTTCAGCTGATACAGTTCATCTGTAATTTTTGCCTTTGCAAGTAAGATATCCAATTTTGTGAAGACACAACTGTCATCTTGGAAAGTCACTACATAGCTTTGTTTTGCGAGATTCTTCACTGAAAAAAAGATTTGTTTCAAGAGCAGGGACATACAGGACATTTTTTCACAGACATATTTCTGGTGACACTGAAAAATAGGACAGTAAAGAAAACAGTCTCCTATTCCTTCTGATTCCATTATTTTCCCATTAGCTGTGGTGATTTCTTCTGTTTTACTCTGGTCAAGGTGAATAAAGAAATTTATGTAATTTGTCATCTGGCTCGTAGCTCCTGAATCAACACACCAAAGCCTGCAAAGATGAGGTGCAACTTTAGAACTGAAAAACATATTCATTATCTGAAGAAAAATCAAGGTCTTCCTTCATACTTTTAGTCTTTTTTATTTTTGTTTGTTTTTGCATCCCAGCATTTAAAATTCTGTAATCTGCTTTTAAATTACTTTGTTTCTTGCACACAAAGCATTCACCTTTCTTGTTACATGTCACGTTTTTTCTTCATATTCTTTGTCTTTAAAGCAGACTCTGCGACAGAGGCACTGTCACTATTAATGCTTTCTGTTTTACACTTATATTCATCCATAAGCTTGCCCTTATTCCAATGTCAGTTCATCATTTGGATGTGCATCAAGTGCTGTGACAAGCATTTCATAACTTTCTGGTAAACCACTAAGTAATAGTGCCAGAACATAAAAATCTTTTATTTCTATTCCTATCTCTCCCAGGCACTCTCAATGTGTGTCTTATGTAATCCTGCATATCCTGGCCGTTCATCAGCTTGGTTTCGTATAGCTTTCTAATCAAATACAGTGTAATGCTTAGATTATCTCTTTCATGCACCTTTTGTAATCCTTTCCACATCTCTTTTGGTTTTACACTTGCATATACAGTATGTATGATCAGCTTGAGGCATAGTTTGCTGTGAGGAAAAGTGAGCTGGAGCCATCCATTCATGTGGGATATCTTTTCTAAATGCTAGTTTAGACCTCTTATGATGTGGGGTTTAAATATCTGTTAAGTAGCTCACATGGTGGCTGGTGCACACTGGATATTTGAAGATTATTTTTCACTCACGGTGGACTTTATAAATTGATTTAAACACTATTATTATTATTCTTTGATTTATTCTACTTTGAGATTACTCACTTCACGTGATTTTGGTTGACAGAGCAACACTTTTTCATTTGTAATATAACGGTCTCTAAAAAAACATTTCGGCACTATGTCTGAAACTAACACAGAAGTGACAATTTCTATTTCATGCCTTAATTTTAATTACACAGGTACTCTTTAATGAAGAATGTTTTACCTCCTAAAAAAAATATTTCCCTTTTTAAAGTGTATTGTTTTTAATATCAAGGAATGTCTAATGATCTCCTGTTAATTTAGTACAACGTGGCCTTTTCATGTAAATTTAACTTGGCAATACTATTAACTACTCGCTCTCAGGGAGGTTTTGCTCCATTCATGACCAGGCCATTTTTTGTTATTTAGCACTGTGCTACAATATTTTCTACTTTCTGTTATAAAACATATCCAATAAAATCAAATTTCTTCATACATTTAGGCCAAAATGTATTCTGCTACATGTCCTTGGTTAAAAATAAATAACCCCAAAAAGTGTAAACCTTTGAGCACAACTGTAACTCAAACTGTCTACTTTCCACAAAGGGGTCATTTGTGTGGTAATTGTACTGTCCTGGAGTATCAGAATTGATCAATTTTCTAATGTGAAAAAGGTTGAAATGAGGATGTAGCACTGCTCCTACCAATTGAAGTATAATAAGAGTATCAGAAGGCTGGTGAGTGATTCCCCTACTAATAAATGGTATTCCTAAGTACTAACAAGTGTTTCTGTGGTGAGAAATTCCTATCTCCATAGGAAAAATGAATGCATATTACAGGACACCTCCCCCTTTGTATAAGAAAAGGGTGGCGTGTACAAGAAATATTAGTAGTGCAATCACCAAATTATAAAGTGAAAAGTGCTGGGCTGTGAAGCCCCTCCATGTATATGAAAAATACAATCCTGTACTGGTACTACAATACACCTCCCCTTCAATAACATATATAACAATTGAAAACCAACAATAGGTATAAATGGTGAAAAAAACATATAAAAATGTTTAATATATAGAAAATGAATAAAAATGCCACAAAAACAGGAATTATTGTCCTCAAAGTCCAACAGATTCTGGTGCTCAAGTGAACGATGAAAATAACCGGTGCCTCCACACGTGCTCCCCCTTATTCACCGCACTCACTGCAATGTTTGACCCATTTCCAGTGGGTCCAGCGTGCTTTAGAATGCTCTCCACTCCACTGTATAGGGCACTGTGTAAGGGACACTGCGTAGCCATATTCCAGAAATCCTGGATATACCTTTACTTCTTCATACAGGCCATAATTGGATATGTCAGAGAGGGAAGCTTCCATAGTATAAAAAGCTTTCTTATTTTAAAAAACTAAAAACCAAATGCACACTTACAAACATATTTAGATATGGTGCTCTAAAATGGAAGCCAGAACACCTGTGCGTTCCACAGCTAAGAAATGGAAACAGGTAGTGATGTAGTTAACTCTTCCCAACACATCTTACCTAACTACCTTCCTTATAATACACAGTAATAACCTAGCAACCTCTTAACAACCCTTACAGCTACCATATATCCGGAGTCCTATTTACCTATGTAAGCCAAACTAAATGGAATAGGCTTCTATGTACAACATATCGAACGGCAGTCCTTAACTAAGACATTAACTGGAAATCCACATGGCCAAATGGCAACCATTTTCTTGAAGTTCACATAATACATGGTTATCCTACATACATGAATATATACAGACTGATATTTATGGCTCCCCTTAGTAAATTATATAAAAGATGAAACCTGTAAAATAACCACCTTTTTTAAATGCATATTAATAATTAGAAATGAAACCATTAAAATCTTTTTTAGAAACCTGTATTTCCATATTATTGCCCCTCTAATGCAGGTCAATACTATCTACAGTTGCAAGAAAAAGTATGTGAACCCCTTGGGATTACGTGGAGTTTTGCATGAATTGGGCATAAAATGTGCTCTGAACGTCATCTAAGTCACAACAATAGAAGAACACAGTCTGCTGAACACAATACTACACAAACATTAGATGTTGCCATGGTTTAATTACACATAACATGTAAACATTCACAGTGCAGGGAGGAAAAAGTATGTGAGGCCCTAGCTTAATGACTTCTCCCAGAGCTAATTGGAGCCAGGAGTGAGCCAACCTTGACTCCAATCAGTGTAATGATATTGGATGTGTTCCTGACAGCTGTCCTGCCCTTAAAAAACACACACCTGTTTTGGGTTTACTGGTTTTAGGAAGCATTGTCTGATGTGAACCATGCCTCGCAGAAAAAAGCTCTCAGAAGACCTACGATCAAGAATTGTTGACTTGCATGAAGCTGGAAAGGGTTACAAAAGTATCACCAAAAGCCTTGATGTTCATGTGTCCACGGTAAGACAGACTGTCTACAAATGGAGAAAGTTTAGCACTGTTGCTACTCTCCCTAGGCGTGGTCGTCCTGTAAAAATGACTGCAAGAGCACAGCGCAGAATGCTGCATGAGGTAAAGAAGAATCCCAGAGTGTCAGCTAAAGACCTACAGAAATCTCTGGCACATGCTAACATTTTTGTTGACACATCTACAATAAGGAAAACATTAAACAAGAATGGAGTACATGGGAGGACACCACGGAGGAAGCCATTGCTGTCCAAAAAGAATATTGCAGCACATTTGAAGTTTGCAAAAGAGCACCTGGATGTTCCACAGCACTACTGGCAAAATATACTGTGGACAGATGAAACCAAGATTGAGTTGTTTGGGAAGAACACACAACACTATGTGTGGAGAAAAAAAGGCACAGCACACCAACATCAAAACCTCATCCCCACTGTAAAACATGGCAGAGGGAGCATCATGGTTTGGGGCTGCTTTGCTGCCTCAGGGCCTGGACGGATTGTTCTCATTGATGGGAAAATGAATTCCAGAGTTTATCAAGACATTTTGCAGGAAAACGTACGACCATCTGTCCGCCAACTGAAGCTCCGCAGAGGATGGGTGATGCAACAGGACAATGACCCAAAGCATACAAGTAATTCAACAAAACAATGGCTGCAACAGCACAGAATACGCCTTCTGGAGTGGCCCAGTCAGAATCCTGACCTCAACCCGATTGAAATGCTGTGGCATGATCTTAAGAGAGCGATTCACACCAGACATCCCAAGAATATTGCTACACTGAAACAGTTTTGTGAAGAGGAGTGGTCCAAAATTACTCCAGATCGTTGTGCAGGTCTGATCTGCAACTACAGGAAACGTTTGGTTGAGGTTATTGCTGCCAAAGGAGGGTCAACCAGTTATTAAGTCCAAAGGTTCACATACTTTTTCCTCCCTGCACTGAGAATGTTTACATGTTATGTGCAATTAAACCATGGCAACATCTAATGTTTGTGTAGTATTATGTTCAGCAGACTGTGTTCTTCTATTGTTGTGACTTAGATGATGTTCAGAGCACATTTATGCCCAATTCATGCAAAACTCCACGTAATCCCAAGGGGTTCACATACTTTTTCTTGCAACTGTATGCCATAGATTAGCCCACTTGGATCTCGCAGATGTACCTCCCTAAAATGTCTAGAGAGGCTATGTTTCTTGAAACCCTTTTTTATATTGATGATGTGTTTGCTAATCCTAGTGTATAGTTTCCTAGTGGTTCTACCTACATATTGGAGCCGGCGTGGACATTCTATGACATAAGTCACATGTGTGCTAGAACAGGTGATTACATTTCGATTTTATACTCTTTTTTTGTTACTGAAGATTGAAACTGTTCTATTTTTGTCCTTTGTTTATGGCTAGTTTTACATGGTAAACATTTGTTGCACCTGTAAAATCCCTTCAGATCTTTAAACATCTTATTCCATTTGGGGGAGGGGGAGGGGGAGCGGGGTCAATTACATTCTGCACCAGCCAATTCCTAAGATTGGGTGCTTTTTTGTATATGAATTTAGGTTGATTAGGTATGATATTTGCCAGAGTACAATCTTTCTTCAAAATTGGCCAATGTCTTTTTTAAAATGATTTGTATTGCCTATTAAACCCAGTGATGAATGGCTCATCAACAAAAAATATCTTCTTATCCAGCCTTCTTTTCTTCTCCTCCAATAGTTGTTTTCTCTTCATATTCCTTACTTGGTTAGTCATAAATTCCAAGTTTTTTTTCTTTATACCCTTGTTTTTTAAATCTGTTGATTAAGATCTCTGCTTGTTCGCCATAATCTTTAATCTGTCTACAATTTCTTATTCTCATGAGTGGTCCTTTGGGTATATTGCTTATCCATCTTGGGTGATGGCAACTAGCTGTTATGCAGCCATTCCTGTCAGTTTTTTAAAAATGTTTTTGTACTCAATGAATGATGTTTTGATTGCTCCAACTTCCTGAGAATGAGATATTGTATTTATTTTGATTTATTTCTCCAAAAAATTGTGCTAGCAATTCATCATCACCCTTCCATATAATAACGATGTTATCAAAGTATCACCCTTCCATATAATAACGATGTTATCAAAGTACTGTTTGTAAAATTTTAGTTCCTGTCGTTCTTTGGCATAGATCTCTTCTTCCTCCCACTTGTTCATACAGAGATTTGCAACACTGGGTGCATATTTGGCTCCCATGGCCACTCCTTTAGTTTGTGCATAGTATTCACCCTTGTACCAAAAGTAATTACTCTCCATAACCATCAACAGACTCTTCAGGATGAAATCTATTTGTTCCATGTACGGCCCATTTGACTCCATTAAGTCCATCCCTCTGTACTATGTTAGTATAGAGTGAATTTACATCTATGGTAACTAGAAGACAATCCTCTGTATCCTCTAAATTTTCCAGCATGGTTATCAATTGTTTACAATCCGTTAAATACAGTCTTCCATTGCTCACCAGAGGTTATAAAAAATGGCCAAATATTCTCCCATTGGAGAGAACAGGGAATCCACTCCACTTCCTGAGGTTTTTTTTATGGTTTTTGTGTATCTTGGGAACATAATCTAATTATGTCACTACCGGTTTCCGTTTCTCAGCTGGGGAATGCACAGGCGTTCTGGCTTCCATTTTAGAGCGCCATATCTACTTATGTTTAAGTGTGCATTTGGTTTTTATTTTTTTTAAATAAAAAAGCTTTTACACTATGGGAGCTTCCTTCTCTTTGACATATCCAATTATGGCCTGTATGCAGAAGTAAAGGTATATCCAGGATTGGTGGAATACGGCTACACAGAGTCCCTTACACAGTTCCATATACAGTGCAAATGGAGAGCATTATAAAGTGCGCTGGACTCACTGGAAATGGGGCAAACACTGCAGTGAGTGCAGTTAATAAAGGGGAGCACATGTGGAGGCACCAGTTTATTTTCATCATTCATTTGAGCACCAGAATCTGTTGGACTTTATTTGAGGACAAGAAGTCCTGCTTTTTTGGTAATTTTTATTCATGTGCTATATATTATACATTTGTATGTTTTTCACCATTTATACCTATTGTTGGGTTTCAATTGTTACATATACTATTGAAGGGGAATGTGTAATGTAGCACCAGTACAGGATTGAATTTTTCATATAGATGAAGGAGTTTCACAGCCCAGCACTTTTCACTTTATAATTTGGTGGTTGCACTACCAATATTTCCTGTACACGCCACCCTTTGCTTATACAAAAGGGGGGACTGGTCCTGTAGTAGGCATTGATTTTTCCCTATGGAGATAGGAATTTCTCACCACAGAAGCACTTAGGAATACCATTTATTAGTGGAGGAGACACTCACCAGCCTTCTGATACTCTTATTATACTTCAATTGGTTGGAGCAGCACTACATCCTCATTTTTATATAGATATTAGGGTCTGCAGCAATGGACATTTTTGAATACATGACACATAGAAACATCAATGTGGAAGAGGTGCTTAATCAAAATGCTGTAAATAAGGAACACGGTTTGAAAGGTCTATTCAGAAGCTTAAAACATGCTATAGAGAAACAATTGAGAGTGTGGTGAGATATAGCCACATTGGAAATGTACCTGGCAGAGCAAATCACCCCCAGAAGACTCAGATGGGATATACACTCTAATGATGGATTGGATGACAAGACACTAATGGAGGAATGGTTCAAGTTTTTTAATTATAGTGAACAGGAACTTATGAAAACTATAATTAAGAGGAGGCTTAATAAGCTGAAGAAAGTGGAAAATGTTATTATTGAGTTGAAGAATAACATACAGCCCTTTTGTTACACACCCTGAGTACAAGGAAAGATCTAAAGGATTACAGGAATGGATTAAGAAATTTGACAAACACCAGAACAAATTCAGGAGGGATGTAGTGGACTACTAGGACCAGCAAGTCTATAAATGGCAAGATGATATAGAGGAGGGGGAGCGGTTTGGCACATGGGAAAGATGGCCTCATAACAAGAGAGCTCCGTGTCCACCGGGGAGAAAAAGCAGCATCCTACAGCACTGGAAGGCAAGATGGGCAAAGTAGGTCGATCCCTTCCCTTTACTAAAACACCCCCACTCCCAACTGGGGAGAAATCTTCTGGACATTTTCTGCATGCAACCACCGGAGACAGTAGGCATCTCTTCACCTGGCCAAACGAGTGAACCCACCCCACACTGTAATGGCAGTGCTTCCGCACGACCGACAATGGACACGGAGGATATGGTCTCTAATCCAGCAGGTCCCCAAAATTTCCAATATGCAGACCATCACAGCGGATATCAAAAACGTCCTGACTGACATGGTTTTACGATTTGAAAGAGGAGTTACAGACTGATGGAGGTAATGGAATAGAAAAAAAAGTCAGCGCTCAGAGATAATAATTAGCTGCTAGCAAAAAGTGTATATACACAGCCGTGTCAGCCGGGTGCCCATACTAAGGGGAGGACAACTCCACGGAAGTGGGAGCGGGTACCTGTCAAATTCAAGTACCCGCTCCCCCTCCCTCCCAAAAGGTCCACAGTCTCTGGTCATCTCCTTTACTGTCTGCAGTCTCTTGGTCATCCCCTGTACTGTGTCCGCAGTCTCTGGTCATCTCCTGTACTGTGTCCGCAGTCTCTGGTCATCTCCTGTACTGTGTCCGCAGTCTCTGGTCATCTCATGTACTGTGTCCGCAGTCTCTGGTCATCTCCTGTAGTGTGTCCGCAGTCTCTGGTCATCCCCTGTACTGTGTCCGCAGTCTCTGGTCATCCCCTGTACTGTGTCCGCAGTCTCTGGTCATCCCCTGTACTGTGTCCGCAGTCTCTGATCATCTCCTATACTGTGTCCGCAGTCTCTGGTCATCTCCTGTACTGTGTCCGCAGTCTCTGGTCATCCCCTGTACTGTGTCCGCAGTCTCTGGTCATCTCCTGTACTGTGTCCGCAGTCTCTGGTCATCTCCTGTACTGTGTCCGCAGTCTCTGGTCATCTCTGTACTGTGTCCGCAGTCTCTGGTCATCTCCTGTACTGTGTCTGCAGTCTCTGGTCATCTCCTGTACTGTGTCCGCAGTCTCTGGTCATCCCCTGTACTATGTCCGCGGTCTCTGGTCATCTCCTGTACTGTCTGCAGTCCATTGGTTCAGAATTTTTTTTTCTTGTTTTTCACCTCTAAAACCTAGGTGTGTCTTATGGTCAGGTGAGTCTTACAAGATATATATATATATATATATATATATATATATATATATATAAAAATAAAAACATAGATGAAAATAAACCACAACACCCATGACAATTAAGTGAATCAAAAGGAGTGAACAGTCCAAATGTTATTGCAAGGACAATCTTCTCTGTGATTTATCTTCATATGTTGGCATTAGTGATGTTTGACCTCCACCTTAATTTAAATGCACACTCACCACATCCAATTGCTGTCTAAATGAATAGAACAGCAAATGCGCTTTTTTAGACAATGAAGCTCTTCCCCAAGACAAAAAGTACTCCAGGTAAACCAACAGCTCTTAAAAACACTCTTAACCCATGGAAATCACAGAAGACAATAGAAAAAGTCTTATAGTCTAGCAGTTTAATTTAAAACTTCACAGCCACACTTACATATTCAGCTGCCAGACCCAGCAAGAAAATAGCGGTAGGACCTGACTGTTGGGAGGTGGAACAAGCAGCCAGCTGCCACGGTGTGGATATACAAGACCTCCAACGTCATACGGCCGGCTACAGCGTCCACCTTATTTAGATGCACCATAACTAGAGGAATTTGACATCAGAGGGCATTGGAACAATCTATGGATTCGCAGCATTCCAGGAGTGGTGGAGCATGACCAAATACCTGCTGCCCTGCAATCCATGTGCAACACTGCTAGAGAGAGCTCAGGATTCCCCAGTCCTTTTAGAACAAGCCCACAGAGCTCTACGTCCCAGGGGATGAGAGGGAGAGCCGCCTAGGGACATTATCTGTCATTTTGCTGAAGGAGGAGATGTTGCATAGGGCCAGGGAACAAGAGGAGTTCACTTTTAATGGCTCTGAGGTGAAAATCTTCCAAGACCTCTCTCCCATCACGCTGCAACATAGACAAGCGCTCCGCCAGCTACTCCAAGCTTTAAGAGATTGACACATAGCACACAAATGGTGAATCCCTTTTGGGCTCACAGCTACATCACAAGGCAGGTCCTATAGTAGGGGTAGGCAACTGCGGCCCTCCAGCTGTTGTAGAACTACAACTCCCATGAGGCATTGCAAAACTGACAGTTACAAGCATGACTCCCAAAGGCAGAGGCATGATGGGACTTGTAGTTCACTAACAGCTGGAGGGCCATAGTTGCCCACCCCTGTCTTATAGCATTTCTACCCCAGAGGACTTAACTCAGTTTTTTGAATCATTAAATATGGCTCCTGTTCCCCTGCTTGATTGGTATCAGGAATACTGCATTCCGGAACTGTGGAAGGAATCCCTCTAACACCAGACAGGCCACCGCACACCACGTTGCATAGGCCCCTTTACTCTGTACCACAGGAGACATCCGGCTGAACCTCCAGAGGCAGAAGCTGACTGATGCTTCCATTTCTCATTTTTCGCTTTTTGTTTATCACACCTTTTTACTGAGTGCTCAACTTTCTTGTCTCCTTCCCTCTACAGTATGTCAGATGACCCGAGACTGATGCCAAGTTCATCAAGCCATCTACCAATCCTCGAACTGGGAGCGTGATGCAAATATATGCCTTTACAGACTGTGCTTAAACACTGAATATGTTATCTGTACTATAATATAGGAAGCTCTTTACTAGTCTAAGCCTAAAGATTACCGAAGTTTCCCCGTACGAGGCCTATTTTTGGGAGTTGTATTTTACCCACACCTTACCTGTCAGCAAACGGCCCAGTGGAGACTACTTACCACACGTTTGTAGGTTTAAATATGTTGCCTATGGGTGAGGTTAGGTTTGATATGTGCCACTACCACTTACTCATCACATGGACATGCCACATGACCCCATGGGCTTGGTTCAGGTGGCAGCACCTACCTACTATGTCTCTCAGGATTTCCAGATGATATAGTTCATTATTCTTGGCATGTATGTCTCAGGTGAGAGAGTAGACTTATGTTTTTGTTAATGGTGTGATTAATATTAATAGTTGCCACTGAGGTTCCTAGAATTTTTATTTTGATCGGTGCAGGAGGCACCTGTCCATACCGGATGGAAACCCTAGTCTACTATCTGGCAGAGTGACTGATATTCCTTACCTATTGTAACATTGTTACCGGTCTTCTTGTGCTCTAGCCAGAGACATGTTCTTACCTGCCTTCCGGCAGTGGAATAGACACCAGGATGAGCTATAACCTACCAATAAACGCCCCCTTCTCTTGTCCCTCTGAGTTGGGCCATTGTATTAATGCATTATTACTGTAAGATCAGTCACTGTGCCGGTATGATTCGGTATTTGCCCCTCTTAAAAATGCCTCTTCACAGCCAATGTTTATTATAGCTCTTACTTCTCAACGAATTACTTGTCTAAATGTTGGTATATTGTGCAACGTCTCTGTACACCTATAAATTTACATTATGGTGGTTTAAAGTTTGCTATTTGCTTAACATAGGTGCATGCAGCATGGTATCATCACATCCATCCCATCCCAGCCACTGATATGAACCACGATCTGCAGAGAAACCAACCTTCCTTTCTATCTACCCCACTTTCAATTTTCTTCCCTGCAGCCGGATTTCCTCCAACATCGCGCGACCAGTACCTCACCACACACAGCTTGACTCCAGCCTTGCTGACCCTTTCAGACCCAATAGTGAGACAGGGACATGTCCTTCTGTTTTTAGGTTCAGTGCTAATCGCCTCATCCAAACGTTTTTTTTTTTTTCTTGTCTTTCTCTCACCACATTTCTGTCTTTCTCCTTGACATCCTACACTCCCCCCTCCCCCCCCCCCCCTTCATGTTCCCCATCCACTTTTTTTTATGCTCTTCCCTTCCCAGATACCATAGGTCCTTCAAGGCAGTCTCTTAAGCTCCTATCCCTGAATGTCAAAGGACTGAATATCCCTGAAAACAAGAGTATGGTGCTGAATGCTCTGGCGAAAAATAAGGCGCACATAGCCTTCATTCAGGAAACACATTTCAACTCTTCAACGATACCCACATTTTTCAATCATAGATATCCACGTTTCATGCCTCAACCTCGGAAGCAAAGATAAGAGGTGTTTTGATATTAATTGCCAAATCTCTCCCCTTTATTTTATCGGATAAGCTGATCAACCTGGAAGGTCGATACATATTTGTCAAGGGTACTCTGTATAATCGTCCAATCACATTGGCTAACATACATTCCAAATGCCAAGCAGTTTCCCTTCCTATGTAAAGTTACAGAGGATCTGACCTCTTTTTCCTCGGGCATCTTAATTCTGGGAGGGGACCTAAGAGTACTCTTAAATCCCTTACTATACTCCTCATCTGGCACAGCAATTGTCCCGTTCAGAGCCCTAAAATAGATTAAACTCTCTTTATCTTCCCTCGCGTTACATGATACTTGGCTTGTACTCAACCCTTTGGCGAAAGACTACACCTTCTACTCTCACCTGCACTGTAAATATTCACGTATCGTCTATTTCTTCTCCTCAGACTGACCTCAAATTCGTTACGCAGGCCACTATTGAGCCAAATGTACATACCCCTTGGGATTACGTGGAGTTTTGCATGAATTGGGCCTAAAATGTGCTCTGAACGTCATCTAAGTCACAATAATAGAAGAACACAGTCTGCTGAACATAATACTACAGAAACATTAGATGTTGCCATGGTTTAATTGCACATAACATGTAAACATTCACAGTGCTGGGAGGAAAAAGTATGTGAACCTTTGGACTCAATAACTGGTTGACCCTCCTTTGGCAGCAATAACCTCAACCAAACGTTTCCTGTAGTTGCAGATCAGACCTGCACAACCATCTGGAGTAATTTTGGACCACTCCTCTTCACAAAACTGTTTCAGTGTAGCAATATTCTTGGGATGTCTGGTGTGAATCGCTCTCTTAAGGTCATGCCACAGCATTTCAATCGGGTTGAGGTCAGGACTCTGACTGGGCCACTCCAGAAGGCGTATTCTGTGCTGTTGCAGCCATTGTTTTGTTGAATTACTTGTATGATTTGGGTCATTGTCCTGTTGCATCACCCATCCTCTGCGGAGCTTCAGTTGGCGGACAGATGGTCGTACGTTTTCCTGCAAAATGTCTTGATAAACTCTGGAATTCATTTTCCCATCAATGACAACAATCCGTCCAGGCCCTGAGGCAGCAAAGCAGCCACAAACCATGATGCTCCCTCCGCCAAGTTTTACAGTGGGGATGAGGTTTTGATGTTGGTGTGCTGTGCCTTTTTTTCTCCACGCATAGTGTTGTGTGTTCTTCCCAAACAACTCAATCTTGGTTTCATCTGTCCACAGTATATTTTGCCAGTAGTGCTGTGGGACATCCAGGTGCTCTTTTGCAAACTTCAAACGTGCTGAAATATTCTTTTTGGACAGCAATGGCTTCCTCTGTGGTGTCCTCCCATGTACTCCATTCTTGTTTAATGTTTTCCTTATTGTAGATGTGTCAACAAAAATGTTAGCATGTGCCAGAGATTTCTGTAGGTCTTTAGCTGACACTCTGGGATTCTTCTTTACCTCTTGCAGTCATTTTTACAGGACGACCACGCCTAGGGAGAGTAGCAACAGTGCTAAATTTTCTCCATTTGTAGACAGTCTGTCTTACCGTGGACACATGAACATCAAGGCTTTTGGAGATACTTTTGTAACCCTTTCCAGCTTCATGCAAGTCAACAATTCTTGATTGTCGGTCTTCTGAGAGCTCTTTTCTGCGAGGCATGGTTCACATCAGACAGTGCTTCTTGAAACCAGTAAACCCAAAACAGGTGTGTGTTTTTTAAGGGCAGGACAGCTGTCAGCAACACATCCAATATCATCACACTGATTGGAGTCAAGGTAGGCTCACTCCTGGCTCCAATTAGCTCTGGGAGAAGTCATTAAGCTAGAGCCTCACATACTTTTTCCTCCCTGCACTGTGAATGTTTACATGTTATGTGCAATTAAACCATGGCAACATCTAATGTTTGTGTAGTATTATGTTCAGCAGACTGTGTTCTTCTATTGTTGTGACTTAGATGACGTTCAGAGCAAATTTTAGGCCCAATTCATGCAAAACTCCACGTAATCCCAAGGGGTTCACATACTTTTTCTTGCAACTATATCTGTCCACCATCCTATCACAATAACATTGCAATTCCTAGAGAGGGACAACAAAACCAAATTGTGGCGATTAAATGCCACACCCCTAGGTGACCCAACCCACCTTGCATCTCTTTTACACATTACTTTTTTCTGAATGTGACTCCGGATTCCTCCCCACTATCACAATGGCTTGTTTACAAGTGTGTGCTTAGAGGCCATTGTATAGTTCTGGCTACTAAAATCAAAAAAGAAACAAGCCTCTTTAGACAGACTGTCAGCTCTTATCCGCTCACTGGAAATATCCAACAAAAGATGTGGCGCTCTTGCCACTCTGAAGGCATTAACCCAAGCTCGCAAACTTCTTAGAGACAAATTAGGTTGCCGTATAGGAAGGCAATATACCCTACAGTCAAAGCTATTCTACGAACACTCTAACAAAAGCGGACGTGTGCTTGCGATCGTATTATGTAAGGGAAAGGCGAAATCTATGATTCACATGATTAGGACGCTGAATTGATAAGGCCTGTCATAAGTCGGACGGAGGAAATAGCAACTCATTTTGTTTGGTATTATGACAACCTGTATAACTTATCACATGTCGGCTCTAACCTACCCAGGGTAGATAGAGTGACGGATATAGGAGACTACTTAATATACTCTGGCTTACCCACAATTTCGCAGACAATCAGGTAGTCCCTAGACACCCTTCTGACAGCCAAAGAAGTTCTAACTACCCTCAAATCTATGAAACCTGGGAAGAGCCCCAGTCCTGATAGCCTAACCAATCAATACTACAAAAGCTGTACCGATATCCTTCTGCCCCATTTTTTGAGGGCCTTTAACTCTCTGTCTGACATTCCTCTCCCACCCTCTCAGCTCTTGGAAGTGCACATCATGGTGATTCACAAACAAGGCAAAAGACCCTTCCCAAGTTACGTTCAAAGCTATCGCCCCATATCTCTTTTAAATGTGGATCTCAACATTTTCACGAAAGTCCTTGCCAATTGCCTACTGCCCCACCTACCACACTGGATTTCTCCAGCTCAAGTGGGATTTGTCCCTGGAAGAGAAGGCAGGGACAACACTATCTCCTAGATTGTAAGCTCGAAAGAGTAGGGCCCTCTTACCCCTTGTGTACTGTTTGATGTTACTGTACTGTTTCATGTATTGTCCCCCCCCTCTATTGTACAGCGCTGAGCAAACCCTTTGGCGCTATATAAACTTGATAAATAAATAAATAAATCAAGGCGCTGAATCTTATTCATTGGCTTAAATCTTCCTCAACACCTGGCTTTTTCCTATTGATGGACACAGAGAAGGCATTTGACAGAGTGACCAAGGACTTTATGTCAGTAGTACTCCACAGGATAGGGCTGGGGCCTTTAATGCAAGCCTATATAGGTGCATTGTATTCCAACCCCACCACTGCAGTGCAGATTAACAGCCACCTGTCGAGCCCCTTTTCCATCTCCAATAGAACGAGGCAAAGCTGCCCCATTGGCGGCCATTATCTTCATCCTCACATTAGAGCCTTTCCTCAGACACCTTAGGTCGAATCCAGCTATCACGGGTATATCCACTCCCAGCAAGATATTAAAGATAGCTGCCTTTTGTAGATGACATTTTATTATTTCTCTCCCACCCCTTACTCTCCATCCCGGCCCTCCTAAAGGAAATACGTACATATCAATCTCTCTCTGATTTCAAATTAAATTTTGCCAAATCCCATGCATTAAACATCTCCCTTTCCTCGGCAGAAGTAGATCTGTGTAAGAGTAATTATCCTTTTGAATGGAAACCCGAGAGTATTACGAACTTAGGTATTCAGCTACCCTCTCTCTCTCTCGAATCTCTATAGCCTGAATTTCTTATCGCTTTTATGTAAACTCAGATTAGAACTAGAAAACTGGAATTCCCTACATCTTTCATGGTTTGGCCGAGCAGCTGCGCGGAAAATGACAGCCTTGCCCCAATGCCTATACCTAATGCAAACCATCCCCCTATCCTTGCCGAATACTTTCTTCACGGTTCTTAGAAGACTTTTTTCAGCATTCATTTGGAAAGGACAACCCCTAGACTGAGTGTGGCCCAACTATCAGGTGGTATTGGCCTTCCAGATATGAAGGCCTATCATAAAGCCTGCTTATTAACCAAATTTGTAGACTGGCATATACATGTTTCAACCAAAGCTTGGGTAAAGCTGGAACAGGACCTGGGAGAAATCCCTCTTACACTGGCCCCTTGGACCCCTAGTGATAACAAAGGCACCAGGACCATTACAAATCCTCTTCTTGGTCCACCACTCACCTGATACATTGTTTCGTGTAAGAAAGGTAAACTTTCTTCGATCCCAGGCCCAATTACCTCGGTCCTCGTCAACCCAGCCTTTCCCCCAAGTTTAGAAACACAATTTCATACATTGTGTCACAAACTAAATTTCCGAAGAGGCAGAGACTTCTTCCAGAAGAGCCTCTTATGAACCCGTGATTCCTTGATGGGCCCAGAGTCAACAGTTTAGTTTCCCTGGTGGTCCTACCATCAAAAAAACACTTCCTACTACATAAGGATGAGGGCTCGGCCTATAGTCTATCCTACACCTTTCGAATTGCTATGCCATTCTTGAACCCCACGGAGACACCTGATTTCCTCCATCTATTCTACTTGATGACTCCCCTCTCGATCCACGTCAATTTGTTCGGTTATGGGAAGCGGATATGGGAATTAGAGATGAGCGAATCGAACATGACGAAGTGGAATTCGTTCCGAAGATTTGGAAAAATTCGATTCGCGACGAATCCGAAGATTAGCAAACTTCGGATGCACGAATCGAATTTTCCCAAAAATGGCGGCGACATGTGTGGCGACAGGAGAAAATGGACAGAGAAGATAGGGCGGGGATCTCTGGGAAGGCGCGCAGACAAGGCGCGCTGACCCATAATGCATTCATGAGTCATGAATCATGACATGTGATCGCATTAGCCAATCAGCAGCCAGCCAGCACTGTGTAATGGTGGAGCTATAAATCGCGGCCATCTTAGAATTCTCCATTAGCCTCCGGTCATTCAAGAGAGACAGACCTGTCTGTATTAAGGGACAGAGTTAGGGCCACAGAGACTTTAGGGCCACAGAATCGTTACTCAGGGACACAGAATCATTACTCAGGGACACAGAATCGTTACTCAGGGACACAGAATCGTTACTCAGGGCCACAGCTATCAAAGAATCGAAAATTTAAAGTGACATACACCTTTTTTTTTTTGGTGGCTGTCGTGCACAGTTGGTGCTGCAGTTTGCCGATTGTGCAAAATAAACTGACTTTCTGCTTCACAACCACTATTGTACGTTCAAAGAGTTAAATCCATTTACACGCCGGCTGGCGGTAATATTTTTTGGGTGATTAGTGCATTCCAGTGACACAAACGTACAGTTTCCAGCCAACGGCAAGCTGCAATTGACCGATTGTGTACAATAAACTGACTTTCTGCTTCACAACCACTATTGTACGTTCAAAGAGTTAGATCCATTTACACGCCGGGTGGCGGTAATATTTTTTGGGTGATTAGTGCATTCCAGTGACATAAACGTACAGTTTCCAGCCAACGGCAAGCTGCAATTGACCGATTGTGCTAAATAAACTGACTTTCTGCTTCACAACCACTATTGTACGTTCAAAGAGTTAAATCCATATACACGCCGGGTGGCGGTAATATTTTTTGGGTGATTAGTGCATTCCAGTGACATAAACGTACAGTTTCCAGCCAACGGCAAGCTGCAATTGACCGATTGTGCTAAATAAACTGACTTTCTGCTTCACAACCACTATTGTACGTTCAAAGAGTTAGATCCATTTACACGCCGGGTGGCGGTAATATTTTTTGGGTGATTAGTGCATTCCAGTGACATAAACGTACAGTTTCCAGCCAGCGGCAAGCTGCAATTGACCGATTGTGCTAAATAAACTGACTTTCTGCTTCACAACCACTATTGTACGTTCAAAGAGTTAGATCCATTTACACGCCGGGTGGCGGTAATATTTTTTGGGTGATTAGTGCATTCCAGTGACATAAACGTACAGTTTCCAGCCAACGGCAAGCTGCAATTGACCGATTGTGCTAAATAAACTGACTTTCTGCTTCACAACCACTATTGTACGTTCAAAGAGTTAGATCCATTTACAAGCCGGCTGGCGGTAATATTTTTTGGGTGATTAGTGCATTCCAGTGACAGAAACGTACAGTTTCCAGCCAACGGCAAGCTGCAATTGACCGATTGTGCTAAATAAACTGACTTTCTGCTTCACAAGCACTATTGTACGTTCAAAGAGTTAAATCCATTTACACGCCGGCTGGCGGTAATATTTTTTGGGTGATTAGTGCATTCCAGTGACATAAACGTACAGTTTCCAGCTAACGGCAAGCTGCAATTGACCGATTGTGTACAATAAACTGACTTTCTGCTTCACAACCACTATTGTACGTTCAAAGAGTTAGATCCATTTACACGCCGGGTGGTGGTAATATTTTTTGGGTGATTAGTGCATTCCAGTGACATAAACGTACAGTTTCCAGCCAACGGCAAGCTGCAATTGACCGATTGTGCTAAATAAACTGACTTTCTGCTTCACAACCACTATTGTACGTTCAAAGAGTTAATTCCATATACACGCCGGGTGGCGGTAATATTTTTTGGGTGATTAGTGCATTCCAGTGACATAAACGTACAGTTTCCAGCCAACGGCAAGCTGCAATTGACCGATTGTGTACAATAAACTGACTTTCTGCTTCACAACCACTATTGTACGTTCAAAGAGTTAGATCCATTTACACGCCGGGTGGCTGTAATATTTTTTGGGTGATTAGTGCATTCCAGTGACATAAACGTACAGTTTCCAGCCAGCGGCAAGCTGCAATTGACCGATTGTGCTAAATAAACTGACTTTCTGCTTCACAACCACTATTGTACGTTCAAAGAGTTAGATCTATTTACACGCCGGGTGGCGGTAATATTTTTTGGGTGATTAGTGCATTCCAGTGACATAAACGTACAGTTTCCAGCCAACGGCAAGCTGCAATTGACCGATTGTGCTAAATAAACTGACTTTCTGCTTCACAACCACTATTGTATGTTCAAAGAGTTAAATCCATTTACACGCCGGCTGGCGGTAATATTTTTTGGGTGATTAGTGCATTCCAGTGACAGAAACGTACAGTTTCCAGCCAACGGCAAGCTGCAATTGACCGATTGTGTACAATAAACTGACTTTCTGCTTCACAACCACTATTGTACGTTCAAAGAGTTAGATCCATTTACACGCCGGGTGGCGGTAATATTTTTTGGGTGATTAGTGCATTCCAGTGACATAAACGTACAGTTTCCAGCCAACGGCAAGCTACAATTGACCGATTGTGCTAAATAAACTGACTTTCTGCTTCACAACCACTATTGTACATTCAAAGAGTTAAATCCATTTACACGCCGGCTGGCGGTAATATTTTTTGGGTGATTAGTGCATTCCAGTGACAGAAACGTACAGTTTCCAGCCAACGGCAAGCTGCAATTGACCGATTGTGCTAAATAAACTGACTTTCTGCTTCACAACCACCATTGTACGTTCAAAGAGTTAGATCCATTTACACGCCGGGTGGCGGTAATATTTTTTGGGTGATTAGTGCATTCCAGTGACATAAACGTACAGTTTCCAGCCAACGGCAAGCTGCAATTGACCGATTGTGCTAAATAAACTGACTTTCTGCTTCACAACCACTATTGTACGTTCAAAGAGTTAAATCCATTTACACGCCGGCTGCCGGTAATATTTTTTGGGTGATTAGTGCATTCCAGTGACATAAACGTACAGTTTCCAGCCAACGGCAAGCTGCAATTGACCGATTGTGTACAATAAACTGACTTTCTGCTTCACAACCACCATTGTACGTTCAAAGAGTTAGATCCATTTACACGCTGGGTGGCGGTAATATTTTTTGGGTGATTAGTGCATTCCAGTGACATAAACGTACAGTTTCCAGCCAACGGCAAGCTGCAATTGACCGATTGTGCTAAATAAACTGACTTTCTGCTTCACAACCACTATTCTACGTTCAAAGAGTTAAATCCATTTACACGCCGGCTGGCGGTAATATTTTTTGGGTGATTAGTGCATTCCAGTGACAGAAACGTACAGTTTCCAGCCAACGGCAAGCTGCAATTGACCGATTGTGTACAATAAACTTACTTTCTGCTTCACAACCACCATTGTACATTCAAAGAGTTAGATCCATTTACACGCCGGGTGGCGGTAATATTTTTTGGGTAATTAGTGCATTCCAGTGACATAAACGTACAGTTTCCAGCCAACGGCAAGCTGCAATTGACCGATTGTGCTAAATAAACTGACTTTCTGCTTCACAACCACTATTGTACGTTCAAAGAGTTAAATCCGGTTTTATTTTTGGGGTGCTTATTGAATTAAAGAGTATGTCAGACAACACGCAGAGGAGTGGCAGAGGAGGCAATGTTTCAGGAGCGAGCAGACGTGGCAGCAGAGGAAGGGGTCGAGGCAGCACTAGTCGCAGCCAGAGGCCAGTGCTCCCGGTGTCATCCAGCGGTCGTGTCTCCACCGACAACCCTGCCGTCATCGATTGGTTGACTCGGTCGTCTTCCTCTTCCCAGGTCACCTCTGACACCTACAGCCAACGGTCGGTGGGTACGTCAGACACAACCGTTAGTTGGCACGGCCCGGGAGCAAGCCCACTGAAATCACGTGTCCTCGACCTGCCCCTGTCCTTTGGTGTTCCCTCACCAAGCGAAGTATCGCATGCTGTGGGCTCAGCCCCACTGTACAGTGAGGAAGAGCTAACAGAGGGCGGTCAGGAACGGGGGGAGACATCCGCCTCTTCAGCAGCCAGGCGAAGAAGTACTGGCGAGGAGAGTGGCTCGGTAGCCGGTCTAGAGACAGGTCTGTCTCCTGACCCACACGCAGCCGAGGGGGCTAGTAGTGACGCGGAGACCCTAATTGATGATGATGAGGCTGATCGCACTTGGCAGCCTCGTCGTCATCAGGCTATTGCTTCCGCATCATCAGGAGAAGAGGGTGCCAGCTTGCCAGCAAGCAAAACAGTCGGTGGGTTGCCCAGGAGGCAGCAGGGTCGCAGCAGTGTCAGTGGAGCCAAACAGCCACGGAGTAGAGCACCAGCTCCACTGCAGCCTACCACCACGGCCAGTAGTGGTGCCGGTGTGCACGGAGGAAGTAGCAGTCAGCCAGTGAGGAGTAGCGGGGGCAAAGTTTCCTACTCGGCGGTGTGGCAATTTTTCGTCACGCCGCCCGAGGAAGTAAACGTAGCCGTATGTCGACTATGTGGCCAGAATGTCAAGCGTGGCCAGGGGGCCAATGTTGGGACTACAGCGTTGCGTCAGCATATGCAGCGTCGCCATTCGGTGGCCTGGGAAAACCGTGATAAAGATACGGCGGTTCTGCCTGCCCCAGCCCCCGCTCCATCACCCGCTCCGTTACTTGCTCCGTCACCCGACGTCAATCGCCCTCTATCAGCCAGTCAAGGCTCCAACACCTCTGCTGAGGGGAGTTGTCGCTCGTTGGCATCTTCCGCTCGTTCAGATGCTCCTTCTCCTGCTACTCCTCTTCACGGATTCCGTCAGCAGTCTTTCTTGGAATCCGTTTCCAAGAGACAACAGTTTGCGAGCACGCACCCGACGGTGCAGAAGCTGAACGTCCTCCTGTCCAAGTTGCTGGTGCTGCAGTCCCTCCCTTTCCAAGTGGTGGACTCAGCACCTTTCCGAGAAATGATGGCTTGTGCCGAGCCGCGGTGGAGAGTGCCAAGCCGGCATTTCTTCGCCAAAAAGGCAGTGCCAGCCCTGCATTCACATGTAGAAGAGATGGTGGGCCAGTCTTTGAGCATGTCGGTCTCTGCCAAAGTGCACGGCAGCGCCGACGTGTGGAGCTGTAACTACGGTCAGGGACAGTACATGTCATTTACGGCCCACTGGGTGAACGTGGTGCCGGCACAGCCGCACCAGCAACTTGGACAGGTCACGCCGCTTTTGCCTCCACATTTGCACGTCCTTGGTCCAGCAAAGATGTCCGCCTCTACCACCTCTTCTTCCGCCGTGTCCTCAGCCGCCACCCCCGTGCCAAGTGATTACCCGACCGGCATATCACATGTGCAGGGCGCAACGGTGTCACGCTGTGCTGCACCTGGTATGCCTTGGCGAACGTAGTCACACAGGGGAGGAACTTCTGAGTGTAATGAACAGAGAAATCGACAGATGGCTGTCTCCGCGCAAACTGAAAATCGGAACCATGTTGACCGACAACGGAAAGAACATGGTGTCTGCTCTGCGTCAAGGAAGGTTGTGCCATGCGCCATGCATGGCTCACGTGTTCAATCTGGTTGTCAAGCGGTTCCTAAAATCCACCATCCCACTGCAAGACATCCTTAAAATGTCACGTAAACTTTGCATGCATTTCAGCCATTCCTACACCGCAAAGCACACCCTCCTTGAGCTGCAGCGGCAGAACGGAATTCCACAGCATCGCCTGATCTGCGATGTTGCAACAAGGTGGAATTCAACCCTACATATGTTAGACCGCCTTTACGAACAGCGAAAGGCAATCACCGATTTCCTGATGTTACAAGCGGATAAAGGTACTCCCCTGTGTAACTTAGATATCAGCCATTGGCAGCTCATGCGTGACACCTGCCGCTTGCTCAGGCCCTTTGAGGAGGCCACGCTATTCGTGAGTTGGCAGGACTATGGGATGAACGACGTCATTCCTCTGTTGCACGTCCTGGAACAAATGCTGTTAACAATGGCTGGTCAGGGTGCGGTAGACGTGGCGTACAGATCTCAACGCCACATGACCCCTGTGGGGGCAGGACAGGAAGAAGAGGAGGAGGTAGAGGAGGACATTGGTGCTCAGGAATTATTGAGTGAAATGGGTGGTTTTTCCACTCAGCGGACAGGAGTGGAGGAGCAGGAGCATCTGGTAGAGGAGGAGGAGGAGACAGAGGACCCAGACGCACCGTGGCAGTATGCTGTGGAGATGGAGGCAGGGAGTCCCTCGCATTCCTTGGCACAAATGGCCCATAGCATGCTCGGTTGCTTGCGTAGCGACAGCTGAATAATAACCATCAAACAGAGGGATGACTTTTGGCTGTCCACCTTGTTGGACCCTCGCTACCGTTCAAAAATGGTGGCCTTTTTCACACCTGCTGAGAGGGAGGCCAAAATAAAGTACTATAAAAACCACCTATGTAGTCATGCAGTATATAGCCCTATCGGCCACTTTCTGGCATCCAGTTGCTGTAGCCCCCATCACCACACTGTGCCACGGGCCCCTGTACCGCCTTCTCATACTGCTGCCAGATCCATCCTCTGCCATGTGCGTCTTTGTCGCCTGCTCACGCTGCTGGGTTCCAGTTTTAAACCTAGGCCTGTGTATGGCTTCCGAATACTGCTGCCTCCACCGCCACCCTGCACCATGTGCCTCTGTCGTCTGCTCACGCTGCTGACGGCTTCCGCTTTTTAACCTAGGCCTGTGTATGGCTTCCGAATACTGCTGCCTCCACCGCCACCCTGCGCCATGTGCCTCTGTCGTCTGCTCATGCTGCTGACGGCTTCCGCTTTTTAAACTAGTCCTGTGTATGTCTTCCGAATACTGCTGCCTCCACCGCCACCCTGCGCCATGTGCCACTTTCAGGTCTCCTTACACTGTTGGTGGGTTCCATTTTGTGATAGGGTGCTGTATGGCCTTCCATTGCTGCTGCCTCCATCGCCACCCTGCGCCATGTGCCTCTGTCGTCTGCTCACGCTGCTGACGGCTTCCGCTTTTTAACCGAGGCCTGTGTTTGGCTTCCGAATACTGCTGCATCCACCGCCACCCTGCGCCATGTGTCTCTGTCGTCTGCTCACGCTGCTGACGGCTTCCGCTTTTTAACCTAGGCCTGTGTATGGCTTCCGAATACTGCTGCCTCCACCGCCACCCTGCGCCATGTGCCTCTGTCGTCTGCTCACGCTGCTGACGGCTTCCGCTTTTTAAACTAGTCCTGTGTATGTCTTCCGAATACTGCTGCCTCCACCGCCACCCTGCGCCATGTGCCACTTTCAGGTCTCCTTACACTGTTGGTGGGTTCCATTTTGTGATAGGGTGCTGTATGGCCTTCCATTGCTGCTGCCTCCACCGCCACCCTGCGCCATGTGCCTCTGTCGTCTGCTCACGCTGCTGACGGCTTCCGCTTTTTAACCGAGGCCTGTGTTTGGCTTCCAAATACTGCTGCATCCACCGCCACCCTGCGCCATGTGTCTCTGTCGTCTGCTCACGCTGCTGACGGCTTCCGCTTTTTAACCTAGGCCTGTGTATGGCCTTCAATTGAAGCTGCTTCTGCTCCGCCACTCTGCCATTGGACTCTTGATAGTCGTCTCCCCACGCTGCTGCTGGGGGGACTTTTTAACATAGGCCTCTGTATGGCCTTCAATTTTAGCTGCTTACACTCCGCCACTCTGCCATGGGCCCCTGTACCGCCTCCTCATGCTGCTGCCAGGCCCGTAATCTGCCATGGGCCCCCGTACCGACTCCTCATGCTGCTGCCAGGCCCGTAATCTGTCATGGGCCCCTGTACCGCCTCCTCATGCTGCTGCCAGGTCCAGAGTGTGTCATGGGTCCCTGTACGGCCTCCCATTGCTGCTGTCTCCATCGCCACACTCTGCCATGTGCCACTTTCAGGTCTCCTCACACTGCTGGTGGGTTCCATTTTGTCATAGGCTGCTGTATGGCCTCCCATTGCTGCTGCCTCCACCGCCACACTGTGGCTCCACACTCTGGTTTTGGCCCCGTGACTGCCCAAATGAGTGAAGTGTGCGGTGATTCTAAGATCGACGGCACTCATCTGCATGTCATACTGACTGACAGTATTATTTCTCTTCCCCAGCAGACTCCAAGGGCATTTAAATTAAAGGTACAGTGTTCTGCACTAATATAAAGGCTCTCTGAAGCCTAGAAACACCCTTTTTATAAGTTAAATTCGCAGCGAATATATTCGGCACAAAGCGAATTGAATCGGCGAATTCGGCGAATCAGCCGAACCGATTTTTTTAATAATTCGCTCATCTCTAATGGGAATCCTTTTACCAGAGGAGCAGTGTAACCAAATGCACACATCGATCCATAAGGGCTCCATAAGTATATCTACACAGGAACACAACTTTAAGGTTTACTCTAGATGGTACAGAACCCCTCATCTTTTGCAAAAATATACCCAATGGCTTCCAATACATGTTGGAGATGCCTCCAAGCTGAAGGCACTCTACTGTATCTGTGGTGGGATTGCGCACTACTGAAGCCTCACTGGGAATTAGTACATGCTAATATTATGCAAGTGGCCTCAGTTATTAGATTTTACATTGGCCCTGTGACGATCGCGGCGTCAGACCCACAGCCCTTCTCACCAACTCGTTACTGAAGGACTAGCCAATCTAAAACCACGCTGTCATGTGCATAACAATACCACGCTCAGCTGCACCCTGCACAAAGATTTTCCAGCTAATGGACCACAACCTATGTGCCGCAGCCTGAGAGCTATTGTTACTGGGTCAGATTAATTACGCAATTAACCCTTCACACTGCCACCACCACCTTTTTGTACAGAGGAGGAGGAAACTCACCAATATTAGCAATAACACTATGATGTTTGAATAATCATCTGTATACCACTGTCACCGCAGGCAGAGATATATAGAGGTTTTAAAACACACAGTAGCATTCTTCAGAGACAGGGATCCTTAGTTTTCATTGAAGAGCTTTAGAAACAGTTCAACACTTTTCAGATAATAGGATTTATTACTAAAAAGGTCAAAAGGGTTCAATAACAATATTTACAGAAAAAGATGTAGCCAATATACAGTTGTGTTCAAAATAATAGCAGTCAGACATCACTAACCTGATCAATCACTGTTTTTAGTAGAAATTATAATTCTACATGGCAAATAATTTACTAGCAGGTGTAGTAGAGTAATAGAAATCCAACAGACCCAACAGTCATGACATGCATGCTGCTGATTCTGTGTAATTGAATCACTAATTGAAAGGGGCATGTTCAAAATAATAGCAGTGTGGAGTTCTATTAGTGAGGTCATTCATTCTTTGAAAAACAGGTGGCAATTATTGCCCTTATTTAAGGAAGGAACGCAGCAAATGTTGTACATGCTGGTTACAGTGCATTTCTCTCTAAAATTCTAAGGAAAATGGGTCGTTCCGGACATTGTTCAGAAGAACATCGTACCTTGATTAAAAAGTTGATTGGAGAGGGTAAAACATATAAAGAAGTGCAGAAAATGATAGGGTGCTCAGCTAAAATGATCGCAAATGCTTTAAAATGGCAACCAAAACCTGAAAGACGTGGAAGAAAGCGAAAAACTACCATTCGAATGGATAGAAGAATAGCCAAAATGGCAAGGACTCAGCCAACAATCAGCTCCAGGAAGATCAAAGGAGGTCTAAAGTTACCTGTGAGTACTGTTACAATTAGAAGACGCCTATGTGAAGCCAAGCTATCTGCAAGAAGCCCCCGCAAAGTCCCACTGTTGAAAAAAAAGACATGTGCTGAAGAGGTTACAATTTGGTGGACTGATGAAAGTAAGATTGTTCTTTTTGGGTCTAGTGCCCGGAGACAGTTTGTCCGACGACCCCCAAACACTGAATTCAAGCCACAGTACACTGTGAAGACAGTGAAGCATGGTTGCGCAAGCATCATGATATGGGGATGTTTCTCATACTACGGTGTTGGGCGTATTTATCGCATACCAGGGATCATGGATCAGTTTGAATACATCAGAATACTTGAAGAGGTCATGCTGCCTTATGCTGAAGAGGAAATGCCCTTGAAATGGGTGTTCCAACAAGATAACGACCCCAAACACACCAGTAAACGTGCAACATCTTGGTTCCAGACCAACAAGATTGACGTTATGGAGTGGCCAGCCCAATCCCCGGATCTTAATCCAATAGAAAACTTGTGGGGTGACATAAAAAATGCAGTTTCTGAGGCAAAACCAAGAAATAGAGAAGAACTGTAGAATGTAGTCCAATCATCCTGGGCTGGAATACCTCTTCACAGGTGCCAGAAGTTGGTTGACTCCATGCAACACAGATGTACAGCAGTTCTCAGAAACAGTGCTTATACAACAAAATATTAACTAAGTGATTCAAAGGAAAGCAAAATCTTCAAACATTTTTCAGTTTATATAGTGAATGTTTGAGTTTGTAAAGAAGAATACAAACACTAATATTCACTTTTCTTCAATTTTTTTTAGAGGAACAACACAAATTTGATATATTTTTCTTCATGTTTTGATTTGGAATAGAATATGTAGTGTTCCCAATGCATTTGTGTGTATGGAAATAAAAGCTATTAGAAGGATTTTGAGCTTTATTCACTTTTTTCAACACACTGCTATTATTTTGAACACAACTATTTATCATATATATATACAGAGAGCAATAACACAGCAAAGAGATAACAGAAAGAAGTTTTAGAGAGGTAGGGTACTTGCCAAAAGTCCAGGGTTAAGCAGATCAAGTTTAAGAGCGAAAGGGGTGTTATCTCCCAAGCTGGTTCCGATGTTAAAAAGGAGATTTCTTCAACTTCAACTCCCCCAAGCATAACAGCCTTTTTCTAGGAACTCAGCAGGGTGTCTCATTAAAGCAGACAACCAATCGCCTCATTTGGGGAGGGGTGTTTAGGCGGAGACCCAAGCTAGAACCAAAATCCCTCCCAGTTTATATCATGATCAATAACCTACCCTAGGTGCATGTAGCAGCCTAGCCACTTGTAGAATAATAAGCAAGAATCATCTGCTGAACGTCTAGATATTAAATATGACATACCTGCTTGGGACAGTTAAGGAGATATCGTTTTCTGCTCTCCTGTAGATTTCAACTGGGGATGAAAAATATCAGACAACTTGCCTTAAACTGAGCTAACCGAATATATGCTTGGTTTTTATGTAATTATTTCCCAGCTCCAGATATAAAATTATATGGAAAAGTGGGTTTTTAACCATGAGCTGTCCCGCTGTGCCTGATTGCCTGTGCACTTCTGAACCCTAGAGCACAGGGATCACGTGTCACTCAACAGAGAGGGAGGGGGGAATTGCAGGGGGAGAGATACAAGATGAAGAATCCTTAGCAAGATGGATGACCGCGTCCATCTCCGTGTGCACAATTGCTACAGGCCCAATATCTACTTTTTCATTCCACATCTCCTGTGCCCAATTTTCACAAATTTCTGGCAATACATATGGTCACAGCCACATATACGTGCATTCCACGCTATTGGAATAGACAACAGATCCCTACACTAAGAGTGGTTTATGAAGCTTCACAGACTTGCACAATTGGAAGAGCTAATCCACATTATCCAGGACAAATATTATACATTTTGCCAAATTTGGGGCCTGCTGGATATATTTCCAGTCCTCAACAGAATATACTACAGTGATTGCAAAATCAAACACTGCTTATATTCCTTCTCCTTAATGTTTACTCCTTTACACCAAAACCCACTGAATGAGTGCACTTCTATTATCTGAATGACTTCAGTACACATCCTGGGGTGACCAGATATGGAGAGAGCTTGTGATCTACCTCATTGTACCCACCTTGTACCCACCTTCCAACCACTACCTTTCCCTCCTTTCCCCCCCCCCCCCTCACTTTTCTTTTTCCTCTTCTTCCCCTCTCTGCCTTATTCCTCTTTCCTTTTTCTCTCTTTTTCCTTTTTTTTTGCCTAGATTAGCTTTTGAGCTATTTGTAGCATCTTAATTCAAGTGAATGATGTTGTCTAGCCCTCCTTGACATTCCACCCATGGATTGGGGACAGGTGGCTTCTTTCTACTGATTGTAGTTGCTACCCTTGTCTCCTTCTTCCTCTGCACCATCTTGAATATACTAGGCATACATTACTATTTATCCTAAAATGTACCTTTCCTGGATCCTCATACAACACCTGCTGCAATGCACATATGTTCTGTTTGAGAAGAGCCACAAGACTTTACCGTCAGATGTTGCACACTCCATGGACTAATTTTTGCCATCTGTGGTGGCTACTGAGGAGTATGACTGAGTCTCCTGGTTACTCCCATTGACCTCTATATATCTCTGAGATCCCTGAAGCAGCTTGTCAAGCTTTAGACCAGTCCAACAAGCATTTTCCACTCATTATGGATATACCATGAAGATTTTCATGTTTGCTCCTCAGTAAAACCTAATCATAGAGGGCCACCTCGACACTATACCTGGCAAACACCTGTACCTCTGTTATTGTATTTTACTCTTACGATCCTGTAATCTTGTGTTATACTGCAGTTTTATAATTGTTCTTTTCCAATAAAAATCATTATGGAAAAAAACAAAAAGATGATATAGAGGAGAACAACGTACCACAAAATGATATATTGCATGCCCCCAACTCAAGGGAATCATTGGAGGATATAGGTGAGTTGAACGATACATATTAGGGAGGAAGTAGGCCCTAGGGATGTTCCATGAATAATAGACAGGGATCCAAATGGAACAGTTAGCTCAAAAAAGAGAGGACCACCTACTAAAAAGGAGGAAGAGGCCATAGTCCCAAGAAGGGTGGCCCTCATCACACCCAAAAGGAATCAGCCCTACACTCCCCAAGGGAGGCCGATTGCGACTTATAATAGATTTTCACCATTGAGACAATGGACATGACAGGGAAATGATGTCCAGAGGGGAGGAATCGGATATCAGAGACAGGAAGGAACAATCAAAGAGCCACAAGGGGAAAGAAGAAACGGACCAGAGGATGCAGAGGAGGGAAGAAAAAAAAAGGGAGAGAATATTAGGCGCAGGAATCTTTAATCTCAGCCATGAAGTATTCACTGATGAGTAAATGAGAATACTAGATCTGGGGTTGAAATTCCTTCGGAACATAATTCTAAATATTGATCTGCCAGTTGCTAGGATGCTACCTGTACCTATTGAAGGTTATTGACCTTAGTATGAACTTGTAAGGTATTTGGTCATAACCTTGGTTACAGCCTAACACCCATCACCAAATGGGATGATTGGCCATTTGTTCTCAGGAAACACCCCTTTGAGATGATAGAAAAAGACTGACAGCCTGGAGAAAGAGAGCTCTCTTTTTAACATCGATCAGGAGCCACCTAAGACTTGAGAGCCAAAACAGCCTTTTGTTCGGACGATTGGACTCTGCTCAAACCAAGGACTTTTGCAAGTATTCTGCCTTCTGAAACTTCTTTCTTTTCTCTGTTGTTTTATTGCTCTCTTTATATATTTGTTACATCTTTTTATGTAAATATTTTAATTGCAACATTTTGACCTTTTTAGTAATAAATCCTATTTTCTGGAAAGTGTTGAACCTTCTCTAAAGCTTTTAATGCATACTAAAGAATCCCAGTCTCTGAAGAGTGCTACTGTATGTAATAATCCTCTGAATACATCTGTCTGTGGAGACAGTGTGTATTACAGACGCTTATACTAATATCAAAGTGTTACTGCTAAGATTTGTGAGTTTCCTCCTCCTCTGTAAAAAGGTGGTGGTGGCAGTGTGAAGGGTTAATTGCGTAATTAACCTGACCCAGTAACAATCGTTTTCAGGCTGCTGGCACATAGATTGTGGTCCCGCAGCTGGAAAATCTTTGTGTTTGGGGAGCAGCTGAGAGTGGCATTGTTACGCAAGTGACAGCGTGGTGTGAGATCGGCTGATCCTTCGGTCACAAGTTAGTGAGAAGGGCTGGGATCTGATGCCGCATACCGTCACAAAGAAATCTAGGAATAGGGGTATTCTAAATGATAAAGATGCAACCCCGGTAATCTATTATGTTCCCAAGATACACAAAAAACAGAAAAAAAACCCAGGAAGACCCATTATAAGTGGAGTGGATTCCTGTTCTCTGCAATATGTTGACCAATTATGTTTACCTCTGGTGAGCAATGGAAAATTGTATTCAAGGGATAGCAAATAACTGATTACGATGCTGAAAAAATTTAGAGGATACGGAGGATGGTCTTCTAGTTACCATAGATGTAAATTCACTCTATACTAACATTGTTCAGAGGGATGGACTTAATGGAGTCAAATGGGCCCTACACGGACAGACCAGTTTAAAACAGGAACAAATAGATTTCATCCTGAAGAGTCTGGAGCTTGCTATGGAGAGTACCGTAATTACTTTTGCTACAAGGGTGAATACTAATGTACAAACTAAAGCAGTGGCCATGGGAGCCAAATATGCACCCAGTATTGCGAATCTCTTTATGAACAAGTGGGAGGAAGAAGAGATATATGCCAAAGAACAACAGGAATTAAAATTTTACAAATGGTACACTGGTGACATTGTAATTATATGGAAGGGTGATGAAAAATCACTAGCACAATTTTTTTGAGAAATAAATCAAAATAAATACAATATCTCTTTCTCAGGAAGTTGGAGCAATCAAAACATAAATTATCTAGACTTGGAAATTTTTAAAGACACATCATTCATTGAGTACAAAAACATTTTTTTTTTTAAAACTGACAGGAATGGCTACATAACAGCTAGTTGCCATCACCCAAGATGGATAAGCAATATACCCAAAGGACAACTCATGAGAATAAGGAGAAATTGTAGACAGTTTGAAGATTATGATGAACAAGCGGAGATCTTAGTCAAAACATTTAAAGAAAAACGGTATAAAAAAAACTTGGAATTTATGACTAAGTAAGGGATATGAAGAGAGAACAGCTATTGGAGGAGAAGGAAACAAGGCTGGATAAGAAGATATATTTTACAAATCATTTGAATAAAATCATGACATTGGCCCATTTTGAAGCAAGATAGTACTCTGGCAAATATATCTAATCAAGCTAAATTCATATACAAAAAAGCACCAAATCTTACGAATCGGTTGGTGCAGAATGTAAATCGACCCCCCCCCCCCCAAAGCGGAATGTTTAAAGATCTGAAGGGATTTTACAGGTGCAACAAATGTTTAAATATAAATGGTGAATGCTTGTGAGCTATTATGAAATGAGGTGTTCAATATGTGACTTTAGATGTCCTTATTTCTCACGTGAGGTTCGCTGGCACTTGCACTGACTCATATGCTAGTGTGTATATAATATTTTCAAAATAGATAGTGCCGCGCTCCCATGTACCAATATGTATATCTTATACTTTCAAAGTGCTAATGAATAGCTTTCAAGATACTGCATGTATCAAACAATTATTACTAGTGACTCAAAACATCATTGTGAATATTAATCTTCATGCAAGTGACATTAATAACTGATAATCCTAAGGTGATAGTGCCTATTAAAGTACAGTGATATACAAATCAGAAATACTCCTCTATTCTACTGTGATCCTTATATTTATATTGTGCAAACACATATATATTATGTGCACGTGCTTATGATATATTCAATAAAAAAAAAAAAAAAAAAAAAAAAAAAAAAAAAAAAGTCTTTCAAAATAAATGTGCAGGTGGATTCTTGGTTCCCTCTCGCCGAGTGCTTAATGGTCTCCCTATGTGCTCACCTCTATATTTGCCTGAATAAATCCAGGCAAATACACTTTTTATCCTTCCAGGATAGATGGGATGGAATGATGCTCTTGAATTATCTCAGAAGGTGGATGTGGATTTATATTTGTTCTCCTGTAGCTGCTCATGAGTGGGTATACTGACCATCTCTCTGAGGATCTCCCAATTCCCCTCCTGGGGCTGTTTCCTTTTCCAGTCCTCCTTATATCAGCTCAAAGGGTGTTGTTCAATTGAGAAAGGAAGACAAACAGACCACAGGGTCACGTGACTTCATCAGGGGGAATGATTAGATCTAATCATTCCCCCTGATGAAGTCACGTGACCCTGTGACGATACGCGTAGGGGAGGGGCTCTGACGTCACGACATTGCACTGGAGAGGCTCGGTGATCTGAATACAGACACAGGTAGACAGCACTGCAGGAACAGAGGCAGAGCACATTTATGCTGGACTACAATTGTATACTACTGTGCAACTGGCAGCAATAAACCCCCTTTTTGCACAAGGATAAGACACTATGGTCTGTTTGTCTTCCTTTCTCAATTGAACAACACCCTTTGAGCTGATATAAGGAGCATCATTCCATCCCATCTATCCTGGAAGGATAAAAAGTGTATTTGCCTGGATTTATTCAGGCAAATATAGAGGTGAGCACATAGGGAGACCATTAAGCACTCGGCGAGAGGGAACCAAGAATCCACCTGCACATTTATTTTGAAAGACTTTTTTTTTTTTTTTTTTTTTTTTTTTTTTTTTTTTTTTTTTATTGAATATATCATAAGCACGTGCACATAATATATATGTGTTTGCACAATATAAATATAAGGATCACAGTAGAATAGAGGAGTATTTCTGATTTGTATATCACTGTACTTTAATAGGCACTATCACCTTAGGATTATCAGTTATTAATGTCACTTGCATGAAGATTAATATTCACAATGATGTTTTGAGTCACTAGTAATAATTGTTTGATACATGCAGTATCTTGAAAGCTATTCATTAGCACTTTGAAAGTATAAGATATACATATTGGTACATGGGAGCGCGGCACTATCTATTTTGAAAATGCAACAAATGTTTACCATGCAAAAACTAGCCATAGACAAAAGGACAAAAATAGTAGTTTCAATCTACAGTAACAAAAAAGGAGTATAAAATCGAAAAATTCATCATCTGTTCTAGCACACATGTGACATATGTCATAAAATGTCCACGCCGGCTCCAATATGTAGGTAGAACCACTAGGAAACCTTACACTAGGATTAGGGAACACCTTACCAATATTAAAAAGGATTTCAAGAAACAGCCTCTCTAGACATTTTAGGGAGGTACATCTGCGAGATCCAAGTGGGCTAATCTTCTATGGCATAGATAGGATTAATCCACATTGGAGGGGCAATAATATGAAAATACAGGTTTCTCATAATGAAACTGAATGGATATCCACTTTGGAATCTATGTCTCTAAAAGGTTTGAACATAGGCATATTTAAATTGTTTCATTTCTAATTATTAATATGCATTAAGAAAGGGGTTATTTTACAGGTTTCATCTTTATATATTTTACAAAGAAGAGCCATAAATAGTCTGTATATATTCATGTCTGTATGATAACCATGTATTATGTGAACTTCAAGAAAATGGCTGCCATTTGGCCATGTGGATTTCCAGTTAATGTCTTAGTTAAGGACAGCCGTTCGATATGTTGTACATAGAAAGCCTATTCCATTTAGTTTGGCTTACGTAGGTAAATAGGACTCCGGACATATGGCAGCTGTAAGGGTTGTTAAGAGGTTGCTAGGTTATTACTGTGTATTATTATAAGAACATTTATAATTCATTTCCACTACTTTCATATCTACAGCCCCCTGTGCCAGTCTATATATGTTCTTTCTCTGCAGCTCATCCAGTGCTATTCCCAATTCTTTTTCCCATTTCACCATATACGGGGGGGAGGAGTAATTTCTACACTTATGGTAAGAATTTTATAGGTTCGAGAACTACCATGTTTCTGTAACCCACTTCTACTAAGCAATTGTTCTAATGGATTAATATCTGTTACTGTCCTTAGAGGCCTAGGCAGCGTTGCAACAAAGTGTCTTAGTTGAAAATATCTCCACTCATCTAATCTAGAAAACAACTTATTTTTTAGCTCTTAAAAAGGAGCATATTTCTTCTCCCTTCATTATATCTCTTAACTGAACATCTTCTTTTTTTATCCATTTCCCTGAGATATTTTCCTTCCCTGGCGGGAGGAGGTCTGATGCCGTCAACTGTATTAACATAGAATTAAACTCCCATCTCTTCTGCTTGTGAATTATATCCCAAACCCTAATTACATTTCGTGTATATGTGCTCGTGCTTTCTGCTAAATTATGGTGCTGGTGCGGCAACCACACTATCCTATTCAACTGTGTCCCACTTAAAGTACTTTTTATATTCACCCAGCTTTTCCTTGGTGCATTATGTGTCCAATCAAAAATACATGACAATAATACCGAATAATAAGATCTCCTAAAGTCAGGTACACTTAACCCCCTATTATCTTTATCTCCACATAATACATCATAACTTATTCTCGGCCTTTTATTTTTCTCAGTAAACCTCAGTATCAGTTTTTTAATTATATTAAAATAGGCTCCCGGGAGCTGTATAGGTAGCATATGGAATTTATATAGTATTTTCGGGACAATTACCATTTTTAACAAATTTATTCGTCCTATCCAAGATCTGGGTCCAGCTGCTAATCTTCTCAATTCCTCCCTAATCTCGTTTATTAGTGGGATATAATTTATTTTATATAGATATTTTGGGGAGGAGGTCAATTTTCTCCCTATTTTAGTTCTTTTTCTCTTCATAGAAACGGAAATTCTCCAGCCAGGGCCTTCTTGTCGGTTATCAAAACACTGATATTTAAAATCTCAGATTTTACTGGTTTCATTTTTAAATTTGACAGCTCCCCATAGTATTTCATTATTTTCATCAAATTGGGTAACGTCAACCTAGGATTAACCACATAGAACAGCATATCATCAGCATATGCTGCCACTTTATGTTCTATTTCCCCTACCCGTATCCCCCTCACGTCAATACTATTCCTGATTGTTGCTAGGAGAGGCTCCAGAGACAGAACAAACAACAATGGCAAGAGTGGGCACCCTTGTCTTGTCCCATTATACATCCTGAAAAATCCTGACACCGAACCGTTGACCTTCACTGCTGCTGAGGGGCAACTATATAGATTTCCTATCCACTCACTCATCTTGGGACCAATTCCCAAGACTTCCAACGTGTCTATCAAAGTCCCAATCCACCTTACAAAAGCTTTCTCTACATCTACTGATCAGGATGGGGGATTTTTCCCTTTCTACTTTTTTGTATAAGGAGTAATGCTCTCAGCCCATTATCTCTTCCCTCCCTCCTGGGGACAAAGCCCACCTGATCTAGGTGGATCCAGTCCGGCATTAGGTTTTTCCACCTATTTCCCAGGACTTTTGCATATATTTTGGTATCTGTACTTAACAATGAGATAGGCCTATAGCTAGCACACTGGAGTTCCATCTTTTCCCTCTTTCTGAATAATTGTAATATAAGCTTGCAATAACTCCTCCCTCATTTCCATCCCCTCTCCTAATGCATTCATGTATGAACTCAACTTAGGGACTAATTGTTCTTTACATTTTTTATAGTACCTCACTGTTTTCCCATCTGGCCTGGAGCTCTTTCCCGTCACTGTACTCTTCAAAGACCTATTGTTCAATCTCTTTTTTTATTCTTAATTCTGTCCATTGAGCCTGAAGGAGTGCCTCATTTAGTTTCCACATATTTCCCTTGTCCCGCTCTCTTCCCCATGATAATTTCATTGTGACAGGAGCATGATCCGATATAGTTGTAACTTCTATACTTGTTTTAACCACCGACTCCATAAGTCTATGCTCTACCAATATATAGTCCAATCTAGAGTATGTCACATGTGCTGGAGAGTAGAACGTATAGTCTATCTCTGGGGTGCTTCACCCTACAAGCATCCAATAATTGACCTTGATATAGCACTTTTCATATAAATTTCAAACAGCTTCCTTCCTCTCTCTGCCCATGCGACGAATCTGAGTATCCACGCAAAAATTAAAATCTCCTGCCACAATTAATTTGCTCGTTTTGAAATCCATCACCCTTCTCAATATTTTTTTTTCAAGTAGGTCACTGGGTTTCTATTCGGCCAATAAATATTTACCAATGTACACTCTATTCCTTGTAATTTCCCCTTCAAAAACAGGAATCAACCACCCTACCTTCCAGGTTAAATATTACATGTTTTCTTATACCTATAGCCACACCCTTAGCATGTTTAGTTGGTGAATCTGCATAATACCAGATTGGATGATACTTAAAAGTACAGCCTTACATTTGTTTACTGTAATAAAATGGGTTTCCTGTAAGAATGCCACTGCAATCGATCGTTGTTGCAATTCATTAAGAATCTTATGCCTTTTCCCAGGACTATTTAGCCCTTTAACATTATAGGTCATAACACTAACCTCCTCTATTTCCTGTATATATGTTAGTTTCCTACGGAAGTATCGTCATCCCTCCAAAGGAACACAGAATTAGTTCCTACACAGTTCCCCTTCCCCTCCCATGTCCCCCGTCCAAGCACCTTAGGCTCCTAACTTGCCTTTGAATCATTTGTGATCCTTGATCCATCCTTGATTCTGGGTTGCGGCTGAACTCTGACCACATCCGCCCACCTAAGCCACACTCCAAGACCCTGGCGAGTGTGTCTAGGTGTAAATATGGCCTCCTGTTTCCCACCTCTCTTCCAATAAATTATCTAACTATAAAAAAAGGAAAGGGAGGAAAAGGAGAGGAGAGAGAGAGAGAGAAAGAAAAAGGGGATGCATCGTGGTAGATCATCTCACGACCCACCTGTATCCCCCTCTCCCCTTGGCCCACCCCAATCTCAATGTTCTCTCCTTCTAGTGACTGGCTGCCATTTCTGATTTTCTATTCCCTTGTTCTCCTCTACCCCTACCTTCCACCCCGGAATGTCTATTTTTGGTATTTTCAGTTTCTCACAGAAGTCCATTAAATCTTCTGGGAACCTCAGTCTTGCAGAGCTGCCCTCTTTCCATCCTATTAAACATGCAGGGAATCCCCAGCTGTAATGTATATTTTGTTTTCTCATTTGTTCTAATAATGCAAAATAAAATGAAAAATATAAAAAATAAAAAATTGTGATAATAAAAATTATATATAAAAGGCATTTGTGTCCAAAATCAAAGTCACTCCAATCCTTGATTCCAATAGTGCAAATATTCAGATCCTTTAATATCGAGCCCTCCCAAAGGAAAAAATGTACCTCAAAAAAAAGAAAAAACTCATAGTGCATTAACTTTATAAAGAAATCAATTACATACCCATATGCACTTGTGTAACTCAAAAAACATGTGATAAAGTGAAAAAGTACACACGGTGTAATAACCGTGATAGTGCGCCACTCTGTGAATTAAATATCCAAGTGACCATTCAGTGTACACTTCTAAAGTGTAAAGCATAAATACCCTTACCAAAAACAATCAAAAACGCCTTATCAATACTGTGGAAAAAAGTATCATGCTCCCACAAATTTCTTCCAAGCTCAGAATAATACTCCTCACAATGTCATCAATCAACTTCTCCTAAATGTCATCATGGCTTTTAGGGAAGTACTCCACAGTACTTTTAGTACCCATGCTCCATACGTGTAATATATAAACAGGATATAGTGTAATTCCGTTATGGGATTAATAAACTTAAACTTTATTTGCTGCTTACATTGTTAAAAACATAAAACACGCTTATTTCTATGCCCTCAAACCTCTAGGGTCGCCGAGCAGCCTCCAAGAATGTTTTACATGTGGAATTCCAATGGCCGATACGCCACTTCCGGTTCCTCTCCTGTGCGTCCGACGTCACTTCCCTTGACACGTTTCCTCACATCCGAGACTTAGTCATAAGGGGTGTATTCGTCGGACTGACCAACCGCAATTTATAGCTCTCCTCCCCACAGCTCCGGATCTCCAGCCACCATCTTGTGATATGCCCAACTTTTTCTGCTCATCAGCGATCCTTATTGTTAGTGTATTTTATGTGAGGCCCAAGACAATTCCACTTCTTCCAATGTTACATAGTTGCATAGTTAGTCTGGCTCATCCAGTTTCTGTGAGATTTTGAACAGATTTTTCACGGTTATTACACTGTGTACTTTTTCACTTTAAATATCACGTTTTTTGAGTTACACAAGTGCATATGGTATATGGGTATGTAATTGATATCTTTATAAAGTTAATGCACTATATGAGTTTTTTCTTTTTTTTGAGATACATTTTTTCCTTTGGGAGCCATTGGGAGGGCTCGATATTAAAGGATCTGAATATTTGCATTATTTGAATCAAGGACTGGAGTGACTTTTATATATAATTTTTATCACAATTTTTTAATTTTTTTATTTTATTTGAAAAAAAATTTTGGGATTCATGTAATTTTTATGTTATGAAAATTTGTTTCACATTTTGAGGGATATTTATCAACATATTGGAGTTATATTGAGTTTGGCACTTTCAAGGGTGAAAGTTTGATCTTATATGTGAGAGGGCATAGTTATATTTATTTATTTTTGGTTTGATACCATAGTTATAGATTTATTGTTCTAATAATGGTTTCAACAGTCTACTTCTGGCCAATGTTTCTGGAGATATATCTGCAATAATCTGTAAGCTTGTGTCTTCATATTTTATTGCTGGGCAACCTCTTATCTTCTTCCACAAGTCCACTATCTTTGTAATAGTGAAATCATACAATTACATCTATGGGCTTTCTGCTCACAGTTCCCTGAGATATTCCTATTCTATGTACTCTGTCTTCAGGTACTCTGTAACAGGTCTATCCAGAATTATATTAAACATTTTCCTCGTTGTTTCCACCAGATCTTCTCCTTGCGGTGTCTTTGGTAAATCACATATCCTCAGATTGCTCCTTCTATCTCTATTCTCTTGATCTTCTAATTTATATAGCAATCTCCTTTGTTCCTTTCACGTCTCCTCCAGCTGTTTTTCCAAGTTGGTTATTACCTGAGCATTTAGTTTTTCCTCAGTTTCTTCTACCCATGTCAACATTTGCCCCAGGTCTTTATGTATTACCAAACAGCTCTTGTTTTATAGACAGTTCTAATTTCAAAAACATTTCCACCATCTCATTTTTGGTAAGCATTTGTGCTTCCTTTGCGTGTTCTGTGACTTTTTCAATAACCAACTCTCTTTCTATGTCTTCAGTTTCTTCACTTTGATGCATGATAGATAGTTCCACAGACAGCCTGGAGCAACTCCTGATACTGATTTCCATCTCCCCTCTTCCTTTTACCACATTATCTCTCAAGGGTTTGCCGCTCTGCATTTTTTTCTTGTAAGGGCATGTATTTTTTGATTGTACTAGCTTGAGATGTTTTAGGGCCCCCTCCTTTCCTGGCTTTACCCATCATGGTAATAATGTACTTTCACTGTCCTTGTGAGTTTCAAAAATAAGATGATTACTTCTACACAATGTATTGAGGTTATGTCCCACCTAAGCGAATGTCCCAATGTCCCAGAGATAGTCCTATATAATCATCAATTTCTTTCTCTTCTTTCCCACTATCTCCGTATTGACTCCTTCTGAGCCCCCCAGGTGCTCAGAAGCCCCCCTAAGACATATTTAGTCCATGCAGCTTTGTGACTCACCATCCACAGTAACCCGTCATGTGTCTCCTCTGTTTTCATCCTCCTCCGTCCTCTGATTATTGCTATAATTCCTCCTTTTCTCCTCCCCTGAAGTACTCAAGGATATCCAAAAACAGTACGAAACTGGTTGTCACTGCTTAGGGGATTAGCCTCTGTGGGTTTCCAGTTACAGGTTATCTCCAGGGATGGGGGAGTATGCTCTCCATCACTCGTGGCATCCAATCCTTGAAGTTGCAAGCAGCAGCCGCCGCACGACCTCCCAACATCCCTTTCTCTTCTCGGACCTCGCTGCCTCTGCAAGGTCAGCGAGGTCCGCCTCCCAACAGACCATTACCCAGCACTCAGTCCTCTCTCCTCTGCCCCACCAACGGCCTGTGCTTCCAGCAAGTTGGCCACTCCAGAATAGGATGGTCAGGTGATCTAGGCACCCGGAAGCCCACATCATCCCCAGGCATAGCAGTCATTGGCGGGTCGCAGGGGCTCAGGTGTTCCGATGCTCTAACCACGAGCACCCTGTCGGCATCATGGCTAGGCTCCTCCCTCGTTAAAATGCTTTTAATGGTATATTTATCATACAAAAAAGGGACCAAATAAGAGAAGTGCATTGTTAGGATTTACATATACTGTAAAAGTACCATTTAGGTTTTGAACATTTACCTGGCTGGTTTGTGTGTCACCTACAGAATTTTTACACACATTTTACTGTTGAAAAATTTTAAATCTCCCTTTTATCCGATAATTGGTTAAATTGAATTGACTATTTTTGGGCCTTGTACAAAACTTCTCAAAAGCAATAACCTAACGATTTTCCTTATGCACACAGTCATAACTAATTTTCTAAATCACTCATGCGTACCTTTACCATTTTCTCTCCTGCTGAATTATTTCAGCAGCAGGTCTGGCATGCAAACATACTCACAACACTATAGAAGTTGGGAGTCTGTTTACATCCCCCCCCTTCCCCAGCTGTGTAGTAGATGTGATTCTTTTTTCATTTAAATATTTATTGATTTTTCAATAACAGGTTATACAAGCATACTCTTTATAAAAACATTAACACAGTATCAAAACAATAATCTTTTAATCTTATCCCCCCCATACCCCCCTCCTACCTATGTACCACCCCTCTTCCCCCCCCCTGCTCTGCAATTTCCAATTCCTTTCTGGAGATCCTAATCACAACAAAGGAAGAGGCAAGTAAAAACCATATTAATCTATGTTAGTTCCCCATAGACTCTAAAGTTAACTTTGAGTTTTTAAATTCTTCCCATTTGTTCCATCCTATATGGTGACTCTCCATCTTGTCTTCATTCATATGGTACAGTTCCTCCAATCTGCAAATTTGATCAACCCTATCAACCCAATATTTTATTTTCGGCACCTCCTGTCTCCTACAAAACTTAGGTACCAATCCCTTTGATGCATTCAAATAATACAATAAACCAGATTTTTTATATTTTTTTACTGAAAGCTTGGTACTATGAAAAAGGCAAATCTCTGGGTCTTTTAATATATCAACCTCTGAAATTTTTTGAATCAAACTTACTATTTTCCCCCAATACTCTTGGATTTTAGGACACTCCCACCATATGTGATACATTATGTCTCTACCTCCACATCCACGCCAACATAATGGTGAATTATCTCCACTTAATCTATGTGCCACACTCGTTGTGATATACCATCTTGCCAAGCTACCTCCTGCATATTTACATTTCCATGAATTATTCTATACATTTTCCGTGTCCATTGTTACTCCTATATCCCTTTCCCATTTTTCTATAAATGGAGGCCTTATATCTGTGTTTATTTCAGTGAGAATCTTATGTATTTTAGAAGTTCCATGTTTCCCATCTCCCCGTGTATCTAATAAATGCTCAAAAGGGTTCCAATCCTCTCTTATTCTTAAAGGCTTTGGAAGCTTCCCTATAAAGTGTTTCAATTGAAGATAACGCCACTCATCCATTCTTGTGAAAACCTCTCCCTTTTTTTCCAATTCCTTAAGTGACCCCATTTCCTCCCCCACCATTATATCCCTTAATTGTGCATCTTCCTTCTTTATCCACTTCCCTGTGATACCTTCTTTAATCGGGGGGAAAAAACTCTGTGGACCCTAAGGGCATTAACAATGAATTAAATTCCCATCCCATCTGTTTGTGTAACCATCCCACACTCTTAAAACATTTAATGTGAACAAATTTGTGCTATCTACTAATCCTCGGTATTGTGGAGGTAACCATATGATTCTACTTAAGTTGGTGTTGTTGTATTTTCTATTTTGACCCAGCTGACTCTGGCCAAAAGAACCTTTTGATCAAAGGATTTTCTGCCAGTCTAGCATCCAAGTAAACCGCCAAGGCAGCTACCTACACTTTAAGGGTACCTATAGATAATCCCTTATCAACCCCAGACTGCCACTGCTAAGAGCTCTCTGAAATTTGAAGCCTAAATTGCCTCTACCTTTTGCCAAGTATCCTGAGCATGTCAGTCTTCTGAGTGGGCTCCCCAACCCCAAAGACTTGCATCAATAGTCACCTTTAAAAGGCCTCCCTGACTAAATACTGAGGATGTTCCCACTGGGATAGCCCCAGAGAATCTACACCTGGTATTGGAATCATATGATCCAGGGTGCACTTCTTGCGGTTCCAAGACCTGAGAAGAAACATCTGAAGGGGCTTCGAGTGCAGTTGAGCCCAAGGCACTTCTAGGATCAGTGCCGTCATCAGATCCCAAAAAAATGCATAATTCGATGAAATGATGCTAAGAGAAGTAGCGTGAATGTCTGGACTGAGGAACTTAGTTTCCTTACTTTCTCCTCTGTAAAAAAAATCTTTTAAAGTATTGTGCCTGATAATCCAGGAAGGTCAAGAGTTTGAGAGGGTATCAGATTCAATTTCTCTTGGTCTTCCAAACAAACCTCTGAAGGGTCTCTAGATCAATCTAAAAACATATGCTGCGCTAATAAAGTTGTCAGTATAAATGTTCAACATAAACTCAAGAAAAAATTTCTGCACCACTGTGTAGTCCTTTCCAAAAGATATTGCTCTTCAACACATGAATAACACCATTGTGAGTCAAAACATGCTCTATTTGAAGATATGTTCCAGAGACTCACATGGATGGACACTCAGCGCCCCTTAGACAACTTCCCAAATAATCAGTAAGTACTCAGGAAGATATAAAGAAATGTAGCAACAAATTCTTATAATTTGAATCCGTATGAAAAGCGAGATTTATTATTATGATATAGGACTTATATAGTGCCAACAATTTTACAACATGAGGGCAGACAGTAAATTACAATACAATTTAATACAGTAGGAAAGAGGACCATGCTTGTTAGAGTTTACAATCTAAAAAGGGAGGGTTGATACAAAAAGGTAATAACTGGGGGGGGGGGGGGGTAAGCTGATGGAGAAAATAAAGTATAGATATTAGCTGGGGGCAAGAAAGGCTTGTCTGAAGAGATGTGTTTTTCAGGGATCATCTAAAATGTAAACAGAGAAGGGGACAGTCGGACAGATTAAGGTAGGAAATTCCATAGGATGGGAAGAGGGACTAGGGTGAAGTCCTGGAGGTGAGCATGGGAGGAGGGGACAAGGGAACTAGAGAGAAGGAGGTCTTAGGAGTAACGAAGAGAACAATTTGGTTGGTATTTTGAGACTAGGGTAGTGATGTAGGTGAGGGCCGAGTTGCAGATGGCTTTGCAAGTTGTTGTTAGCATTTTGAATTGAATTTGTAGGGAGAGCAGAAGCCAGTGTAGGGATTGGCAGAGAGGAGTAGCAGATGCTGAATGGTTGGTAAGGTTCATGAGTCTGGTAGCAACATTCATGATGAACTGAAGAGGGCATAGCCTATGCAAAGGTAAACAAATGAGAAGGGAGCTACAGTAGTCAAGGCGAGAGATGACCAGGGAGTGGACTATGAGCTTTGTGGTGTCATTGGTTAGGAAGGGGTGTATTTAGGAGATGTTGCATAGGTTGAGGTGTCAAGCTTTGGACAGTGATTGGATGTGGGGCCAAAAGGATAATCCAGAGTCCAGGATAACACCTAGCACCTTGGTATGTAGGACGGGTTCATGGTTGTGCCTTCAATCTAGACAGAGAAGTCAGGGGAAGGGACATGAGGGAGGAAGTATTATGAGGTCAGTTTTGGATAGATTTAAAATGGTTAAAAACACTCACATTTTCCTAGGAGAAAAAAACACCATTCAATAATACAGTCCCGGAATCTCAAGGGTGGCTGCGCATGAATGGTGACATCACAATTTCCAGCAGTTTATCCTTTGCTCAGCAGAATGTGTTTTGGGGTGTAATTCTTAGTATGTCTGTATTATTGAATGACTTTTTTGTCGTAGGGGAATGTGAGTGTTTTTAACCATTTTACATAAAACTCTCCCATTAGGATTCACACTATGGGGTTTATTTGCTAAAGCTGGTTCACTCATAATCTGGTGCAGCTGTGCATGGTAGCCAATCAGCTTCTAACCTCGACTTGTTCCATTAACCTCCCTAGCGGTCTGATTATGTCCATATTTCTGTGCTCAAAGCGGTACATTTTTTTGCATGGAAATATGTATTTTTTTATTGTAGGCCTGTAATTTTTAGGAATAACTCACTGAAATGTGTCCGAACAAGAGTCTAGAAAATATCACGGGTATGTTAGAATTTTAAACCCATATTTATAAATGATAATTTAATAAATAATCATAAAAAATAATATAATAAACTTAATTAAATAATATAATCAAACCAAAAACACTGAAATTTGAAATATAGCGCTAAGTTCGCACATCACTGAGCAAAGTCGCAAAATCGTTTTCAGTGTCTGATGACGAATTTCCCCACAAATCTATCACTCAATTCTGCAAGTGATTCTAATTTACTATCGCTGTTCTCTAGCTGGTCTAAAACCGCTTTTGATCTAAAGGGATGCTTTTTGGACGCCATGGACTTTTCTCAGTTTCCAGGCAGAAAGAACAGTAAAAATGCAGGCAGGGCACAGGACAAAATGTATCTGAAATAGTTTGATACAGTAATGTTTTACTATGTGATTTTAATGAATGTCACTTTTACAACTTTCAAATTTCCCGCCAGTTCCGTCCCCCGTACGTCCCGACATCGCAGGGAACAGAACCCAGAAGACAGATGCCGGCATCCGCCGGAGGGGACACTGCAGGAGGGACATCGCGGGCGTGCAGGACAAGGTAAGTGAAGAGATCCCGGAGCAGCGCTGCAGGGTATTCCCGAGTGTACCTCAGGGTTAACGATTGTAGTGCTGAAATTTACCCCGAGCTACACTCGGGAATACCGCCAAGGAGGTTAAGCTTTAGCAATAAAACCTGAATTCTATGCAGAAGTGCACTAGATTCTGAGTGAACCAGCTTTAGTAAATAATCCCGAGAGTTTCTTTCTCCCTTTCTATATTTATTTCTGAGCACTTACTGTTTATTTGGGAACAGGGGCGGACTGACCATTTGGAAACTCAGGCACTGCCCGAGGGCCTGGGGTCAGTAGGGGGCCCCACGAGATGCCCCTGGTACCTTTTTCATAGGCTTTTTTGAGTTTGGGCAAGAACACAGGGGCCCCATGATCCCCTATTGCCCAGGGGCCCCATGAGTTGTCAGTCCGCCCCTGTTTGGGAAGCTGTCTGAGGAGCGCTGAGTGTCCATACATTTGAGGCTTTGGAACATAGCATCTTCAGTAGAGCGTGTTGACTTCTCTAAGGCTGAGAGTCACACTCATTGCGTTAAGTGCATACATGTGCCTTTGTAGAAGGAGCACTTGGGTATTTTACATGTGTTGAACAGCATCATCTTCTGGAAAGGACTAAACAGTGGTGCATACATTTTTTGTTACGAGGACTTGAGTTTATGTTGGACTTTTATTTATTCTGATCACTTTATTATCACGGCTTATGATTTAGATTGTTTTACATATGAAGGGTATCTCGCAAGACCTCCTACTCTCTAGCTCCCTTGTCCCCTCCTCCCATGCTCATCTCCAGGACTTCTCCAGAGCTTTCCCCATCCTCTGGAACTCTCTACCCCAATTTATCAGACTATCGCCTACGCTCACTTTTAGGCAATCTCTGAAAACCTCTCTCTCCAGGGAAGCCTATCCTGCCCTCAGCTAATACTGGAATCTTCTACTCTTCCAACCAGTCCATCCCCCACAGTTGCTACCTTTGTACCACTAGCCACTCCCTCCTAGATTGTAATTTCCAAGGAGCAGGGCCCTCAAATCCCTCTTGTATTGAACTGTATTGTTACTGTATTGTCTCCCGTTATATTGTAAAGCGCCGAGCAAACTGTTGGCGCTATATAAATCCTGTATAAGGGCAGCATTTTTCGGGGGGGGGGGCAGCACTGCCCCTTGGAAGAAGAGACACACATGGCATGGGGACCTGGTGGGTTCCGAGAGATGCTGTGGGTTTCATGATGGTGTATGCACAGCCCGATTCTCATTCCTGGGGATGTCCAGAGCTGTGAAGGTGAGTGTCTCTCTCACCATGGGGGATGGTGGCTGATGTATGACGGGGGCAGTAGTAGTAGAAGGCTCGGGTGAAGGGCAGGGGTGTTCTTTGTCTATGTCAGGTTCTTTCTGCGGTAAGAGGTGGGGGGGCACCAATTTTTGTGCCTAGGGCAGTACAAAACCTAAATGCACCACTGCTTACTGGTAACTTATTTTCTAGGAGTCTTCCAGGGCAGCCTGTGAGACATTGAGCTCCTCCCTCTAGGACAGGAAATACATTAGCCAATACTCTTTAAGAGGCGGTTCTCCAGGTCTCCCCTTCAGTACTCACAAGAACCATCGGAAGATGCTGCAAGACAAAAACACAAAAGCATAACAACACAACAATTGGAAGGAAAAAAAAAAAAACCAGGATGGTAAATCCGGCTGTCGTGGAGGACTCCTAGAAAAGGAGTTACCAGTAAGCCTAACTCTGGATTTGTCCCCTTATCTTCCAGGAAGCCTGTGAAATGAGCAAAAACCTACCCTCCTAGGGTGGGACCACTGCTTGGAGGACCTTTCGTCCAAACGCCTGCTCTTTACTTGACAGCAGGTCCAGGCAATAATGCTTCACAAACGTGGAATACCTGGACCACGTAGCCGCCTTGAAATATCCTCTGGCCTGTTACTGGCTCTCTGCTCAAGACGCTGACAAGGCTCTGGTCCAGTGCGCATTCACAAAGGGCGGTGGAATCTTAGCTAAACTATATGCCTCTGTAATTGCCAATCTGATCCACCTAGCAACAGAAGACTTGGATGCTCCCTTACGTGCACCCGAGAACTTAAACAAGGAATCAGGCTTCCTAAAATCCTTGGCAAGTCTAAGGTAAGCCAAAAGGCTCCTAACATCAAAACTAAATTTCTTTTCCCCCTCATTAATCAGGGAGGAACAAAAAGTCGGTAGGACAAAATCCTGTGCCCTATGAAAGAATTAGGACACTTTGGAAAGAAAACCTGGGTCTGTTTTAAGCACAACCCTGAATTCAAAAACAAAAAAGATAGAGAGTGCTTGCAATTCGCTTACCCCCCGCACAGAAGTGATTGCAACCAAAAAAAAAAAAACCAGGTCCCAGGATGGACAGGCCTGTACTCTTGCTGGATCAAACCTGGAGAAGGCCCTGAAAAAACTTGCTACAAATGAGTCTTGCTGGAGGGAGACCTAAAAGAAAAACACCAAGAGCCAGAGCTTGCACCTTTAAAAAAAAAAAAAAAAAAGTGGGTACTTATTGAGAGCTCCTTATCTGCCCCAGCCTGAAAGAAATTCAAGACTGGGATCCGAGGGTCCTCAGCTTTGAGCCTCCATCCAGGAGAACCTTTTCCACACCTTAGCATATATGGCTCTAGCAACCGGCTTGCAGCAGCTAACCAAAGCTTTTATGACCTTCTCCGAGAACCCCTGGGTTCTCAAGAGTTGTTCCTCAGAAGCCACGCAGCCGACATCAGGGTTGCTATCTGAGCATGAACAATTGGCCCCTGCAAAATCAGAACCTCCCTCTGTGGGAGAAGAATCAGAGGGGTCGAGACAAGTCTGTTCAGTAAAGAAAACCATGGCCTCCTCAGCCAGAATGGAGCCACTAGAATGTGATCTGTCTTCTGCACCAGAAACTTCTGAAGGACTGCTGGCAGCAGCTTTACTGGGGCATAACTGAGTCTTAACTCCCAGGCATTAACAAAGGCATCTATTTCTAAGGCCTGATCCTGGAAATGCAGGGAAAAGAACTGGGCGACCTTGTTGTTGCCCTCTGCAGCAAAAATATCCACTTCCAGCACACATCGTTCCTGGGTGATGCTCTCAAAAACCTTATGATTGAGCAACCACTCATTTTGCTGGACCTGAAACTGGCTGAGAAAATCCACCAGAGAATTTTGTGCCTTCTTTAACCTCTTCGTATTGGCCACACGCAAATGTACGGCCTTTTGGCGTCTGGGCCTTGACGCCGAGCGGCCACAAATTTGCGTGCAATTAAGAAAAACATGTGCTGAGAGCGCGCACCCTGCGCTTCCAGCACACATCCGGTACTCACAGAAAGGTCCCAATCTCCTCTTTTGATCGGGACCTTTCCCGATCATGTGACTGCCGTGACAGCGAATCATGGCGGTCACATGACCCTAAAACCCCACCTCCTGGCTTCTGAAACCCTTAAAGGGCCAGGAGGCGTTGGCACCAAGGGGTTAAGTGGATAGCCGATAACGAGGCCAGATTTTGTTTGTTAGGCCCACCCAAAGATACCATCTGCAATCAACTGGAGAGATGAGCTCCTTGTCCCTCCCTGCTTGTTGACGTAAGCCACGGCCGTCACATTGTCCAAGCGAACCAGCAAGTGGGTGCCCACCAAAAGTGCTTGGAAGGTCCCCAACCTTGAATTGCCAACAACTCCTAATTCAAAGCCAATCTGGCTTCTCTTGGAGACCAGGACCCCCAGATTGCTGCCCAGGTGAGTCCCCCAGCTGAAAGAACTGGCATCGGTCATCATGCCAGTGGGCTTGGCGTGGCCCAGAACAGACCCTTGCAAAGATTTTGGTGGACCCACCACCACCAAAAACAACCTTTTGACCCTGGAAGTGGATCGGGAGAGCCAACGTCTCCTGGCTTCCGTCCCAGCACCATAGAAGAAAAATCTGCAACTGATGGGAAACAAAATGTCATAATGCCAACCACCTTCATGACCTCCCTGACAGACACTCAGGTTGGTCTGTAAATGTGCCACCAACCGATCCATCTTCTGACACTTTTCCTCCAGAAGAAATATCTTTCTTTCTACTTAGGAAATCATATAGTCCAGATAAACCAACTCTTGTGCGTGGAATAGATAAGACTTGTCTCTGTTGATAAGCCATCCGAGAGAGCATAGGAAGTCCTGCGCAAACTAAAGATCTTCTACCAACTGCTGGTAAGTCCTGGTGATGAACAGAAGATCATCCAAATATGGGGACGACAGCGATGGCCCTCAATCTTAGTGGAGCTAGGGCCTCTGCCAGAACTTGTGAACATCCTTGGTGACAAGGCTAGGGTGAACAGGAAAGCCCAACACTGGAAGTGGAGAACTTCCAAACCAATCCCGACCGCCAGCCTGAGGTATTTTTGAAAACAGCCTGAAAAGAGGATTCTTGTCACTGAAAAGATAGACTCCATCATGAAATGTTTGTACCTCAGAGACCTGTTGAGTGGATGAAGGTTTAAGATCAGGCAAAATTTGCCTGATGGTTTCCTCACCACAAAAATGTGGGAATAAAACCCTTCACCCTGCTCGCCTCGGGGTACCTGCATGAGAACCTGTTGATCTAACAGATCTCCATACCTCAGTTGTCGGTCCGGGTGGTAGAAGTTTAGGGCGAAGTAACTATTCTTATGGTGAAGCCATTCCTTTGTTGATTTGGATGTATGCTTTGGGTTGTTGTCATGCTGAAAGATGAAGCTCCTCTTTATGTTTAGCTTTCTAGATGAAGCCTGAAGGGTTTGTGCCAATATTGACTGGTATTTGGAACTGTTCATAATTCCCTCTACCTTGACTAAGGCCCCAGTTCCATCTGAAGGAAAACAGCCCCAAAGCATGATGCTGCTATCGCCATGCTTCACTGTGGGTATGATGTTCTTTTGGTGATGTGCGGTGGTTGTGTGAAAAACATATCTTTTGGAATTCTGGCCAAAAAGTTCAACCTTGGTTTCATCAGATCATAACACATTTTCCCACATGCTTTTGAGAGACTTCAGATGTGTTTTTGCAAAAATTTAGCTGGCCTTGGATGTTTTTCTTCGTAAGAAAAGGCTTCCATCCTGCCACTCTACCCCATAGCCCAGACATATAAAGAATAAGGGAGATTGTTGTCAGATGTACCACACAGCCAGTACTTGGCAGATATTCCTACAGCTCCTTTAATGTTGCTGTAGGCCTCTTGACAGCCTCCCAAACCAGTTGAGTTTTCTTCTCATCTTTTCATCAATTTTGGAGGGACATCCAGTTCTTAGTAATGTCACTGTTGCGCCATATTTTCTCCACTTGATGAATGTCTTCACTGTGTTTCATGGTATAACTAACGCCTTGGAAATTATTTTGTACCCTTTTCCTGACAGATCCCTCTGATACTTTTGAAGCTGTGGACCATGGCTTTTGCTGTAGGATGCGACTAAGAAAATGTCAGGAAAGACCTACTAGAACAGCTGAACTTTAGCAATAATCAGAGGCACTGTAAATGATGCCAGGTGTGTGCTGACTCATATTGAACATGATTTTGAATGTGATTGCTTAATTCTGAACACAGCTACATCCCCAGTTATAAGAGGGCGTGCACACTTATGCAACCACATTATTTTAGTTTTTTCTGTTTACTTCCCCCCCCTAAAAGATTCAAGTTTGTTTTTCAATTGATCCTTCTGTTATCCAAAAAATTAAAAACCTCAATTGAAAAACCTCTGTTTTTCAATTGAGTCATACAGTTTATAGGTCACATTAAAGAAGGAGAAAGTTCTGAAATTATTCATCTTTGTCTCTTTTTTACTTCACAGAAACCTGACATTTAACAGTGGTGTGCAGACTTTCTATGTACACTGTAACCATTTATGCATAAACCTACATTACCATAATAGGGAAAGAATCAGGGTGGGAGATCCAGGTGGTCCTGGAAGACTTATAGAAAATGAGTTACCGGTAAGTCTAACTCTGGTTTTCTCAAAAATGTCTTCCAGGACAGCCCTTGAGACGATAATCAAGAACTTCCCATTAGGGTGGGGCTACTGCCTGGAAGGCCTAGAAAGCAGATCCAGGCAACAATGTTTCACATAGGTAGAGTAGAGTAGCTGGACCAAGTGGCCGCTTTACAAATCTGTTCTGGCGAGGTACCAGGCTCTCTCTGCCCAAGACGCTTACAAGGATCTCGTTGAGTGTGAATAAACAAACAGGGGCAGAATCTTTAACAAATTATAGGCTTCTGAGATAGCCATCTTAATCAATCTTGCTATGGTGGACCTAGACGCACTGCAACCCTTCCGCACTCCCGGAAGAAATATAAAGAGAAATTGGATTTCCTGAATACCCTGAAAATACAAAGGTAGGTCAAAAGGCTTCTTCTAACATCCAAAAAAATGTAATCTTTCCTCCTCGTTTTCAGAAGAACAGAAGATCAGCAAAATTATATCATGGGACCTATGAAAGGAGGAGGAAACCTTGAGAAGAAACCCAGGATCCGTGTAGAGAACAATCCTATTTTCAAAACCTGACAAAAAGTGTTCCCTACTGGAAAGCGCATGCAATTCACTAACCCTAAGGGCTGATGTGATTGCTACCAAAAACAGATTTTAAAATTAAAAACTTTATCTCCAGAGGTTCAAAAAGGACCAAAGCTTTTAAGACTAAAAACAGATCCCAAGCTGGACAGGCTTTGACCATCGCAAGCTTGGACTTGGAATGGGCCCTGAAAAAAACTGCTACAAAAAGATTTTGCTGGAGAGAGACCTGAAAGAAAACACTAAGAACAGAGGCTTGCACTTTTAATGTACTAAGCAAAAGACCCTGGTCTGCCCCATCCTGGAAAAAATCCAAGACTGCCGGGATATCTGGAGGATATCTGGAGGACTCCGATCCTGATCGGACAACCAGGAGTTGAATCTTTTCCATACCTTATTATAAATAGCTCTGGTTTCTAGCTTGCGGCAATTCACCAATGTTTCACTACCTTCTCCGAAAACCCCTGAGCTCTCAGAAGCTGTTCCTCAGTAACCATGTTGCCAATCTGAAAGTCTTCACCTGAGGGTAAAGTACTGGTCCTTGCAAGATCAGGTCCTCTCTCTCTGGAAGAAGGAACTGACGAAAGGCTCCACAGGAGAGGACCATGGCCTCTTTGGCCAAAACAGGGCCACTAGAATGAGGTTGGTCTTTTCTGACAGAAACTTCAAAAGGACTGCCGGGATCAGACTTACTGGAGGAAACATATAGCAGAGATTGAACTCCCACACATTCGCGAGGGCATATGCAGGTGAAACTCGAAAAATTAGAATATCATGCAAAAGTTCATTTATTTTAGTAATGCAACTTAAAAGGTGAAACTAATATATGAGATAGACTCATTACATGCAAAGCAAGATAGTTCAAGCTGTGATTTGTCATAATTGTGATGATTATGGCTTACAGCTCATGAAAAACCCAAATCCACAATCTCAGAAAATTAGAATATTACATGCAATCAATAAAACAAGGATTGTACATAGAACAACATCGGACCTCTGAAAAGTAGAAGCATGCATATGTTCTCTACTTGGTTTGGGCCCCTTTTGCAGCAATTACTGCCTCAATGCAGTGTGGCATGGAAGCTATCAGCCTGTGGCACTGCTGAGGTGTTATGGCAGACCAGGATGCTTCAATAGCGGCCTTCAGTTCTTCTGCATTGTCTGGTCTCATGTCTCTCATCTTTCTCTTGGCAATGCCCCATAGATTCCCTATGGGTTTCAGGTCAGGCGAGTTTGCTGGCCAATCAAGCATAGTAATCCCACGGTCATTGAACCAGATTTTGGTGCTTTTGGCAGTGTGGGCAGGTGCCAAGTCCTGCTGGAAAATTAAGTCAGCATCCCCATAAAGCTCATCTGCGGAAGGAAGCATGAAGTGCTCCAAAATCTCCTGGTAGACGGCTGCATTGACCCTGGACTTAATGAAGCACAGTGGACCAACACCAGTAAATGACATGGCTCCCCAAATCAAAAGAGACTGTGAAAACTTCACACTGGACTTCAAGCATCTTGCAGTGTGTGCCTCTACAGTCTTCCTCCATACTCTGGGTCCTTGGTTTACAAATGAGATGCAAAAGTTGCTCTCATCAAAAAAGAGGACTTTGGACCACTGAGCAACAGACTAGGTCTGTTTTTCTTTAGCCCAGGTAAGACGCTTCTGACGTTGTTTGTTGTTCAGGAGAGGCTTGACAAGAGGAATACATTTGAAGCCCATGTCCAGGATCCGTCTGTGTGTGGTAGCTCTTGATGCACTGACTTCAGCTTCAGTCCACTCCTTGTGAAAGTCCCCAACACTTTTGAATGGCCTTTTCCTGACAATCCTCTCCAGGCTGCAGTCATCCGTGCTGCTTGTGCACCTTTTTCTTCCACACTTTTCCCTTCCACATAACTTTCTATTAATGTGCTTTGATACAGCACTTTGGGAACATCCAACTTATTTTGCAATTACCTTTTGAGACTTTCCCTCCTTATGGAGGGTGTCAATGATGGTTTTCTGCACAACTGTTAGGTCAGCAGTCTTTCCCATGATTGTGATTCCTACTGAACCAGACTGAGAGACCATTTAAAGGTTCAGGAACCCTTTGCAGGTGTTATGGCTTAATTAGCTGATTAGAGCGGGACACTTTGAGCCTAGAATATTGCACCTTTTCACAATATTCTAATTTTATGAGATTCTGGATTTGGGGTTTTCATGAGCTGTAAGTCGTGATTTGTCATCACAATTATGACAAATCACGGCTTGAACTATCTTGTTTTGAATGTAATGAGTCTATTTTATATATTAGTTTCACCTTTTAAGTTGCATTACTGAAATAAAAGAACTTTTGCACGATATTCTAATTTTTTGAGTTTCACCTGTATACCCAAGGCCCAATCTCGGGGAATTAGGGAGAGTAACTGGCTGACCTTCTTGTTCTCTTGGGAAGCAAAGAGATCTGCCTCTGGCATGCCACATTTCGTAGTGATGGTTGAGAAACCATTCGTCATGCTATACTTAGACGGACTTGGAAGTCCACTAGGGAATTCTGTGTTCTCTTCAGATGGATGGCTGATATTGAATACAGATTTTGCTCTGCCCAGGACAGTATGTTGCCCACAATTGCTTGGAGAGGTGGGCTTCTTGTACATCCTTGTATGAAGATGTACGCCACCGTGGTCACATTGAACGAATCTGCAGGTGACAGCTTATTAGGTGTGCCTGAAAGGTATCCAGCACTCACTGGACTGCCAGAAGTTCCCTCTGGTTTGAGGACCTCCGAGCTTCCCTAAAAAGGCCACGACCCCTGAGTCACCCTGCTGCCTAGATGGGCTCCCCACCCAAAGCTGCTGGCATCGGTAGGGACGATTACTGGATTCGGCCTGGTCCACTCCATTCTGCCAAGATTGTACTGAACTCACGATCACCAAAGGGATCTCTTGATGCTGAAAGGGAGCTGGACTGGCAGATCTAGAGACGTCTTGTCCCATTCCAAATCCTCAGAAGAAAAAACTACAGTGGGCGCTGGTGGAATCTCGCCCAGGGAATGGCTGGGAAACAAGATGTCATAAGACCTACTACCTTCATTATGTCCCTTAATGAAACAACCAGATTGCTCTGCAGCCTTGCCAGCACCTGGTCCATTTTGAGAAATTTTTCCTGCGGAAGGTGATAGGATCAATTTCTGTCTGGCTGTAGCCTGTCCTGTCCTCACTTATCCCACCACCGGATCTGGGAGAAATTAAGCTCCAGACACCGAAGTGTAATGGTGGTCTCTGAGGAAGAGGAGAAGTCCTCAAAATGTGCAAGCCTGTTGATATTCCATCATTCTGTCATGCCATGATGTTTTGCGGCTTGTATTGTTCTGCTATCATGAGATGAACTTGTACTTTAGTCCATTTTGTGAGTATAATACTTACCTTTTCATACATTAAAGCAATAATTTAAGGATAATGCACTAGGCCAGTGCGCCCTCTGTTTCTTATTGCAGTGCCTCTAGACTCCCCCAGTCTTCTGAGGGCAGCAAGGCGAGTGCATCCCATGACAACGAAGACATGGCTGCACTCTACTAACCTTTTTGGGCCTACTCTCCAAGCACAGGAGTATGAAAGTTTTCCAGTTCTTTACCGAAGTGTAAAAGCAGTATTTCTAAAAGTTTAATACACAAGAGATGTTATACAGAAACTCAACAGGCGTTTCTAAGTCAGGATAACTAATGAAACATTATACTCTTATCAATATAGATACGTGAAGAACAGAAACTACAAATGTCATAAACCTTTTCAATAATCTACGTAAACACACACCCTCTCCCACAATCTCATACTACTACCATAATGTCCATAATAAATTCCCAAATTCAAAATTGAAGATCCAAAAATAAAAATGAAAAAATTATAGTCCTCACTCTTCAATCTTCCAACTGTGAAAATGTCCAAATCTTCCCTTCAATCCAAAGCACCTCAAAAAATAAACTAAATATAGTGCATTATCTTTAACAAAAATTATCAGTGAAATCATGCAAATACACTGGTGATGTAAATACACAAATAAATAAACATCACACACGTGAAGTGAAAATCCACACACTGCTTCACTAGTGGTCCTGTGAACCAACCACTGCAATACGTGAAATACCACAAATACACACTTAGTGATCAGTGTAAAATAGTGCCAAATCAGATAAGTATCACCACTCTACATTTAGGATAATATACAATTACCCTCTTTCTGCTTTCAAAGCATTCTGAAATCCCCATATGCCAGATAAAATTGCCTTCACTGGGAGTATGCTTTCCTTTACTAGGAGTACACAATGGAATCCCCTCCTCCTGCAGCAATGTGCATCGGGATCCCCGTTCCTCACAGGACAGATAGGAGCAGACTCAGTGGAGTAATATATATAATAAACACCATTTTATTTAGCAGCTTACATTATAAAAAAAATACCGTCCATCCTCGATTTAGTCCGTTCTATGCTGAGACCACCTCAAAATGGCCGCGCTGCTCCTTCCGGCTTAGCGTCTGACGTCACGACCCTGACGCGTTTCGTCACTTCCGACTTTTTCACAAGGGATCCGAATGGAGGCACTATACAAAATGGATGCCAGTTTAAAGATATATCTCCTTACAGAAGGAAGATCTTCCTTTCCACCGAGGAAATCTCGTATGCCAGATAGGCAGCCCTCTGGGAGAGAAGTCAAGCAAGACTTGTCTCTGTTAAGGAGACTCTATAGGAAGTCCTGAGCAACACACAAAGCCTCTACCAGCTGTTGATAACAACTGGCCAAGAATAGCAGATTGTCCAGATAGAAAACGACTGTAATAGACCTAATTTTTAGAGGGGCCAAAACCTCTTCTAGCACTTTCATAGAAAATCTTGGTGCTGAGGTTAGACCGAGAGGTAGAGCCCGACACTGCAAGTGGTGGATCTCTGAACAGATTCTTACTGCTATCCTTAGGTATTTCTGAAACGCATGGTGTATGGGGAAGTAAAGATACGTATCCCTCAGGTCTAGTGTGGCCATGAAACAACCTGGATAAAGGATGTTCCTTACAGAGAAGATCTATTCCATCATGAAATACTTGTATCTTAGAGACCGATTGAGAGGGCACAAGTTTACGATCAGGCGAAATATGCCTGACGGTTTTTATACCACAAACACATGGGAATAAAATCCCATCCCTAGGGAACCCGAGTAAGGACTTGATGATCCACAAGGTCTACGATTAGGCAACACAGAGACTTGTGCCTTCTCCTGATCCCTGGGAAGTTTGGTTACCAGATACCTGGAGGGAGGACTGGAGTTGAACTCCACCCTGTACCTCTTTTCCACTAAGCCTAAAATGTACAGGTGAGGAAATTGAAGCCCACTGAGGGAGAAAAGTCCCCAAGTCTTCCTCCCACTGGGACGCTCGAGTCATTGCGACTTGGTGGGGCCATGAGGAGGACTGAATAGGATCCCCCAACTACCCTTGTTTTTGTGCCCTGCCCAGTGTTTCTTAGGTAGAACATCCTTGTTTTGCTGACCCTGTGTTTTCTGGCCACGACCAGGGGTCTAACCTCCTGGGGTTAGACTTCCTCCTGGAGGCCTGGACCAAAAAGGTTATCGTATGAAAAGGGTAAGGCATAGAGGTGCAGCTTTGACGGTGAATCATCTGACCAGGTTTTCAACCACAATGCCCTTCTTGCCGAATTTACCAGGGTAGAAGTTCTTGCGGATAGTTTGACCGATTTGGCCGAAGTATCTGCAAAAAAAACCTCCTGCTTTGAACAGTAGAGGAAAAGATCTTAATATCCGTTGCCTGGAATCCCTGCCAAGAGATGCATTGGTAACCAAGTAAGCCAGCATTCAAGATTTCTGGAGACACAGGTGGCCGACAAAGCTGGTTTTAAGCTGATGGAAGTAGAATCCCAGGCTATTCGGAGCAAAATTTCCTCCCTCTTATCCATGGGATCCTTAAGAGCCCCCATATCCTCAAAGGGTAGGTCCATCTTCAGATCTTAGATAAGGGGTGTCCAGCTTTGGAATCTTGTTCCATGGTTGGGACACATCTTCTTTAAAAATAAATTTCCTTGCAAGACTACCTGAAAAAAGGGCTTTCTTTCAGGGTTCTCCCACTCCAGCTTGATTGTATCAACCAGAGAACTATGAACTGGAAAAACCCTAGCCTTTTTATCATGTAGGCTTTGGTACATGAGATCATAATAGATAAATGTACATCCTCCTCCTCAATTTCTAAAATTTCATAGATAGCTTTAAGGAGGTCATCTACATCAAGGGTCAATTTGTATCTAGAACCCCTGGAGCTGCAACCTTCTCTATCATCCTCCTCTGTGCCTGACCCTGCCTGTAAGGAAACATGGGATCCTCTTCTGGGTCTTCCTCCCCCCGGCTAAATGACTCCAATACAGGAGTTGTACTCAGGGGCCCCATAGGAGTCTGCGTCTTGTCCAGTAAGGATATAAACAACTGAAACGTAATTGCTATATCATCCTCAATAGAAGTGAGGACCCTATGACAGGCAATAAATGACTCATCAATTAGGCTATTCACACATCTTCGGCATAAGGGCTTTTCCCAGGTTGAACACAACTTGGAAGCGCAAACTGCACACTTCCTTTTGGGGGCCCGATTCTGTGTCTTGTCTTGGGCTTTAACCTACAATCAAAACACAATACAGAACATAATAAGCTCAGACTTCTACACTCCAGATACCACTGTGGTGGGGGAGAAAAAAAAAATAAAAATAATATATAATATTCTCACCGCCACCTGAGTCTCACCTAAAAAAACTCTCAGACTGGGAAAAAAACACTCCCAGGACCAGCCAGAGGGAAAACACAATGTACCCAAGCTTACCTGAGAGGAGCTATAGCTTGAGGAACCAGAGTCCGCCTGCTGGGACCAAATCACCCATGAGACTAATCACCCATGTCTAGAAGTAACATCTTCTCAGCCTGGCCGATAAAAGCAGACAACAACCAGTATCTGGAAGCCAGATGCCTTAAGATATCAGCGGTCACCTGGGAGCTCCAGGATGCTGCATCGCTAAAGTAAAAGGTAAATACAGCTCTGCTTTAACCACTTCCACACCACCCTATAGCAGGAATACTGCTACAGGGCGGCATGGGTGCACAAAATCACATATATATGTGTGATTTTGCAGTTCCGGGTAGGGGGCTGGCATGTGCGCGCCCTACCAGCATCGCCATTTGCGGTCTTGGCTGTCAATCACCAGGCGGCGATTACAGTATCTCTGACAGGGTAGAGACCTGTGTATAAACAGCACAGATCTCTCCCGTCAGCTTCTGCATACCAGAGATATACAAAGCAGTGTGCATACAGTGAAGCACACACAGCCCACGGAGTGAAACAGCACACAATTAACCCTTTGATCACCCCACATGCTAACCCCTTCCTGCCCAGTGCCATTAGTACAGCGTCAGTGCTTTTTATTAGCACTGATCATTGTATTGGTGTCACTGGGGATGTCAGTGACACCAAGTCAGTTCACCCCAGTGTCAGAATGCCCGCTGCAGCCCAGCTACAAATCACTGATCACCGACATTACTAGTAAAAAAAAAATTCTAGTATATATACCGCCATCTGTAAACGCTATAACTTTCACACAAACCAATTAATTTAAACGTATTGCGATTTTTTTTTTTTAGCAAAGACATGTAGCAGAATACATTTCAGCCTAAATTTGACGCAATTTGATTTTTTTATTGGACATGTTTAATAGCAAAAATCAAAAAAATTCTCAAAATTGTCTGTCTTTTTTTGTTTATAGCGCAAAAAATTTAAAATTGCACAGGCAATCAAATACCATTGAGAGAAAGCTCTATTTGTGGGGGAAAGAAAATTTTCATTTGGGTGCAGTGTTGCATGACTGTGCAATTGTCAATTAAAGTAACGCAGCGCTGTATCGCAAAAAATGACCTGGTCAGGAAGGAGGGTAAATCCTCAGGATGACAAGTGATTAACCGCTTCCATACTGGGCACTTTTACCCCCTTCCTGCCCAGGCCATTTTTCAGGTTTCAGCGCTCTCACACTTTGAATAACAATTGCGCAGTCATACAACACTGTACACAAACTAAAATTTTATCATTTTCTTCACACAACTAGAGCTTTCTTTTGGTGGCATTTAATCAACACTGGGGTTTTTATTTTTTACTAAATTAACAAAAGAAGCCCAAAAATTTTGAAAAAAAAAATCCACGTTTTTCTTTGTTTCTGTTATAAAAGTTTGCAAATAAATAATTGTTCTTCATAAATTTAGACCAAGATGTATTCTACTACATGTCTTTGGTAGAAATAACCCAAATCAGTATTTATTATTTAGTCTGTAGGAAAGTTATAGAGTTCACAAACTATGGTATATATCTGAAAATTGATCAATCCTGAAGTACTGAGGGCCAATCTAATTTCTTGAGGTCCAAGAATGTCAGATAAGTACAGATATCCCCCAAATGACCCCTTTTTGCAAAGTAGACAGTCCGACGTATTTCATAAGATGCATAGCGAGTTTTTTTTGAAGTTGTAATTCTTTTGTCATAATTTTTCAGAAAATGAAAAAATTCAAAAGATTTTCACTATTTATTTTTTCCACATACTGTCACCAGTGCAGTACAGCGTCATCATATAACTGGCATGGCGCTGATCATGGACACTGACTGGTGACACACGAAAAAAAAAATTATTACTTTTTTTTCTCTTTTAAGATTTTTTTTCATATTTCACCATGACCAAAGTAGTATAATGTTACCATAGTAACATTGTACTACTTTGGGGAAGTGATCAGTATTTATTTTTTTTTTTTTTACACAATTTGCTCATAGCAAAGAATTACTTTGCTATAAGCAAGCATTTACCTGAATGACATCGATTCATTCAGGGTTTTTTTTTTGTGCTTAGCTGTGATTTGGCCACGGCTAATCACCTGACACAGCTGGGCTGTGATTGGCCCAGCTTTGGCATGTGATTGCTGTGACCATTCACAGCTAGACACACTAGTATACAATGGATGGCATGAAAGGAAGCCATCCATTGCATGCAACTGTCATGTGACCTGCTGTGATTGGTCACAGCAGGTCACATGGTACTGAAAACCGGGTCGGTACACAGATCTGTCATCGGCCATGTCCAAAGTACATGGCTGGTAACAGACTGCGCCGCAGAGTGGCTGTGCGCATGCTTGAAAGGACGCCATATGGCATCCACCCGGAGGGACGAGGTGTTTTGCCGGCTGTCTTTGTGCTATTGGCTGAGCGGGAACTGATTAATGTACATTTTACGGTACGCTGGAGTCAGGCAGGTTGGTGTATTTTAATGCGGAAGAGACATGAGTCTTTGTGCACACTGGACATTCTGATAACATTAGCTGTGTAAAATGTTTAAAACACAAGTTTTTCAGTTTTTGCATTGGCTTTTAGCAGTGGTTTCCCACGTTTGCGTTTTTTAGCGTTTTTGTTTTTAACCAAAAACTTTTTTATTGGAAAAAAATCCAAAAATGCCAGTTTGCAGCGTTTTAACGCGTTAGAGCGCTTTTACAGCTAAAAAACGCCTCTAGAAACCCACTAGTCCTGGGTTTTTTTCCAGCCACAAAACATTGATTACAGTCTGTGTACATGGACACATACGACAACATGCTGGGGAGTTTACTAGCTGTAGAAAAAAATTTCAAAAGCCAAAAACATGAAGTGTGCATGAGGACTGACAGTGGATTTACTAAAGGCAAGTAACCTTTACATTTTACAAGTGGAGTCACGTTTGTTTTCCCCAGATCTGTGTAAATGCAACAAAGCTGCTGATTTCCATCATCCAATCGTCTGCAAGCAGAGACTTTGTTTTTTTTTCTCCTTGCACTTGATTGGGTATTCTTTACAAAGTGAAGCTTCCCACATTGACTGCACTCTGAGGAAAATGAATGCAGCTGCATTTGCGGAGTGCAAAGTCTATTTGCCTTTAGCAAGTCAACCTCATAGCAGGTATGCTGTTAGAACTGCCTAGTGGTAAACGGATACATTTTGCCTTTAGTTCCACAGTAAAGTAGCAGTCTTGTAACATTAGCAGAAGCTTGGATAAGAGGAGGTGATGTGAATAGCACACACGTGCTACAATATTTTCCTCCCTCATTGCCTGATGTTAATACAGTGTTATACGGGACATACACACGCCAGGACAGGCACATCCCCTCACACAAAGGCGTGCCCCCTCCACGCGCTCTCAGCCGGCGTCTCTTCTGGAAAGGCCGCGTTCTATGTGATGTCGCTTTATTTTTTGAAGGCAGCCAGCAGCCAATGAGCGGGCGCCTTGCTTTCCTGAGCAGCCAATCGGCGCGCGTGTTATTGTTCGGCGTCCCGCTCCTCCGTCGAACACAGGACGGCCGTTATTAGCACTCAGCTTGCTTCCTTTCCTCTCAAAGAACAATTGGCGCCTTCCTTCCTGGCTCTGTTCGCCGCGCAGTGAGCATCCCCGGGCGCCCCGTGTCTGTGTCTCCTGTATGTCAGCGCCATGCCGGAGTTTCTGCAAGACCCGACCGTTCTCACCAAAGACAAGCTGAAAACTGAGCTGGTGGCCAACAACGTGACTCTGCCGGCCGGGGAGCAGAAAAAAGATGTCTACGTGCAGCTCTATCTACAGCACCTGACCGCCCGCAACCGTGGCACCCCCGACTTCTCCAGCGACGAAGAGAGGGAGGCCACCCCGGTGCGGGGCAGAGGGCGCCCGCCTGGACGGGTGAGTGACATGGGGGGAAGAAGGCTTCACACTGACCTACGCCACCTCCTAGCCGTCCATAACGCAGCGCGCGGTTACTTATAGCAACCAGGCTAGGACACTGCCACCCGACCTACTGGAGGCTGAACTCGGGCTGCTATTGGTTACCGCCGGCTGTCTATTGCATCGCTTTGTTTACCAACCCCGTGCGTGCTCTAAGCTCCCTACTGATCGCAGTCCTTGGCGGGGGGGAATGAATGAATAAATGAATGAGACTGTGGCGTTAGCGCCTGACTACTCCTAAGGACGCTTCCTTCTATCAGTCCAGGCCTCCAGTGCTTCCCCCTTATCAGCCCATGCCTGATCAAGAGTAAGGAGCAGAGAAATCGAATCCTTATTGTCTGATCACTCATCTATTGTCCTCCTGTATTCATGTAGTTGTACTAAAAGTGGGATCAGAAATGCTGTATGGGGAACTTATGTAATTCTCCGTAATAGCCACCAAAACAAGTCTTGCTGTCACTTGTGCTAAACTTTAGGCCTTGTTCATGGAATTTACTGACATGACTGTCAGATCCTGCTGTCGGAAGATCCTAAAGTACTAGCGTTTACAGCAGGGATTCTCCCTCAGGGTTCCATGGAGTCCTGGGATTTCACCAGGTGTTGCTAAGGGTTCCTTGAGCAATTTCAGCCTTTTAGATAAGTTCTCACTGACACCTATGATCTTTTTAGCTGTCTATAAGGTGGGGGGATTCTTCCTACTGACCAAAAGTGTAAGAGGCATTCTTCCCACTGATCATGAGTTGTGTACATATATAGTAATCTTTAGCAGGGGTTCCCTGAGTGGAAATTTATTTCAAGGGTTCCTCTGTGTTGAAAAGGTTGAGAAAAGGATGTACAGTATTCTACAAGGACAATTGTATAGAAATGAAGAGCAGCTCGCTGTGAGTCAGGTAAAGGGCCAGGTAGGAGTAGAGGATGTTATGCTTGTTTGCCACTATTACAGACCCCAGCTGTACGCCCCAGGGCTGCGTCTGTATCATCTGGCACTGTACGTCTGCTACTTTAATAGAGCTCCATCTGTAGGAATTGGTCAGAAAGTTCCCGCCTTTTTTTTTTTTTTTTTTTTTCCTTCGGATGCTCTAGTCTGATAACTTGTACTGTGACTGTATGCCTGTCTTTAGGAGACCAGCAGTTATGTGCACCAAACGCTGCTATGCTCTGTTCTTACCCGACTTGATTGAGATATATATATCTCAATATCAGTGTGTGTGTGTTTTGGTGCTAGTGTCAAAGCCAGGCACATTATTATTTTTTTTTTTTTTTGTCATTTTGTTTGCTAGATGACAGTGTGAAAATATAACAAGTCATTTGCATGGATTGCAGTTTACTGGAAGCTGTTTACACAGTTACTATTGTACACATTTGCCTTTGTCGCACATGTGAAGTAATGTGATCAGACCTTAAAGCGGAGCGTTACCCTAAACAACTTGACAAAAAATAATACTCTTTAGGAAGGAACATACCTTTCACATGGATAATTGTGCTACCAAAATTGTGTACTCTCTAAATTGCCTCCAGTATTGTTGCTGTTTCTTCTTGTTGGAAGCTGCCATTTTGCTGAAGCCCAGAATCCCTGAGCAGAAGTAAATCTTTAGACTGTCAGCAGATCGGTGTCTAAATTTTCAGCACTTTGCTGAAAAATAGAGAGCAACTGAGCATGTTCAGATCTGGATGAGACAGTGTTTTATTGGACTTTTATCCCTTTCGCCGCCAGAGCCTTTTTTGCACACATTTTAAAAATTATTTCAGGCCTGGCGATTACACAAACTCCCCAAACAACATATTTTCTGAAAGTAGACACCCTAGAGAAGTAAATAATGGTAGTTCCAAATTTTTATTTCACCGGATATTACCACAAATGTCTAGGGAATGCAAAATTTCAGTAAAAAACACACTAAAGTGAATTTTAGGGCAATCAAAAGCAATAAATTACCTACATTTTCGGTAAAATAAAATAATGCTGTTGCTCCGAGTAAATAGATTCCAAACCTTAAATTTGTGTGCTCCTATGAAATAGTGACAAACTTGGGTACCCTATATTTTCTATAGGCGATGCTTAAAAAGCCCCTATAGCTCACCAGTTTAGTGTTACGGAGGAGGTCTTGTGCTAGAATTATTGCTCTCCAGCGTGCATGGCGATATGTAAGGTGTATCACAATTGACGGTTTCGCTTGTAGGTGCCCCTTCATGCGCGTTTATGTTCGTGCGTTTGGGGGGGGATTCCACTTTTTTTTTTGGGGGGGGGGCATGTTATGTGTTTGGGTGTGACTTTATTTTTTTGCAAGCAAAAAAGAAAGTTTTGGGTTTTTTTTTTTTTTTTTTTTTTTTACAATCGCATAGGGTACACAAAGTCCCCTGAGTAACAATTTTTAGGTGACGGGCTCTCTTTATTGAGACATGCAGGGTCTAACCCCTAGTTCACATAGCTGTGTTCCTGCTGTCCACATTTTGCATGGGCACGACGAGAGCCCATTCATTTGAATGGCCTTCCATGGCCCAGGACACGCAGGGAAGAAGTCCCTGCACGTCTTCTAAAAACGCAGCCCGCACGGGAACCTCGGTTCCCAGTACGGTTGCGATTTCCAGTGTGGGCGGCGTGCTATTAGAATTAATGGCACCCGCATGCGTGTCCACTTTCTTGTGTGGGTGGTGCGGCTGCACAGATTTTTGGGCAGATCTGCAGTGGCACCACCTGCACATATGTGATCCTAGTCTTAAAGACCCTGCATGTCTCCTCTGGGCTCCACTAGATGTATTGCAATGCAGATCGCATTGCAATACAAGTATCCCTGACTATTCTAGCTGGGGAAAGTGACAGCCGTGACCCACAAGTGACATCATACATGTCGCCTTCTGGGTCACAGAAAATAGGGGAGGAGAACTAGAAACCACAGCACATTTTGGCATGATGGGAACCATGTATCGCTGTGCGGTTTCATTGCAGCTGCAATCTTGGAAAACTGAAATGAATTAGCTGCTTTGCCCATGCAAAAGTGCCTGCAGGGAAACTGGTCTAGTGTGAACATATCATTCGGGTCTATCCACATCAGCTGCTGTATTACAAAGCCGCTGGTGTGCTATGCTGTAAGATCACTACATTGCTGACGCTCAAATTGCAGCACATCGTACTGTTCACCTTTTCTGAAAAAAAAAGATCCAGCCTACCATACTCTTCTCTTTTTTTTTTTTTTTTTTTTTTTTTTTTTTTTATGGCACACACCACTGCAGTGTGTTGGTGTGAACCAACCAGGTGTGAGAGGAGGCCTTTTGACTGGTCTTGTGTTTGGACTGTGCTCAAAAACCCTAAGCCCTACCACACCTGGTGTGAATAGACTTCAAAAGGGCTTGTTGATATGCTGTAAATTGAAATGCTGTGGCCTGCATAGGTCACTGCTGAATGCCTGGGCAGATAGAGAACAGTTGACACAAAATCCCTGAAAGACTTTACCCTCTACAAATCTGCATTTCTCAAATACAACTCCAGCCTCCACGCTGCTAAGCAAACCTACTACAACACTCTCATCAAGACCCTCTCATCCAATCCTTGTCAACTCTTTTTTACCTTTTAATTCCTTACTCCACCCCCCACTGCCTCCACCCACCAACTTACTTACTGCACAGGAGTTTGCCAGTCATTTCAAGAAAAAGATCGACACAATTCTTGATGAGATCTCCAGTGTCAAGCTTCCTTCTCCAACCAACATACCAGGCCCAACACCACACTTAACACTCTCCTCCTTTGACCCTCCTACCACCAAGGAAGATAATTAACTCCTTTCCAAGGCCCACTTCACCACCTGTCCCCTCATGACTGTTGCAGCCTCCTTCCTTCCTTCCTTTATCCTATAGTCTCTAGCCCACATCTTCAACCTCTCTCCATGGGCACCTTTCCCTCCCCGCTCAAACATGCACTGGTTACCCCCATACTCAAAAACCCTCGATGAACCCCACCTGTTTGAATAACCTAACACTCTTCTTCCTGCTCCCGTTTGACTCCAAACTTCTCGAGCGCCTTGTTCACAACCGTATCAAATGCTACCTCACCGACACCAACCTTCTTGATCCCCGACAGTCTGGCTTCCGCCCACTACATTCCGCAGAAACTGTCCTACTAACACCAATAGCCTTTACTGTATACTCATACTCCTTGACCTTTCCTCTGCCTTTGACACAGTCGACCACCCGCTCCTCCTTAGTAAACTCGACTCCATCGGCCTCTGTGACTCTGCTCTCTCCTGGTTCTTCTTACCTTTTCTCAGTGCACACATTCAGTGTCACATACAACTCCTCCACTTCTCTCCCTCTTTCCATTGGGGTACCCCAAGGTTCTGTCCTTGGGCCTCTTATTTTCTCTCTACACCTCCTCCCTGGGCCAATTGATAACCTCCCATGGCTTCCAATACCACCTCTATGCTGATGACACCCAGATCCATCTCTCCACTCCCCAGCACACCCCCTCAATCTCCTTGCGTATCACAAATCTACTAAGCGACATATCGGCATGGATGTCACACCACTACCTTAAACTCAATCTTTCCAAAACTGAGCTTGTAATATTTGCTACCCCCCCAATCATGTCATCCAATCACTGCCTATATCCTGCTGCCTCAGCCTCTAGTATGCAGCTGGTGGTTGCTGCAGAGCCCATTCCAGGAACGTGTGCGATGGGAATATGGACTGTTACCCATTGGGAGAATAACCCTTTTCTGTTCTAGTGGCAAATTTCATACGCAACTTCACTTTCTTTGACACTGACATTGGAGATCAGGACAATTAAGGTAGCCATATGATACTTTAATTTCAGTCATTTCCTGCTGACTCTGAAATTAGAATTGCGGGTGGCCTTATGGGCTCCTCCAAAAGTCTATTGAAAAATTGTTGTCCAAACAGGAAAATGACTGCTTCTAATCAGTTGCAGTCACTGTTGGGGTGTTTAGACAGCCATGGGTGCTGCTGATATCTGAATACAATAGCTGGGATAAGATTTTCCGTCATCCAGGTTGTTTAGCATGGAAGAATCCATTTCTCTTGTTTAGTCCCCAGAGTTTAATTAAATCTAAACATGTAGGGTAATTACAGACAGTGAGTCTCTGTAATGGGGAAACAGACAGCTAGAAAAACTTGACAGAGGTTTCAAAGTTATACTAAAGGCTTACAATTTTTTTTTTCCCCTAAAAATACCAAATGTGTTCTACTTACCTGGTGTGTGTAGGGGTTTTGCACAGAGCAGCCCAGATCCTCCTCTTCTTGGGTCTCCTGTCAGCGCCTTTGGCCCCTCCCTTCTGTCTGGTGCCCCCACAGCATGCAGCTTGCTATGGGGGCACCCGCTGCTTCGTGTGTCTATTCACACACTGAGAAGCGGCTGGGCCCCATCCCCTATGTCTCCTTGGCTCACAGGCTATGATTGACAGCAGTGAGAGCTAATGGCTCCTGCTGCTGTCTCAGCCAATGAGTATGGGGAGTCCCAGTATAGCAGAGACTCCAGTGCACATCGCTGGATCAAGAGGGAGCTTAAGGGAGTATTTGGGTGGGGGGGCGGGATGCTGCACAGAGGTTTTTTACCCTCATGCTTGATGAGAAAAAAACCTTGAGTCTTTACAACCACTTTAACTATTCAACCTTAAATCTAAAAAAAGCTTTGCCTCTAGTTAACTTTGAAGGGCAACTGTACCTTTTTTTTTTTTTTTTTTTTTTTTTTTTTTTTAAATTCCTTGAATCCACCCCTCCAGAACTAACTTGCAGATGGAACACCCTTACCCCAGTGCTGCATCCTGCGCAATATGAACACCACCTCTCCATCAGAAATCTATTTGGCACTGGTTGATGCCGAAGACTTGATAGACTTGTATGGACTATTCTGACATTGGAACTGCTGTCAGCATGGTCTCATGAGGGCTCTGTGCAGATGCAGCCATCACCAGAGAGAATGTTTGTAAAATTTGCACAGGATGTGGTTCTGTTTAGTTTAGTGCAGGTAAGTTCATGAGGTGTGGGAAGTGAATTAGTGAAGTTTTTTTTTTAAAAAGTACAGTTGTCCTTTAAAGTGATATTAAAGACTCAGATTTTATTTTTTAAAAATAAGATACATATGCTCACCTGCCCTGTGCAATGATTTTTCTAAAAGCAGCACTGATCATCCTCTTCCCTGGTCCCACACCAGCAATCTTGGCTCCTGTTGCTGTACCTGAGCCAGTGAGGAGGGAGAGACGTATGAGAGCTGCTGCTTTCATGCACATCGCTGGATAGAGATGCTCAGGTAAGTATTGGGGTGAGCTGTACACTGAAGGTATTTCAGTGGATATTAAAAGTCTACACACTCCTGTAAAAATGCTGGGTTTTTGAGATGTAAAAATAATCAGACCAAGATTAATAATTTTTGAATTTTTTCCACCTTTAGCCAGGGTTCACATCAGTCCAGAGCGGTAAATCCCATGTGATTCGCACAGGAACTGCACCGCATTCCTGTGCAAATCGCATGCGATTTGTATGCGGTGCGATTGGAGCCATACATTTTGTATGGCTCTATTCACACCGCACCTGCACCAAAAATGCGCAGGACCCTTTTTTGGTCTGCGCTAGAATCAGATCACATAGGTATTCACACCTATGTGATCCGATTCTGCACATCGCACTGCATTTTGCAGACCGATGTGGGGGTGTCGTTAACACACACACCCACATCGGTCCGTGCGAACGGGATGCGATTATGATGTGGTGTGGAATTCACACTGAAAACGCTGTGAATTCCGCACCACATCAGTGTGAACCAGGGCTTAATGTGTACAATTCAATGAAAAAGAAACTAAAATCTTTATAGAAGGAAAAATAAACACAGTAATACATACCCTTAAAGTGTTACTAAACCCCCAACCGTAAAATCAGCCTGTATATGCAGTATAGCATGCTTGTTATACTCACTGTGGAACCTAAGGGGTTAATCCTCTGCATTGTGTAAAAAGGCTGTTTGATCCTGTCATCTCTGCCCCTCCTCTTGTTGAAATGGCCACCTGACAGACTGGATCTGTAGTCATATACTCAGTTTGTGTATTGCTAGAGAGGGGTTTGTTTGTTTTTCTTGTTCGGAGAGTGCATGTAATCAGCACAGGGCAATCAGCACTGTCCAGACAGAGGATCAGGATTTCACATCCTCCTAGAGCGGAAAGAAAACTCCTCCTACAAGCTTTAACCAGTGCTCTGCTGAAGTCACAAGACTGCTCTAACTGCTGCTGAGAAAAGGTTTTTAGCAGTTTATATTTACTAAAATAATTGCATTTCCATGTTCTGTGTACTGCGGGAGACCAGATATAGTGGATGCGGGGCCCTAGATTTACTAACACTTTAAACTAATAATTTGTTGAAGCACCTTTTGGTTTTATGACTGCTTTCAGTCTTTTGAAATAGGATTCCATCAGTGTATTCGGGGGGGCTCTCTGCTGTCAGAATAGAATAGCGCAGATGGGGGAGATCCCTGCATCCACATTGCTTGTGTGAATTCAGGAATGTGTGTCCATCCAGCTTAATAATGAACAAGTATACAAGCTTTTGGAGTTTTTACTTTCTTGATCTGCAAACTTGTTCAAGAGCTATGGATTGGCATGGCAGCCAGACAGCTAGCATTTTTAGATGCTAAGCAATGGCTGCCCCATATTTCATTTGTGAAAAGGTAGGAAAATTTCAAAGAAACCAGAAGCGCAAGTGAGAGCACATTAATAGTCCTGTCCCTAGCTGATCTTTGTGTGTGTGTGTGTGTGTGTGTGTGTGTGTGTATAATATAGAATTTTTTTCTCTACCCTTAGGCTTGAAGAAAAATGTTCTAGTGTTTACTACTGAAAACAAAAAATTTAAAATGACTTGTGGTTTTACTTTTTTTTTTTTTTTTTCTTCTGACACTGGGTGAGAACTGATTAAACTGCCACTGACATTCCAATGACACTATGGCTTCATGTACATGAGCAGCAGCTAAACTCGAGTTTAGGAGCTTTTGGCATTTTTTTTTGCCAAAGCTCCTAAACTCAACTCCCTAAAGGCTTATGTGTCCATGTACATATAGGCTTTTAGCAGAGTTTAGGAGCTGCTGTGTTTAGGTGAAGTTAAACCTCTCTCTCTTGAACATGGAAGAATTGCGTTCAGGAAAGGAATCTTTTGACCGCCGACCGAGGGGAAATGCAAAACTGCGGTACCGCTTTTGCCGTAATTTGCGTTTCCACACGGCCGGCGGTCAGGGTAGTCTCGTGTACATGGAGTCTAATACAGTGATCAGTGCTAATAAAACAATGACACTGGGCAGGAAGGGGTTAACATTTGGGACAATCAGAGTTAACTGTGTGCTATTTTACTTCATGTGCTGTCTATTTTACTAGCATGTTCTTTCTGGCAGGAGAGAGACTATTTATACACTGGTCTCTCCCCTATCTGTGTTACTTGGTGATCACCGGGGAATCTTTGGCTGGGACCCGGTGATTGACATCTGTAGCTGCCAATGGCAGTGTGGGTGGGGTGGCATGCGCCCCCTACCCAGAGATATTAAAAAATATATATATATATAAAATATATATTAGCGTGTGATTTTGCACAGCCCTGCCGCCCCGTAGCAGTAGTTCTACTATAGGGCGGCGGGGAAGCGGTTAATGATTGCTTCTATGTACATACAGTAAAATGTTTACAAATGCTAGGCCACAATCTGATGCATAAAGTAATATTTATGCAGTGTAAGAGGTACAAATGACGACAATCCTGTAGATTATCTGCTGCATGAAAATACAATTAATTGAGGTGAAAGCTCTCACGGGGCAGACTGAGATTAGATCCACAAGGGAGCTGTCTGCTGATCAGCGCTAAGTAAGTGGATAACAGGTCTGTTTCCCCTCAGTTTTTGCAGAGCGGACACGGACAGAGTCCACTTTGCTATACGGGTGGTCATGTGTAAACGGACTCCACTGTCCTGGATCCAATATGCCTAGACGCAGGGCATGGATCCCCGTCGGGTATTTTTTTTTTTTTTTTTTTTCGTCCCATGAGGAGAATGGAGGGACCAGTCAGGTCCACCTGAGAAACTGACAGGAAGACTTGATTGAACCCTTAGCTTGGAAGGAGCTTAGTTCAGCATCATTCTTCATATATCAGAATAGAAACCTGTAGAAATGTAGCGTTGTGGATGAAGAAGACCAAGTGGGTTTGCCCCATGCTCAGACTTTATGAATGAGTCTGCAACAATGTTAGTGCATGCCTGTCAGGTCATATTTGATGGTCTAATCACTCGTTATCTGTTGTCTGTCCTTAACCTCTACGGGGCCAATAAAAACATAAATGAGCATGGTTATGTCCAATTTAAAATTTATTTTGTCAATTCCACACTCTGCCTTGCAAGTTGAACCGCTTTGTTGCATTTCCTACTAATTAAGAGCTACATTTACAATTGTTAACCTTTGTTGTGCAACAGGCTGGCTTGTGTTTTAAGTATGGGAGTGATGTGTGCATGCTTTAGAGGGGAGGGGAAGGCACTGTTAGAGAGGGAGAGATTGAAGATGTGAGGGAGCATAGGATGGAAGAAGAGGATGACCGAAGTAGTTGTGAGAGGACAGGATCTAGGGGGCAAGTAATGAGACGGGCTTCTGAGAAAACCTTAGTGACGGTAGTAGCAAGGTCAAAAGAGGAAAGTGTTGAGGGAGGTTTAGTATAAGGTATGCTAAGAGGGATGGATGTCTGTGCAGTGGTTATGCCCCTACGAATTGCATCAATCTTGTTTTTGAAATGATTTGCAATCTCATAAGCAGTGAGTGAGGTACTGGGTGGAGGTGGAGAAAGTAGAGTGTTAAAAGTAGAAAAGAGACAAGGACTGGAAGACAAGGTATTAATAAGAGTGACAAAGTAGGCTTGTTTGGCAGCATGGAGGGAGGAATTGTATGTTAAGAAAGTAGATTTATATAAGGTGAATGCTTGGTGAGATTTGGTTTTACGCCACAATCGCTCCAGCGCACGACTATGTCACTTAAGATTTCTGGTGTCGTCAGTCTGCCACGGTTGTAATGGTCGGGGCCTGATGCTTTGTGTTAGAGGAGCAAGCGAGTCTAATGCGGATGAAAGTGAACTGTTGTAGACAGCAGTGGCCAGGGCAGGACAAGGGAGAGATTCTGTCATAGAGTTGGTCATCTGCAGAGTTGAAAGGGTTCAAGTTGTGAAGGTTTCTGTGGGTAATTGTTTGCTGCTTGGAGGGATAGGTGTTTGAAGACGAGGACACTGTGAATGTGATGAGATTGTGATCAGAGAGAGGAAAGGTGGTGTTTGTGAGGTTGTAGGAAGTGCAAAGATGGGAGAAAACAAGGTCTAATGTATTCCCATCAGAGTGAGTGGAGGACTGTATACATTGTGCTAATGCAAAAGATGAGGGTATGTTTAAGAGTTGGGATGTAGCCGGGTTGTTGACATTAATGGGGATGTTAAAATCTTCGAGAATCATAGTGGGTAGTTCAGATGAGAGAAAGTAGGGTAGCCAGGTAGAAAAATCATCAAAGCGTGACACCGGTCCAGGAGGCTGATAGATCACTGCAATCCTCAGAGAAATGGGAGAAAACAGCCAAATGCAGTGAGTCTCGAAAGAAGAGAAGCATAGAGAGGGAGGGTTAGGAAGGACTTGAAAGGTTCTCAGTGGGGATAGAAGCAAACCGACTCCACCTCCTTTCCGACCACTGGGTCTGGGTGAGTGGGTCCAGAGGAGGCCTCCATAGGAAAGCGTTGCAGGGGAAGCAGAGACAAAAAGGTCATGGACAGAGGTGAGCTTATTACAGACAGAGCGGGCATTCCAGAGTGCACATGAAAAAGGGAGGGTGGTTTTTGGGAGCACGGGGACTGATAATAAATTGAGGGGATTGCGGCTATTCCTGGAGGAAGGAGGGTGCCTGGTGTGGGGGTGAAATAGTGGAGGACCAGGGTTTGGGGAGATATCCCCAGAGGTTAGAAGAAGGGTGAGGAAAGTAAGGTGGGAGTGGGATGTATACGAGTGCACATGCCTTCCAGTCCTGGTGTTTGGGTCAGCAGGAGAGTGAAGTATCAGCAGGAGGTGATGAGAGCCATAGTAGAGAGATGGTAGCAGTGAGGCTGAGATGTATAAACTTTGAGGTGGAGCAGAGGGGTAAAAAAGTGAGATTTTGGGAACGCAGGATAGTAATATGAAAAGGAGGAGTAGAGGGGACATATTACCAAGGTACACAGAGTGGGACTCAGACTTGTAGGAGATGTTTCCCAGGGTGTTTGCTTGCAGTCTATCCAGCACGCATTAGAGTTCTTTGTTGTATCTTCCTGCTGCTTGAGTTATCCTGCTTTAGTTAAACTGCTGTGTTCAACTGCGTCTCCGCAATCTACTAGTATGCGATGCATGCTAGTACATTATGCCATTGCCTTACAGGGGATTTTTCTTTTTTAATACCATGGTTTACTACCGCTTTCAGACAGCCTCTACGGTGGCTGTAAATAATAGGTAGTTTTTGTTTTAGGAGCTGAAATGTAAACATGAAATGTGTTATCAGCACAGACACTGCCTACAATATTTATATATATTTTTTTCTTTTAAGATTAAGGCTGACCATAGTTGGAGCGAATTTTATGGTTGCAGGAAATACATTTTCTTGATTCCCCAATCAACACAGACCGTGTTGACGGGAATCCCTCCCTCTGAGCCATTGTGTTCTTCCAGCGGAGGGCCAGGGGGAGCTGTCCCCGCTGGGAGAACAGAGATTATTGCTAGCGGCTATAACGGCATGTAGAATTGATCGACTTGGGTACATTTGGCCTTCCCATACATAGTTCAAATCTCGACCGATTCCTGCTGAACCAGCCAAGATTTGAACCATCTATGGCTGGCTTCACATGTCAAACGGCAGCCAATAGGCTACTTTAATTCAAACATTTTACATGTATAGAGAATTAAATACAGCCTTGGACAACACTGCTTCTTTCAATAATTTTTCCAAGCTGTATTCCGACTGGGGGAAAAAGGTAAATGGTCCTAACACTGTGTAGTGTTTAAATATTTGATAGGTTCATCTCTTCACAAACCTGTATTTCTGCCATTGGAAAGCTTGTTTACTGTGTGTTCCCTTTATAATGTACATAGACTGAAATATCCTATAGTGCAGGTATTGATCTGAATAGTTGAAATACACAAAGTGCTAAGTCCCCTCCTACTCTTTAAACTGTGTGTATTGTCTTGATATTGGGGGTTTAGCTAGAAAACACGGAAGAAATTGAAAAAAAAGTCTGCAGTGTTCAAGGTGAGACATGCATCAGTGTATTATTTATTTAACATGCTATGTGTTTATTTTCTTAAAGAAAGCGACAAAGAAAACTGATAAGCCTAACGTAGAAGAGAAAACCGAACAAAATGTAACCGAACTCAGCAATGAGGCTTTGAGAGAGGAGCTATTGAAATATGGAATAACACCTGGTCCTATTTTGGGTATGATTTGCTAGTTTCATTTGACATTTTCTGTGGTAGCTTTCCTCTGTTTTAAAATAATAATGTAATGTGTCCCCAGTACTAGAAATTGATATTAAGTTGGATACAGAGTACTGCCATTGAGTTGCTAAAATTGCTATTCCTGGACATACTAGTGTTTAAAATTTTATTAAAGATAAAGTTTAGCCACGACAATTTCGCTTTAGTGGGCTAATTTACTGTAATGAAGTATGTTCCATGTCATGAGGCAGCTGGATCCACAAGGTGTTATGCACTGACTAAGAATATATCCTATATATAATTTTTTTTTTTTTTTTATTGCAAAGAAGAAAGGATGTATTTTTTTTTTTTTTTTTTTTTTTTGTTTAACAAACTGGTTATGCCTTTTTTTCATTATACTGATTTTAACATGTTGTTTTTTTTTTTTTCTTTCTTTCATTTTAGCCAATACTAGGAAGGTTTATGAAAAAAAGATGATAAAGGCAAAGGAGCAACAGGTCACATCCATAACATCTGTAGCAGATACCTCAAACACAGACAGTAACAAGCAAAATGGAAACACTGATCCTGAACAGTACAGTGACAATGAAGGTATGCTTTCGTTAGCCCTCACCTAAAACAGAATGTGCTAAATATGGCCGAACCTTATTCTTTCCTATGCAGATAACCAATCCAATGTCATGTAAAAGGCATTTTAAAATCCTGTAAATCGTGCAAGTTCATTTCTGGAAGGATTATATGATATAACTTCTATCTGGGACTGTGCCATTAACCAGGTTTACATACTGTACATGCTAGGCAGTTATAGGGATTAAAGTGACTTGTGCAAGTTGGCAGTTAGGGCACTTCACTCTTGATGGTCTGGATCTCCACAAACTGATATTGGCAATTTTTCAACTTGCGATGGAGCCATCAAGGGTGTGTTTATGCAGATGGTATGAAGTTGGAAAGATGGGAACTTAAGAATAGATTGACAATGGATATTGAGTTGAATGGATGCGCAAGGGGATGACTCAAACCAATTTCAGGTGGAGCTGATTTATGGACAAATGGATCATTCCTCGTGCATTTTTGTATGGGCAGCTATCTCTAATTCATGTAGAGATCATTTGGTTTGGACACATGACATACCTGTTTTTACATCTTTTGACTATTGCCTGAACAGTTTAATAGGTCTTGCATGATTGTAGACCAGAATACCCTATACTGTATATTCAGGTTAGATGCTTGTTAACCACTTGCCAACCTCGCTATAGCTGAATGTCCAGTTCTGGGAGGGCATCATATGACGTCCAACCGCGCGCCCCCGGCGATCTCTGTGATCGTTGTGTTCTGCGGATCACAATGGTGTTTTACCACGTGATCAGCTGTGTCCAATGACACAGCCGATCACCGGTAAATGCGGTTTCCGGTTATTGGCTGCACTTTCCTCATGCTGCCACAGCATAAGGATAGTACTGCCGATAACTGGCAATTGTCAGAGGAGGGATTGGCACTGGTCATCGGGGCACTCATCAGTGCCTAGTAGTGTCGCCAGTCAGTGCTGCCCATCAGTGCCCAGCAGTACCGCCTGTCAGTGCTGCATATCTGTGCCTCCTATCAGTGTAGCCTCATCAACGCACATCAGTGAAGGGGAAAAATTACCCATTTGCAAAATTTTATAATGGTAACAAAGAAACTTTAAAAAAAATTTTTTTTTTTGTTTATAGCGCAAAAAATAAAACACAGCAAGTAAATACCACCAAAAGAAAGCTCTATTTTGTGTGAAGAAAATGATAAAAATTTCATATGGGTACAGCGTTGCATGACTGCGCAATTGTCATTCAAAGTGCGACAGCGCTGAAAGCTGCAAATTGGCCTGGGCAGGAAGGGGGTATAAGTGCCCGTTAGGCAAGTGGATAAACAATATAATTTGCTGATGAAGTTGGATGGATCAGTTCGTAATTGATCAGTGCAGACCAATTCAATTTAAGAAAACTGCATGAGGTTTTTACATTCGTGTTATATCAGTAATCCCTTTCTCCATGGGTATTAGGGGAGCTTTAAAAATAGTAATGTCCTTGGGAATGTGTTTTCCCTACATTGTAATGCAGGATGGGTTTTGGGAAACTGCATCAGAGCAGTTTTTTTTATTTTCCCCAATCTAAGGGGTTGAACCTACCTTATCTGGGGGCTATAGTTTCTTCAAATCTGCTAGCATGAGATTGATGTGGGGCTAAAGAATCCCCAGTTAATTGGGTTTTATCTCAAGGCAGATTTTGATAATTATGTGATAACCATATCCTACCCACTGCCTAAGGCTCGGTTCACACAACTGCAATGGTCAAGTCATACGACTTTGCCTGCGACTTCTTTCCAACTTTGATCAGACTTTGTTGCGACTTTAGACATTCAAGTCTACTGGCTGAAATTGTACCCAAGCTGGACCACAGTAGTGCAGGAATCTTTTCAAAAGTCGGAGCGACTTGTGTAGTATCAGATAAGATGGCTTTCTTAGGGAAACATTTAATTTCACATCACTTGACTTGGGGTCTCACATGTCAGATCCCATGTCGCAGCAGTGTGAACTGTGACTGAGCCTTGGTTGTTTTTTAAATTCACTTTATTGTCTTCACATGGTGACTTTAAGTGCTGGTTTCATAAACTGTTAGAGGTAGCTGAGTAGTGGCTGTAATAAAATATTTCCTTTTTACATTTTTGATGTTTTTGGTATATCTGAAAGTACATTCATTTTTCAATTATTTTTTTTTAAATTCACTTTTGGAATTTTGTTTTACATTCATGTTAAAAGATAGCTACATTCCTATACAATGGGGCTATAGAGAAGGAATGCAGCCACCCTCTTGCTTGCACCCAAGATAAACAAAGAGTTGATTCATACATATGCGGTGTGGATTGAAGCTTTGGTTTCACAGCTAATTGATACCGTATTTGTTCACCGGTTCCTGTCAGGTTCAGAACCATAGGAGTTAGTAGCCTGTAATCCGCACCTGAATTGGACCGCACTGCTTATAAATCATATCTGACTCTTTCAATCCACACCGCCAGTGCAGCAGACATATGTGAACAGGCACCAAAGGAGGCAATGTTTTTTCACATGTCATGTGAATTTGAAGCGGTTCAGACTGAAAACTGCATATATGTGAACCGCCACTGAAGATTTGCAGAGTGCATGGAACCGTGTCCATGACTGAAGCAAACATGCACTGCTTCTTCCAGACAAATGAAAGCCAGGGGAAAGGAGAGGTTTAGAAGCAAATTAAAGGATGTTCACCTTTTTGTAAAAAATGAATTTTTTTTCTGCAAAAATATGTGCATTTATTTTTATTATTTTTACATTGCAGCTTTTAAAGCATTGCACCCATGATCAGCAGATCGCAGGTGCAATGCCAAGATCTGAAGACTCCGTAAGCTGTCTGCCCATACTTCCAATATGGGCAGGCAGTTAATGAATGGTGAGCGCTCTCGTAGTTCATTGATTCTTCCTACCAACACCTTCACAGTTCATTGAGAACTGCAAGCCTTCAGGCACAATGGTTGACGATACTTGTAGTCTTCATTCACAGGAGACTATGAATGATTGACATGCAAAGTTGGTAGAGCCCTGCATAGGCATGCTGTTTTCAAATTGTGACAGCATGTACAGGGAGAAGATCCCCTGACCTGCGGTTACAAAGTGGGGAGAGCTGGTGGCTGGAGGTAGCTGCATCGGAACATATTGCACCATAAATATGGATTTAATATGTAGCCTGCTCCTAAACGTGATCTTCGCCTTTAAGGACCTTACAAGGAACCATATAAATGGTAAACGATTTCATGAAAAACATTACAGGATAATGTTAGTGGATGTGTGTGGATTTTTGGGAGATTAAGGCTATAATGTGTCACTTTAAAAAAAAAAAAATGTAAATATAAATTGTAGATAAAGCTGAAACATGTAACAGTCTTTTTTTAGGAACTAGTTTATAGACTCTGAGATTCACTAGATTTCACATTAAAACTTTTTGGCTAGTTTTTGTTGTAAGAATGCAGTATTTATGCACAGCAATATCTGCAGTATAGTTCTATTCAAACTACAAAGATTGTTATATTTTCATTGCAGAACCCAAGATTGACTTTAGTTTTGAGACAAGAGAACCAATAAGAGGAAAATCAAAGGCTCAGATCACATCCCGGTCCAGAAGGTTGGAGCAAAATGAGGTATGTTCACAATGAACTTAGGAGTACTAGAAAACTGTCTTGTGAATAGGATTTGGTAATATGAAAATGTAACCTTTTTGTAGCACCAGTGATTTTTCAGGATGGTAATTGTACATGATACCCAAAATATAATTGCCTGTGGCCTTTTTAAAGTAATTACCCTATCTATTTAAAAAAAAAAAAAAATCACATGTAGATTGGCACCTCACAGAATCCTTTTACATCACATTTGTCTTTATTTTGGGCTTTAGTAAGTGCCACACACCTGTGGCTGGTCATTTATGGCAAGTTTGTGGGGCATAACATTCCTTCTAGTCAGTGGTGCTCTTTAAAGGCTAAGTTCACCTTTTACAGAAAATAGCCTATGCAGTCAAGGGGCCCACAGAAGATATTAAAAATATATGCAGCTTTGTATAATGATCATTAATTTTATTGTTTTACCTGTAGGCCATTAGGGCACCTTAATGAATTAAAATGTTTGTTCACCAATTCCAGAAGTCTGCCAAGCAAAATAGGTGAGGTGGAAGCTTTGGTGCATGAAGAAAACTATGATTTAATTGGTATTGTTGAATCTTGGCTTCAATCTTCACATGACTGGCCCATTAATATTCCTGGCTATGTACTCTTTCAGAGAGACAAGGTAAAAAGGAAAGGTGGTGGTGTCTATGTGAGAAGTGATCTCAGAGCGAGTGTGAAAGAGGACCTAGTTGATGGAGATTGTGATGAGGCTGAAGCATTAGTGCACATGGGGGTGTGTACTACAAAGGTAATCATTGGAGTTTGTTATAGGCCACCCAGTGTTAATGAGGAAGTGGCAACTCAGCTCCTTGCACAGATCAAAAGGGCTACAAGGGCTGGAACAGTAATAGGAATTGGGGTTTTTAACTACCCTGAAATTGACTGGAGTAATGGCACTGCAGGGCCAGTTAAAGGGCAAAATGTTATAAACCTACTACAGGACAATTTTATAGGTAAAATTCAAAGAGGCCCCAACTAGAAATGATGCTCTGCTGAACCTGGTAATCTCAAACCATGCAGAGCTTATTACTAATGCTCATATAAAAGAACAAGAAAAGTGACCATAACATTTCATTTGTTAGCTGTAAACAAGCACATACGGGAAAAATAAAAATTCTCAACTCTAAGAGAGCTAATTTTCCAAGGCTGAGAGCTGCTCTCCAAGATAGACTGGGAGGGAATATTGACCTCAATGAACACAGCACAGAAATGGGAGTTCTTAAAAAAAAAAAAAAAAAAAACTGTGAACACACTGAAAAATATATTCCCATGGGCAACAAGTTTTAAAAGGCTAAAAATCAAACTTGTGTGGCTTATGGCCAAAGTTTAAAAAAAAGCTATAAATAATAAGAGCCTTTATTAAATATAAAAATGAAGGAATGCTATCATCATTTAAATATTACAGAGAATATAACAGAATATGTAAAAAGGAAATCAAGGCCCCAAAAGTTAACGATAGATTGCAAAAGATAGCAGGGCAAACCCCCAAAAATTCTTCATTAATAGTAAAAAGGTTCGGTCCGAGCATGTAGGCCCTTTACAAAATACTCTAGAGTGGGTGACTGGGGACAAAGAGAAGGCAATTGTATTCGCTTCTTCAGCACTGTGTATACAAAGGAGCATGGGGGAGCTCTTGGCCATAATGGGCATGTATTGACACAGCCCCAGATGATTCACATTGGCTCAAAACTGATATGATCCAGAAATATTTAAAATAAAGCACTTGGACCGGATTGCATACACCCACGAGTCCTGAAAGAATTCACCTCGGTCATTTGTTTCTAATTTTTAGGGACTTTTTAATGACTGGCATAGTACCACTGGACTGGCATAAATGCCAATGTGATGTCTATATTTAAAAAGGGGGTCACAATCTTTACCAAGTAATTATAGACCTATTTAACTTCTATAGTTGGGAAGATACTGGAGAGTTTAATAAAAGACAACATAGATGAGTTCTTGCTGGGGAAAAGAAAAATATTTTACCCCCTTCCTGTCCAGGGCAATTTTCAGCTTTCAGCGCTATCACACTTTGAATGACAATTGCGCGGTCATGCAATACTGTACCCATATGAATTTTTTACCATTTTTTTGAGACCGATAAAGCCTTATTTTGGTGGTATTTATTCACCGCTGGGATATTTATTTTTTTTACAATGTAAATGAAAAAGTCTAAAAATTTTGAAAAAAAGTTTTTTTTTAATAAAATTTTGCAAATAAATAATATTTCATCATAAATCTTGGCCAAAATGTATTCCATTTATTTATTTATTTTTTTATTTTATTTTTTTTATATTATTTTTTATTTATTTATTTTTTTTACGTACTGTCACCCTAGCAGTACAGTGTCACCATGGTGACACTGTACTACTTGTGGGGGGTGATGAAGATTTTTTTTTTTTTACACTGATTGCTTTTACACCCATATAGGATGTAAAAGCAATCATTTCTCTTTCTCTCTGTCTGCATTCTTGCAGTCATTGAGAAATACTGAGTGAGCTGTGATTGGTCACAGCTTGTCACATGGTACAAGGCTGTTGTGAATAGCCTTGTACCATGTGACCTCTGTGATCATTCACAGATTTCACACATAGTAAGCAATGATGTCACAAGTGACATCTTGCTTACTACTTTGCATGTGATCACTGATTCGCCAATCGGTGATCACATGATCGGGACCTCGTACAGAGGTCTCGTCCGACGATCTGTGTTTCACTGTGTCCGGAGGACACAGCGGGCACCGCATCGTGGTGGTGCGCGCTCCCAGGGAGCGCGCACAGCTAGAAAAGGCGGGTGCCGTTTAGGAACGGCAACCCGCCCCTGGACTGCTACCGCCCTGCCGTTTATAAACAGGCGGACGGCAAGAGGTTAAGCAACAGACCGCATGGATTCATGAAAAGACAGAAGTTGTCAAACAAATCTGATTTCTTTTTAAGGAGGTGAGCAAAACCTTGGACAGAGGGGTGGCGGTGTATATTTGGATTTTGCAAAAGTGTTTGACACAATTCCCCTTACACGGCTAATGTGTAAGATAGTCTACAGGCTTGGAAAAATCTGTATGTATAATGGATAGAAAACTGGCTAAAATCTAGTGTTCAGAGAGTAGTGGTTAATGATTCATACTCTGAATGGTCTAGGGTTGTCAGTGGTGTACCCCAAGGTTCAGTGTTGGGACCCTTACTTTTTTGTATATTTATAAACGATATAGGGTCTGGGATTAAAAACCATTTGTCTTTGCAGATGACACCAAGCTGTGCAGTGGAATAACGTCCTTGCAGGATGTCTGCAACTTACAGGCCATCCTCCATGCACTGTTTAACCATTAGCCGCCCGGCCAATGGCCGTTTGGCGGCTTGAAAAGCGCTGCAGCTTTCCGGGTGCACGCCATTTGGCGTGCTCCCGCACATGTGCGGTTGCAGAGCGACGCAGCAGTGCGATCTGTCACCGCCCGTGCACCTCGGACACGGCCGATGACAGATCCGAGTACCGGCTCCCGTTGCCGGTACCATGTGACCTGCCCTGACCAATCACAGCAGGTCACATGACAGTTGTATACAATGGATGGCTTCATTCATGATGCCATCCATTGTATACTAGTGCCTAGCTGTGAATGGTCACAGCTAATCACATGCACATGTCATGTGATTAGCTGTGACCAAATCACAGTTAAGCACAAAAAAGAAAAGCTGAATGAATCGATTTCATTCAGGTAAATGCTTGCTTATAGCAAAGTAATTCTTTGCTATAAGCAAATTGTGTAAAAAAAAAAAAAAAAAAAAAAAAAAAATACTGATCACTTCCCCAAAGTAGTACAATGTTACTATGGTAACATTGTACTATTTTGGTCATAGTAAAATATGAAAAAAAATCTTAAAAAAAAGTAATAAAAAATTAAATATAATAAAAAAATATATATATATATTTTTTTTTTTCATACTGTCACCAGTCAGTGTCGCTGTTCACCGCCATGCCAGTTATATGATGACGCTGTACTGCACTGGTGACAGTATGTAAAAAAAAAAAATAGTGAAAATAATTTTTTTAATTTTTTCATTTTCCGAAAAATTATGACAAAAAAATACAACTTCAAAAAACTCGCCATGCCTCTTATGAAGTACGTCGGACTGTCTACTCTGCAAAAAGGGGTCATTTGGGGGATATCTGTACTGTTCTGACATTCTTGGACCTCAAGATATTAAATTGGCTGTCAGTACTTCAGGATTGATCAATATTCAGATCTATACCATAGTTTGTGAACTCTATAACTTTCCTACAAACTAAAAAATACATCCTAATTTGGGTTATTTTCCCCAAAGACATGTAGCAGAATACATCTCGGCCTAAATTTATGAAGAACAATTATTTATTTGTTAAGTTTTATAACAAACAAAGAAAAATGTGGTTTTTTTTCGAAATTTTTGGTCTTTTTTTGTTAATTTAGCAAAAAATAAAAACCCCAGCGGTGATTAAATACCACCAAAAGAAAGCTCTAGTTGTGTGAAGAAAATGATCAAATTTTAGTTTGGGTACAGTGTTGTATGACCGCGCAATTGTCATTCAAAGTGTGAGAGCGCTGAAACGTGAAAACTGGCCTGGGCAGGAAGGTGTAAAATTGCACGGTATTGAAACGGTTAATTGTGCAACTATGTGGCAAATGAGGTTTAATGTTGATAAATGTAAGGTTATGCACTTGGGAGCTAGGACTATGTATGTATCATACATACTAGGGGGGGTACAACTGGGGGAATCAATGATTAAGGATCTGGGGGTTCTGGTAGATCATAAGATTAATAATGGCATGCAATGCCAAGCTGTGGTTTCTAAAGCAAGCAAAATCCTCTTCTCTATTAACCTCCCTGGCAGTCTGATTATGTCAATATTTTTGAATGTAAAAGCGGTACATTGTTTTGCATGGAAATTTTGTTGTTTTTATATTGTAGGCCTGTAATTCTTAGGAATAACTCCCTTAAATCTGACCAAATAAGAGTCTAGTAAACATCCCGGGTATGATAACGTTTGAAACACAATCATAAATTATAATATAATTATAAAAAATATTTAATTCAATGTAATCAAACCAAAAACACTGAAATTTGAAATAGAGCACAAAGTTCGCACATCACGGAGCTCAGTCGCAGAATCGTTGCTGTCGTCACTTTCAGTGTCTGACGAATTTCCCCACGAATCACTTATCGCTCAATTCTGCAAGTGATTCAAATTCACTATTGCTGTTTTCTAGCTGGTCTGGATGCCATGGACGTTCTCAAGTTTTCAGGCAGAAAACTATAAAAATGCAGGCAGGGCACTGGACAAAGCACTAGGGACAAAACTGAAGTGAAATGGTTTCATACAGTAATGTAATCCTAACAGATTACAATGTATTGTGTGTATGTCATGTTTTTTTTTTAATCTTCCGCCGGTTCCACCCCCCCTGCATCGCAGCTCTCGTAGGGAAGGGAAGACTGATGCCGCCATCGACCGGAGGACACCGTGTGAGGACATCGGGGGGATTGCAGGGACAAGGTAAGTTATACTACAGTCAGGGGCGGACTGACCATTCGAGCACTCTGGCACTGCCCGAGGGCCCGGGGTCAGTAGGGGGCCCCATGAGATGCCCCTGGTATCTTTTTATAGGCTTTTTTGGTGCAGTTTGAGTGTTGGCAAGGACACGGGCCCCATGATCCCTTAATCCCCAGGGGCCCCATGGGTTGTCAGTCCACCCCTAACTACAGTGTAATCCCAAGTGTGGCTCGGGGTTACCGCGTTTGGTACTTAAAATTAACCGACAAGCCACACTCGGGATTACCGCCAGGGCATCAATTCACAAAAAACATTTGGAGAACTGGAGAAAGTGCAGAGAAGGGCAACCAAAGTAATAAGAGGCATGGAGGAGCTCAGCTATGAGGAAAGATTAGAGGAACTGAATTCCCTTTTGAGAAGAGGAGATTAAGGGGGGGTACGATCAACATGTATAAATACATCAGTGGTTCATATAGTGAACTCGGTGTAGATCTATTCACTCTGAGGTCATCACAGAGGACAAGGGGACACTCTTTACGTCTGGAGGAAAAGAGATTTAATCACCAAATACAGAACGGTTTCTTCACAGTAACAGCTGTGAAAATGTGGAATAGACTCCCTCAAGAGTTTGGTTCTGGCCAGCTCAGTGGATTGCTTTAAAAAATGCCTGTATTCTTTCCTAGATACACAGAATATAATTGGTTACTAACATTTATAGGTAAAGTTGATTCTGGGAATATCCGATTGCCTTTCAGGAGATCAGGAAGGACTTTTTTCCCCTGCAGGAGCAAATTGGATCATGCTTTGCTGTTTTGTGTTTGCCTTCCTCTGGATCAACTGTGGGTATAGGAGTATAACTTGTATGTTTTTTTTTTGGTGTTTGTGTTGTGTGTTTTTTTTTTTGTTTTTTTTTTAACTGGATGGATTTTTATTCTTTCAGCCAGACTAACTAACTATATTACCTTCAGAAACTCCTAGTTGGCAATCCCCATGTCCTGATTTGTTGCTAGAACATGAAAACTGCTGGATGCTTATCTTTGCTGGATTAAAAACCAACAGTTTTCATATTCATAGCAGCAAGTCCAGGACATGAGAGTTGCTAACTAGGAGTTGTTTAGCCAAGCTTCTGAGCAGACACAAATGGTCTCCAAGTAAAACAATTAAATTATTGAAGCTGCCCAGATTTTTAATATCTACTGGGGTTCCTTAACTGCATAGGTGATTTTCTGTAAAAGGTAAACTTAGCCGTTAAAGAATATTTGCATTTTTAGTGCTTTTATCTTTCTCTGATCCACAGGAACAATGTGCATAGCAAATGCTTACCTACAGCACTGTCTTCAGAAATTCTCTGTGCTGTACTAGAACATGCATGCTGCAACCTCCCTTTTCATTTGGAAGTTTGACTGTCAGGCTTTCACACTGTTGACCAACTTTCCATTGAAGTGAAGTTATGAGTTTACATATGCCAGTAGAGCTTGAGGGAGGTTTGCAAAATTCAGTCAGATTGTGCTGAGCTACTCACGCTAAACAAATCTGCCGACAGTATTGTAAATAGGAATATAATTGTTGAAGCTTGGATGGATAGAAAAGGATTAGTGAATTCTCTCTTTCACTAATTTTATCAGAGTGTCGGCGGATGAGGGAAGTTTTTGTCTAATCTGTCCAACTGACTAAGAAGTTACTCATCCACGTGCAAAATGGCTCAAATGGGGAATCTGGTTGCTATGGACCACTGCTTTTCCTATATTGTCTTTCAGTTTAATACAGTGGTCCAAAACTGTTTGGCCTTTGCACTCATGATGTATTTTTTATACTTTTTAATGGTGTTTCTTGTGTTTTTACAAGCCCAGGCCTTGTCAGCAGCTGGTCTGGCAGCCTTGAAATGCTTTTGGGTACTTTTTTTGGATTTTTGTTTCTTTGCTTGTAGTATAAAGCATGCTTGCCTGGGATCCAGATTACTTAAATGAACGTTAGTACTTTTTAAGATGCCAATAACATTAAGATAACTTTATTTGTCCATACTATTGTATTTTGTTTACGCTTTCTCACTATTTCTCAAAGTCTCTGGCTACTACACAATCTGAAATATTAAGATTTTATGTGGTAGCAGATGCATGTTTTCTGTGCTGTTACCATGGTCTGTGTGCTCCTTGGTCTAAATGTGTGGTTTTTGTTTTTTTGGGTTTTTTTTTTTTTTTTTTATTATACAAATCCTTCCATGCGTTTTTCCAGATTTTCAAGCAGTTAATTTAAATAATATAGCTGTATTGTTGACACACAGATTGATGCAGCTAACATAGTGAGCAAAAAGAGGGCTGACTTAAACAGTAAGGTGCAACTCCTTGATAACAAAAGTGATAGAATACACACAAGATCGCAGGCTTGTATGCTACTATTATTAGTGCACCTACTGCAGGGCTTGACTTTGATTTTGCTTTTGAATCTAGGAGCCAGCTAAAAAAAGTTAAGACATTTATTTTCATGGGTTGTCAGCAACAGGGCAAGGCAGGTAATTTGCGCCCTTAACCCTAACTTACAGCAGAGCGGCCAGCCAATAACCCTGATGTAATGCTGTTAAGTCAGGGTTATAGACTGGCTACAAAGAATGACAATAAAATTCTGTTATAAGAGAAACTCCTTATTAAGCCGATTGAATCGCAACGGTGGCATGTAAAACGCCCTCATCTGCTGCCTATTGGGTGGTGGGTGGCAAAAACGTGGCTCTTCTGCACATTTTTACCACCACCTCCCATACAAAAAAGGAAGATAGAAGTATCCCAGTGCTACTGATCTTCTGCTGCCTCTTTGCAGCCACTTCCTGTCTACATGTGTGTCCCCCATGGTGACTCCACTCATTCCTCTGGTGGATTTCCGGTCACCATGAAATGCTGGAGCCCAGCTCTAAATAAAGAGCGGGAATTGTTGATGGTACAGAGGGCTTTAGCAGGGGACTTAGGACTTTGTTCCATAATGATTTCTCCATATGGGTGCCACCGGGGGGGGAGTCTGGTGTTCAAGTAGTAACACACATGAAGCCAGAAGAGCTCAGACCTGGCTGGGAGGATTTGTCTCCCCCCTGCTCCATCTCCCAGCATACTGTAAACTAAATGCCCCGTCACATGGCTCCCTGCTTCCCTGAATAACGTGCAGACTGGCACATGGGAGCTGACATTGGACAGTGCAACACCTGCTGGTGACGTGGCGCGGCACACTACCCAGGGGTCACCAGGGAACACAATCGGTGTAGGAGAAGCAGGACTGTGTCAAGGATCTTTTTCTACACTTGGGAAGGAACCGTGAATGGGCTGACAAAAGCCCAAGCGCCAGGATGCAATTTCTAGTCGTCATGGCGACCTGGCACCTGGAATTTGTCAAGCCCTGAACTACTGTATTCAAAATATTTTTCCTGTAGCATAGATGAGGCTTCTGGCATTATATTTGTTTATAGATATATTGTATAGCTATAGATTTCCCCACTTATTTCAGGGGAAATTAACCTGAGCCTAACATTGGTTGTGGAAACTAGTCCTATATACCAATAAATTTGCAGCAAATCACATATTCCATCACAATATCTAAATAGTAGTAATAGTTTGTACTAGATAAATATTCTAATGGTCTAATCCTAAAGCCTAAGTTTTCTGGCCCAAACCAACCCTTTCCTTAAGTGATTTGGCTGCTGTGAGTGCTGCTTCATACTGTATGTAGCATTGACTGCTTACAGCACTTTGGACAGCAGACGGAAGTTCTCCCCGAGACTGAGCCAAAACAAAATCAAGATGGGCTGAGTGTCTTCTCAGCCATCCAGAGGAAGCTTTGCATTTTTATCAGTAAATACAAGGCTTCCACTGATTGGCTGAGGTGGAGATTATGAGGTCATCCACCACTTGCCTCTCCACCTCAGCCAATCAGTGGAAGCCTTGTATTCATTAACCACTTGCTCTCCAGAGGATTTGCCCCCCTTTTCCCATGCCATATTTTGCGCTGCGTTACTTTAACTGACAATTGCGCGGTCATGCAGCTCTGCACCCAATTTAAATTTATGTCCTGGTGTGTATATATACTGGAATTTTTTTATTTTACTAGTAATGGCGGCAATCAGCGACTTAAAGCGGGACTGCGGCGGGCATTCGGACACTGGGGGGAACTGACACACAATAACTAAGTACTTACACTGTACTAATGGCGCTGGGCAGGAAGGGGTTAACAGCTGTGTTTGTGCTTTCAACTGTAAGCACACTGCTTTGTATGGCTCTATGTGCAGGAGCTGACAGGGGAGAGAACTGTATTGTTTACATACAGTTCTTTCCCCTTCGGTAATACTCGGCGATCACCAGGTGCCGGCAAGTAATCACCGGCCAGGAACTGGTGATGGGTTGCACCCGGAAATTCAAAATCGTGTGTGTATATAATATGTATATATGTGATTGTGCGAACCCCTGCCGCCCTGTAGCAGTATTTCTGTAATAAAAAATATAAGTCTTCTGGCTGAAAAGCACACGGCTTGATTTTTTGCGGTACGGCGCTGCGTTACTTTAACTGACAATTGCAGTCATGCAATGCTGTACGTAAATGAAATTTTTGTCCCACAAATAGAGCTTTGTTTCGGTGGTATTTGATCACCTGTACTTTTTTTTTTTTTTTTCACTATAAACAAAGACAATTTTGAAAACTATTTTTTACTTTTTTTTGCTATAAATCTATCCAGTAAAAAAAATTTAAAACCAATTTTGTCATAAATGTAGGCCAAAATACATTCTGCTACATGTCTTTGCTAAAAAAAAAAAAAAAAAAAAAAAAAGTATCCCAATACATGTAAATTAATTGGTTTACATGAAAGTTAACGCTTCTACAAATGGCCTATATATACTGGAATTTTATTTTTTTTTTTTTATACTAGTAATGGCGGCGATCAGCGACTTACAGTGGGACTGCGGTGGGCATTCTGACACTGGGTGGGAACTGCCACTGACGTCCCAATGACACTAATACAGTGGTCAGTGCTAATAAAAAGCACTGACACTGGACAGGAAGGGGTTAACATCTGGGGCAATCAAAGGATTCACTGTGTGCTGTTTATCATAATGTGCTGTGTTTTTTTTACTAGGGAAACCTGCTGATGTGTATTTCTCTGCTGTCCAGAGAAATACACAGCAATTATGTTCTTGCTGGCAGGAGAGACACCTGTGTTTTACACACAGGTCTCTCTCCTGTCAATGTTACTCGGCAATCACCGGGTGCAGGCGGCGAATCACCGCCCAGAACCCGGTGATTGGCATCTGTAGCTACCAATGGGGGCGTTCACGCCCCCTACCCGGAAATGCAAATAACTTATATATACGTGATTTTGCGCAGCCCTGTAGCAGCAGTTTTACTATTTTGTGTGTGGTGGTGCAAAAAGAAGGCTATTTACTTGGCAAACACATCCCAAGGGCACCACCTATATGGTCACAATCAGTGCAGGCATGTTTGTGCCTATTGACAGCTAGTCAGGTTGTGTGCTAGTCTATTGCACCCTTGAAGTATTTTAATGGCTTATAGTTATGTAAAAATATACATTTTCCTCAATTTTATTGGTCAGCTTTGTTGTCTTGCATTCAGACAGCGGAAGATACTGAAGTGGTGTCACAAATAAATGTTAAAAGAAAAACCAGGCTCCCTCCAGAGGATTTTGTTACTGAGATTGAAGAATTAACCACCGTTTTATGCGTAAAACAAAATTATTTTAATCCTTTTTAGTATTCACGTTGGAAATGGTATTTCTTTCATTATAACCAAGGGGTTGCTATGTTTTCACACCTTGCTTGCTTTTAAAGCTATCCTCTGACAATTTCACTGACTTGCTGTTTCTGGTTTATATTCTACACATAACTGATGTCCTGTCCTCAGTTACTTTGTATATGCAACAAGTGTGTGGTCATGGTTAATTTTGCATAGGAAAGCAACTCATTTCACATATATTTGACACTTAAATAGAGCATTTCTGGAGATGGAAATTCTGAAACTGAGAAGACAGTGGAGTCTGAAAAGGCTGGACGTGTACAGGCTATTTCTAGAGAGTCCTCAAGAGTAGTGAGAAGAACACCAAGGAAAAGGGTGATGGCAGCGTTATTTTACTTCCGTGCCTTGGGGAAGGGTAATAGCTATTCCCAGTACTTCATGTTTTTATTTATTTTTTTGTTACCTTTTTTCCCAAATAATAGGTGGTAGCTGCAGACCCACTGCCAGATGATGATGCAGATGTATCAGAGACCTCTCCAGTAACAGAAACTATATTGCCTTCAAGCAACCAGGCTCCAGTAAATATCCATATACATTTTTAATTTTTGTCTTTTTAAATAGATTTAAAATACCCTATGGGTTTTTGATGTTAGTTAAATTGGACACATAATTATGTTCCCTACTTTTCTAGGCTAATGCAGTATATTCTTATTTTGAATTTCATCAGGTTGATAATCAGGTGACTGAGACTTTCAAGCACACAAACGCTTTACGATCATTCAGTGAGTTATCAGAGTTGTCAAGGAGGACTCCAAAGAAACAGCTGATCAGTGAAAAAGTAAATATTTCTAAGTGATGGGAAATTTGTCTGCTACAAACTTTACCAGACCAGATCTTTTTCACACTTCTTACTTTTACAGATCTTGTGCAGAACGTTCACTGTTTAGGGTATTTCCTAACCTTCATTGCAGTCTTAAGAGCTCAGAAAATATGAGCTTGCTAGTTTTCTTCTTGGCACAAATACTACATATTTTTGTCAGAGCACTGGGTTTCTATTGTGACATGCCTACACAGACCATGTGTTGTGTGCTGGTTTATATATTATTTTTTAATAATTTTATAGATCACAGTAACATTTTGGTTTTATTGTGCTATTCGCAGCATTTGAATTTGCTACAGCAAACGGATGCAGAATCCCTTATTAATAAGGTCGATGGCATTAATAATATTGGTCGTGCAGATTCCAGTGATCTTCTAAACACAGCTCTGATAGAGGTGATATTAAAATACTCTTAGCGTTTGTTTTCGTCCGGATCCTTGCCATACAAATAAACAATTATTGTTCATTTTGAAGGAAACCGGTGACTTTGGTCAACAACATCTTGAGACTCCAAAAAAGACAAAACAGTTGAAAATAACAAAGTTTGTAACTCCCAAGAGACAGGGAAGATATTTTCTTTAAAGCACTGGGTGATACTTGTAATGCATTTCTTCTGTCACACTCTTATCTGGGTTTATTGGTGGTTCTAGACTTTTTTTTTTTTTATGTGTGTTTTTTTTTTTTTTTTTTTGTATGTAAAATACTTGTGTTTTTTTTCCTGTAGATTGTAGAAAAGACATTTACTGACGAAAAAAGAGAAGACAGGGATGTTCTGAAGGAGATGTTCCCTTATGAAACTTTAACTCCCACAGGAATAAGGTTTTTATGTTTTTATATCTTTAACTCTGCTGTCATTGCGTTTTTCAAAATTGTCAGTCTTTTTTTGTTTATAGCACAAGAAATAAAAAACGCAGAGGTAATCAAATACCACCAAAAGAGAGCCCTATTTGTGGAGAAAAAATAGACATATTTCATTCATGACCGTGCAATTGTCAAACTAATGCAGCACCGTATTGCAAAAGGAAGGGGGGTAAAATCCTCTGGAGAGCAAGTGGTTAAAGATGCATATCTAGGTCTGACACATCCTTATCCAGATCCTTTTTGCCTCAGGCCAAACTTTTGTCCCCTCATTCTCACATCACTGCCCTCCATTCCAAGAGTAAGCCCTTAATTCATGCTTACATGAGGGTGTTAGTTCCCATGGTGTCCTCCTTTTTGAAGCTGTGATTAATAAGACATGCCCTGTCCTTCCTTTTAGTCTGATCTGGGTCAGTGTTTGGCCTCAAGTATCAATCAACAAATCTCGAACATGGCCATTGTGTTTCAGAGATCAGGGAGAGTAGTTCACCTCTCTCCCCCTGTTCATTCCAATGTGGCTTTTGCAATCTTAGTCTGGTTATCCAGAAGCCGCTATTAAAGCTATAAGGGAAATTTCCCTTGTCTGATCTTACTCATAAGGAGGCCTTTCTTGTGTGGCTATTACCTCTGTAAGGACAGTCTTTGAGTTGGAGGCCTAATCTTGTAAGGAGCCTTTCTTAGTGTTGTACAAAGACAAAGGTGTCTTTCCTAATGAAGGTGTTCATTGCCTTCCAGTTAAACAAGGTGTTTGTTCTTCCTTACTAATGTCCTGCTCTAAAACATCCTTCCTAAGTAAATTCGTCTCTGCTGTCTGCACATGGTGCAGGCAGTGAGAGTATACCTGTCAGAAAATGCAGCTTTTAGTAAATCAATGTACTACTTTGTGCTTCCTGAAGGTACCCACAACTGTTTCCTAGCCTTTTCGCTCTGCCATTTCTAGGTGGATTAGACAAGTTATTGTTGGACCCTACAGTCAATAAAGATTTGGGTTACTCAGTTCCTTGATGAGGTAAACTCTACCAGAGCTGTTAAAGCATAATTTTAGTAGTTTATTTGTTTATTTATACATACAGGGAAGCCTATAATAAAGCTTACCTGCAAGTACAGTAAATATTTCCTAAGCAGGCACCATTTAGGAGATAGTCAGGTCCATAAATATTGGGACATCGACAAAATTCTAACATTTTTGTCTCTATACACCACCACAATGGATTTGAAATGAAACGAACAAGATGTGTTTTAACTGCAGACTGTCAGCTTTAATTTGAGGGTATTTACATCCAAATCAGGTGAGCGGTGTAGGAATTGCAACAGTTTGCATATGTGCCTCCCACTTGTTAAGGGACCAAAAGTAATGGGACAATTGGCTTCTCAGCTGTTCTATAGCCAGGTGTGTGTTATTCTCTCATTATCCAAATTACAATGAGCAGATAAAAGGTCCAGAGTTCATTTCAAGTGTGCTATTTGAATTTGGAATCTGTTGCTGTCAACTCTCAAGATGAGATCCAAAGAGCTGTTGCTATCAGTGAAGCAAGCCATCATTAGGCTGCAAAAACAAAACAAACCCATCAGAGAGATAGCAAGAACATTCTTAAAAAGAAGGAACGCATCGGTGAGCTCAGCAACACCAAAAGACCCGGAAGACCACGGAAAACAACTGTGGTGGATGACCGAAGAATTCTTTCCCTGGTGAAGAAAACAACCTTCACAACAGTTGGCCAGATCAAGAACACTCTCCAGGAGGTAGGTGTATGTGTGTCAAAGTCAACAATCAAGAGACGACTTCACCAGAGTGAATACAGAGGGTTCACCACAAGATGTAAACCATTGGTGAGCCTCAAAAACAGGAAAGCCAGATTAGAGTTTGCCAAACGACATCTAAAAAAGCCTTCACATCTAAAAAAGCCTTCACAGTTCTGGAACAACATCCTATGGACAAATGAGACCAAGATCAACTTGTACCAGAGTGATGGGAAGAGAAGAGTATGGAGAAGGAAAGGAACTGCTCATGATCCTAAGCATACCACCTCATCAGTGAAGCATGGTGGTGGTAGTGTCATGGCGTGGGCATGTATGGCTGCCAATGGAACTGGTTCTCTTGTATTTATTGATGATGTGACTGCTGACAAAAGCAGCAGGATGAATTCTGAAGTGTTTCAGGCAATATTATCTGCTCATATTCAGCCAAATGCTTCAGAACTCATTGGACGCCGCTTCACAGTGCAGATGGACAATGACCCAAAGCATACTGCAAAAGCAACCAAAGAGTTTAAGGGAAAGAAGTGGAATGTTATGCAATGGCCAAGTCAATCACCTGACCTGAATCCGATTGAGCATGCATTTCACTTGCTGAAGACAAAACAGAAGGGAAAATGCCCCAAGAACAAGCAGGAACTGAAGACAGTTGCAGTAGAGGCCTGGCAGAGCATCACCAGGGATGCAACCCAGCGTCTGGTGATGTCTATGCGTTCCAGACTTTAGGCTGTAATTGACTGCAAAGGATTTGCAACCAAGTATTAAAAAGTGAAAGTTTGATTTATGATTATTATTCTGTCCCATTACTTTTGGTCCCTTAACAAGTGGGAGGCACATATGCAAACTGTTGTAATTCCTACACCGTTCACCTGATTTGGATGTAAATACCCTCAAATTAAAGCTGAAAGGCTGCAGTTAAAGCACATCTTGTTCGTTTCATTTCAAATCCATTGTGGTGGTGTATAGAGACAAAAATGTTAGAATTGTGTTGATGTCCCAATATTTATGGACCTGACTGTATTTATTTTAGAAGCAGCCAGTGATATCACCTGCGCATGCGTCCTGTGCTCTTAGTGAAAGGCATGTCGTCCATTGAGAGAGCTGTGCCATGGCCGTGACTCCTGCATGCATGCAGGAATCGCTGCCAGAGCCCACGAACCCAGGAGGAAGACAAAGTGAAGATAGAAGCACTGTCAGCCGCTGGAGGGCTTTGTTTTAAAGTAAGTTTTTCATAATGTGCTAGTATGCAATGCATTATGCACATTATGACATCCTACAGGGGTCCAATTTTTTTTTTTTTTTTTTTTTGCAATTTGCTACCGCCTTAATGCTTCATCGCCCATTTGTGGGCCTGTTGGCATTGTTTTCAGTCTTGCCCACCCTTCAATTGGACTGTTTTTTCCAAAAAGCTTTTAAAAAACCTGTCCTGTACTGTAAAATCAGGAAAGTTGTTTTTCTATTTTGTTTGGAACCTCTCCTGCTTCCAGCAGTCTGTTTATAAGAGCTATATGTTTTTACTTTGGGATCCGACATATTGCATCTCAAGTTGGAAAAACTTCAAACACTTCTGTTGAATGAAGTCTCTCTCTGGTTCATGATCTGTTTTCGGTTCCTAGGCAGCCTTCAGTGTTGCACCTCAAGTGCCTGATACGGACAGCAAGGAGCGTTGTCCCCTGCTTGAGTCTATATTTTTCCGAGTCCTTATGTGTGGCTGCCTCCTCATTTTTAACCTGGGAGGGTTTCTCTGCATGTAATCAGGGTTTCATGTGCCCAATTGTGGTTTTGATTTGACTGCAGATGGCATAAGTGTGGCCCAATGCCTTCCCATTCAGAATCCATATTTGATCTGCCAGCAGCCTTAGTGGACTCTTAGCCATTGGTTGCAGGGGCTCTATCTGATGAAGAATCTCAAAAATCCTTACTAGTTGAGGTTGTTTTTGAGGTGTCGCAGGCAGTCGCCATAACTCCCAGGCTTGGACTATTGCAGGCCTTCTTGATGTGTATGCCAACCTAAAAATGGAGGTGCAGTCTGTAGACTCTATACTAGTGTTGCCACCAGTCTAGGATCCCTGATAAGCCATATAACTAAAACTTTTGTCATGTACACACCATATGCAGATGTTATCTTACTGGAAAACTCCAAACATTTTGTGGCCCCCATACCCATTCTCTAGCAACCTGTTCTGTATTAACCTATTAGGCTTCTATTAACCTGTTTACACTTCGTTAACCCATTTACAGCATCACTAAAGTGGGTCGCCTTCCAAGGCGCAACATTTGTGCTCAGTGTTTGTATAGCTTGAATCATTCTGTTTTTATAGGGATTCCAAGTGGGCTTCAGTGCTATCCCTGCTAGTCTGTCTCTGACCCTTTATTAACTGGGTCTGCAGCTCCTGTTTTAATTCCTGGTTCAGAATTCCAACAGTAGGGAGATGTTGTTTTGGCTCACCAGTCTCTATCATTGGTCTCTTGAAATACAAGGGGTTGTTTCAACCATATTGATGCCGTGAATATCACTTTTCATTTGGAAGGATCGACCTGCTGTTGGGTCTTGGGTCTACTAGAGCGCCTGTGCTGCAAAGACCTTTCCACACACATGCTGTTTGGGGGCTTCCTCTTTGTGAGCTGGAAACACCTGAAGGTCCTGGGTCCCACCTCATACTGTGCCAGAGCATTTCTCTTTTTGAGAAAAGATTCATTAATAGGTGGTCCATGCCCAGTGGGGATACTCCAGCAAAACACATTAAAGTTTCTACCAGAAAGGTATTTTGGTTGCCTTATTGCATATTTTCTTTGCCACTACTGTTCCTTTACTTGTACTTCCCTGCATTCCCAGTATTTTGAGATGACCTATCCCAGGGTGCAAGAACTTGCCCTTGGGAGTTATTTCTTACAAGGGTATGCCCTATCCTTCTCAGGGAAATTCTGTGTACTCTGATAAAGCTTATCCTCAACTTCCCAGACTGGGACTTTCTAAGTTAGTCTGTTGGAACAGTTTCTACTGCATCCTCTTTCTCTGCCAAGTGCCTGGTTTCATGCTGATACCAAGTCCCTGTCTCAAGTGTGCATACCAGAGCCTAAGAGAAGCGTAAACTACTTCAGGGCCCAGTGTTTGAGCTTAGGATCTGGAAGATGCTGCGTGCTATCTGACTAAGATACAAGGGTCATCCACATGACAAAGTTAGAAAAGGATAAATATTAACAGTTCATATCGAAGCTTGAAAAATTATAATATAGGAGTAAGTTCAGATTGTTGAATAAGCTAAATTGTGATTTTGGTTCTTTAAGCAAGAATAACTCTGATCCAATGTATTTTACCAGTTATCCTCCCAGTAATACCCTAAAATTAAATGAAAAAATCTTTACATAAGAGTTTCATTCTCCTATGGAGTGTTGATTACATTTTATTGAAATTTAAATTGTGGGTTTAAAAACATGACTGACATGGTTTTGCTGCATGCTTTTGAGATCCCCCTATGAAGATGTTGCTGCATACTTGGTACATATATTGCATACAGAGCTCATGTAATACCTTGCAAGAAAAGATGCCTGTACAAAATGTAGTGACCCATAGCAGCCAGTCTTCAGATATTTAGATGCCAAAAGTTAAACCTGGCTACCATGTTTTACTGCATTTTCCATATACTGCGGTCGTCATTCCATTTTGTCCTTTTTCATTTGCATTTTCTCAAGCAACTTGTAACACTACATACAGCAGTTACTGTAAAGACTTTGTCTGATCCTACAGTTTTTTTTTTTTTTTTTTTTTAACCACTTGCCCTCCTGAGGATTTCTCCCCCTACCTGACCAGGCCATTTTTTGCGTTACGGCGCTGTTACTTTAAATGACCGTTGCACAGTCATGCAATGCTGCACCCAAATGAAATTTATGTTTTTTTGGTTTTCCTCCCCCCCCCCACGAATTGAGCTTTCTTTTGGTGGTATTTGATTCTGCTAGTCTGTAGGTGCGGTGCTGGACACAGACAAGCAGGGTGGGGAGGAGGATAAACAGCGCAATGTTAAAAATATAAAATGTTTCAGTCGCCATAAAGCCTCTTGTTTTTAAAAGCCCCAGACTTTCCTAAAATCACCTCCGATTTTTAAATACGATTTTGTTTTTTCATCTGGACAAGTAGATTGTCATGAGGTACAAGTAGATTGGGGCCCCAATTTAGTCCCTAGACAAGTAGTTTTTTCAAAAATTTCCAACCCCTGTGTTAGTAATCAAAACGTTCTCCTCCCTGTCTGACATCACCAGAAATCACCGGGCGGGACCCGGTGATTGGCTGTGCGGGTAGGGCACTTGCGCCTCCTACCCAGGATTGCAAAATCGTGTGTGTGTGTGTGTGTGTGTGTATATGTGTGTGTGTGTGTGTGTGTGTGTGTATATGTATTTATATATATATATATATATATATATATATATATATATATATATATATATATATATGTGTGTGTATGTGATTTTGTGTACCTGTGCTGCCCTGTAGCAGTATTTTCTGCTATAGGGCAGATGGGAAGCAGTTAATAGAACTTTTTGCCTGTGTGTTTTGTTTTTTTTTTTTTTTTTTCCTTTTCATCAGACTTGTGCCAGGGTAAAGCTACAAGGCACAAGGAAATCCTCCCTATGCACAGTTTTACACTGCAATAACTGTATTCTCACGGCTTGTTTGTTTTTACTTACAGCGCCACATGCCGCAGGCCAATAAAAGGAGCTGCTGGGCGTCCTTTCAGTGTGAAAGATTATAAAATTGAAGAGGGTTACACTTCCAAGTATGTCTCAAAGTACCAACCAATGCTTGAACAGAAGGTCACAAAACCGAAAACTGGACGATCGATCCCCATGTGGATAAAGATCCTTATCTTTGTTGTTTTGGCTGTGTTCTTGTTCTTGGTTTACCAAGTTATGGAAACAAATGAAGGGAATCCTTTTTCTGTTTTCCTACAGGTCAGTCAGAGTTCGAATAAAGTTGAAAACTGATTTTCAGGGATTTTTTTTTTTTTTAAATAGCGGTCCTAGGATTACAGAAACTGGCGTGGTTTTTTTTTTTTTTGTCTCAACCTTCAGATTATGACTGCACTTCAGACTCTTCTGTACAATAATAAAGATGGTACATATGGACATGCGCAATTCATTATTTACTGTGGACACCACCAGGAGGACTGTGCCATAACAAATGACATTATTTTATTAGATCTCCGGAGCATTTTGTAGCAGTTATTTTTTAACAGTAATGCTTTAGTTAGTTTTGATGGAATACATTTTTGAATCTGGATGCAGAAATTGTAATTCAATGTGAAATATTTCCATACATATACTGGATGACTGAACGTACAATGCGATCATGCTTTTTGGACAGTTTTTGTGAGACGGTAGACATTTGTCTAATGTATTATAAACCTATAAAGGGGAATATTTTTGCTATACTTGTGTAGCATAGCTTGTCTAAAGATGCTTCTAGACTACCTGTAGTTTTATCTGTAACTTGGTACATCGCATCTGTCTGATTATTTGTAAATTATCCCTGGAAAAAAGGTGATATGTTATTATGTAAAATGCTTTGTTACAGATATTCAACCATATTGGGTAGCCAACATTTCAAAAGGTAAAAACCTGCAGCTTGCAAATGTGGATTACTGTTTTTGCCTCTAGCACCTACCATTGACTTTGAAAATGTCTAACTTCACATACATGTAATGCTATATTGGGTCCTGTTTTGATGAAAGCATAAATGATTTTCTCAGATCTCTGAAGGACAGTAGTGATGAGCAAATAGTTCTCTAACACATCAGCTGAAGCATTTAAAGGACTGGACTTGCTTTCCTGTAACACATTTTTATATTATGGAAAATTTATCAGGGGGGAGTGTTGCAGGCCACGCTTAGTGTAGTGGCACTGTAGATCTAAAGTTTCTAAAATGTGGAAGGTGAATCACTTTGTTTCATAACCTGAAGGCAGCTGTACACTAAAGCAAAATATTTTCAAGAAATCCTACTTATAATGTACTTTAGAAATCATGCAGGTTATTAAATCATGATGTGAGCAAATATAGCTGACTTTTTTTTTGTTTTTGTTTTTTTTGTTTTTTTGTTTTCGATAACCAACTGTTTAACTGTGACATTGCCATGATGTAAATGTTAAATAAGCATCTTCACAGGGGGTAATTTAGTACTTTTAACATGCCATCCCTGATTTTAAAGCTTAAGTGCAGCTACAATCCCCCAAAAAGTTAGCACAAGGGACAAAACATTGAGACTTCTCTCTTGTGTTTCCTTTTCTGTTAGTTGAAAATCTCCGACCTGCTTCATTCCACCCACCGGCCACCCCCCCAACATGCACCCCTGCTGTTGTAATCGTCTCATCAAGAGAGCCCAAGGATGAAAGGCAGAAAGTATTGGGGGGGCAGAGCTATCAATCATGTAACTGTTGTTCTCCCATTTGCCTTGTGTTCCATTCATAGAATCTCAGTAGTATGGCTTCTAGGAATGGAACAGCTGAGTTCTCCTTGATTGGAGCTTGTGACAGCCCCCTTTGTTGTATTAACCCCCACAGTGCCGGTAGACTAAGATTTTAATGAATAGAAGAGGAATCAGCACAAGGGACACGTCCTACTTACTGTACGTATGTCCCTAATATGCTGATTTTTCTATTTGTGATTTTGTTTTAAAGACAATGTGATAAAAAGCATTAGCTTAACAATTTTTGTTCTGTGGACTATTGTATATGCTGCCAAAACAAATCATCAGACTATTTCAATTTTCTTCCTCCGGTTCTCCCTGTCCCACCCCTTTCCGTATGTGTTACAAAGCATTGGTCATGTAGGCTTCATGCACATGGGCGCATTGGGGGTGTATAGTGTAAAATTTCTGACTTATTTCTGTGCCCAGTAAACCCTGATGCTTCATACAGCTAGCCATAAACATGATAGGCTGTACTTGTGGGTTACACACCAGTACTTGTGTAAAACTGCCTATATTATATGGACATATTCCTCAAACATAAGGTTTGTAAACTTTATGCAGGTGTGCATGTGTATTGGTGTATAACTATGCACAGCTATCTGTGTAGATTGATGGTTTTATTCAGCCTCTGGGCTCCCGGTTACAGAGGAAAGACAAACTTTAATGTTGTGTGGCTGTGTGCATGAGGCTTTAAAGTGATATTTTAACCCAAAACCAAAAGTGTAATTATATTGCAACTTACAAATCATTAGATGTGGTGGCTGTTTTTTTTTTTTCTTTTTAGGTTTTAGGTCAATACATTAGAAGCAGTTAAAGCTATACAAAATTTTTTTTTTCTTGTAAAATAACAAACATGCCTATGCTTACCTGCAGTGGTTTTGCACTGAGCAGCCCAGATCCTCTTCTTGAGACCCCTGCCGGCACTCCTGGCTCTTCCTTTCTGTCGGGTGCCTCCATAGTAAGCAGCTTGCTATGGGTGCACCCGCTGTGCTGTGTGTCCATTCACACATGGAGCTGTGGCTTGGCCCCGATACCTCTCTCTCTCTCCTCATTGACTGGCTGTGACTGACAGCAGTGGGAGCCAATTACTCCCACTCACTGTCTCAGCCAATGAGGGGCAGAGACCCGGGACAGCCGAGGATGTTGTGCATATTGCTGGACCGTGATGGGGCTCAGGAAAGTATTGAGGGGGCACTGCTGCACTCAAGGTTTTTTTTTTTTTTATATTCATGCATAGAATGTATGAAGGTAAAAAACCTTGAGCCTTTACAACTGCTGTAAAGCAACAGGTTTTTCCTTCTGGGATAAAGGTCAATCATTTGTAATCATCCCTGTCAGGTGTAAATGGTTTTGTCTCCTCTCTTGAAACAGCTGCAATCTGCAAGAGAGCTTGTTCTTCTGAAAAGTGCCTACTAGCTGGATCACCAGATGGAAATCGATAAAGCAAGCCTAAAACAAAGACTAATTCAGATCACATCTAAGAATTGTTAAGCTGAAATATAATTAAGGCTTGCTTTTGGGTTTAATACTGCTTTTAGAGTATAATTAAACCGAAGTACAGAAATATAATTGTAGGTTTACAGTCCTTTGCTGTAGTTTAGTGATTGGTATTTTAAAGTACAGAGAAATACCTTTTGAGAGCTTATCACTTTCTGTGAGCTGGACAGTCCTGTGTAATGATGATGATCAAGGTAGGCATGTTTGCAGTCTAACCTGTGTGGCAACCATGGCTGCCTCATAAATCCAGTGGAGGAGAATGCATAGTCATCTAAGGAATTGTTTTGTTTGCAAGGTTACCGGGTAAATTAAAGGAAAATAGTTGGGGGGGATTCATACAGCCCCCACATCAAAGGACTGGTAAGCCTGCACTGTGACACTTGTCAAAAAATGCTGCAAAGTGAGGATTCTTTAAACAATTAATGCAATTTAGAGCAAAACTAAATCCCCAGAAATACTTTACCTCTGTCTTCCAGGGATGTACAGTTGTGTCTCTTGCTGCCTTTTCTCTTCTTCTTCCCGGCTACTTCCGGGTAGTGGGTTTTTTGGCCGCTTGATTGGCTGGTGGTGAAATAACGTCATCACTTGCATGCATGCAAGAGTCGCTCATTCTGGCACAGGATAGCTGGAAATGCACAATTAGCTGCGTATGTGTGTTCACAGGGCAGGTAAGTGTTGCAGGAGTGACATTGCATGTCTCTTCTGCAAAAAAACGCTGCCTGCTCACTGTTTTTATGTATCGGTTAACAGGAGGGACCAAATCATTAATTGGTGTGTTTACCATTTGCCTTTTAAAACATCAGTTCTCCTAAGTGTACTGCACACAGTTTTAAGTAACTTGACAGGTGTGTGATTTCACAGTTCTGTGGCTATTTGGGTTGCATCTTTCTCTTTGGCCCCCTTCCCACTGTCCTGAACAACTGCAGCAGTACATTCTGGCAATATGTGGAGGTGTGATGTGCATTTTAGTGCTTCACCCCTTTTTTTTTTTTTTTTTGTGTACCAATTTAATTCAAAGACCACAAAAGTGACATGTCACTGTACAGTGGTTAACATAAGCTAACAACAGTACAAGCCAGGTACTAGATCAGGTTGTGTTTTTATAAATGAAAGTGCTCTTCTTGAGCTACAATTAAGCTCACAGTTTTCACCCTGTGCCTGGAGAGCAGGCTGCAGTTCCAGACTATATGTAAACTAAAGCAGGGATAGCAACTGCAGAATGGACAGGGAGCAGGGCTCTGTGCTACCTGTAACTCCACTCCCCCACGGGAACAGCCATATTGAGAAGTGAAGCCAGCATTGACAGAGAGGTTTCTTTTTTTTATGTCCGCATTGGATTTAAATGTTAATTGCTATCTATCTCTATATAAATTTTTATTTTTCCATTACTAAAACCAAACGCAAAACCTTTATCCCAAAATTAAAAGTGGTGCTGGATTTTGGCTTGAATGTGTTTAGTCAAGTCCATCTGAATTTGCTAACACATCCAACACTACTTCCATCCAAAAATTGACAATGCTGCTGTCCAGTGGGTGCTCTGTTGCTCCTCCAAAGTGTGGAGCCACCCAAACACAAACAGTATTACTGGCTGGATTACCAGGAAAAGAACCTAAAAAGCAAACACAGCCACCACATTTAAAGTGGGTCTAAAGTTAAATTTGTTTTACCTTAATCCATTCCTTGCATTAAGGTAAGTGTTTTAGCATTTCTTGTGCTAATGTGAGTTTTTGAAAGCACCCTCACTGCAATTTTTTTTTCCCCAAAGTGCCTTAACCCAGGATCCAAAATTTCAGTAAAAATCACACTAAAGTGAATTGCCAAACCTTAAATTTGTGCGCCTATGAAATTGTGTCAAACTTCAGTACCCTATATTTTCTACAGATGATGCTTCAAAAGCCCCTATTAGGTCATCAGTTTAGTGTTACAGAGGAGGTCTGGTGCTAAAATTATTGTTCTCACTCCGGCATGCGTGGCGATATGTAATGTATAACGTAAACTATGGTCTCACTCCGTAGATACCCTGATGTGTGTGTTTTTTACATGCATATATTGTTTTTCATCACATAGGGGACACAAAGCCCTATGTGTAGATTTTTTTTTGCCAACAGGTTCTGTTTGAGACATGCAGGGTCTAAAAGACTATCTGTGATCCATTAGATGTACTGCAATGCGAACTGCATTGCAATACATCTTTTCCTACCTTTTTTATCTGGGAAAGTGACAGCCATGATGTCGTGGACATCGCCTTCCAGGTCACACAGAGAAGGCGAGGGGAGCGGCCCTCTCCTCGGGCCTGCAGATGGGCAAGTGGAGCCCAGTTACATGGCAGGAGCGTACCTGCGGAGGGCACCATTGCCGGGGGATGTGGAAGCTATTGCTGCCTGACTGCTCCCTTTCAATTTTATACACAATCCCAGTGACTGCAGTCACTGGATTGTGTATAAAAGCCTGTGCTGTCCGGTCCATATGTTGTCCTTATGTCCAATTCAAAATCCTAACGCTGACGTACAAAGCTGTCCACCATACTGCCCCGTACTACATCTCTGACCTAATATCCAAGTACCGCCCAACACGCACACTCCGCTCCTCACAAGACCTCCTTCTCTCTAGTTCCCTGGTCTCCTCCTCCCATGCCCGCCTCCAGGACTTCTCCAGGGTGTCACCCATCCTCTGGAACTCCCTGCCCCAACCCATCAGATTATCACCTACTCTCCTCTCCTTTAGGCGCACCCTGAAAACCCATCTCTTCAGGGAAGCCTACCCCACCCCCTGCTAACTTGCCGACCTCCTCCACTCTTCCTACCACTCCATCCCCCACAGCTATCTCCTCCTGTGCCACCACCCCCTCCCTCCTAGATTGTAAGCTCGAAAGAGCAGGGCCCTCGATCCCCTCATGTTTTGCATTGTATTGGTATTGTTCTGTCACATGTTCTGTCTCCCTTTGTAATGTACAGCGCTGAGCGAACTATTGGCGCTTTATAAATACTGTATAATAATAATAATATGTTATGATGCCCAGTGTCACCAGCAAATGGTGACCCTCAAAACCAAAGTAATTGTATAGACCTAAATCACTACTCACAACTCTCCCTTAAATTCTTTCTAGAGTTCTTTTCAAAAATGTTTGCAAACAATGTTTTATATTTTGCTTTTTGTATTGTGACATGTAAAATACCACAAAAACTTTTAAATGTGATTGCTTTTGTGCTCAAATTTAGGAAAATTCCATTGTTTGAGCTTCCATTCACACACAAAAAAAAAGCTGGCCAGTGGGTTGAGCGCAAAAAAAAGCCAATTTCCCCAACTAGCTCTAGAAGTGTTCACTTTTTCTAGCATTGTCTATGCATGTATTATCGGTCATATTATCGGAGTAAGCCAGATAACAGATTCTATAGCAATTCCCCACCCGTGTCTAACATTTACAATTATGCCTTCTGCAGTTGAGCTGGTTGTCAATGAAACAACCCTTACCGGGGAGAAAGCCTTCCTCCTGATGAACTGGGCATAAGTGCACAAGGGTCATAATTAAACATGCATACACAAAATAGAATTGGTCTTAAGTGTTTTAATGTACTTTTAGTGTTGTGTTTTGACAAGGAAAATAACTGACAGATGTGCATTTGCAGGAAAAGCCAAAGTATATCCTTAAAAATGTTCCCTCCCTCCTCATCTGCCCTTTGTTGCTTAATCGGTTCCCTGCCACCCTATAGCAGAACTACGCAAAATCGTATGTATGTATGTATATATGTGTGTGTGTGTGTGTATATATATATATATATATATATATATATATATATATATATATATATATATACTGTGTGTGTATGATTAGTACAGTGTCAGGGCTTTTTATTCACGCTGATCACTATTCGTGTCATTGGAGAGGTCAGCGGCCATTAGTCAGTTCCCACCAAGTGTCAGAATGCCTGCTGAAGTCCCGCTGTAAGTTGCTGATCACCACCGTTACTAGTATAAAAAAATAAATAAAAATTCCAGTATATATATATATGGCCATTTGTAGTCGCTATAACGTTCCAATTAATTTACGCATATTGGGATTTCTTTTTTATTTTTAGCAAAGATGTAGCAGAATAAATTTTAGCCTAAATTTATAAAGAAATTAACTTTTTTTAATTGGATAAGTTTTATAGCAAACAGTCAAAATATTGTTTTGGGATTCTTTTCAAAAAATAAAAAAATGCAGAGATCAAATACCACCGAAAGAAAGCTGTATTGGTTGGAAAAAATTACAAATTTCATTTATTTATAGCGTTGCATGACCGCACAATTGTCAGTTAAAGTAATGCAGTGCCGTATCGCAAAAAAAGGCCTGGTCAGGTAAATCCTCTGGAGGGCAAGTGGTTAACATGTATTAAAGAGATTTGTATAAGTACCTATTTTTAATCTGGTTCAGTTATCGATTCTGCAGCTCTCCCCAGTGTTCCCTTAACTATTTCAATAGCGGGCACTTTTACCCCCTTCCTGCCCAGGCCAATTTTCAGTTTTCAGTGTTGTCGCATTTTAAATGACAATTGCGCAGTCATGCAACACTGTACCCATAAAACATTTTTATCTTTTTTTTTTTTTTACACAAATAGAACTTTCTTTCGGTGGTATGTAATCACCACTGAGTATTTTATTTTTTGCTAAATTAAAAAAAAAAAAAAAAAACTTTTGAAAAAAAGTTTTTCTTCGTTTGTTATAAAATTTTGCAAACAAATAACCTTTCTTCATAAATTTAGGTCAAAATGTATTCTACATTTCTTTGGTGAAAATACCCCAAATTAGTGTATAATACTTAGTCTATAGGAAAGTTAGAGTCTACAAACTATGAGATATATATCTGACAATCGATCAATCCTGATGTACTATCGGCCAATCTAACTGTGGCCTGAAAACTCCAGCATAGTACAAATACCCCTGAAATTACCCATTTTTGGAAAATAGACAGCCCAAGGTATTTTGTAAGAGACATGGTGATTTTTTTTGAAGTTGTAATTTTTAGTTACAAATGTTTGGAAAACAAAATTAACAAAAAAAAAAACTTATCACATTGTCACCAGTCCAATACAGCATTCTTATACAACTGGTGTGGCAGTGATCAGGGACACTGGTGACAGTATGTAAAAAAACAAAAACTTGTTTTTCAATTTTTTTTTCTTTTTTACTATTTTTTTTTTTTCAACACACTGTGACCAGCGCACTACAATGTTACCATAGTAACGTTGTACTACTCTGGGCAAGTGATCAGGGTATATATTTATTTTTTTTTTTTGTGTACACATTATGATTGCTAATACCAATGTATTTAATTGATATTAGCAGCCATTGTTACTGAATAAAACTGATTAATTCAGTCTTTTGTTGTGATTGGGCAAAGCTCATCACATGATACAGATGGGCTATGAGTGGCCCTGTCTGTACCATGTGACTGCTTTGACCAATCACAGCTAATAACACAATTGTATACAATAGATGGCATGAAAGGAAGCTATCCATTGTATACAATTGTCAAGTGATCTGTAATTGGTCACATGACACTGACAGCGGGCCAGAGACGTGATCTCTCATTGGCGGTGTCCCGTGGACACAGCAGGAGACAGAGCTCGAGGGCTGCGTGAGCAGCACCTTCTGACAGGACATCATATTACTCAGAAGGCAGAGTGTCCCACCCGGCCGTCAATCTGCTATAGGCTAGGCAGAAAGGTGTTGCAGGATCACAGGCGTGGATTAAAAACATCTAAATATAAAGGTCCCTTTTTAAATGCAGGATAGGTAGGAGGAGGGGAAAGGGCAACATTTTGAAGATTAGATCTATTTAGGCTCTTCATCCACTTTAACCATTAGCCGCCCGGCAGCTTGAAAAGCGCTGCAGCTTTCCGGGTGCACGCCATTTGGCGTGCTCCCGCACATGCGCGGTTGCAGAGCGACGCAGCAGTGCGATCTGTCACCGCCCGTGCACCTCGGACACGGCCGATGACAGATCCGAGTACCGGCTCCCGTTGCCGGTACCATGTGACCTGCTGTGACCAATCACAGCAGGTCACATGACAGTTGTATACAATGGATGGCTTCATTCATGATGCCATCCATGGTATACTAGTGCCTAGCTGTGAATGGTCACAGCTAATCACATGCACATGTCATGTGATTAGCTGTGACCAAATCACAGCTAAGCACAAAAAAAAAAAAAAAAAAACTGAATGAATCGATTTCATTCAGGTAAATGCTTGCTTATAGCAAAGTAATTCTTTGCTATAAGCAAATTGTGTAAAAAAAAAAAAAAAAAAATACTGATCACTTCCTCAAAGTAGTACAGTGTTACTATGGTAACATTGTACTATTTTGGTCATAGTAAAATATGAAAAAAAATCTTAAAAAAAATAAAAAAATGTAATAAAAAATTAAATATAATAAAAAAATATATATATATATTTTTTTCATACTGTCACCAGTCAGTGTCGCTGTTCACCGCCATGCCAGTTATATGATGACGCTGTACTGCACTGGTGACAGTATGTAAAAAAAAAATAGTGAAAATAATTTTTTTAATTTTTTCATTTTCCGAAAAATTATGACAAAAAAATACAACTTCAAAAAACTCGCCATGCCTCTTATGAAGTACGTCGGACTGTCTACTCTGCAAAAAGGGGTCATTTGGGGGATATCTGTACTGTTCTGACATTCTTGGACCTCAAGATATTAGATTGGCTGTCAGTACTTCAGGATTGATCAATATTCAGATCTATACCATAGTTTGTGAACTCTATAACTTTCCTACAAACTAAATAATACATCCTAATTTGGGTTATTTTCACCAAAGACATGTAGCAGAACACATCTCGGCCTAAATTTATGAAGAACAATTATTTAGTTGTAAACTTTTATAACAGAAACAAAGAAAAATGTGTTTTTTTTTCAAAATTTTTGGTTTTTTTTGTTAATTTAGCAAAAAATAAAAACCCCAGCGGTGATTAAATACCACCAAAAGAAAGCTCTAGTTGTGTGAAGAAAATGATCAAATTTTAGTTTGGGTACAATGTTGTATGACCGCGCAATTGTCATTCAAAGTGTGAGAGCGCTGAAACCCGAAAACTGGCCTGGGCAGGAAGGTGTAAAATTGCACGGTATTGAAATGGTTAAAGCAACCATGGTTTTGCCTATTTAGGATAAAGTGTTGAATTAAAAGCAGTATTAAACCCAAAAGCAAATATTTTATTATATTGCAGCTTCCCAATTCTTAGATGTGGTGGCTGGATTCGTTTTTTTATTTGTTTTTTAGTCTCTTGCCTTTTATTTTCATCTGGTAGTCTTGCAAGTAAGTCTGTTATTTTTCAAAAGAGCAAGCTCTCCTGCAAATGTATCAGGCAGGAAGTTTTTTTTTTTTTACTGATCTGAAATGAGATTTATTGTTAATAGAATGTTGACTTCAGAGCCAAAAAATAAAAATGTTTCATTTGAGTGCAGTCATTTACTCTCATATGCATGTTTGTCTATAAGCATGTTTACGTGAGTATAATACAACACTAGCAATGAAGAATTTTACTCATCTGTATGCGTATGCACCTGTACTCGCTTATACTCAACATTACTCAGGTCTTTACACAGTTTAATTTTTTTTTTTTTTTTTTTACTCAGGGACTGTCTGTCAACAAGCTCCTGAGTAAACATCAGTAATTATGATACCCATCTGCAAGGGGCCTTAGAGTGGTAGAAAAAAACCGTTTACCACTGACTGCGCTTACAGCGATCAGGTTTTTATTCATGTAAAACTTCTATCCCAAAAGAAAAAAAAACTCTAACTGCGGTGTGAGCTGGAGTTTGAATTCAGTATATTAGCGTGTCTAAATAAATGACACTTGCTGTAGCTTAGTGCTTTTCTATAGGGAGTTTTTTTATTTTAATTGCAGTCATACATCATTTTTAGGTCTTCAGAAATTGTTTTATTGCCCATTTTCTTGGGAACAAAAACTAAGTTGCACTTTTTACAAAAATGTTCAGTATCAAATTGCCATAATTTGGAGTAAAATATGGATCTCACTTTACATAATGTGACCCTTGAAGATTAATATGGCTGTTTGATGGGTCTGGCTTAGTGAGTTGTGCCTCAAGTGTCCTATCAGGTTATGGGGCTATAAATATTTCACATTCATGTATATTAGGAAACAGATTGATGTATCACCTCTTAGGTGCCAGGTACAGCTGAAAAGAAAGTTCCAACCGGAAAGAATTTGTCGGTGTAACAATTTCATAGCAGTGAAAATCATCAGTCCAATTGTCTATTTGTAATGTATTGGACAACACATCAAAGCTAAATATTTTATACACTTCAAATACTTGCCTGTACATAAAGGCACACATCAAATCATCTTTTTAAAGTTGATACACTCACTGTGTCACCTTACATATTTGTCAAAAATGTGAATAGAGTTCATAAGCTGCACATTTTAACTTTGCTATGTCTGTATATATTGTATCAAAATACACTTTTTAATGCATTATAAATACTGTATTAAAGTAATAACTTACATTATGTTGAAGATCACTTCCACCCAAACTCATTTTCCAGTTTTGTGCAAGTGCTGGCAAGGTGAATCCTCTGCTTGTTTTTTTTATAAGTTTTGGGTACTGAACCAGTGAGGTATTTGCACAAATAAAACTGAAATACAGGTTTTGGATGAAGTTATCTTGAAATACTTGTGCCCATTAGTGCCTGGGACATGATGGATAAACTGGGAATGGGAGGCTATTTTTTCCCAATTTCAGCTGTGTTTTCTTTTTTAATCAAATGTGTTTTTAACCTCAGATTTTGAAGGGCATTATTTTTTAAAATTAGGACCACTAGGGTAAGCAATTTTGTACTTGAATACATTGTAAATTGAAAATGTTAGGCACATGGGCACCTTAGCCCATGCAATTTTAATTCCTGTGTATTTACACTGCCCCGAAAGCCCAAGTGCTATGTACACATCTGAATGGCTGTACTTGGGTGTATGCCAGTGCTTGTGTGAACACAAATATGCACTCAGTGGTGGAGGTGCCAAGTGAGTAACTCTGTTTAATATACAAAGGGTAAGGAGCACAAGTAGCACCCAGAAAAGGCCAATGCTGACTGTATGTAGCACAGGCTACCAGTGAATTTCTGCATCCCCATTGGATGAAGGCTATATAGCAGATGTTGGTATAACCAAAATTGACAAATGTACATTACAAAAAAAAAAAGATAATGCCCAGAGTTCAGCCATAAGCTGTCACAAGCATTTCTGTCCCTGCCTATACTTTTCCTTCAGATTTTATGTTAAGATGTTATTCTCCAAGAAATTGTGCCATCAAGTGCATAAACAATCATGCCATCAAGGAATACTAATATTTAACAGGGTTTTTATATTTTATTCCTTCATGCTGCCTCCCAATGACCCTTTTAAAGTGGACTTTAATGGCAGGAGGCGGCCTGGGCTCTTTCACATAATGGCAGTGCTTGGCTTTCACATCACTGCCCTACTGGCTCCCAATTGGAAGCTGTGACTGGTCTGTGCTGTGAACTCACTCTCTACTCACAACCTCAGATCAGCATAGACGCATGTGTGTGGTGGCTGGGACCTAAAACTCACTTTTCCTGGCACAGCATAAATGCATTACGTGGTTAGCAAGAGGTTAAATGTTTACATATGTCTTTTTAATGAAGTCTAAGGTTAAATTACAATTTGGTAGTGTGTTCATGTTAGTTAAATAAATGTTAGTGTGCAATGATCCATCAGACCTTCAGGGGCGGACTGACCGTTTGGAAACTCGGGCACTGCCCGAGGGCCCGGGGTCAGTAGGGGGCCCCATGAGATTTTTTTCATATTTTGCGTTTGGGCAAGGACACAGGGGCCCATGATCCTCATATTGCCCGTGGGCCCCATGAGTTGTAAGTCTGCCCCTGCCTTTGTTACAACATCATTTAGAAGAGACACCAGTGAAAAGTTCCTTCTATTTTAATTGCTTCTCCACCCACCTCTTGCAGCCATTATAGGGTTGTGCCACTCTCCCTGTGTTTTACAGAGACTGTAGCATCAGGAGGTGTGACTGTCCTTTGAACAATAAAGTCATCTACATCAAAGATGGTTGGATTTGTGGATATGGTCCAACCACCCAAAAAAAAGTGTTTGCCTGGTTATGCATAGTTGTGGATTTGGAGGATGGAGAGGGTAGAGAATATGAAGATATTCCCAGTTCCAGCTTTACCTGTGACGAAGAAAGCAATATGTTCCATAAATTCAGTGTGACAGTGCTATTACTCCAAAAACTAGACAGACACGGATGTTTGTGATAATCTTCTGGCATCCATAGGAGAGTTAACAAGTTGGGCCAAAATCTGTGCGACTGAGTGATAATCAGCTAATGACTGGATACCTCTCAACCCAAAGAAAGAGTAGCGTAGGGAACTGAAGTATATTTTTGGCACATGTCTTCAGGATAAAAGATGACCTTTATTTGTCACAATTTGTAAATTTCATAATTGGTTCCAAGGCTTACACATTGCTGCCCAGTAATGGGCCTTAGTCATAGCAAATGCTATGAGTAAGGCCCATACTAGGCAGAAATGCGTAAGCGTTGGGCCTAACTATGGAGTTTTTTAAGTGAGACAAAGGTTATCTATTACTCTGAAAAAGTCTGCCACGAATATTCATCCATATCTGGTGGATGATGTGCAGAAGCCACTAGTGGGCACCATGCCTGCACGAACAGCTGAGGAAATTAAGCAGCAGTGAGTCCCAGTCTGTTTACTCACAAGCAAGAGGTATAAGGAGCTAGTAAATGATTCAGTTCATCCTGTCTACTAAAATTAAATTTAATGAAGGTCAGTAGGTTTGGTGGTGGTGTGCACACAGGGTCAATTGGAGCAACAACAACAGTTCAACATGATTTTGTGCAGAAATGTGCATTGTTTTTTATATAGTATTTGTGCAGTCATTACCTATTATTTGAATTATAATATTTTTCTATTTATGATAGACTCAAGTTTGTGTTTTTTACTGCATGAAACGGGGTTCATATGACGTGAACCATACTTCATACAAGAATTTCTTAAAAAGTTATAAAAAATTCAGCTTACATGTAGTAGTTGAAGTAATATGCAACAAATTACTAAACATTTTGACACCTGAAAAAGTGACTAAAATACAAATTGTATACATTGTTTTTACAAAATCACAACACATTCATAAAGAGCTGTATTTGTCAGACAAGCTTCTTACAATTCACAAGTATTAAAATAATGTATTTGGAATGTATACAATAATGTGACATAGGTTTTACATAAATGTAAACATACTATTGCTTTTTATGTATTTATTCTTTGTAAAGCCCAGGATATTGTAACCCTAGAGAACATGCATCATATTAGTAATATATATTTTTGTTCCAGAAATATTTTTGTAATTTGTATTTTTTTTTTTTTTCTTAATTTACAGTCTTAACATAATTGTTTGACTTCATCTTTTGTGTACCATTTATATCAATGTATCAAAGTAATTGTATCAATAAAGTTACATAGTGTGGGCTGCAATGTTTGTCGCTAGAAATTTTTTCTCTTAACCCCTGTTTGCACTAGTATGATTTGTCTTGCATCTGCCAGAGTTCTAAAATGCACAACAATAGAAACTACGTTGTTCTCTATGGTGCCCATTCACAACAATGCAACATGGTGTAGTGCGATTTTTGAAAAGGTGCATGTGTGTTTTGGCGTTCATGCATTTTTGGTGCATTTGCTTAAAATGTATGCAAGTAAGTGATTAACCACTTCCCACACGCAATGTATTGCGGCCAGGCAGCAGCTACAGGAAAAGCGACGTACCCATACATCTCTCTGCCTGTACTAGCACAGGGGGATGCTTCCCCCCCCCCCCCCCCAACAGTTGAATGAAGATCCCGGAGATCTTGTGATCGCTATGCCATCACATGATCAGAATGAAAGCAAAGCTGTTATGAATTAATTTCATTCATTACAGCTTCTGCTTCTCTTCCTAGTGAGTTGTGATTGGCCCACAGCTGTCACATGATACATGGGGCCAATCACAGCAACCTGTGCCATGTGACCAACTCCAGCCAATCACAGATCACTATCTTGAGATGTCAAAAACAGTTCATGAATGAGTTAGGTTCATGACAGCAAGCTTTGCATAGCAGGAGAAATGATCTTTATTTCTCCTGCCAAGCAAAGTGAAAAAAAAAAATCCCTAAATCACCCCCCAGAGTACCAGAGTAGTACAATGTTACTATGGTAACATTGTACTATTCTGATAAAAATATTAAACCGTTAAAAAATACCATACTGAGATTTAAAAAAGAGTTCTTTTTTAACTACTTGCCGACTGCTTACCTGCCCTTTGCTGGCGAACATATACTCTGGGCAAAACGGTAATCGGTCCAGGGAGAGAAGAGAGAACACGGCACTGAGTAAAAGCACTACATTTTACACGCACACGTTAGATTAGCACATTTAATACTCTGATCACCCCTATTAACCCTTTAATTATCCTGTCACCCAGCCAGTGCCATTAGTACAGTGTCAGTATATAGAATTTTTCACTGATCACTATATTCCTGCCACTAGTGACATCAGATAGTGTCAGGGTCAGTTAGCACCCCTCCCAGCCAGGGTCAGCTAGCATTGCCTGCACACTATCGCACTCACGCTATAGGTCTGATCACCGCCATTACTAGTATAGTGTTTGTACAGATCAATATATTGATCATGAACAGAACTATACTAGTGTCTGCTTTGTACAATGTGCTCAAAAACGCAGTGTTAGCAGAATCAGCCCCGTTCGCTGCTAGCACTAGAGTTTAGCCCCTCCGCTGTTTTTCATGGAAGATTTGTACCAATTGATTGTGTGCCAAAGCAATTTATACGCACAATACATGGCGCCCATCCAAATGCAGCTTTTGCCAGACAATTCACATGGAAACTTATCACGGTTTCTGAATGTAAAACATTTTTGGGTCTAAGCATGGGCATTACAAAAAAGAAAAAATTGCAGTCATATTGGTCCTTAGACCCGATTCATCATATGCCCATGTTCTCTGCTCTTACGCATATGCCCAACATGGGTCAGCAATGTACTTAGTACATTGCTGCACTTTGAGCAATCATACCGAGATGATGCCTGCAGCTACAGGTATCCTGGTATAATTTTTTTCAGCTGGCGGTCGGCTTTCATGTAAAAGGAATCCTAGTGGCCAATTAGCTGCTGAATCATTTTTACAAGCAGCGGGAAGGGACATCCCCCTCCTGCCACCTTCCACAGGTTTCTTGGGCTCTCCTGTCCCACAGGGGAATCCGAGAATGCAGCTGGCAGTTCTGGCTGATTATAGAGCTGATCAGAGACCAGAATGACTCCAAACATCTCTATGGTCTAAGAGACCGGAAGCTACGAGCATTTCATCATTTCCATTTCGCCAGACTTTAACATTGCCATTTGTAAATAGGGAAAGCATCTGATCACACTGATCTTGGTGAGATTAGATGATGTAAGGGCAGAGGAGATATCTAGAGTCTAGTAGAACCCAGATTTCTCAAAAAATACCTGTCAATGCCTATTGCAGTCACGGGATAGTTACATTCCCTGTGATGGCAATAAAAGTGATAAAAAAAAAAATGAAAGGGACAGTAAAAAATAAGAAAAAAAAATCAAAATAAAAAAAGGACCTTTGCGCGCACCTGCGTGCGCAAGCATTGACCTTGTGCCAGTATGTAAACAGTGGTTGCACCATGCATGTGAGGTATTGCTGCGAACATCAGATCGAGGGCAGTAATTCTAGCACTACACCTCCTGTGTAAATATAAATTGGTGACCTGTAAAGGCTTTTAAAACATCGCCTAAATTAACATTAAAATTGTATGTACTTTGTCGCCATTGCAACGGGGCATGCACAATTTTAAAGCATGTCATGTTTGGTATCTATTTACTTGGTGTAACATCATCTTTTATATTTTATCAAACAATTGGGCAATATATTGTGTTTTTGTGCATTACAGTTCTAAAAAGTGTATTTTCTTGTTCAAAACCCTGTGACAAAAAATGTTATCTGTAAAATACTCCCCATACCTCTTATCAAATTCATTGGGGTATCTACTTTTCAAAAAGGGGTAATGGGGGGGGGGTGTTTGTACTATTCTGGCATTTCGGGCCTCCGAAACTGTGATAGGTAGTGGTGAAGTGATATGAGGAAATATGCCCTTTGAAAGCCTGGAGGTGGTCATTGGATTTTGGGGGCCTGTATGTAGCTAGGCTGCTAAAAAGCCTCTCACATGTGGTATTCCATACTTGGGAGAAGCAGGAGAATGTGTTTTTGGGTGTTATTCCACATATACCCATGGCATGCATGAGCAATATATCATTAAAGTAACAACTTTGTGTAAGAAAAAAAAAATTTAATTTTTGAAAAATTTGTGTAGAAAAATAAAATGTTCCAGGAACTCAACAGGCCTCTCTGCAAAATCCTTGAGGTGTCTACTTTCCAAAAAGGGGTCATTTGGGGGGGTTTACTGCCCTGGTATTTTAGCACCTCAAGAAATGTGATAGGCAGTCAGAAAGTAAACGCTTCGTAAATTCCAATATATATACCATAGTTTGTAGATGCTATAACTTTTACACAAACCAATTAATATACATGTAGTGGAATTTTTTCTTTACATCACCCCTTCACAGCACTGCCCCCTTTACATCACCCTCCAACCTTTACATCACCGCTACCCCCACACCACCACCACCACATGCACACAGCACAGCATTGAATAAAGCACGGGAGCTGTAGGGGTTAATTTTATGTATTACTCAGCAGGTGATTGGCTGCTAGGACTGCTTCCAATCAGCCACTGGTTAACTTACAAAGTTAACCCCAGTAGCTCCCGCGCTTTTTTCAATGCTGTGTTGTGCTTCCCGCATCCGATCCAGAAATGTTATGACAGCTTGCGCTCCCGTGATCTGTTCAATACTGTGCTGTTATTCCACACTCGCTCCAGAAATGTGCCGTCTCTTGCTGTCCCAAAGAGCAAGGCCATGACGTGTGATAGGGTTAGTGAGATGGCGGCAGTGGGTAAGCCACAAAAGATTAGCCACCAATAGGGGGTCGCAGTTGACCGATTCCAGGGCGACCCAGAGAGGTACTTCTGGTGGAATGGTATTTGAGGAGGTGGGCGAGCTGTGTTGCTTGGTAGTATTTGGAGATGTTGGATAAGCCCAAGCCATCCCTAAGTTTTGGGGCGTAGAGCGTTGATTTAGGTAGACAAGGTATGCGTTTGTCCCAGATGAAAGCACTGATACAACGTTGAAAGTACTGACATTTTAATTGCTGTGATTTGTCCTAACCAGGATAGGGGTAAGGAGGACCAGGAGGATATTAATGCTGTGAGGTGGAAGAGTATGAGGGGGTAATTAGCAATAAAGAGGTTTGATGAATTTGCTGCGAGTTTGATACCTAGATAGGAGACATGATGTGGGGACCAGGAAAATGACAGAACCTTGTGTAGTTGCGTACAATGATCATCTGATAAGGAAGTATTAAGGGCCATGGATTTTTGGAGATTGACTATCAAACCTGAAGTTTGGCCAAACTTGTCTAGAGTCCAAAGGAGGTTAGGGGTAGATATAAGGTGGGATGTTAGAAAAAGAAGGACACGTGTGATGATATTTCAATGTATACATGCCACATCATTTTGGAATTGGTTCCAAGATGCTCCTACAAGGAATTTTAACTCTTCTAAGTTTCATGATTTCATACCATCCAAAGAAAATCATGTTTCTAGATGTTGAAATAAAAGTTTTGCCCTCCGGATGTCTCCACAGTGGCCTATTTCGGAAAGCTACTGCTGGGAACACAATTTTACACGTAAACAGTTTTCACTTTAGGCTGCTCATTGCATCTATACCGTAAAGTCAACATTTGTGTTTAAAATGGAATCGTTCCAGTGAGGATGACTTTAAAGGAGAAGAGTAAGCCTTAAAGTTACAACTCTTGGATTGAGGTTATGGCAGAATCTGTTTAAAAAAACTTACCAAAGGATCTTTCAATAACCACTCCTTGATCTCTTGTATAAAACTAAGGAGGTCACTAAATGAATCATCAATAGGTACACTAATCAGCATATTAAGGTGGAGAATATCATTAGTAATATTGGCACCTACTTACCTCAGACCCACAAGTGTCCAGGTTAGTGGCAGATACACCATAAATCACATATAGGTGTGCCCCATCATTACAGGACAAATTGGTACAAATCACTTACAAGGGTGAACAGAGAGGGGACCCATGTAAAAGCAAGGGCACTTATAGATGAGGTTATTGCACCTATTGTAAATATATCTTTACTGGTATGGCTCTTGTTTTATCTAAAGGAGAACATTACAGCCCTAGACTTTTGTTAATTGCAACATTCCTAGGTGTTTACCTTCCACTGTGTGGCCTACTTTGTAGGAAAAACCAAGAGATAGTTATGAAAATATATACCGTATATGATCACACCCATGCCATGAAGGTAGAGAACTTATACTCACTGATAAACGTTTTGCAAAGGTTCATAATTGCAAAGATCATATTGATACATTTGTGGCTCTTGACAGAGTTCACCAAAATCCATGGGGAGGCAATTGAAATAAAATCTTGTTGCAACATGAGTCTGAGCTCAAATGGATATTTGCCCTCCAAACCAACCCCCACTGCCCCGGGCATTAACAAAGCTCTCAACATTTCCAGAATGCTTCACATGCAAATTTCTAGTCCTTAACAACATATGTATTCCCTTGCTCTCTTTTCATGTTTACCCTCTTAATTCAGGATTCCCATGAGCTGGTTTTTTTTTTTTTTTTTTTAGATTTATATTATGTTGTGCTTTTTCTTGATATATTGTTATGATCTCTACTATTATTTTTTTGTATTATTGTTTGTAATTGGCTATTATTTTGCAATATTATTGATAGTATTGATTCATTGCACATTGTGATATTTACTGTATCTGGGCAAGTTTGTCAAGGTCCATCCATCACTCCTGGTCAAGTTATGCTTGGTGGGTGCACTAGAGGGCTACACCTGGTATGCACAGCCCCGCCTCAGTGACATTGTCACTATGGTAGGGCCTTACTTTTCCCTAATAACATGGCCTTTTTTGCCATTCTGGGGAGGAGGTGTTTGATGGGGCGGCATCTCCCTCTTCCTTCACTCTGGCCATATCTTTGATCTCTCCATCTGCACAGTACTGCAAATGATGGGGGGAGGGGAGCTTGTGTGTGCTCCCTTAGGGCTATTTTGGCACCACAAGGTGAGGGTAGACACTTTATTTTTCACTATGATAGTGGTCCATTAGAGTCACATAGATTTTTAAACCCTCCTACTATTGGGTAATTATACCTAATCCAATATCATGCTCTCTTGGTGGGATGGTTACCGGTAGGACTATGGACCCCCTGTGCAGTTTCATTAGCAGACACCCTGATTCATAGAGGTAGATCTATGCTTTTCCCTTAGATGATTTCTTTAAATATTGATTCCACATGGTTATACATATTCATTAGGTAACTATTTAGCATCTTTATAGATTTTTACATTATTTTTCAGCCTTGATATGGGGTGTCTCTGTGTATACCCTCTTCTTTGTATCCCCTGAGGTTGATGGATCTTGTGAGCTTCATTTGAGTGATGGACCTCAATGTTTTCATATTTGCCTGACTCTATATCCTTTACAGTTCCTATATGTAACATATGATACTGTACCCATGACCTGGGGAGGATGGTGAATAAGTTATATACTGTATGTGCATACTATATGCTTCTATGTTCTGGCAGGATCTTTTCCATCTATTCCATGTTAGTACAGCAAACTTCCCACTGAGCTTTTGTGTTCTAACGGGGACTGCCCCCCGCCAGAACACACTTGTGAGTGCTCACATCCATCTGCTGTTTTTCTAGCATGCACATTCAATAGAGGTTGGACAGGCTGCTGTACACACGGACCGAATGCTGGCAGGTTTCTATTGAACTGGCCAATACTGACTGATATTTGGCCTGTGTGTACCAGGCAATAAAATTAGCTGTGTGGTTGGAGACTGGCAAAAAGAGAAGGCTGCAAGCACATCTCCTTATATAACTCCTCTCACTCCCAGCTAGCCTAAGTCTTTTGCTAGTGTCTATTACCAGTTCAATACTGAGCACTTTCACCCCTTCCTGTCCAGGCCAATTTTCAATTGTGCGGTTATGTAACAATGTACCCAAATTTAATTTTTTTCATACAAATAGAGCTTTCTTTTGGTGGTATTTAATCACCAGTGGGTTTTTCGATTTTTTGTTACACAAAAAAAGACTGAAAATTTTGAAGAAAAATGTTTTTCTTCGTTTCTGTTATACAGTTTTGCAAATAAATAAATGTTCTTCATGAATTTAGGTGTATTTTAATAGAATTTTAAGTGTATTCTGCTACATTTCTTTGGTACAAATAACCCAACCAGTGTTTATTATTAAGGTTATAGCGTCCACCATCTATGGTATACAGCAGGTAAAATAATTATTGACAAGATTACCATTTTTGTCGGTAAATATATTTCCAAAGGTGCTATTGACATGACATTTTCACCACATGTCAGCAACAACCCATGCAATCCATACATACAAAGAAACCAAAACAAATAAGTTCAGAAATTATGTTATGTGTAATACAATGGAATTACACAGGGAAAAAGTATTGAACACATGAAGCAAGGGAGGTGGAAAAAGGCATGAAAAGCCAAGACACCAGCTGAAATCTATCAGTAGTTAGAAAGCAATCCTGCCCTTTGTCAGTGCAAATTAATAGCTGGTTTAGTTTCAGCTGATGACCTATAAAAAGGTGTCTCATTACCAAGGTGTCACAAGAAACATCTCATGATGGGTAAAAGCAAAGAACTCTCCCAAGACATTCACAACCTTTTTGTTGCAAAACATACTGATGGCATTGGTTACAGAAGGATTTTTAAACTTCTGAATGTTCCAGTGAGCACTGTTGGGGCCATATTCCCAAAGTGGAAAGACCATCATTTCACCATAAATTGGCCACGGCCAGGTGCTCCTTGCAAGATTTCTGACAGAAGAGTGAAACAAATTATCAGAAGAGTTGTTCAAGAACCAAGGACCACTTGTGGAGAGCTTCAGAAAGACCTGGAATTAGCAGGTACAATTGTTTAAAAGAAAACAATAAGTAATGCACTCAACCGCCATGGCCTGTATGCATGCTCGCCACGCAAGACTTCATTGCTGAAGAAAAAGCATGTTGAAGCTCATTTAAAGTTTGCTGCACAAGATTTAGACAAGCCTGTGAAATTCTGGGAGAATATAGTGGAGTCAGATGAGACCAGAATTGAACTCTTTGGATGCCCTAATACAAACCATGTTTGGAGGTCAAATTACACTGCACATCACTCCAAAAACACCATAGCAACAGTGACGTTTGGAGGTGGAAACATCATGGTGTGGGCTGTTTTTCAGCATAGGATAATGGCAAACGTCATGGCTTTGAAGGAAGGATGAATGGAAATATGTACCAAGACATTCTTGATAAAAATCTGCTGCCATCTACCAGGATGATGAAGATGAAACGAGGGTGGACATTTCAGCAGGACAATGATCCCAAATAAAAAGCCAAGGAAACTCTCAACTGGTTTCAAAGAAAGAAAGTAAAGCTGCTAGAATGGCCCAGCCAATCACCTGACTTGAATCCAATAAAAAATCCGTGGCAAGAAAGATCATAATTCCGAGAAGAGGCCCATGGAACCTTCAAGATTTGAAGATGGTTTGTGTGGAAGAATGGGCCAAAATCACACCTGATAAATGCATGCGACTAGCATCTCCATACTGGAGGCGTCTTGAAGCTGTCATTACCAACAAAGGATTTTGTGCAAAGTATTAAATACATTTCAGTTAGTGTGTTCAATACTTTTTTCCTGTTTCATTCCATGGTATTAAACTTAACTTAATTTCTGAACTTAAAATACAAAAAATGTGCCGCACTCCAATGGTTACTATTCAGAAACTAACCATGTGATCCAACATTAAATGAATATAAAAAAATATATATATAAACGTGAATAAATATGTGATATATCTTCAAAAATAGTCCAAATGATATATGAAATAATTTAAGAAATCCGCATAAAATAAAAATAAAACTGAAAGTGTATATATATATATATATAAAGTGTCCACTCTGTGTTATTTTTCTGAAAATCCAGTATCAATAAATGGATTGGATATAATTTTCCTATGCGCTCACCTTAATTTTAGCCTAACTAGTTATTAGGCTAAAACAGCTTATTGTCCTACAAGGACAGATGAGACATTTTCCTGTGGCAGATATCCTTCCCAGATTATGGGTTGAACGTTGTAATATTATTATTATTCCACATGGGGTTTCTCAGGTAAGGTGATCCCTATGTTGGATGTGGATGGATTTCTCCCTTTCTTCTCCAGGGGTCTACTCCTTCCTTGTCTCCTCCCTCCAGTAACAGGGATGTAGTTTTCTTGAGCTTTTCAGGCACTTTTTTTAACGCAAAAACGCTCCAAAAACTCTTCAATATGAAAGTGACCTAAGGAGAGAGAACAGAGGATTCATTCTGGGGTGTGGAGTTCTCTACACCCACACCCCAGAATTGTCATGGGATCTGCTGTGATTGGTCACAGCAATCACATGGTACCAACAGCAGGTCGGTACAGTGATCTGTCATCGGCTGTGTCCAGTGGTCACAGCGGGTGACAGATTGTGCCCAAAGTGCGGCCACACAATCGCTTGCAAGGCATGTTTTGGGAGAACGTCATATGACATCCACTTGAAACAAGGAAAGTCCTCATCATATTACAATAATCTGGGCGGGCAGTGGTTGAAGTGTTCACAGGTGTACTTTTACCATGTACGTTTATGTAAAAATTATCCTGTTCTCTTTGCATTGCCTCCTTGTGTGAGAAATAAAATGTTTTAATGACAACTTTGTAAAAAAAACAAAATTTTTTATTCACATTTTTTATTTACTCTCTTAATTTTCCAAATAATTTTGGCAAAAATTACAATTTAAAAGAACTCACCATCTAACTAGTAGTGTTGAACTTCCTGTTAACATATTTATCATCATCATCACCAAAAAGTGCTAGCAGTCCAAAACCAGTGAAAAAACAATAAACATAACACAGTGAAAAGAAATAACATAAAAAAACAAGCTCAAAATATTACACAATACGTGAAAATATTATATGGCATGAAAAAGTCCACTATAAAAGTGCTAAGTGAAGAGTATGATCACACATGGTCATTTCAGTGTTTCCACCACCACAAAAATACAAGCCTCTTATCGGAAGCTTAAAGCGATTCTATAGGTTTTTTTTTTGGTTTTTTTTTGTAAAATAACAAACATGTTATACTTACCTGCTGTGTGCAGTGGATAGGCACAGAGCAGCCTGGATCCTCCTTTTCTCAGGTCCCCCGCAGTCTCTCCTGGCTTCTCCTGTCTGTCGGGTGTCCTCACGACAAACAACTTGCTATGGGGGCACCTGCTGCTCCATGTATCCATTTACACACGGAGCCGTGTCTTGCCCCCCCTCCTCATTGGCTGACTGGCTGTGATTGACAACAGTGGGAGACAATGGCTCCCGCTTGCTGTCTCAGCTAATGAGGAGGCAGAGACCCGGGACATTCACATCACTGGATCTCGATGAGGCTCAGGTAAGTATTGAGGGGGCTGGGGGCACTACTGCACACAGAAGGTTTTTTACCTTCATGTATAGAATGCATGAAGATGAAAAACCTTCAGCCTTTACAACCACTTTAAGATCTCATAAGCTAAGACCAAAAGTGCACACGGCATCCTAAGGATCAAATGTGACAGCCACCATAAGGATAATCACTGGGGCCAAAACCACCATGCATTGCAGATGATGTCTCTTCAATAGTGTGGTGTACAAACCATAAAGAAGGAGAGGACGAGACTCATATGGGTTTATTTACTGAAGTTGGAGAGTGTAAAATCAGGCTCACTTCTGCACAGAAACCAATCAGCGTCCAGGTTTTATTGCCAAAGCTTAATTGAACAAGCTGAGGTTAGAAGCTGATTGGTTTCTATGCAGAAGTGATTTTTCACTCTCCATCTTTAGTAAATAAACCCCATGGTGTAACCCTCATAAATACAATTTACTGAACATAAAACAATAGGTATTCACAATAAGAAAAGTAAAAACAGTATACAGGACTCCGAGAAAGTCACACGCTGTCCTGCAGAATGCTGTCAGCCTGCTAAGCTATTCCCTACGTGTTTTATCACTAAAGGATGTCATTAGGGGGGGAAGCTCCTCACCATTTCTCTTATTAAATACCTTGGAATATCTACTTTCCAAAAAGGGATCAGTTTGGGGGTACAGTTCTGCATTTTAGGGCCTCATAAAATGAGAAGGCAATCAGAACATTCGGGTTCACTAATTTCAAATATACTGAATATGGGCAAGATCCTTTGGCTAAAATGTGATCAGCTGAACTTCCATGCAAGAAATATTTTAAGGTGAATGTCTGTTTGGTACCTCCTTGGATAAGTAAATCAAGGATATCACAGGGGAAAGAGTACTCTCCTCCCCCAGAGAAAGGAGATTTGCACCTCCACCAGTAGGACCTCTACAACTCCTGTGAAGGCTTCCTAAGTAAGGAACATACTTATGTAAGTAGACATGGCCATCCCATCCATCCAAGGCTGGTTCCATGACCTTTTCCCAGTGATGGACCACCATACTTGCCAGAATGAGGGGATGTCTGTTGGCCTTCTGTGCCCACAAAATTTCAGGCATCTGGGTCCAGAAAGTCTTTCCAATGGTTACAAACTGGAGTTTCGCACTCTGCTTCCTCCCTGCTTCAAGCTTTCAAACTTGCCCTTCTGCATGTTTTAGCAGACTAACCTCCTTCCTGCTGTCCTGCAGTTCTTGTCTTAAGAGTTCATTGTTCCGATACCAAAGAAAGAATAATTTTAAGATTTCTACTGTAAACATTTTATGGCTCCCAAACTGAAATCTGGCCCATTCTGGATCTAAAAACTCTCAACTTGTTCTAATGGGTTTAAATTCTCAGCATAAAAACTGTCAGGTCAGTCATTTCCTCCCTTCTTCTGGGTGATTTTCTGGTTTCAATTCTATGAGATGCCTACTTGCACATTTCCATCTTTCCTCCTCATCAATGCTCCTTGTATTTTACAGTGGGCGATCAGCATTACCAGTTTGTCATCCTTACCCTGAGCCTTTGAAAAGACCCCTGGCTTTTCACCAAAGTGTCTGCCTTGGTCCTAGATCTGCTGTGTCCTTAGGGGATACATGTTGTGGGTTAACTGGATGACCTCTTGCTAAAGAATCAGTACTTCCTGTCCCTTTCTCCCTGTCAGCCAATGGCCAGCAGACAGTACAGTTTATACTGAGGTTCAACTGGATCTTTGAAAGGCATTGCTGGATCCAACTCACCAGTTTGAGTACCTAGACCTGACATTAACTATGGCCCTGTCCAGAATCTTCCTGCCTCAAGAAAGACACTTGGGCCCAGGCCCTTCGATCTCAGGGTCGACCCTCGATTTGCGCCTGCATGAGGGTCTTTGGTCTAATAGTATCCTCTTAGGAGGCAGTGCTCCAGACTTTTGCAACTCAATAGTCTGGCAGTGTGGGACAACAGATCCAGTTCATGGACTGCTCCATGCATCTGACCTCAAAAAGCCAGAATTTCCCTGGGGTGGCAGATCTCCAACTTTCTGGATGGCCTTGCAGTGCAGGGGACTTGATCATCAAAGAAAGCCTTTCTTCCCATCAACATACTGGTACTCAGGGCAATTCAATTATTTCTTCACTTATGGACCCCTCAATTGCGGAGTCATCCTGACTCCTGATCATCATTCTGTAGCATTGAGTAACATGGTTTTTCTCCAACGCTGGACTCTAAACTAGAAGGACTTCCAATCAAGATTCAGGTGAACAATGCTATGGCCATTCTCTACATCAACCATCAAAGAGACACCAGAAGTCACACTTGCTCAAAGGGAAGTAAACTGCATGTTCCAAATTGGCAGGTGGACTTTCACAATTGACAGTATCTGGATGTGGAGGGAATGGAATCCCTATCTGGAGGCGTTCCAAGCCCTTTGCCACATATGAGAGAACATCAAACGTGGATTATCTGACATCCACATTCAAAACAAACTAGACAGGTTTATCTGTCAGGGACCCTTGGCCCTTCACATTGGACACCCTGTGACTCTGTTGAATCAGTTCCACCAGATCTACACCTTTCTGCTTCTCTGTTTCCTCCATGAGATTAAAATAGGAGCATTCCAGTGATTCTTATCCCACTTGACCCAGGAAGATGTGGTATTCTGATATACGTAGACTCCTGCCAGACTCTCCATTGGCCCAGCTGAATCATCTAGACCTTCTGTCCCAGGGGCCAGTACACCAGCCTACTTCTCGGTTGCTGGCTTTAATGGCATGCTTTTAAAAGCCATGATCTAAGGGATAGGAGCCTGTTGGATTTGGTAATCCCTACCTTCTTGAAGACTAGAGAGTAAACTTATTGTAAAGTCTACCGTCGCACTCTAAAAGTCTATTTTGCATGGTGCGGGATCAGGAATTTCAAAACTAGAATTTTCTCCATGGAACAAATCGTGTCCTACCTCCAGTCCAGTCTGGATTAGCATCTGGCCTTAGGAACCATCAAGGGACACATTTTGGCCTGGATATTTTGTTCCAGAGACTGTTGGACAGCAGGCGTTTGCACACATCCCCCCCCCCCATCTTTTTACCTAGGAATATTCCCTTATATAGTTTCACTTGCAAGTGGTTTTTCTAGTTGCTATCACCTCTACTTGAAGGGTCTCTGACATACCAGTCTTAACCTGTAAAGAGCCTTTCTTAGCATTACACAAAGACAGGGCTGTCCCAAGGCCTGTAGCCTCTTTTCTCCCAAACCAGCACATTGTTTTTCCCTTTTTGGGTCCTGCTCAAACACATCTTAAAGAAATTTCTCTCCATTGTCTTTACGAGGTATGCACTGTGAAAGTTTACCTCTTGACTATAGGTGTTGATTTACTAAAACTGATGCACTCAGAATCTGGTGCAGCTGTGCATGGTAGCCAATCAGCATTTAAGTTCACCTTGTTCAGTTAAGCTTTGGCAAGAATACCTGGAAGCTGGTTGGTTTCTATGCAGAGGTGAGCCTGATTTTGCAGTCTCCAGCTTTAGTAAATAAACTCCACAGTCTCTTTGGCAATTTGATTCCCTACCTGTGCTTCCTGAAGGTTCCCACAGGGGCTCCCTACTTATCCCACTGTTGCTAGGTGGATTAGACAAGTCATCATTTGTACACTCAACCAGACATTTGTCATTAGGAATTCTGTAGGGAACTTAGACTAGTGCAAATTGAATAAATTGGAGATCGCACACGTGTAATCTTTGTGAAATCACAGCATCAGGTCTCTGTGCTCCTAGTAAGTAAGTAGCCAAATTCAGCAATCCAAAGAAAAAAAGCCTTGGGCACTCGCGGTATATCACTCCTCATTTAGTCATATATTCCAAATTCAAAGAAAAATTAAAAACTGTAAAGTATGCTGTCAATTTCCTCTCTGTGTTTTTAGCCACTACAACCTAATTAAAATAGTCTATATGCCAAAGCTTTTATGTATACTCCATAATCCCCATATGTGGTTCGTGGTTTCAAAGAAAAGACCCCTTTTATAGGGACCTGATTTGGAAGAAGGGCCAGGACAGGATCTGTCTCAAAACATTATAACTCCCCATAGACACATGTGGTTTGCAAAGATGCAACATCTAATAAGTTGTGCCACATTAAGTTCATTCTGTTGACCTCCATGCTACTCTAATTTAGGGTCTATAGGCAAAGTATTTGTTATCTAACCCTAGATGTCCAACTCTACTCCTTGTGTCCAAACTTTGGACAACATTGTGCTCTCTATTTTTTACTCCAATTTGAAACAAATATAACTTGCCAAAGCTTAACACGTTTTAATGCAAGAGGGCAATTAGGGAAGATAAAATAGATTAGGAGAGACACATTGCTGAGGAGAGAAAAAAACATATTTTAAAAAATATATTAATAATAAAAAAATCTAACTTTAGAACATATTGGTCCCATAAAAGATGATCGGGCAAAGTTGACAGGGAGAAGGCAACTGTATTAAATACATTCTTCTCCTCAGTTTATACAAATGAAAAGGAGGGATATAATAAACAAGACAGTAATGCCATTATATTGAATGTACCGTTGTGGCTTACAGAAACCAGTGTTGAAAAAAAGACTGGATAAACCTAATGTGATTAAATCACCAGGACCAAATGGCTTACACTCAAGAGTCCTCAAAGAACTTAGCCATGTCCTAAGCTGTCCATCTGACTGCATCTGACTGCTCAGAGTATGAGGGTCATTAAAATTTGGCAAGCAGACTCTTTGGGGTTGATTTACTTTAACTGGAATGTACAAAATCTGGTGCAGCTGTGCATGGTAGCCAATAAGCCTCTAACTTCAGCTTGTTTAATTAAGCTTTGACAAAAAAAGAAGAAAAAAAAAACCTTGGAAGCTGATTGGTTTCTCTGCAGAGCTGCACTAGATTTTGCACTCTCCAGTTTTAGTAAATTAGACCCTTTGTGTATGGTGTTAGCTGCACCCACATTCTCTTCGTTTTATTGCAGCAGCACTCTGAAGATATTTGGATGGACTCTTTTGAATGTCAAAGATTATCTATGTTTTAATAGCGGGATCACGCGTTCAATTTAGAAGTTCCATTTTGGCTCTGAGTGTATACACTTCACTAATTGTATATGCAATCAATACATATTCAAGTTTATATTTGCACATTTCTTTATTAGGGTCTTTTTCTAAGTGATTAGCGCTGCACTATTTTGTTATGCTTTGAAGTATTCAGCATCAGAGTACTGTGCAGGCAGTTTTCCTCTTATTTTTTTAACTTGAGGGCTGATTTTTACAAATTTTTGGTTGAATTAGCAGGCCTTGAGAATTTATTCAAGGCAAAACTTTAAGGCCTCACGCACACTGAGATTTTTTACAGCTGCTGTTTTTGGCTTCTGGCGTTTTTTTCTACAGCCCGCAAACTCCCCAGCATGCTATCTACTGTATGTGTCCATGCACACATAGGCTTTAATCATCATTTTTTGGCAGGGGAGTTTTCTGGCTTGAAAACAAACAAAAAAAAACCTGAACAAGTGGGTTTCAAGAGGAGTTTTTTAGCTGTAAAAATGCTCACTGATAAAAGCTGAAACACGCTAAAAAACGCCGCTATCCAGCGTTTGAATGTTTTTGAGCCTCAACCTTTTGTGGGAGTATAGGTTTGCTAAAAAATGCTAAGAAACGCAAATGCTGAAAAATGCTAAAAACAGCTGAAAAACGCTTGCAAATGCAAAAATTCTAAAAACCGTAACAAAACTCAGCTAATGCTAATGTTTTTATAATGTCTGGTGTGCATAAGGTCTATTTCTACCACTTTACAAAGGATGTGCTGGAACTGGAGACAGTCCAGAGAGTCTGGAGAAGGGCAACAAAGCTAATAAGGGGTCTGGAAGACCTCAGTTAAAATGGAACTTTACTCATAACAATGTGAAAAAAATAATGTTCTTTAGCAAGGAACATACATTCCGCATTAATAATTATGCTATCAGAATTAATGTGTGCTATAAATTGCTTCCAGCATTGTTCATGTTTCTTCTTGCTGGAGGCTGCCATTTTGTTGAAGCCCAGAGCCCTGAACAGCAGTTAAAGCAGAACTGAACCCTCCCATCCTTTTCAGCCAAGCAAGCTGCCCTCTGTTTGATCTGCAACTACCATGGTGCTGCACATATGATCAGTTAAAACACCATTCATTTGATGGTTTGACAGTTTGGTTGAGAATAAAAGCAAATGTGACAGTTAGAATTCCTGTCATGCTGGGAATGTAACTGTTAAATTAATGGTGTAATGGTTGTGTGCATTAGGCACATGAAAGCCGTAAGCCACATCATTTTGTTCACATCTCAGCAATTTTGTTATGAGAAGACGCATAGCACAGTGAATTCGCCCCCTCCCTACTCCTTTAATTCATGGAATCCATAGCCTTAACTTTTAACACACTTCAAAGAGCCTGTTATCTCAACCTAGGGACATCAGACACCAATACACAAGCCTTTGCCAGAGCTGTAAATAGCTAACTGAGTTTGGGCAGGATGTCTGTTAATTTCATCTGACCAAAACAAATGTACAGATTAACACTTCCCTCTGACCTATCATAAAACTATGAAAAAATACTTCAGTTCTCTCACCCATGGTTTGTAAGGCAATTAAAGCACTAGGAGCACATATCGTGCCATAAAATGGTGGTTGTAAAGCTCTCAGGCTTGCAGTGACCTTTCGGAAACCCCCTGCCCTGCCCAAAATTTAAAAAATTACACACATTTCATAAAATCAGACGGGACCAATATACAACAATATTAAGTATATATCTGAATGGGGAATATCATACCGAACAAATTGAGATCATACATGGCTAAGCTATAGTATACAGGTTAGATAGCAGTTAGATACCTCCTGGGTGACAGGCCCATCCTATATACTCTCTGTTTAGTATCCTTGGACACAAAATATAATGCTTAACAATAATCTACCAGTTTCCAGAAGGTATCCGGTAATATTAAAATAAAACTGTAAGGGAGGGCCATGATACTGTCATAAACACAGTGAACTTTCCATGGCCACCCCTCAGACTTTTAATTGGTCAGATGGTCTCCGAAAATACCCCCTCGATATCAGAGAAGAGACTGCTCCAAAAGTTGACAGGTCTCGTTTTAACATCAAACCAAGGAACACATTACTGGACTTGAGAGAGCCACTGTACCGTTTTTGCTTATTCATTGGACTCTGCAATCTAGGACATTGTTAAATATTCTTCATTTTCAACTCCTTTTTATTTCTCTGTTGCCTTATTGTCTCTTTGTTCCTGTTTTTTCTGTAAATATTTTATTTGTACCATTTTGACCTTTTCCATTATTAAACCCTATTTTGAAAAGTGTTGAAATTGTCTCTAAGGCTTTTAATGCACACTAAAACGAGTGGCTCTTTGTGATAACCTGCAATTGCATTTACCCGGTGATCTTCTGTGTCATTGGACACAGCTGATCATGTGGTAAAAGGCCACACGCGACACATCACGTGATCAGCTGAACCTCCTGAACCATACCAGGCCACATGCCCTCAACATGGAGGGCGCTTTGGGGCGGGGGGGGCTCCAACTCCAAAGCACCTTCTCCCCATGTTGTTGGGGACAAGGACCTCTTCCCCACAACCCTGGCCAGTGGTTGTGGGGGTCTGCGGGTAGGGGGCTTATCGGAATCTGGAAGCCCCCTTTAACAAGGGGGATCCCGGCCCCCCATGTGAATAAGTATGGGGTACATGGTCCCGATACTCATTCGCAAAAAGAGTAGTGTGAAAAAAGACAGGACACGGTCTTTGATAAGTCCTTTATTAAAAGAAAAAACTAAAAGAATGTCCCCCGTAGTAGATCCAATGGGGGGTTGTGGGGAAGAGGCCCTTGTCCCCATCAACATGGGGACAAGGTGCTGTAGGGGGAGCCCCCCCTGCCCCAAAGCAAGCCCCCATGTTGAGGGTGCTCGCTTGTTCCCCCCCCCTTTCCTGACCTGCTGGGCTGCATGCTTGGATAAGGGTCTGGTATGGATTTTGGGGGGACCCCCACGCCATTTTTTTTTAAATTTTGGCATAGGAGTTCCCTGTCAAAATCCATACCAGACCCAAAGGGCTTGGTATGGATGGGAGGGGGGACCACACACCGTTTTTTTTATTTATTATGGTGCCGGTGGTTAACCAATTCAATACCGGGCAATTTTACACCTTACACCTTTACACCAACTAGAGCTTTCTTTTGGTGGTATTTAATCACCGCTGGGGTTTTTATTTTTTGCTAAATTAACAAAAAAAGACCAAAAATTTTGAAAAAAAACACACGTTTTTCTTTGTTTCTGTTATAAAAGTTTGCAAATAAATAATTGTTCTTCATAAATTTAGGCCAAAATGTATTCTGCTACATGTCTTTGGCGAAAATAACCCATATTACGATGTATTTTTTAGATTGTAGGAAAGTTATAGAGTTCACAAACTATGGTATATATCTGAATATTGATCAATCCTGAAGTACTGACAGCCAATCTAATTTCTTGAGGTCCAAGAATGTCAGAACAGTACAGATATCTCCCAAATTACCCCTTTTTGCAAAGTAGACAGTTCGACGTACTTCATAAGAGGCGTGGCGAGTTTTTTGAAGTTGTATTTTTTTTGTCATAATTTTTTGGAAAATTGAAAAAATTAGTTTCACTATTTTTTTTTTACATATTGTCACCAGTGCAGTACAGAGTCATCATATACCTGGCATGGCAGTGATCAGGGACACTGACTCGTGACAGTATGAAAAAAAAAAATATATATATATATATTTTTTTAATTCTTTTTTATTACATTTTTTTCTTTTTTTTAAGATTTTTTTTCATATTTCACTATGACCAAAGTAGTACAATGTTACCATAGTAACATTGTACTACTTTGGGGGAAGTGATCAGTATTTTTTTTTTTTTACACAATTTGCTTATAGCAAAGAATTACTTTGCTATAAGCAAGCATTTACTTGAATGACATCGATTCATTTAGGGTTTTTTTTTTTTTTTTTTGTGCTTAGCTGTGATTTGGCCACAGCTAATCACATGACATGTGCATGTGATTAACTGTGACCATTCACAGGTAGACACTAGTATACAATGGATGGCATGAATGAAGCCATCCATTGTATACAACTGTCATGTGACCTGCTGTGATTGGTCACAGCAGGTCACATGGTACCGGCAACGGGGGCCGATACTCAGATCTGTCATTGGCCGTGTCCGAGGTACACGGCCGGTGACAGATCGCGCAGCTGCGCGGCACAGCAGGAGCGCAATCTGCGCATGTGCAGGAGGACGCCATATGGCGTCCACCCGGAACGCTGATGACATTTGCCGGCCACCATTCGGCCATAGGCCGGGCGGCAAATGGTTAAATGTAATTACCTCTTTTTTTTCTTCACTATAGCTCAGAGATTCAGCTGTCACTTTCCCCCCAGCTAAAAGAGAACCTTTCTTTTTAATTTATTTCCCCAAGTTAAAAGAAACAAAGCTTCCTTTAACTCTGGTGACAGCCCTGTGAGCTATAGTGAAGAAAATAAAAATCCAGCAATTGCATTTAAAAATCGGCACCGACATACACTTCGTATTACGAAAAAAATTTGTAAACTGAGGCTTTATTTTCATTCAACTGAAAATTATGTTGAGAGGCATTTGTAAACCGAGATACACCTGTATATATTATTATTATAATTTATGCCTTGATAATATTACTCATATTTGATTTATATTGATTTTTTCATATTTGGCATTGCCTAGCAGAGCAACTATTCTTTTTGGATATTTTCATTCACTATTATTTTCAAGGTATGCACTTATTACCTTATATTACCTTAGATAGGGTCTCTGTTTTTTTTTTGCTTTATGGTTAGGTTTAGTGAGTAGCGCTGCACTTATTATTTATTCATTTATTTTTAAGTGTTGTGGTAACCCAATTTGGTGTTTGCAGCCATTAGTTTATCATATTTGGCTTGGCAACGCAAGAGGATTTATTCTTTATTTATGATTGCAATATACAAATCTTTAAATGATGACTTTATCAGTGGGGGGAAAACTATTTAATCTTAGGTCTCTACAGAGGACAGGCAAACTCACAATGAAGTTGGATGAGAAATGTTTCAATCTTAAAGTGCAACTGCATTGCATCGGAGCACCACAAACCAAGAATGCTATTTAGTTCATTCATAATATTCAAAGCAGACTCCCCCATCCATCCATGTCTCCATGCTTTATTTTGCTGAGAAATCACTTTGAAACCCACCCCCCCCCCTGCATTTCTGGCTGTGACCATCTTGAGTAAGGGCAGATGATTCATATATCATTTATTTCCTGGAATCCATCTGCCATTAGCTCAGGCATAGTCTGAGCTGAGAACCCTCCCTCCCCTCCTGAAGACTCCTTGGATGTATGGCATCACTTGCCTAGGCATGGAGATGAGGAAGTAACTGAAGAAATGTAAAAAAAAAAAAAAAAAAAGATGAAACAAGTAAATATGATCTACGTTCCTATATATTTCCCAATGCTAGCAGCCTAAGGATTGAAAATAGTCAATGTTGTCTGAGAGACTGAAATTCCACTTTAAACTTTGTAAGGGGTTCTTTACTGTTAGAGTGGTAAGGCTGTGGAACTCTCTTGCACAGTTGGTGGTTTCAGCGAGTAGTTTGCATAAATTACAAAAAAAACCCTATATTGAGAACAGTAGTGACAAGAAAACACACTCAGGTTGAACTGGATGGACCAGTGTTTTTATTCAACCCTACCAACTATGTAACTCTTGGAAGGCTTGAGGTGTTACAAAACTCTCAGTTATATGTAGGTCCTAATCTCAAGTCTTTCAGGATCTCAGAGAGGAATCCTCCCTTTCATACCTTTGAGTGTTCCAGGAAGTGAGGAGAAAAGTACTTGTTAAAGCACAATGCTGCTGATAGTGTGACTGGGTCCCTAAAGCGAAATTAAACCCTTCTATAGTTTTCAGCCAAGAAAGATGCCATCTTAGCTTCTATTTGATCAGCAACTGCCATGGTGCTGCATGTGATCAGTTTTGACAGACATTTTTGGTTTGACAGTTTGGTTGAGTACACAAGCAAATGTGACAGCATTCCAGAAATCAATTTTTTTTTAAACTGTTAAATTGATGAGTTTAGTTCCGCTTTAAGAATGAATGGCTGCGCACGTACAATAAAAACACCCATCGCTATGACGTACAAATGTGAACTGTGACTTAGGGTACTTTCACACTGATCATCGCAGAAAGCTGCAAAAACTCATGTGTTTTTGCTGCATTTGCTTGCATCTTTTACGGGACATGTGACTCAAAAACTGCACGAAAAACACAACACGGGTGCATTTTGGATACGTATTTTTATTATTGCACAGGATTCATATAGCGCCAACAGTTTCCTCAGCACCAGGGTTGTGGATAAGGGGGTACCACCAGTCCCCCTGTATGGGGCCCAGGCCAGCAGGGGGGACCAGGATGCTGGGTGAAGTGGAAGTGGACAGCAAGGGTGATTGGTCCAACGGGGGGGAATTACTGGAACGGATGCCCTGTATGGCTCTCTCTGCAGCATCTGCAAGCTGGCTTCTTCTCCTCTTCCTCTAGCTGGTTTTTAGCTGCTACAGAGAGAACTATACAGGGGATCGGTTCCAGTAATTGCCCCCCCGCCACACCCATCACCCTCCCTCCCTGTGAACCATACATTTCCCTCTGCTGCCCAGGCCCCCAGTGTGCCCCCACCGTGCTGCTGGCTTCCCTCCTTTCCTTTCCACCAGCAGCAGCAAGCACACAATAGAATCCTTCAGAATGGAAAGTAAGGGAAGGGATCGATAAATATGTCCAGACCCTTTCTTTTCTGAACAAACACAATGAGTGATCAGTACCGATCACTGTGTTCATAACTGAAGCATTTTAAACAGTTTTTTTGGGGGGGAGGGCTGTCAGATTTGCTGTATGGGGCCCCGTGGTTTCTAACAGCAGCCCTGCTCAGAGCTTTACAATATAAAGGGAGACAACACAGCAACAGTACAAGAGGGATTTGAGGGCCCTGCTCCTTGGAGCTTACAATCTAAGAGGGAGGGGCTAGTGGTACAAAAGGTAATCACTGTGGGGGATGGACCGATAGGAGAAATAGAAGATTCAGTTATGAGCTGAAGGCGGGATAGGCTTCCCTGAAGAGATAGGTTTTCAGGGATCACCTAAAAGTATTTGCCACGGTTTCTTTTGATTTCAATGAGATGCATTTTTTGTGCTTTTTTTTTTTTTTTTGTACACTAAACCTGCACCAAAAAATGCAAGCCACATTTTTACAAATGCATCTGACCTGCAATGGACCAGTGTGAAGAGTTCCATATGAATATATTGTCTCAGTGTTTTTTGTCTTGGGGAAAAAAAAAATAAGGGCAAATTCACAGCAGCTCCGCCGAGCAACACAGTCCCAGCGTGTAGACAAGGCAATTTGACTTAGGTTGCTTTCACACTGATCCATTTTTCTTCTGCTTTTGCATTAAAAAAAAAAAAAAAGTGAGAAAAATGGATCAGTGTGAAAGCAACCTAAGTCAAATTGCCTTGTCTACATGCTGGGACAGTGTTGCTCGGCGGAGCTGCTGTGAATTTTCCCTTAGCGTTTTTTGTCTTGAATAATAATAATTACTGCTATACACAGGGGCGGACTGACAACTCATGGGGCCCCCGGGCAATAGGGGATCATGGGGCCCCTGTGTCCTTGCCCAAACTCAAAAAAGCCTATGAAAAAGGTACCAGGGGCATCTCATGGGGCCCCTTACTGATCCCGGCACTGAGTTTCCAAATGGTCAGTCTGCCCCTGGCTATACGAGGTCTCTCTAAACCATTCATCAGGGAAAACTTGAAATATCTGGAACAATGCACTCACTACGGATAAAGGTCACCCAGCAGAGATGACCTCGCTCTGTGACATTGGAGACAACCACAGCTATGTATACACTAAACACCAAGTCAGGGAGACCAGCTGACCCGCACGTAATGTACGTAAACGTCGTGCTGCCGTGCGTCACACGGCCAAAGCCGCCCTTCCTACGTAAGGGCCAATGGGAACGCCGGACTATTAGCGGCTCTACCTACCAGAGCCAATGATGTCGACGAAGAGGTGGAGGGGGTGTTGCCGTTACGTCACGGAAGGACAAATTCATTAGGTCTGGAGGACGTTCGGTCTCTGTTAACCGGCGAGGGCCGAGTGAGCGCCATCTTCTAGGCGAATGTGAGTAGGCCGCGCAGCGCTGTGGTGGGTTATGGCGGTAGCCGATTGGCTCCGGGCTTTGTATGCTTGTGGTAGTGTTGCTCAATGCCGGGACGCCCTTCACGTGTTTAGGGGTAACCGGACAATGCGTGTCATCGGTAGACGGGGCCTCCTATGAGCGTTGCCGGCTTTTCTCATTCGAGTGCTGTGTCCTTGAGAGGCGGGTGGAGGGTTACAGGAGGAGCGGCCGTGGGCTGTGTTCAGGGTCACCCATTAGACTGGCCATAGAAGGGAGTGTTGAGGACTCTACTCCCTGCACGGCTCCTCATCGGATTGCCAGCACTGCAGTATGTCATAGAGCCGGCTTCGTGTCAAACTAGTGCGGTCTGTGCTCAGCCTCCCTACTCCAGGCTTTGTGTTCTCATATCTGCACCCATCTGATCGCCACTCTTATGTCCGGGATATCAGCCTATGGGAGTCTGATGTGTACAAGGTTGCCACAGGATGGGGGAAAATCCCAATGGACACACCTAATCCCTATCCTAATCAAGTTAACCACTTGTCCTCCAGAGGATTTAAACCCCCCCTCCCCACCTAACCAGGCCATTTGTTTGCGATACGGTGCTGCATTACTTTAACTGACAATTGTGTGGTCATGCAACGCTGAAGCCAAATTAAATTTACGTCCTTTTTTTTTTTTTTTTCCCCACGAATAGAGCTTTCAGTGGTATTTGATCGCCTGTGTATTTGTGCTAAAAACCAAAAAAAAAGTATTTTGAGAAAATATTTTTTACTTTTTGCTATTAAGCATGTCCAGTATAAAAATTTAAAACAAGTTTTGCCATATTTAGGTTAAAATGTATTCTGCTACATGTCTTTGCTTAAAAAAAAAAAAAAATCCAAATACGTGTAAATTGGTTTACGTGAAAGTTATGGCATTTACAAATGGCGGTATATAAACTGGAATTTAAAAATTAAAAATTTTTTTTACAATGGTGGTGATCAGCGACTTATAGTAGAACTGCGGTGGGCATTCTGACACTGGGGGGGAGCTGATTTGGTGTCAGTGACACCAATACAGTGATCAGTGCTAACAAAAAGCACTGACACTGGACAGGAAGGGGTTAACTTGTGGGGTGATCAAAGGGTTAACTGTGTGCTGTTTTACTACCTGGGCTGTGTGTGATTCACTGCAAGCACACGGCTTTATACGGCTCTGCTATGCAGAGCCGTACAAAGCAGTGTGCAGGAGCTGACGGACAGATTTGCATCGTTTGCATACAGGTCTCTCCCCCGTTGGTGAACTTGGCGATTACCAGGTGTCGGCGAGTAATCACCAGCTGGGACCCGGTGATTGACAGCCAAGGCCGCAAATGGTGGCACAGGTAGGTGGCATGCGTGGCTCACATGCGCCCCCTACCCGGAACTGCAAAATCACATGTGTATAATATATATATGTGATGTTGCACACCTCTGCCACCCTGTAGCAGTATTTCTGTTATGGGGTGAGGGGAAGTAGCGCACCCCTGCTGCCCTGTAGCATTATTTCTGCTATAGGGTGGAGGGGAAGTAGTTAAAGTATAACTGAGGGCAAACAGTGTTTTTGTTTTGGACAGAGAAGGGGTTAGAACGCCTGTCAGCTTTTATTGGTGCCTGGGCCCCCATTAGGGAGATTCACCCACTCTGTTTATCTCATCACCTAGAGAGATGAAATAGAAATTCAAAAATCTGAATTATCACCAGAACAGGCCTAGAGGGTAAATATTCCAAAAGGGACACTATTTCTGGTGACGGTGAGGGATTCTCTTACAGAGGGATTTTCTCTCACTTACTGTTGTGGCTATGAGACAGGAAGTGAAGGCGCCCCCCCCCCCCCCCCCCCCAGTGGGATCCCAAAAGTAGACAGAGGTCTTAAACCTTCTTTGCTCCGTCCAAAACGGGGGGATAAGGTTGGTGTTGTTTTAGCTTTAGGACCAGTTCACGCCATAGAAACACAGTCCAGATGCTTTCCCAAATGTATGTTCCAGTGCATTTCCTCTCTTTTTTTCTTCACCTTAATGCAGAGCACCACCCAAAAGGGCAAGTTTCTCTGTAAGGCTTAGTCCCCTGTTCCCAGTTAAGGATAGGCACCTTTGGGGAACGGGGTGTGGGTACCCGAATTTGACCGTTATCTGTTCCCACTTCTGCTGCAATCACTTTGGCAATTGGAAGTTGTCCTCCCTCCCCGTAGTCTTCTGGGACAAGTGACAGGTTCCAGAAGACTACGGGATCATTCACAAAGCGCAGTGAGCACCCGGATGTGAAGCAGCAAGCTGTCACAGCTGGGTGCCCACACTGAGGATGCCAGCACCAGGGAGAGAAGATGGCCCGTGAAACCAGCGGTGGTGAGGACACCTCTGGACCGAGGGACAGGTAAGTGTCTGTATTTTAAAAGTCAGCAGATACAATTTTTGTAGCTGCTGCAGGACAGCCAGTGTGAGGGCACCACGGGACAGAGAGACAGCTGAGTGTCTATTTAAGTCAACAACCACAGTTTTTTTTGGAGCTGCTGATTTTTATATGCTTTTAACTTTGGGTGGACTTCCGCTTTAAATAAGGACACCTGTTTTGATGCATTTTACCACGTTCCTGTATGGTTCAGTGCAGAAAAAATGCAGCATGTTCTACTTTTTTTTTTTTCCTGGAAATGGACCGCACTGGAACTGACTGCTCCGGTGAGAAAGTATGCCAATGGAACCACATGCAGAGAAAAACACACTGGACTGCATGTGGTGTGGACTGGCTCTCAAGTGTATGCACATCCTGGCAATGGACTTTTCTCATTTTTCTTCCTTTGGTCTGGTAAATCTATAACCAAAAGTGTTGTATATCTGGTCAATGAGTGCAGAAAATAGTTGTTGGTCTTTCCAGATCCTTGTCATAAGTCAGCAGAAAGTATAGTCTGTTGTCACTTAATACTATTTCCAGTTCTGCCTGCAGTCTACAGAACTGTTATGTTAGGGCCGGCTCAAAAAAATGCGCATGCAGAAACTCATCCGGAATGCAGAGATTGTGGTGTGAGTCGGCCCTTAAGGAAAGGGGAAGCATTCTTTAGCTCTGTCCTAAGGTGTCAAGGCTGCCTCCATAGATGCATGTTGTCACCCTAGGACAGGAAGTGTTACTGGGAAGATTACCATCTGATAAAGGGAAAAACGAATGCAGCCTCATATCTAAGGACTAGTAAGTTGTAATTTAATATGGTTTGTACTTGGGTTTAGTTACACATTAAACCTTGGCCTATCTGATCTTCTTTGTTAGAACCTGGGAGTCAGTCCACTGAAGTTTTTGGCCAAATCCATGCAATATTTGTCCCTGATTATTGGAGGGTGGGATGTGGTCCCTGGTTATTCTAAGATGCAATATTATGTAAAGGCAAAACCGTGTGCTGATTCCTTGTCACACAAATGATTTTGTAGTAGCAACAGTGTTTTTGAAGGTTGAAAAAAATAGACACCCTTTTATTGTCAGAACCATCTTTCACAGCATATAGAAGTTATTGGATGGCTTTAAAGCTGCCGAAATCAATTCTGTCACGTAGCTGAGAGTAGAGAGTTCCTGCAGCAGTAGTAATTGAGCCTCTTTAAATGCCAATGTTGCCACCGATGTAATGCTTGCAGCAGAAAAAGGAGCAATTTTTTTTGCCCCCATTAGTAGAATTGCCTTTACTTCCATTTCCATAGACACAGGAGGAAGTGAGAGGAAATCTCTCAAGTAGGGCTGTCCTCTCTAAACTGCTACCAGCACAAGTGTCCCCATCTAAAAATTTCCCTGCTCTTTTTCTGGTTTTTCCTTGCTGCCAATATTGCTCCTTGCTTGTCTTTTACACTGTGCAGGCCAAACCGCCTATGTGAATTAGGCCTTTTTCCACAAGGACAAAAAGGTTACACTTCCCAGAGGTGACCAGTGATCATGAACAAGGGTAAGCAGTTTAAAGAGAGGTTGACTCTCCCTACTGAACATGCACAAAAACTGCCAGGATTTCTAACTATTCCCTCTTCTATCCAAATCGTGAAGAAAAATTGGTTTTGGCTATTGATTTACTATAGACTGGTTGTGGAAATTTGTAGCTCATTTCCTGAATGATTTGACTTCTTTGTAGCATTTAAATCTAGCCATAATTTGCCAGTGGCATAGCTACTTCTATCATCCAAAAACAGCCTCTGATAAGCTCTGAAAACCAGCAGTTTATAGCTCCACTCATAAAGAAGTAGTGTAATCTGCTTCAGCAGAAATTTTGCAGCATCTGCAAATCCAGCCAGACAACAGGTGTGTAATTTCTTTAGACCACTACCACAAAGTTGTTAGCTTGACATATTACTAAGATGCATTAATGACCTCCATACGGAGTATGAACAACTCAAACCTTCTCTTACTTTGTGCAGTAAGAGCTCAAATCTTGGTTTAAAGAATAAGTTCACCGTTTGACAAAAAATAATGCACTTTTTTTGCAGGTAAAAAAAATGCATTTATTATTTTTTGTTACTGGAGCCTGGAAAAAGCATTGCACCAGTGATCAGCAGTTTGCCTCAGTATATCTGCTTGCCCATACAGGATGTATAGGCAAGCAGATATACTGACAGAATCAAGGCTGTCGGGACTTGTAGTTCATTCACAGAACTCTATTAATGAATGACGCGTCCATGTGGGCAGAGCCCCACATGGCCACGCTGTTTTAAAAAGTGACAGTTTGTATGGGGAACCTCTCCCTGTACTGTTGTCACAAGGAGGGGTGGGGGGGGGGGGGGTTCAGGCAGCAGCTGCAGCATTGGAAACATGTTGCATGTTCTACCCTAAAAATGGGAGGACCATGTAACTTGTTCCCAAAGATGAACTTCTCCTTAAGGAATATCCAAGTAACTTGTATATAGAAATAAAATGTTTGGGCCAAACTTTTTATTTAAAAAAATCCTTGGTGACCCAGCCGTACACTATCACCATGGAGTTCTCCTACCACACTTCAAAGGTTCCTTTCCAAACTGGCCCTAGTATGTGTGTGCATGTATATGTGAGATAGCAGGGATGTTGAATTTATATCACCCGATGCCCGGGACATGTAATTCCGGGCAGGTATTTTTCTTAAACCTTCAGCCCTGCTCACCTGTCAGGTGGAAGCATTCAGGCGGCAGTGCTGGCGCCGATTTGCTTTCACATGCCTCCTAGATTGTAAGCTCCAAGGAACAGGGCCCGCAAATCCCTCTTGTATTGAACTGTATTGTCTCCCACTATAGTGTATAGCGCTGAGCAACTGTTGGCACTATATAAATCCTGTATCATAATAATAATAACATGGTGTCAGCCTCTCCCCGATGTGCACTACATTACATTCAATGTAGTACAGGGGAGGGTCTTCTAGACTTTGGATGTCTCCATAAAGAGAACCTGTCACCAAAAATCGTCACAGGGGACATTGTCCCCTATGTGATGAAAGAAAAAGTTAAAAAAAAACATTTTTTTTCATTGTAATAAATTAAAGTTACACCCAAGCACATAACATCTCCCCACCCTTGCATGTGTGCACGTACAAACGTAAAAGCACACGCTGGTGCGCCTAAGCATGTAAACGTTGATTGCTATACATGTTACATATCGCTCATGCTAGGATGAGAGCAGTAGTTCTAGCACCAGACCTCCTCTGTAACACTATACTGATGACCTATAAGGGGCTTTAAAAGTGTCACCTATAGAAAATACAGGGTACTGAAATTCGTCACCATTTCACAAGCACATGCAAATTTAAGGTTTGACATGTTGGATATCTATTTACTCGCTGCAACCTCCTCTTATATTTTACAAAAAATAGACTAATCTATTGCTTTTTTTTGTGCCCTAAAATTAACCAACTTGTATTTTTACTGAAATTTTGCGGTAAAATCATGACCACTAATATATTCTCTAGGGTCTCTGATTTCAGAAAATATATCATGTTTGGGGGTTTTATGTAATCTTCTGGCCTAAAATTATTTTTTTAATCTTGTGCAAAAACAGCTCTGGCAGTGAAAGGGCTAAAGCAGTGTTTTTCAACCTTTTTTGTGCAAAGGCACACTTTTTTCATGAAAAAAATCACGAGGCACACCACCATTAGAAAATGTTAAAAAAAATTACCTCTGTGCCTATATTGACTATATATAAAGTAATTCTCTTGAATAGTAATCAAACACAAAGAAATTATTTTATAATTATTTCATCCCCCCATATAGTATTTCATCCCTCATACAGTAATTCATCCCTCATATAGTAATTCATCCCCCATATAGTATTTCATCCCTCATATAGTATTTCATCCCCCCATATAGTATTTCATCCCTCATATAGTAATTCATCCCCCCATATAGTATTTCATCCCCCCATATAGTATTTCATCCCCCCATATAGTATTTCATCCCTCATATAGTAATTCATCCCCCATATAGTATTTCATCCCCCCATATAGTATTTCATCCCTCATAAAGTAATTCATCCCTCATATAGTATTTCATCCCCCACAGTACTATTCCCCCCCCCCCCTTCTAGTAAGCCAAGTCCCCCGTGTCAATTCACTTACCTTTTGCGTTCCTCTCGCTGTCTTCCCGCGCCGTTCGGGTCTTCAGGGCGGACTGTGAGAGGAGCCTAGCTCCCCTCCCCTCACGTTCGGCACGCTGCCCCGCCTACACACATCCTGACAGCCACATCCGCAAGCCGGATTAAAAGGTCCGCGCGGACTTTTGGGGCTGCCAACCGAGAGGAGGGAGGGGAGCAGGCGCCCGGCACACAGAAGAGCCGCATTAGACTGGGTAAAGAGCCGCATGTGGCTCGCGAGCCGCGGCTTGCCGACCACTGAATCATTAGATTCTAATGATTGGTCTATTTGTGAGCCGAAGCCACATGTTACAGATGAAATTGGAATTTTTCCCACGGCACACCAGACAATATCTCACGGCACACTAGTGTGCCGCGGCACAGTGGTTGAAAAACGCTGGGCTAAAGGATAAGCCTGACACTCCCCTTTCCGGACGAGCAGCCCATTACACTGCAAGGTCTCTTACTCCCCCCCCAAACATTTTGCTTGTGAAATTTTGTGATTGAGTTTTATATTATCCATGGTTTTGGGATTCTTACGATGGCTATGTTTCCATGTGTATGGAAGAAGTTTTAAGGTAAACTTATCAAAGCCATACTTTAATTGAACCTTTTATTTTGCAGCAGTTCAATTTCGATTTTTGTGCTTCACCTTTGTAAAGTGTTCTTTTTGTTTTCTGTTAAACCCACAGCTGCCAAAATGTACTCCACCGTTGCACAGCTAGCCCGGACGAACCCGTTCAATGCACCACATTTCCAGTTGGGACAGGAATGTGTGACTTTAAGGAAGAAAAACACTCCAGAGATCCAACCTGTCCGACACCTTGCTGCTGCAGCTACTGTTGATGGTGAGCTTTAGCAATCGTCTGGATTGGGATAAACTGTGTGGTACATAGCTGCCTTTTGTTAATGAGCAGTATTAAATGTTAGGAGATTTTACTTTCTGTTATCTGCACATTTAATGTGTACTTTAGGACACTAGTCTACTGTCTTATTATTTGTATGTGTTTAGATAAATAAGGTATTTGTATGTGTGCGCACTTTACCTTAGTGTTCTTAGAAGGAAATATAAACACAGATGTGCTTCCTTCAAATGTCATATAAATAAATAACTGTATAGTGACCACAATACACTGATTTTTGAATGAACTTTAAAAAAAAAAAGAAAAAAATGTAAAGCAATTAAAATACTCCAGCCATAATATCATACATATGTGCAAACAAATGCATGTCACACAATGCATGAAAGAGATGCATGTGAGGTCACTGTACACAGTAATTTATGAAATTTGAAGGAAGTGCACCTGTGTATATGTAGGTATTGCTTTACGGTTGCATATTCCAACTGTCAGTGTGCAGCATCCAGGGATTCACTCTGCGCAAAAATACTTTTCTGGTTAAATATAAAACCTAAAGTGGAACTAAACCATTGAATAAATGGCCTCCCCTGCCCCTCTTCCATGTTGCCATTTCAAGAACTCTGGCATGTACGGTATCTAGGACCTGGTAGAGACCTGCGGTGCATATGCACAGACATGGCAGGATTTCTGCACTAGTACAGTAACTCTAGCTTCTAGCAGATTGCAGTTATACCACCCTTTGTGTGTATATTTGTGTGCATAGTTGCTGCTTAGTAACATGTTGCCTCTTTGGATAGCTGTGATGTAGCAATCCCAGAAGCGAACTGGGCCTGGCCTAGGCCGGAAACCTGGAAGTGCTGCTTTGCAGAACTAAATGGTTAAAGATAGAATTATGTAAGAAGGGGAGGGATGAAATAAAAAGTTGTTGCAGTGCGGTTCATTCCACTTTAATACGATGTAGTGTTTTACTAAACTTAGAAGCATCTAGGTTGGTGTGCTGGTGACATGCTGTCACCTGTCATTGCCATTCAATAAGGTTCAGATAAAGGTGCTTGGCAGTTTCTAGCTATCTTTAACCTGTCTGTGCTGAAGCATTAGAAATGCACAGTATTGCAGCTATCTGGAAAAGCACCATTCTATACAATTTATCTGACTTTGGCTAAAGCCTCAAATCTTCTACTTGAGAGTGCACTTTTTATAGCTACATTTAAAGTGTATTAAAAACCAAAATCCTTTTGTATTATTTTTTAATACAGTAGTGTGAAGTGTTGGTGTCATGTTTTTGTTACTGTCTGTGTCCCCACTAGGAAGATTCACCCTTTTTATCCTAGTGACCCCTGTTGCCAGGACTGAAAGTAAAGAAAAAAAAAAATCAAACATTTTGAGGTCTCATCATAATGGAAGTGAATGGAATTTTCCCAAAGATTGCAAAAAAATCACATGATACATGTTGTGTGGTCTAGAACAGGGGTCTCCAAGCTGTGGCCCTCCCAGCTGTTGAAGTACTAAAAGTCCCATCATGCCTCTGTCTCTGGGAATCTTGCCTGTGGCTGTCAGAGGCTTGCAAGGCCTCATGGTTTCTCAACACCTGGAGGGACATAGTTTGGAGACACCTGGTCTAGAACCTTTTTGGATATCTGAATATTGATTTTGTTGCAAGGAATATTTTACTTCTTGATTCATGCTGTAGTTACTAAAATGCCCTAGCAGTATGTTAACTTTTAAATGATGCTACCTAAAGAATAAAATTGGTTATGCTCTAATTAACATTTTTAATATTCCGCTTTCACTTATTGAACTCTTTAGTATGATATCTTGTTGATGGTTTGTAGGCTCAGAATACAATAAATGGGCAGTAAAATACTACTTTTGTGAACTGTGTATTTGGGTCCACTTTTAACAATTATAAATGCCATTTGTACTGCAACCTGAAAAGTTAATCATGGTTGCCATTGTTGAGGAAATTTCTGTATCCACACTGGGGTTGATTCACTGAAACTGGAGAGTGGTTTCTATGCAGAGCTGCACCAGATTTTGTAATCCGCTTTCAGGTTTTTATATAGCCTCTTCCTTTTTTTTTTTTTTTGTCAAAGCGTATTTGAACAAGCTAAAGTTAGAAGCTGATTGGCTGCCATGGACCGCTGCTCCAGATTTTGCACTCACCAGTTTCAGTAAATCATAAATGGGGTTCCTATCTGCAGTACATTCAGTAGGAGCAATGACAATATAGCTGGTTACACAGGGGCCAAAAACCGTTGTTTTGGCAGGAACTGTTCAACAGTGTGCCAATAGCTGGTGTGGGGGTGGCATGTCCTGTTGTCAGAACACAAAGGCACAGTGGGAAAGATGGCCACACTAACAGGGCTTGTATAATTATGGCAATCTCTCAATTTTTTTTTTTTCGTTCAGCCCACTGGGCTAAACTGGTTAAAAAAAAAAAAAAAAAAGTCTAGTGTGTACTCGGCTTAAGGGGATGCTGCTGTGAAGTATTCATTATGTCCCTTTCCTTCTTTAATTTCTAGCTTATAATAGACATGTACTTGGAAATATATAATTAGTAACTCCAATACAGAAAAAAAATACATGTCCCATCTTATCTTAAAGGATAAGTGCTCATCCCCCTAGACATCCATGGGCTGTTTTTGGCCTTGGGACACAGCCCCGTGGAAGTCTGGGGATGTAATGTGCAGGCAGAACAAGGATGAGACTTGCCTTGATCTGACAACTGCATCCAGAGCCGCAAATGTGCATCTGTAGGAGGGTAGTGGGGAGGTTTAGGTCAGGAGGAGGCAAAAAGGATAAATGCACTTTGTTTTAAAGTACACTTTATTCGTAAAACGGTCTGCATGTAACACATTTTACAGTTTATATTCTATCAAAGTCTGAGTAAAACAATGTGTCACTTTTAATTAAACAGAGGAATATAGCTGTGCTTATGGATCTGCAAAATTCTTTGCTCTTTGTGGCTTTGGTGGAATCATAAGCTGTGGTACAACTCATACTGCTGTGGTCCCATTAGATCTGGTTAAATGCAGAATTCAGGTTTGTGTCTACATGCATGTTAGAGTGAAGTTTGAGTGCAAACTAACTGGTGACTAAATTAACTTGTCTGGGTACTAAATATTATACTACTCATGCATGTGTGTGTTTTTTAAAAAAGCATGGTTTTTTTTCGGTTCATATAGGCGATTACAGTTGCGAATATGGCTCTGCAAAGTTCTATGCTTTTTGTGGCTTTGGTGGCATCCTCAGTTGTGGTCTAACTCACACTGCAGTTGTACCTTTGGATTTGGTGAAATGTCGTATTCAGGTGGGTATGCTAACAATGTTTCCAGTTGATATTTGTCAGAAGCACAATTTACCAAGCATGCTAAACATGACAAGTTTTGTTTATATGCATTGTACATGATATGTGTGTTTCCAGTTTGCATACTGTTTATAATGTTTAACCACCTCCCGTCTGGCCGTTGTGTATACAAATGGCCGGACGGTGGCAGTGCAGGGTCGGGTGGCCGTGTATAAATGGCCTTCCCCCGCCCCCTGCTTGTGTGCACTCCCTGGGAGTGCGCAGCACCGCAATCCGGTGCCCGCTATGTCCTCGGAACATCGATCGTCGTATGGGACCTCTGTGCGAGGTCCTGATCATGTGATCACTGATTGGCCAATCAGTGATCACATGCAGAGTAGTAAGCAAGATGTCACTTCTAACATCATTGCTTACCACGTGTGACATCTGTGAATGATCAGAGGTCACATGGTACAAGGCTATTCACAACAGCCTTGTACCATGTGACAAGCTGTGATCAATCACAGCTCACACAATAGTTCTCAATGGCTGCAAGAATGCAGCCAGAGAGGAGAAATGATTGCTTTTACAGCCTCTATGGGTGTAAAAGCAATTAGTGTAAAAAAAAAAAAAAAATACCCCCCCCCCCCCCCCACAAGTAGTAGTGGCACTGTACTGCTAGGGTGACAGTATGTAAAAAAAAAAAAAAACCCATTAATGTAAAATAAAAGGTTTAAAAATGAAAATATTTGGGTTAAATTTTTTTTTTTTTTTTTTTTTTTTTTTTTTTATACTAAAGATAACGGAATAAATTTTGGCCAAGATTTATGATAAAATATTTATTTGCAAAATGTTATAAGAAAAACACTTTTTTTTTTTTTTTTTTCTTTTTCCCCAAAATTTTTAGACTTTATTTACATAGCAAAAAAAATAAAAATCCCAGTGGTGAATAAATACCACCAAAATTTAAAGCTTTATCTGTCTCAAAAAATACTAAAAAATTCATATGGGTACAGTGTTGCATGTCCGCACAATTGTCATTCAAAGTGTGATAGCACTGAAAGCTGAAAATTGGCCTGGACAGGAAAGGGGTGAAAGTGTCTGGACTGGAAGTGGTTAATAGTGTTAAGAGAGGGGAAGTTGTCAAAACTGGAGCAACTATGCTTGGCAACTAGTCAATCTCTATCTTTCTGATTCAAAGCTCAAATTATCTAGATGTAGCTAGAAAACGTATCCAGATTCCATTTGCTCCAGGTTTGATCAATTCCTTCTTTATTAGGCCTATATAAGCTGACATTAGGAGATCGGGGAAATTGATATGCAGTGTAAGATCAGGGTCAAATTTTTTTTTTTTTTTTTTTTTTCCCCTCCAGTTCCAGTAACGTGTATATGGGCTTGAAATCCCATATCAAGATAGCACATAAATACAGGACTTTTGCAGTGTTTTGGGTATCTGCTTCAAGAGAAGTCTAAAATGTTCACCTGATGTACTATACTTAAATGGGCAATAATGACAAACTTCCTATCTCCGCTTCTTTACTGTTTTGAAAGTTGTTGATGTAACTCAAGAAATTCAGAAGTCCTCCTTCCTAACCCAACCCCATGTACAAGGCTAACCTTAGGGTAGCAAAGCTTCTTATTTAATTTCTTCTGGGGTTTTTAGCCTCTGAAATGACTGCATTTTATCGATGTTCTTTTATAGTAAATAGCAAATAGAATTATTTCATTACAAGGCATTTATACCCCCCCCCCCCGTTTTGATAAATAACGTAACTATAATGAAGCCATAGTAAGCTATTTCAAAATGGGAATGGCTTGAATAAAGAGAAGATCTCAGCAATTGACAGGAAAGAGAGTCCTTGAGATAACCACTCAGCATGCTGTAAATACTTTGATTATACTAAACTTGGTTGCTAAGAAGAATGGTTAATGTGGTAGTGGCTTTTAATACTGAATATAGTTACAAGCCAGTTCCCTACTGTTAGGAGATGGTATGCAAATGTTTATAGTTCCACAATTGAAGATCTTTTATTTTCCTCTCCTAGGTGGATCCCCAAAAGTACAAGAGCATTTTCAATGGGTTTTCTGTAACTCTTAAGGAAGATGGTGTCCGTGGACTTGCAAAGGGATGGGCCCCAACATTTATTGGGTATTCCATGCAAGGCTTGTGTAAATTTGGATTTTATGAAGTCTTCAAGATCTTGTATTCTAACCTTCTAGGAGAGGTAAGCCTTTTGTAGGTTTCCAATTTTCAAATGTGTATAGCATTTACGTGTGTGTCAGGATAATGGCTGCAGCCATAATCCCGAAATTATTTTTACAGTGGTCGATGCAGCTTTTATACAAAAGTGATCCAAGTGGCATTTCAGCCACCCAATAATTTTCACAGGGCTTTGAAGGGGCTGCGGTTTCTGGGCTCTCCTATTCCACTGGGGAGTCCTGGATTGCTGTATGTGGTCAGGTTGGCTGCCAACAGAGGAGATGCAGAAATCTGTTCCCCGTTCTCTGTGACCAATGAAGCTGGAAGCGATGAGGATTTCAGCACTTCAGTTTCAGTGCTGTATCTCTGCCTTTTACAGCCAGGGAAGCAGCTGCCCTTGGAGGGCAGAAGAGGGATCAGGAGTCTAAGCGATCCCTTATCTCTCCAAAAATACCTATTGCTGCCCAATCACAGGAGGTGATGTTCACCCCTTGTGATAGTATTTAAGTTCAATTAAAACATTTAAAAGTGTTTTATAAATAATAAACTTAAAGCACAGTCAATCTCACCGCCACCCCTCCCCAGGCTTGCACACAAATGCAAACGTGCACGTCCTTCATGCAAATGGTGATTGTACTATATGTGTGACGTACAGTGGATATAAAAAGTCTACACATCCCTGTTAAAATGTCAGGTTTTTGCGATGTAAAAAAATTAGACAAAGATGAATCATTTCAGAACTTTTTTTCACCTTTTTTAATGTGACCTATAAACTGTACAACTCAATGGAAAAACAAACTGCAATCTTTTAGGGGGGAGGTAAACATAAACTAAAATGTGGTTGCATAAGTGTGCACACCCTCTTATAACTGGGGATGTAGCTGTGTTCAGAATTAGGCAATCACATTCAAAATTATGTTAAATAGGAGTCAATACACACCTGTCATATTTTTTTTTTTTTTTTTTTTAATATAAAGTGCTTCTGGTTAACCCCAAATACAGTTTAGCTGTTCTAGTAGGTCTTTCCTGACATTTGTCTTAGTTGCATCCTACAGCAAAAGCCATGGTCCGCAGAGAAATTCCAAAGCATCAGTGGGATCTCATTGCTAAAAGGTATCAGTCAGGAGAAGGGTACAAAAGAATTTCCAAGGCATTAGATATACCATGGGACACCGTGAAGACAGTCATCATCAAGTGGAGGAAATATGGCGCAACAGTGACATTACCAAGAACTTTATGTCCCTCCAAAATTGATGAAAAGACGAGAAGAAAATGGTCTAGGAGGCTGCCAAGAGGCCTACAGCAACATTAAAGGAGCTGCAGGAATATCTGGCAAGTACTGGCTGTGTGGTACATGTGACAACAATCTCCCGTATTCTTCATATGTCCGGGCTATGGGGTCGAGTGGCAAGACAGAAGCCTTTTCTTATGAAAAAAACATCCAAGCCCAGCAAAATGTAGCAAAAACACATCTGAAGTCTCCCAAAAGCATGTGGGAAAATGTGTTATGGTCTGATGAAACCAAGGTTAAACTCTTTGGACATAATTCCAGAAGATATGTTTGGTGCAGAAACACTGCACATCACCAAAAGAACACCATACCCACAGTGACACCCTAAGGTGTTACTCATGTGTTATGTGAAAAATGCAAACTGGGATGGAAATGGAGACTGGCAACAAAAATCCAAAATGTGCCAATTCCTATACGCCTACAAGTGGCGGAGCCTTAATAGGATCCGGATTCCCTACCTTGGTGTGAGCAGTGTAGTATCTTAAAGCACATGATGACCTTCTTTTAGATTAAAGGGGTCATGTTGGTCTGGTGAGTGATTTATTCTCATGAGCACAGTTTGGTGGTCTATTTTTCCTCACATCTGGTGGAGGTGGAATATAAAATGATTATCAGACCTTTTACACGTGGAAAGGTTTTTGGATGTAATTTACAAACATTTTGAATCGCTTGTATTTTGTCATAAGTGTTTATTTATTGATGTGTATGTATAGTAATTTGAACACTTGTTCCGTTTTGTTATTCGTGGTATAGCGCCCCCTAACAGTTTCTTTGTATTGAGTGTAGTTTAATTTTTTTACATATATAGGGAGGTAGCTCATAACTTTGTTCTACTGGCTGGTTCAATATGTAGTTGTTTCCATTGGTGACCTGGAGTCACAATTTAATACATCTCCTCCTTTTTATTTGCAATATTTCCAGAATAAAGGGAAAAGGGGGTTTAGCTGGTTTTAAGACCCCCATTTTTCACATGGGACTGCGACAGTAGAAGTTTCAAGGCTCCCCGGTCTTAATTGAATAGGGTATCCTTGATAGGTCAGTCAAGGCCATGTGCCTAAGAACCTTTTTGTAGAGGTTTTTTGAGGTCGTACTAGGATAGGTCAGTGACAGGTCAGGTGACCTCGGAACATTCTAGAAGGTGCTGGGGCCCCTATATAAAAGGGTCATGGCAGTCAGAGAGTCCTTTGCCAGCCTTTGAAGAAGGAACCATCAATGGACACACGCACACTTCCCAGTTGTTGTTGCCTAGTTATGTGGTGAGGTCACCTTTTTTATGTTACAAAAAAGGGGGACAGTTATAAATTATTGGAAATTTTGACATAGTTGCAACTTGAGTCCTACTGACTTAAGTTGGTATTAAGTGTGTAAATGGATTTAATTATTAAAAGTATGTTTTTAAAAACCAATAGTAAAAGCTACGGCCAATTATCAAATTCATGCGTGTTTGTTTATTTTTCATAATACTCTCTGCAGTCCCATATTTCTATTCGGATCTGCCTAGAGTGCAGTTTCCTAATTCAGGAATGAAAACCATTGCCGAATAGGACCCTCTTGAGAAGTAATTGACGTTTTCTTTGCTTTTTTTAAGGAACAATACGTAATTCATCTGTTTCTTAAAAAAAAAAAAAAAAAAAAATTGAGGGTTTGTTTTGAAATGTATTTTATTTTTTATATATTTTAGGAAAATTCCTATATGTGGCGTACATCTGTGTACCTAGCTGCTTCTGCTAGTGCTGAGTTCTTTGCAGATATTGCACTGGCTCCAATGGAAGCTGCAAAAGTCCGTATTCAAACACAGCCGGGATATGCAAATACCTTGCGACAAGCGGCACCCAAGATGTATGCTGAAGAAGGAATCTGGGCGTGAGTACATACCCCCCCCCCCCCCTCCGACGTTTTGGCTTCCTAAATGAAACATGCTCCCTTAGATCCACCTTTGTGGGTGTTACCTTGTTCTGAGTTCAGCTGGATCCAGTTCAGGTGCACCCATCAACTTATTTGGTTGTACAGTCGAAGGTGCTTGAGTCATTGGCATGTAAGAATAATATACCTGCATATTGGCTATTGATGTTCTGTTGACAGCGGTTGCAACATTAATGCTGTGCCGTTTATCACCAATAGGACTTGGCTAATATGCGGACAAATAATTAGAAGAATATATTGTCCTTTTATGCTGTATTACCATAAAGCTTATTCCAGAAGGAAAAAAGCAACCCATCACCACCAGTGATGTGACTTACTGTGTTGTTTTTGTTCTTTTTGTTTTTTTAAATCCTGTTCTTAAAACTACCAGTGTTAGAAAACTTCATGCACACATGTATTGTGATTGTACGACAGGGAGTGTCATTTATTTCCCTTAATTTTCTACTCCACCTGTACCTTTTTTAAGCTTATGTAAATGTGCTGTATTTGTAGGTTCTACAAAGGAGTTGCTCCTCTCTGGATGAGGCAGATTCCATACACCATGATGAAGTTTGCTTGCTTTGAACGTACAGTTGAAGCACTGTACAAATATGTTGTACCCAAGCCAAGAAGTGAATGTTCAAAGTCCGAACAGTTGGTTGTGACATTTGTTGCTGGCTATATTGGTAAGTCCACAAGTTTTGCTATGTGTTACTACTTCACCACCCGTGCACAAAATTTACTCTGTCTGCTTTAGATCACTCCAGGTGGTTGAGAAATTCATGAATTTTAAGAAGCTGTTTGCCCTCTACATAAAAAGTACACTAAAAGCTGTTGACCAGTAGTACCATAAGTATTTTCCACTCCATAAGACGCACCTAGGTTTTAGAGGAGAAAAACAAGAAAAAAAAATATTCTGAACCAATGGACTGCAGACGTAGTACAGGAGATGACCAGAGACTGTGGACGTAGTACAGGAGATGACCAGAGACTGTGGACGTAGTACAGGAGATGACCAGAGACTGTGGACGTACTACAGGAGATGACCAGAGACTGGACGTACTACAGGAGATGACCAGAGATTGTGGACGTAGTGCAGGAGATGACCAGAGATTGTGGACGTAGTGCAGGAGATGACCAGAGATTGTGGACGTAGTGCAGGAGATGACCAGAGATTGTGGACGTAGTGCAGGAGATGACCAGAGATTGTGGACGTAGTGTAGGAGATGACCAGAGATTGTGGACGTAGTGTAGGAGATGACCAGAGATTGTGGACGTAGTGTAGGAGATGACCAGAGATTGTGGACGTAGTGTAGGAGATGACCAGAGATTGTGGACGTAGTGCAGGAGATGACCAGAGATTGTGGACGTAGTGCAGGAGATGACCAGAGATTGTGGACGTAGTGCAGGAGATGACCAGAGATTGTGGACGTAGTGCAGGAGATGACCAGAGATTGTGGACGTAGTGCAGGAGATGACCAGAGATTGTGGACGTAGTGCAGGAGATGACCAGAGATTGTGGACGTAGTGCAGGAGATGACCAGAGATTGTGGACGTAGTGTAGGAGATGACCAGAGATTGTGGACGTAGTGTAGGAGATGACCAGAGATTGTGGACGTAGTGCAGGAGATGACCAGAGATTGTGGACGTAGTGCAGGAGATGACCAGAGATTGTGGACGTAGTGCAGGAGATGACCAGAGATTGTGGACGTAGTGCAGGAGATGACCAGAGATTGTGGACGTAGTGCAGGAGATGACCAGAGATTGTGGACGTAGTGCAGGAGATGACCAGAGATTGTGGACGTAGTGCAGGAGATGACCAGAGATTGTGGACGTAGTGCAGGAGATGACCAGAGATTGTGGACGTAGTGCAGGAGATGACCAGAGATTGTGGACGTAGTGCAGGAGATGACCAGAGATTGTGGACGTAGTGCAGGAGATGACCAGAGACTGCGGACCTTTTGGGGAGTGGGTACCCGAATTTGACAGGTACCTGCTCCCACTTCCACTGCGATCGCCTAGGCGATCGGAAGTGGAAGTTGTCCTCGTGACCGGTCCCAGAAGACTACGGGGCCATTCACAAAGCGCAGAGCATCTCATGCTCTGTCACAGCTGGGTGCCCACACTAAAGATGCCGGCGCCAGGGATAGAAGACGGCTGGTGAAACCAGCGGTGATGAGGACATCGCTAGACTGAGGAACAGGTAGGATCGAGGAGCTGGTTCTGCTGCACAGAATAGCCAAGTGGCCGGCCCGGTATTCTAACAGGACAACTGGGAGAATACCAGGCTGGCCGCTCCATAATACTCAGACATTTTCCCTTTTTGGGGGGGGGGGGGGGGGGAGAGTATGTCTTATGGAGCGAAAAATACGGTAGGTACAGTCCAGAATTGTGGTGTAGGGTTTTTCAATTTCCAGTTTTAAACATTTTGATTTGACAACATTTATGTGCCTTCAGGAAAGGTGGATGTTTAGGCAATCTTCATAGTTTATCCTTAAACATGCTCCCTTAGATCCACCTTTGTGGGTGTTTTAACTTGTTCTGAGTTCAGCTGGATCTATCCAGCAGTTCCAGTTCGGTAACACCCAACAACTTGTTGTTGTACCGTCAAAGGTGCTTGAGTCATTGGCATGTGAGAGTAATATACCTTCATGTTGGTCATTATGTTCTATTGGCAGTGGTTGCAGTGTTGTGCTGTACCATTTCTCACCAACAGGACTTGGCTAGTATGAGGACAGCTCATTTTGAACCATAAAGACTATATAAGACAAAGAACAGTAACCTTTTTTTATTCAGAATTTCCTGCTGTTGAGTAGCTGCAGTTTGTTGTAGTAATGAATGTTTGTTACTTGTGCTTTTTGACGATTGATGTGTTTTACAAAGGTTGTAAACATAACATTTCTTTTATAGCTGGTGTGTTCTGCGCCATCGTCTCCCATCCTGCTGATTCAGTGGTGTCTGTGTTGAACAAAGAAAAGGGAAGCACTGCTCTGGAAGTCCTTAAAAGGCTTGGACCAAAAGGTATGTGTGACGCATAAGTGTGTACGTAATAAATGTTTTTTTTTTGTTCTCTTCACTAAATACATTTTACATTTGTCATATATATACTCTAATATATAAATATATTTTTTTTTTGTCCATGCATAGGTGTCTGGAAGGGGCTGACTGCCCGTATCATCATGATTGGTACCTTGACCGCACTGCAGTGGTTTATCTATGACTCTGTGAAGGTCTACTTTAGACTTCCTCGTCCTCCTCCCCCTGAGATGCCAGAGTCTCTGAAGAAGAAGCTTGGCTTGACCCAGTAAACACATGGACTTAAATACTGAAAGTTCCAATGACACTTCAAACTGAGAAGTTTTTATAAATGCAATCATTTAGGACTTGCCATTATCTCCGATGTGTTGTATTCACTCTGGTAACCCACAACTGTAACTTGGTTTTACCACTGTACCTGTCTGTGTAAATAAACAGAGGACCCAGGCGGATGAAATATTGAGGATTTTGTCACATTTCCTAGACAGATATGTCCGTTTTTTTTTTTTTTGTTTCTTTTCCCTACTTTCATATTTGAAGGAAAGAAAAATATTTGAAGAAAAAGAGTGAAGGATTAGAGAATACTGAAGTCTTGACTAACTAAAATAATGATGCAAAACTGAGAGTAGCTATGGGGGACTGTCTCAGTGGAATTTTCTAGAGTGCAATATTAGGACTGTCATTCTTATCCTGGCTTCACTATTTAATGGTTCACTGAGCTAAAACAAATGTGTTGTGGGTGAAGAACTCTCTACCTATGTTCATGTCTCGAGTCAGACACTTATTGGAACAAAGGTGACATAAGTGAAGCCTTGTACCTTTTTTAAAAAGTTTTGTTTATCACGTGTCTACATTTGTACTAGAGTTAAAGCACTAGATATCATTTTTATTTGTTTCATGTTGAAATGTCCTGTCATTTGAGACTTTTCGTACCAATAATGGCAACATCCCACATACATAGCAAACTTCCAGCGTAGAATCAGAAGATCTGTGATGTACGTGTGACACCCCACCCCCCTTCCCTTTCTAGCCAAGCCTTACAGCGAAACATGTTGAGTGCCGAGGTGTTTACAAATGATCCCAATACACATAATTGGTGCTGCTGATCTCTGAAAATGAACTCTACACAAAATGCTAATTCTTTGTTCTACTGGGATTCGTATTTCATTAACAAATTTTGGAAGGGTAGCTACAGGTGGTTTGGTTTTGAGATAATTAGGTGAGTGTTCCTTGTTCAACTTCCACTGCTGCAGGTGATCTGAAACCATTTCCATTCCACTTTGCAGTATCTATCTTGCCTTTTTTTGTATTCCCCACTAGCTGCAGGTGTAGTCAAGTCTCATTAATAACGATAACAGAAAACTTTAATATTACACTTTTAATATGATCCACAAGACAACCTGCACACTAGCAAAAAATACAATTCTAATTACAAGCATATATGTTATTTAATGATGGTGACCTCCCTTCATTAAAGTGTTTGCGGGGGGTAGATTTACTTAAACTTGTACAGCTGTGCATGGTGGCCATTCAGCTTTTGACTTCAGCTTGTTCAATTAAGCTTTGACAAAAAAAAAACCTGGAAGCTGATTGGTTTCTGTGCAAACCTGCACCAGTTTTTGCACGTTCCGGTTTTAGTAAATCAACTCCTTAGTCCTGGTTCACACATTCATTTTTAGTGCATTTTGCAGAAATGTCCATTTAACAGCCACTGTTTTTGGAAAGGGGCAGGCTTTTTTTACTTAACAGTTTGTATTTGGTTCAATACACTTCAATGCTCATGTGGCAGAAACACGTGCGTTTTTTGTGTTTTTTTTTTTCCTTTTTTAATATGCAAATAGTATTGACTGATGCAATTTTGATGTGACTTTGGATAGATGTGACTTTTTTATTTTTTTGGTAATAGGAACGTATGAAAGTTCATGTCGAGTGACTTTGATGCTACTTGGATACTATTTGAGTGCCAGAGAGCAGAAAGTCAATACTCTCCTATTTGCAACGTGCTGGAAAAACACATCAATCGCAACATGCAAAGGGGTGTGAACCTACTTTTTTTTTTAAATATATATATATATATATATATATATATATATATATATATATATATATATATATATATATATATATATATATATATATAATTTTATTATACATTATTTTATATAGCGCCAAAGGGTTTGCTCAGTGCTGTACAATAGCGAGGGGGACAGAACATGAGACAATACAGTAACAATACACGAGGGGTTTGAGGGCCCTGCTCTTTCGAGCTTACAATCTAGGAGGGAGGGGATAGTAGTACAGGAGGAAGTGGCTGTGGGGGATGGAGTGGTGGGAGGAGTGGAGATCAGTTGTTAGGTGAGGGTGGGGTAGGCTTCCCTGAAGAGATGTGTTTTCAGGGTGCGCCTGAAGGTGAGGAGGGTAGGTGACAGTCTGATGGATTGGGGCAGGGAGTTCCAGAGGATGGGGGAAGTCCTGGAGTCTGGCGTGGGAAGAGGAGACCAGGGAGCTAGAGAGTAGGAGGTCCTGTGAGGAGCGAAGGGCACGGGTAGGGTGGTATTTGGGTATCAGGTCAGTTAGGTAGTTTGGGGCAGCGTTGTGAATGGCTTTGTAGGTCAGAGTTAGTTTGAATTTGATGCGCTGGGCAATTGGGAGCCAGTGAAGGAGTTGGCAGAGGGGGGTGGCAGATGTGGAGCGGTTGGAGAGGTGGATGAGTCTACCTCACCAACCGCTCCACATCTGCCACCCCCCTCTGCCAATATATATTTTATTACATCAGTGATAGCAGGTACCTAGAAGTGCCTGGATATGTGCTGGCATATATTTTGCTCTTCCAGGTGCCCCAAAACTTGGCAATTTTTAATATGTAATAACTTTAAAAACTTACAGTTTTTATCTCTAAGCCCTTGTTCACACTGGATCTTACTTTGAAACCATGTGACTTCAAGTGAAGTCACAATTTCAAAGCTGCATATCAGTGTGATTTCAGGTGTGACTTGGATATCTGTGCGACTTCTTGCACAGATGTCAATGCAAGGCTCACCTGAAATTACAAAAATATTGCAGGAGCTACGTTCAAAATCCGTGTGGTTGGAACCGGACCGATTTTAACGGTTGCTGACAATAGGGTGCAACTTTTCATACGATTTGAAACTGTCCAAATTGCATGACAAGTTGCACTTCTGTGTACCAGGGCTAAGACCAAAGGTCTCAGTTTGTCCAATCAGATCACCTAGTCCTTGAAATTAATATTACTTAGGTTAATCCTAGTTATACAGCGCTAGTAAAAAGTGTACAAAGTAGCCAAACGTATCCACATCCAGCCCAAACTGTATCAATTACATCAAAACAAAGTCCAGAAGAACCTAAAAAAAATCTTCATAATTCACTCGTGCTGATCTGTTCCAAAAAGAGTGTTCTTGAACAGACTTTTAAAGCACCTTGTTTAGGCCACTGGTGCTGAATGGACTTACTCTATGATTGACTAAATTTGCCAAACTCTCTCAAGCAAGGCAATTGGGTATACCTTGTTTCACAAGTAGATTGCAGCTACTTGCCTGCTCGTTCCTCTCCATGACTGCCCTGTTGGTGCCAGACAATTGACAGTCAATAAAAGAGAGTGCCACATAGTGCAATCCCATAAACCATTTTGCACATTTACTAGTGATGTTTTTTTTTTTTTTTTTTAATGTGTATATTACACATTTCCCCCCGCCCCTTTACTGACCAGGCCATCATGTTTTGCTGTTCGGCACTGCACTATTTCAACTGGTAGTTGTGCAATTCTGTACCCAGACTTTTTTTTTTTTTTTTTTCCCCCCACACAAAGATTTCTTATGGTGGTATTTGATCACCTCCTGCGGTTTTTATTTTTTGCGCTATAAACAAAAAAAAAAAAAAAACTAATTTTGAAAAAAGAGTTTTAACTTTTGGCTATAAAATATGTCCAATAAACAAAGTTAATGATAAATTTAGCCTAAAATGTATTCTGCTACATGTCTTTGGTAAAAAAAAAAAAAAAAAAATCAAATCAATAGGTGTATATTAATTGGTTTGTGTGAAACTTATAGCATCTACAAACTATGGTATATATTGGAATTTACGTACTAGTATCTCACAGAAGTCCAGTACATCCCTCACATTTTTGTAAATGTTTTATATCTTTTTATGTGACAACACTGAAGAAATGACACTTTGCTACAATGTAAAGTAGTGAGTGCACAGTTTGTAGAACAATATAAATTTGCTGCCCCCTCAAAATAACTCAACACACAGCCATTAATGTCTAAACTGCTGGTAACAAAAGTGAGTACACCCCTAAGTGAAAATGTCCAAATTGGGCCCAAAGTATTAATATTTTGTGTGGTCAACATTATTTTCCAGAACTGCCTTAACCCTCTTGGGCATGGAGTTCACCAGAGCTTCACAGGTTTCCACTGGAGTCCTTTTCCACTCCTCCATAACGACATCATGGAGCTGGTGGATGTTAGAGACCTTGCGCTTCTCCACCTTCTGTTTGAGGATGCCCCACAGATGCTCAATAGGGTTTAGGTCTGGAGACATGCTTGGTCAGTCCATCACCTTTCCCCTTGCTTTTTTTTTTTTAGCAAGTCAATGGTTGTCTTGTAGGTGTGTTTGGGGTCGTTATGTTGGAATACTGCCCTGCAGCCCAGTCTCCAAAGGCAGGGGATCATGCTCTGCCTCAGTATGTCACAGTACATGTTGACATTCATGGTTCCCTCAATGAACTGTAGCTCCCCAGTGCCGGCATCACTCATGCAGCTCCAGACCATGACACTCCCACCACCATGCTCGACTACGCAAGACACACTTGTCTTTGTATTTGTCACCTGGTTGCGGCCACACACTTAACACCATCTGAACCAAATAAATGTATCTTAGTCTCATCAGACCACAGGACATGGTTCCAGTAATCCATGTCCTTGCTCTACTTGTCTTCAGCAAAGTGGGGGCTTTCTTGTGCATCATCTTTAGAAGAGGCTGCCTTCTGGGACAACAGCCATGCAGACCAATTTGATGCGGTGTATGGTCTGAGCACTGACAGGCTGACCCCTCACACCTTCAACCCCTGCAGCAATCATACATCTATTTCCCAAAGACAACATCTGGAAATGATGCTGAGCATGTGCACTCACCTTTGGTCAACCATGGCGAGGCCTGTTCTGAGTGGAACCTGTCCTGTTAAACCGCTGTATGGTCTTGGCCATTGTGCTGCAGCTCATTTTCAGGTCTTGTCAATCTTCTTATAGCCTAGGCCATCATTATGTAGAGCACAGGTGTCAAACTGGTGGCCCTCCAGCTGTTGCCAAACTACAAGTCCCATGAGGCATTGCAAGATTGACAGTTAAAAGCATGACTCCCAAAGGCAGAGGCATGATGGGACTTGTAGTTTCGCAACAGCTGTAGGGCCGCCAGTTTGACACCCCTGATGTAGAGCAACTATTTTTTTTCAAATCCTCAGAGACTTCTTTGCCATGAGGTGCCATGTTGAACTTCCAGTGACCAGTATGAGAGAGTGAGAGCGATTACACCAAATTTAACACATCTGCTCCCCATTCACACCTGAGACCTTGTAACACTAAGGAGTCACATGACACTGGGGAGGGAAAATGGCTAATTGGGCCCAATTTGGACATTGTCACTTAGGAGCGCACTCACTTTTGTTGCCAGCGGGTTAAACATTAATGGCTGTGTGTTGAGTTATTTTGAGGGGACAGCAAATTTACACTTATACAAGCTGTACACTCACTATTTTGAGAATCTAACATAAAAAGAACTAGTTATTGACTCAACCGGAATAGGGAATTTGTAAATACTCAAGAAAAATAATTCAAACAAAGGAGAAGGTGATCAGTGGCACACGAAAACTTCTTTATTACAGGCAAAATCAAAAGTATAAAACAAAAATTCGTACCACACTTCACAGGTCCCAAGTAGGTAAATCCCAGTCGGGAAAACTCAGTAGTAGAAAGATAATTGTATGGATAACTCATTTGTAAGCTATAACATGTTCCATGCAGGAAAAAGTGCAAATGCATAATAACAAAAAAACTATACTCGGCATTGACCAGCCATAAGCGCCAGGATAAACACAGCACCAGACCAATCATACAGTAAGACTGGTGTAAATATTAGTGTAATACAGGGAGGGATGCAGTAAAGGTAGCAAAACCCCCCTCATACACTAAACAAAAGATCACACCAGCAACTGATCCTAAACGTAAGACCACATGTAGTCCAGAGGAGGATGTGAATAATGGTATATGAATAGCCTGTGACCCCCTCAGGTGCCAAGCTGTTGGCCACCATCCTGGGAAGATCCTAACAGGCCACTGTAACCTCCCTCATACATGATCAGGTCAAGAGTAGGTATGCTCTAGAGGTGGTTTTAGACGGAAAGTGCACTCCCTTGAGGGGATGTAATATGTAGCGGCCATAGATGAACTAGCATCGGGATTTGCCTCAAATTGAAGGTAATTAGTATAGCTAGTAGACACTTAGAGTATGCAATAACTTCTCAATTAAAGAAATGGCATCAGTTGAAGAGAGGCACAGACCCTTTGATACATGGAGGTACGCATGATGAGACTTGTGGGCAAGTATCAAAGGGAATGTGCCTCTCTTCAACTACTGCCATGACAATTTTTTATTTATTTTGTTTTTTTTTACACAAAGTTGCCACTTTAATGATATATTGCTCATGCATGCCATGGGTATATGTGGAATAACACCCCAAAACACTTTATCCTACTTCTCCCGAGTATGGGGATACCACATGTGAGAGACTTTGGCAGCCTAGCTACATACAAGCCCCCAAATCCAGTGACCACCTCCAGGCTTTCAAAGGGCAGATTTCCTCATATCACTTCATCACTTCCTATCACAGTTTTGGAGGCCAGGATAGTACAAACACCTCCCCCCCCCAAATGACCCCTTTTTGGAAAGTAGACACCCCAAGGAATTTGATAAGAGGTATGGTGAGTATTTTACAGATAACATTTTTTGTCACGGGGTTTTATTTTCTTCATTTTCCAAAAACGTGGCAACAAATTGGATCTGCAAAACACTCACCATGCCTCTTAGCAAATACCTTGGAGTGTCTACTTTCCAAAAAGGGGTCATTTGGAGGGGTTGCTTCTACTAGATTGTAAGCTCCAAGGAGCAGGGCCCTCAAATCCCTCTTGTATTGAAATCAAAAGCTATTTCCATCAAACTTTTAACAACATTTTAACTTTTTAAACATTTTACCAAGTCACGTTACATTTTAACACAGGACCCCTTATTTGATAGCAGCTTCACAAGTCTTGCATCCATTGAACTTGTGAGTTTTTGGACATTTTCTGCTTGAATTTGTTTGCAAGATGTCAGAATAGCCTCCCATAGCTGCTGTTTCCATGTAAACTGCTTCCCACCCTCATAGATCTTTTGCTTGAGGATGCTCCAAAGATTCTCAATAGGATTGAGGTCAGGGGAGGATGGAGGCCACACCATGACTTTCTCTCCTTTTATCCCCATAGCAGCCATGGATGCAGAGGTATTCTTTGCAGCATGAGATGGTGCATTGTCATGCATGAAGATGATTTTTTTACGGAAAGCATAGTTCTTCCTTCTGTACCAGGGAAGAAATTGGTCAGTCATAAACTCCACATACTTTGCAGAGGTCATCTTTACACTTTCGGGGACCCTAAAGGGGCTGACCAGCTCTGTTCCCATGATTCCGGCCCAAAACATGACTCCATCACCGCTTTGCAGACGTCGCAGCCTTGTTGGAACAGGGTGACCGTCCACCAACCATCCACTACTCTATCCATCTGGACCATCCAGGGTTGCATGGCACTCATCAGTGAACAGGACTGTTTGAAAATTAGTCTTCATGTATTTTTCTGCCCAATGCAGCCGTTTCTGCTTGTGAGCATTGGTTAGTGGTGGCCGAATAGAAGGTTTATGCACAGTTGCAAGACTATGGAGGACTCTACATCTTGATGTCCGTGGGACTCCAGAGGCACCAGCAGCTTCAAATATCTGTTTGCTGCTATGTAATGGTATTTTAGCAGCTGCTCTCTTGATCCGATGCATGGATCTGGCAGAAATCTTCCTCAATGTGCCTTTATCTGCACAAACCCGTCTGTGCTCTGAATCAGCCACAAATCTCTTAATAGTGCGATGATCACGCTTAAGTTTTCGTGAAATATCTAATGTTTTCATACCTCGTCCAAGGCATTGAACTATTTCACTCTTTTCGGCAGCAGAGAGATCCTTTTTCTTCCCCATATTGCTTGAAAATGGTGCTCTGCTTAATAATGTGGAACACCCTCCTTTAGTAGTTTTTCCTTAAATTGGGCTCACCGGCCAATCTAATTATCACAGGTGTCCGAGATTGTTTTCAGTGATCAAAAGAGCCCTGACACACAATGCCATCTATGAGTTAAACTGAAAAACAAAATATTTAATCTTTGTGACACTTAAATAGAATTTGCATTGTAATTTGGAACAGGGTGTATAGCGATGATTGGAGCCATTCTGGTCTCTGAGCAGCTCTATGGTCAGCCAGTGGAACTGCCGGCTGCATTCTCGGATTCCACTGTGGGAAAGGAGAGCCCTGAAACTAGAAGGCAGCAGGAGGGGGGAGAACATGCCCCTTCCCACTACTCGTAAAAACAGTTCAGCAGCTAATTGGCTACTGAGAAAAACTATACCAGGATGATGCCTGTAGCTGCAGGCATCGTCCTGGTATAACCACTCAAAGTCGTTCCAGTACATTGCTGGTCCATGTTGGGCATATATGTAACAGCAGAGAACACAGGCATACGATGAATTGGCTCTGTGGATCAACATGACCGCAATTCATTATTTTCTGTAATGCCCATGTTGAGGGTTAGACCCAAAAGAGTTTTAAATTCAGAAACCATGATAGGTTTCCATGCAAATTGTCTGGCAAGAGCTGAATTTGGGTGGGCGGCCATGTATTGTGCGTATAAAATAGCGGAGGGGCTAAACGCTAGTGCTGGCAGCAAACGGGGCTGATCCTGCTAACTCTGTGTTTTTGTGGACATTATACAAAGGAGGAACTAGTATAGTTCTGTTCATGATCAATATATTGATTCGTACAAACACTAAACTAGTAATGGCGATGATCAGCGACCTATAGCGTGAGTGCAATAGTGTGCGGGCAATGCTAGCTGACTCTGGCTGGGAGGGACGCTTACTGACTCTGTCGCTATCTGATGTCGCTAGTGGCAGGAATGCAGTGATCAGTGAAAAATTCTATATACTGACAATGTACTAATGGCACTGGCTGGGTGACCAAAGGGTTAAATGTGCTAATCTAACACGTGTGTAAAATGTAGTGGTGCTTTTATTCAGTGCCGTGTTCTCTCTTCACTCCCTGGGCCAAAAGGGTGGGGGGCAGTGGGGGGTGTAGGTGCGTTCATACTCCAAAATAGGAAGTGACGCATGATTACGTCGCTTTGCCAAGAGCTTCTGCTCACCCGCAAGATGTTATTAGTTAAAAAAAACTTAAAAATGCTTTTAAAAAATTATTTTTTTTTTTGCATTTTTATTATTACTATTTTTTAAAATACTTTTATCAGAATAGTACAACATTACCATAGTAATATTGTACTACTGTGTGTAGGGGGTGATCAGGGTTTTTTTTTGTTTTGTTTTTTTACACTTTGCTTTGCAGGAGAAATAAAGATCATTTTCTCCTGAAATGCAAAGCTTGCTGTCAGAACCAAACTCATTCATGAACTGTCATGAATGAGTTAAGTTTTGACAGCTCAAGATAGTGATCTGTGATTGGCCCCATGTATCATGTGACAGCTGTATGCCAATCACAGCTCACTAGGAAGAGAAGCAGAGCTATTATGAATGACATTGATTCATAACAGCTTTGCTTACATAGTGATCATATGATCATATAGCGATCACATGATCACCGGGTCCCATTCACTGGGATCTTCATTCAGTCATGGGGGGAGGTACATAGCGCCCCCTTGTGTTAGCACAGCCAGAGCGATGTACGGGTACGTCGCTTTGCCTGTAGCTGCCACCCGGCCGCAGTACATTGCATGTGGACAGGAAGTGGTTAAATCAAAAACATGTTATACTTAACTGCTCTTTAATGGTTTTGCACAGAGCAGCCCCGATCCTCCTCTTCTCCTCCTCTCAGGTCTACTGCTGGTTCCCCCAAAAGCAAGACATGCATGCTATGGGGGCATTGCTACATGCTCATTCCCGAGCACTGCTCTGTGCATCCATAAGGCACAGAACCTTGACTGGGCCCCACCAGCCACTCTCTCCTCACTGACTGTGATTGACAGCAGTGGAAGCTAATGGCTCCTGCTGCTGTGCCTCAGTCAATGAGGAGAGGGAATCCTGAAGCTCCCATGTACATCACTGGATTGAGAGGGGGCTCAGGTAAGCGTGTGGGGAGCTGCACACACAAGGCTTTTTATTTTCATGCACAAACGGCATGTGTAACAAGTTCTGGTAGCGGGGAGCCGGTGGCAGAGGATACACACAGTGCTGCTGCCTGTGTCATACTTTATTCCTAATACTTCCAGAGGGTGTGTAAACACGGCTTCAGCATGAGTGAACTAAGTAGATTTTTTTAGATCTTTTTGGAGTTTGTTTTGATGTAATGCATATACAGTTTGGGCTGAGTGTGGATGCTTAAATTGGTTACTTTGTACACTTTTTACTAGCACTGGGGTGTATTTACTAAAGCTACAGAGTGCAAAATCAGGCTCACTTCTGCATAGAAACCAATCGGCTTCCAGTGTTTATTGCCAAAGCTTAATTGAACAAGCTGAGGTTAGAAGCTGATTGGTCTCTATGCAGAAGTGAGCCTGATTTTGCACTCTCAAGCTTTAGTAAATACACCCCTATATAACTAGGATTAGCTTAAGTGATATTATTGATTTTTAGGGAATTTTAAGGACTGGTTCACATATATGCAGATTGGATGCGGTTTGAACCGCATCTAATCTGCTGACATTATTTATTATTCAGTATTTATAAAGCGCCAATAGTTCGCTCAGCGCTGTACATTACAAAGGGGGACAGAACATGTGACAGAACAATACCAATACAATGCAAAACATGAGGGGATCGAGGGCCCTGCTCTTTCAAGCTTACAATCTAGGAGGGAGGGGATGGTGGCACAGGAGGAGATAGCTGTGGGGGATGGAGTGGTAGGAAGAGTGGAGGAGGTCGGCAAGTTAGCAGGGGGCGGGGTAGGCTTCCCTGAAGAGATGGGTTTTCAGGGTGCGCCTAAAGGAGAGGAGAGTAGGTGATAATCTGATGGGTTGGGGCAGGGAGTTCCAGAGGATGGGTGACACCCTGGAGAAGTCCTGGAGGCGGGCATGGGAGGAGGAGACCAGGGAACTAGAGAGAAGGAGGTCTTGTGAGGAGCGGAGTGTGCGTGCTGGGCGGTACTTGGATATTAGGTCAGTGATGTAGTTCGGGGCAGTATGGTGGACAGCTTTGTACGTCAGTGTTAGGATTTTGAATTTGATCCGTTGCGCAATCGGAAGCCAGTGGAGGGATTGGCAGAGGGGGGTGGCGGAAACGGAGCGGTTGGAAAGGTGAATGAGTCTGGCAGCCGTATTCAGGATGGACTGAAGCGGGGATAGCCAGCGGCGAGGCAGGCCAGTGAGGAGGGAGTTGCAGTAGTCGAGTCGCGATATGATGAGGGAGTGGATGAGCTGTTTAGTGGTTTCTGGAGTTAGGAACGTGCGGATTTTGGCGATGTTGCGGAGGTGGAGTCTGCATGAGTTTGTTAAAGAGTGGACTTGGGGCTGGAAGGATAGGTTGGAGTCCAAAATGACACCAAGTACTCTGGCCTGCGGGGCGGGTTTGATGGTGGCGTTGTTGGACATGATGGAGAAGTCAATGGGGGGTGGTGTCCGGGCTGGAGGGAAGACAAGAAACTCGGTTTTGGAGAGGTTCAGTTTAAGGAAGTGGAGCGACATCCAGTCTGATATGTCGCTCAACAGGTGTGTGATTCGGGCGGAGACCGAGGGGGTGAGGTGGGGGGTTGAGAGATAGATTTGTGTGTCGTCGGCATAGAGGTGGTAGTTGAAGCCGTGAGAGTGTATGAGTTGGCCAAGGGAGGAGGTGTAGATGGAGAAGAGAAGGGGCCCGAGGACAGAGCCTTGGGGGACCCCAACAGAGAGGGGGAGTGAGAGGGAGGTGGTGGCATTATAGGTAACGCTGAAAGAGCGTTGTGACAGGTAGGATGAGAGCCAGGAGAGAGCAGAATCTCTGAGGCCGAGGGAGTGTAGTTTTTTGAGGAGGAGGGGGTGGTCGACTGTGTCAAAGGCCGCAGAGAGGTCAAGGAGTAGGAGCACTGAATAGTGGCCATTAGCTTTGGCGGTTAGCAGGTCGTTGGAGAGTTTGAGTAAGGCAGTTTCGGTGGAGTGTAGGGGACGGAAGCCGGACTGTAGGGGATCGAGGAGGTTGTTGTCGTTGAGGTGAGAGCATAGGCGGGCGTAGACTAGGCGCTCGAGGAGTTTAGATGTAAATGGGAGCAGGGAGATGGGTCTGAGGTTGTTGGGGTCATTGGGGTCCAGGGAGGGCTTTTTAAGTATGGGGGTGATGTGTGCATGTTTCAGAGGGGAAGGGAAAGTGCCGGAGGAGAGGGAGAGATTGAAGATGTGGGTGAGGGAGCGTAGGATGGAGGGGGAGGGAGGTTGTAGGAGTTGTGTGGGGATAGGGTCAAGGGGGCAGGTGGTGAGGCGGGCATCAGAGAGGATCTTGGAGACTTCTTCGATGGTAGTAAGGTCAAAGGTGCGGAGTGTTGGGGGAGCTTCAGTATGAGGAATGTAGGGTGGGGTGGGAGAGGAGGTCAGAGCAGTGGTGGGGCCGTGGGAGAGGGGTGTAGAGGGGGTAGCTGAGTGAGGGGGAAGGGGGTTGGAGGGAGTTTGAGCAGCGACGAAGTCCCTGTGGGTTATGTCGAGGGGGAGGGGGGATGAGGGGGTAGCTGTGTGAGAGGGGACGGGTTGAGAAGGCGTGTGAGTTGCGGCAATGTCCTTGCGAATTGTGTCAATCTTGTTTTTGAAGTGATTGGCAATCTCAAGGGCAGTGAGTGAGGTGCTGGGTGGAGGTGGGGGTGGCGAGAGTAGAGAGTTGAAGGTGGAGAAGAGTCGGCGAGGATTGGAGGAGAGGGCCTTGATGAGGGTCAGGAAGTAGGCTTGTTTGGCAGTATGGAGGAAGGAGGTGTAGGTGTGGAAGGCAGATTTGTATCGGGTGAAGGCTTGTTGGGATTTGGTTTTGCGCCATAGTCGCTCCAGGGCACGACTGTGTCGTTTGAGGGTTTTGGTGTGATCAGTCTGCCAGGGCTGGAGCGGTCGGGGTCTGATGTTGCGTGTGGTTAAAGGCGCTAGTGAGTCAAGGGCTGTTGACAGCGCATTGTTGTAGGCGGTCATAGCCAAGTCGGGGCAGGACAGGGGGAGGATGCTGTCATGGAGTTGATCAACTGCGGAGTGGAGGGAGGCAGGGTTAAGGTTGCGGAGGTTACGGCTGGTAGTAGTGTGACATTTGGAGGGGTAGGCGTTGGAGGATGAGGAGATAGAGAAGGTGATCAGGTTGTGGTCAGAGAGAGGGAAGGGGGTGTTAGTGAGGTTGTGGGGAGCGCAGCGGTTGGAGAAGACAAGATCAAGGATATTACCGTCGGAGTGGGTGGTGGATTGTATGCACTGTGCAAGTGCAAAGGAGGAGGTTAAGTGGAGGAGACGGGCTGTGTCCGGGTTGTCGAGGTTGACAGGGATGTTGAAATCCCCAAGGATGATAGTGGGTAGCTCAGAGGAGAGGAAGAAGGGTAGCCAGGAGGAGAAGTCTTCCAGGAAGCGGGGTATGGATCCAGGAGGCCGGTATATCACAGAACATTGCTTCCTATTGTGCCTGTTCACATACACTATATTGTCAAAAGTATTGGGACATCCCTCCAAATCATTGGATTCAGGTGTTCCAATCACCTCCATGACCACAGGTGTATAAAATAAAGCACCTAGGCATGCAGACTGCTTCTACAAACATTTGTGAAAGAATGGGTCGCTCTCAGGAGATCAGTGAATTCAAGCGTGGTACCGTGATAGGTTGCCACCTGTGCAATAAGCCCATCCATGAAATTTCCTTGCCACTAAATATTCCACAGTCAACTGTTAGTGGTATTATAACAAAGTGGAAGCAACTAGGAACAACAGCAACAACAACGGAGTCATCGCATGCTGAAGCACACAGTGCGCAGAAGTCACCAACTGTCTGCAGAGTCAATAGCTAAAGATCTCCAAACTCTGTGTAGCCTTCAGATTAGCACAACAGTGTGTAGAGAGCTTCATGTAATGGGTTTTCATGGCTGAGCAGCTGCATCCAAGCCTTACTTCCCCAAGTGCAATGGAAAGTGTTGGATGCAGTGGTGTAAAGCACGCCGCCACTGGACTGTAGCGTAGTGGAGACTTTTTCTCTGGAGTGACCACTCACGCTTCCCTGTCTGGTAATCCAATGGATGTGTCTAGGTTTGGCGGTTGCCAGGAGAACAGCACCTGCCTGACTGTATTGTGCCAAGTGTAATGTTTGGTGGAAGGGGGATTATGGTGTGGGGTTGTTTTTCAGGGGTTGGGCTTGGCCCCTTAGGTATAGTGAAGGGAACTCTTAAGGCGTCAGCATACCAAGACATTTTGGACAATTACATGCTCCCAACTTTGTGGGAACAGTTTGGGGATGGCCCCTTCCTGTTTCAACATGACTGCATACCAATGCACAAAGCAAGGTCCATAAAGACATGGTTTGTGGTGGAGGAACTTGACTGGCCTACACAGAGTCCTGACTTAAACCCGACAGAACACCTTTGGGATGAATTCGAGTGGAGACTGCGAGCCAGGCCTTCTCGTTCAACATCAGTGCCTGACCTCACAAATGTGCTTCTAGAAGAATGGTCAAACATTCCTATAGACACACTCCTAAGCATTGTGGACAGCCTTCCCAGAGGAGTTGAAGCTGTTTTAGCTGCAAAGGGTGGGCCAACTCAATATTGAACCCTACATACTAAGACTGGGATGCTATTAAAGTTCATGTATGTGTAAAGGCAGGAGCCCCAATACTTTTGACAATATAGTGTATGTCCGCTGCAATGGCGGTTCGGATTCAGTGTGGTTTGAACGAGTCATGTCCAATTTCTGAGCAGTGTGGTCTGGTTCAGGTGTGAATTACAGATTATTGACTTCTATGAGAACCGTTTCTAAATTGCATATGTGTGAACAGGATAACATCCTGAGCTAATCCTGTCCTGAAGCTGGTGTAAACCTGACATGGACCGCTGAACAACTACTGTATCAATTAGCTGCGACACCTGTGCGTCAATCCGCACCACACATATGTGAATCATCTCTAATGCGGCTGCTGGTTCATATTTATTAAGCATAATTATTACATTTTTGTGTTATTTTACATATATATTCTTTTATGAGGAGACAACTATTGGCATGGAGTGGGGGATACAATAAAGTCTGTGAAACTATTGAAGCACTCTTCCATGATATGTGGGTACACAAACATGCATCTGTTTTCCGCCTGCTATCCTTCATGACTTTTTTTTATGTCTTTGCTGTAATGCCAGCTTATTAAGATAAGAATTTGACTTTAAAACAATGTTTACTACCTTGTACATTATGCAGGCCATAGATGGATCGTAATTCGGCCGATTTTTCGTCCGGAAGATAAATCTACCAATTATCTTATCGTTAGTGGACGATTTCGTCGGCCGTTTTTCGTGTATTTTGGACTTTCAGATTATCGGTAGAGATGAGCGAATCGAAGTATCCGAAGTGGAATTCGAGTCGAATATCGGAAAAATTTCGATTCGTGCCGAATCCGAAAAATAGCCTAATTCGGACGCGCGAATCGAAATTTTTCAGAAAATGGCGGCTGACATGTGCGGCGACGGAGCGGGGATGTCTGGGAAGGCGCGCAGACAAGGCTCGCTGACCCATAATGCATTCCTCAACTACATGTGATCGCATCAGCCTATCAGCAGCCAGCCAGCCAGCACTGTGTAATGGTCGAGCTATAAATAGCGGCGATTTTGGAATTCTTCATTTGCCTGCAGTTATTGAACAGAGGCAGACCGCTCTGTACTAGGGACAGGGACAGAGTTAGGGCCACAGAAACGATAATTGGGGACAGAGAAAAGTTACTTAGGGACAGAGAACCATTACTCAGGGACACAGACTTGTTAATGAGGGCCACAGAATCGTTATTTAGGGACAAAGAAACGCTAGTTAGGGCCACAGAATTCATAATCAGGGACAGACAGAATTGTTACTCAGTGCCAGAGAATTGTTACTTAGGGCCACAGAAACGTTATTAGGGCCACAGAATTGTTACTCAGGGACAGACAGAATTGTTACTGAGTGCCAGAGAATTGTTACTCAGGGACAGACAGAATTGTTACTGAGTGCCAGAGAATTGTTACTTAGGGCCACAGAAACTTTAATTAGGGCCACAGAATTTTTACTCAGGGACAGACAGAATTGTTACTCAGTGCCAGAGAATTGTTACTCAGGGACAGACAGAATTGTTACTGAGTGCCAGAGAATTGTTACTCAGGGCCACAGAAACTTTACTTAGGGCCACAGAATTTTTACTCAGGGACAGACAGAATTGTTACTGAGTGCCAGAGAATTGTTACTCAGGGACAGACAGAATTGTTACTGAGTGCCAGAGAATTGTTACTTAGGGCCACAGAAACTTTACTTAGGGCCACAGAATTGTTACTCGCACAGACACAGAATTGTTACTCGCACAGACACAGAATTGTTACTGAAGGCCACAGAACTGTTACTTAGGGCCACAGAATTGTTACTCGCACAGACACAGAATTGTTACTCGCACAGACACAGAACTGTTACTGAGGGCCACAGAACTGTTACTTAGGGCCACAGAATTGTTACTCGCACAGACACAGAATTGTTACTCAGGGCCACAGAACTGTTACTTAGGGACAAAGAAACGCTAGTTAGGGCCACAGAATTCATACTCAGGGACAGACAGAATTGTTACGGAGTGCCAGAGAATTGTTACTCTGGGCCACAGAAACTTTACTTAGGGCCACAGAATTTTTACTCAGGGACAGACAGAATTGTTACTGAGTGCCAGAGAATTGTTACTCAGGGACAGACAGAATTGTTACGGAGTGCCAGAGAATTGTTACTCAGGGCCACAGAAACTTTACTTAGGGCCACAGAATTTTTACTCAGGGACAGACAGAATTGTTACTGAGTGCCAGAGAATTGTTACTCAGGGACAGACAGAATTGTTACGGAGTGCCAGAGAATTGTTACTTAGGGCCACAGAAACTTTACTTAGGGCCACAGAATTGTTACTCGCACAGACACAGAATTGTTACTCGCACAGACACAGAACTGTTACTGAGGGCCACAGAAACTTTACTTAGGGACAAAGAAACGCTAGTTAGGGCCACGGAATTCATACTCAGGGACAGACAGAATTGTTACGGAGTGCCAGAGAATTGTTACTCAGGGCCACAGAAACTTTACTTAGGGCCACAGAATTTTTACTCAGGGACAGACAGAATTGTTACTGAGTGCCAGAGAATTGTTACTCAGGGACAGACAGAATTGTTACTGAGTGCCAGAGAATTGTTACTTAGGGCCACAGAAACTTTACTTAGGGCCACAGAATTGTTACTCGCACAGACACAGAATTGTTACTCGCACAGACACAGAATTGTTACTGAAGGCCACAGAACTGTTACTTAGGGCCACAGAATTGTTACTCGCACAGACACAGAATTGTTACTCGCACAGACACAGAACTGTTACTGAGGGCCACAGAACTGTTACTTAGGGCCACAGAATTGTTACTCGCACAGACACAGAATTGTTACTCAGGGCCACAGAACTGTTACTTAGGGACAAAGAAACGCTAGTTAGGGCCACAGAATTCATACTCAGGGACAGACAGAATTGTTACGGAGTGCCAGAGAATTGTTACTCTGGGCCACAGAAACTTTACTTAGGGCCACAGAATTTTTACTCAGGGACAGACAGAATTGTTACTGAGTGCCAGAGAATTGTTACTCAGGGACAGACAGAATTGTTACGGAGTGCCAGAGAATTGTTACTCAGGGCCACAGAAACTTTACTTAGGGCCACAGAATTTTTACTCAGGGACAGACAGAATTGTTACTGAGTGCCAGAGAATTGTTACTCAGGGACAGACAGAATTGTTACGGAGTGCCAGAGAATTGTTACTTAGGGCCACAGAAACTTTACTTAGGGCCACAGAATTGTTACTCGCACAGACACAGAATTGTTACTCGCACAGACACAGAACTGTTACTGAGGGCCACAGAAACTTTACTTAGGGACAAAGAAACGCTAGTTAGGGCCACGGAATTCATACTCAGGGACAGACAGAATTGTTACGGAGTGCCAGAGAATTGTTACTCAGGGCCACAGAAACTTTACTTAGGGCCACAGAATTTTTACTCAGGGACAGACAGAATTGTTACTGAGTGCCAGAGAATTGTTACTCAGGGACAGACAGAATTGTTACGGAGTGCCAGAGAATTGTTACTCAGGGACAGACAGAATTGTTACTGAGTGCCAGAGAATTGTTACTTAGGGCCACAGAAACTTTAATTAGGGCCACAGAATTTTTACTCAGGGACAGACAGAATTGTTACTGAGTGCCAGAGAATTGTTACTCAGGGACAGACAGAATTGTTACCGAGTGCCAGAGAATTGTTACTCAGGGACAGACAGAATTGTTACTGAGTGCCAGAGAATTGTTACTTAGGGCCACAGAAACTTTAATTAGGGCCACAGAATTTTTACTCAGGGACAGACAGAATTGTTACTGAGTGCCAGAGAATTGTTACTCAGGGACAGACAGAATTGTTACGGAGTGCCAGAGAATTGTTACTCAGGGCCCCAGAAACTTTACTTAGGGCCACAGAATTTTTACTCAGGGACAGACAGAATTGTTACTGAGTGCCAGAGAATTGTTACTCAGGGACAGACAGAATTGTTACGGAGTGCCAGAGAATTGTTACTCAGGGACAGACAGAATTGTTACGGAGTGCCAGAGAATTGTTACTTAGGGCCACAGAAACTTTAATTAGGGCCACAGAATTTTTACTCAGGGACAGACAGAATTGTTACTGAGTGCCAGAGAATTGTTACTCAGGGACAGACAGAATTGTTACCGAGTGCCAGAGAATTGTTACTCAGGGACAGACAGAATTGTTACTGAGTGCCAGAGAATTGTTACTTAGGGCCACAGAAACTTTAATTAGGGCCACAGAATTTTTACTCAGGGACAGACAGAATTGTTACTGAGTGCCAGAGAATTGTTACTCAGGGACAGACAGAATTGTTACTGAGTGCCAGATAATTGTTACTCAGGGCCCCAGAAACTTTACTTAGGGCCACAGAATTTTTACTCAGGGACAGACAGAATTGTTACTGAGTGCCAGAGAATTGTTACTCAGGGACAGACAGAATTGTTACGGAGTGCCAGAGAATTGTTACTCAGGGACAGACAGAATTGTTACTGAGTGCCAGAGAATTGTTACTTAGGGCCACAGAAACTTTAATTAGGGCCACAGAATTTTTACTCAGGGACAGACAGAATTGTTACTGAGTGCCAGAGAATTGTTACTCAGGGACAGACAGAATTGTTACCGAGTGCCAGAGAATTGTTACTCAGGGACAGACAGAATTGTTACTGAGTGCCAGAGAATTGTTACTTAGGGCCACAGAAACTTTAATTAGGGCCACAGAATTTTTACTCAGGGACAGACAGAATTGTTACTGAGTGCCAGAGAATTGTTACTCAGGGACAGACAGAATTGTTACGGAGTGCCAGAGAATTGTTACTCAGGGCCACAGAAACTTTACTTAGGGCCAGAGAATTTTTACTCAGGGACAGACAGAATTGTTACTGAGTGCCAGAGAATTGTTACTCAGGGACAGACAGAATTGTTACTGAGTGCCAGATAATTGTTACTCAGGGCCCCAGAAACTTTACTTAGGGCCACAGAATTTTTACTCAGGGACAGACAGAATTGTTACTGAGTGCCAGAGAATTGTTACTCAGGGACAGACAGAATTGTTACTGAGTGCCAGAGAATTGTTACTTAGGGCCACAGAAACTTTACTTAGGGCCACAGAATTGTTACTCGCACAGACACAGAATTGTTACTCGCACAGACACAGAATTGTTACTGAGGGCCACAGAACTGTTACTTGGGGCCACAGAAACGTTAATCAGGGACACAGAATTGTTACTGAGGGCCACAGAACTGTTACTTAGGGCCACAGAATTGTTACTCGCACAGACACAGAATTGTTACTCAGGGACACAGAATTGTTACTCAGGGACACATAATCGTTTAATTAAAGAGTATGTCAGACAACATGCAGAGGAGTGGCAGAGGAGGCAATGTTTTAGGAGCGAGCAGACGTGGCAGCAGAGGAAGGGGTCGAGGCAGCACTATTCGCAGCCAGAGGCCAGTGCTCCCGGTGTCATCCAGCGGTCGTGTCTCCACCGACAACCCTGCCGTCGTCGATTGGTTGGCTCGGTCGTCTTCCTCTTCCCAGGTCACCTCTGACACCTACAGCCAACGGTCGGTGGGTACGTCAGACACAACCGTTAGTTGGCATGGCCCGGGACCAAGCCCACTGAAATCACGTGTCCTCTACCTGCCCCTGTCCTTTGGTGTTCCCTCACCAAGCGAAGTATCGCATGCTGTGGGCTCAGCCCCACTGTACAGTGAGGAAGAGCTAACAGAGGGCGGTCAGGAACGGGGGGAGACATCCGCCTTTTCAGCAGCCAGGCGAAGAAGTAGTGGCGAGGAGAGTGGCTCGGTAGCTGGTCTAGAGACAGGTCTGTCTCCTGACCCAGACGCAGCCGAGGGGGCTAGTAGTGAGGCGGAGACCCTACTTGATGATGAGGAGGTTGATTGCACTTGGCAGCCTTGTCGTCATCAGGCAATTTCTTCCGCATCATCAGGAGAAGAGGGTGGCAGCTTGGCAGCGAGCAAAACAGTCGGTGGGTTGCCCAGGAGACAGCAGCAGGGTCGCAGCAGTGTCAGTGGAGCCAAACGTCCACGGAGTAGAGCACCAGCTCCACTGCAGCCTACCACCACGGCCAGTAGTGGTGCCGGTGTGCACGGAGGAAGCAGCAGTCAGCCAGTGAGGAGTATCGGGGGCAAAGTTTCCTACTCGGCGGTGTGGCAATTATTCGTCAAGCCGCCCGAGGAAGTAAACGTAGCCGTATGTCGACTATGTGGCCAGAAAGTCAAGCGTGGCCAGGGGGCCCATGTTGGGACTACAGCGTTGCGGCAGCATATGCAGCGTCGCCATTTGGTGGCCTGGGAAAACCGTGATAAAGATACGGCGGTTCTGCCCGCCCCAGCCCCCGCTCCATCACCCGCTCCGTTACTTGCTCCGTCACCCGACGTCAATCGCCCTCCATCAGCCAGTCAAGGCTCCAACACCTCTGCTGAGGGGAGTTGTCGCTCGTTGGCATCTTCCGCTCGTTCAGATGCTCCTTCTCCTGCTACTCCTCTTCACGGATTCCGTCAGCAGTCTTTCTTGGAATCCGTTTCCAAGAGACAACAGTTTGCGAGCACGCACCCGACGGTGCAAAAGCTGAACGTCCTCCTGTCCAAGTTGCTGGTGCTGCAGTCCCTCCCTTTCCAAGTGGTGGACTCAGCACCTTTCAGAGAAATGATGGCTTGTGCCGCGCCGCGGTGGAGAGTGCCAAGCCGTCATTTCTTCGCCAAAAAGGCAGTGCCAGCCCTGCATTCACATGTAGAAGACATGGTGGGCCAGTCTTTGAGCATGTCGGTCTCTGCCAAAGTGCACGGCAGCGCCGACGTGTGGAGCTGTAACTATGGTCAGGGACAGTACATGTCATTTACGGCCCACTGGGTGAACGTGGTGCCGTCACAGCCGCACCAGCAACTTGGACAGGTCACGCCGCTTTTGCCTCCACGTTTGCACGTCCTTGGTCCGGCAAAGATGTCCGCCTCTACCACCTCTTCTTCCGCCGTGTCCTCAGCCGCCACCCCCGTGCCAAGTCCCATTACCCGACCGGCATATCACATGTGCAGGGCGCAACGGTGTCACGCTGTTCTGCACCTGGTATGCCTTGGCGAACGTAGTCACACAGGGGAGGAACTTCTGAGTGTAATGAACAGAGAAATCGACAGATGGCTGTCTCCGCGCAAACTGAAAATCGGAACCATGTTGACCGACAACGGAAAGAACATGGTGTCTGCTCTGCGTCAAGGAAGGTTGTGCCATGCGCCATGCATGGCTCACGTGTTCAATCTGGTTGTCAAGCGGTTCTTAAAATCCACCATCCCACTGCAAGACATCCTTAAAATGTCACGTAAACTTTGCATGCATTTCAGCCATTCCTACACCGCAAAGCACACCCTCCTTGAGCTGCAGCGGCAGAACGGAATTCCACAGCATCGCCTGATCTGCGACGTTGCAACAAGGTGGAATTCAACCCTACACATGTTAGACCGCCTTTACGAACAGCGAAAGGCCATCACCGATTTCCTGATGTTACAAGCGGATAAAGGTACTCCCCTGTGTAACTTCGATGTCAGCCATTGGCAGCTCATGCGTGACACCTGCCGCTTGCTCAGGCCCTTTGAGGAGGCCACGCTATTCGTGAGTCGGCAGGACTATGGGATGAACGACGTCATTCCTCTGTTGCACGTCCTTGAACAAATGCTGTTAACAATGGCTGGTCAGGGTGCGGTAGACGTGGCGCACAGATCTCAACGCCACATGACCCCTGTGGGGGCAGGACAGGAAGAAGAGGAGGAGGTAGAGGAGGACATTTGTGCTCAGGAATTATTGAGTGAAATGGGTGGTTTTTCCACTCAGCGGACAGGAGTGGAGGAGCAGGAGCATCTGGTAGAGGAGGAGGAGGAGGAGACAGAGGACCCAGACGCACCGTGGCAGTATGCTGTGGAGATGGAGGCAGGGAGTCCCTCGCATTCCTTGGCACAAATGGCCCATAGCATGCTCGGTTGCTTGCGTAGCGACAGCCGAATAATAACCATCAGACAGAGGGATGACTTTTGGCTGTCCACCTTGTTGGACCCTCGCTACCGTTCCAAAATGGTGGCCTTTTTCACACCTGCTGAGAGGGAGGCCAAAATAACGTACTATAAAAACCACCTATGTAGTCAGTTGGTCTCTGCCTTTGTGCGCCAACGTCCATCCTCAGACACTGTGGGCCCTGTGCGCTCGCGTTCCGCTGCCATGGCAGCAGGGGAGGGGTGGGGTGGTAGGAGCAGTGGCAGCTCCACCAGCAGCAGCTGCCTCAGTCTGCAGTCGATGATGAGTAGCTTTCTTCACCAGCGCAGTGAGGAAACTACTAACCAGCCGCAGCAGCAGCATCAGGTGGACCTGGAGCAGGACCTCAAACAACAGGCTTGGGCCTACTTGGACAGCACCCTGCCAACCGAGGTAGACAATCCCCTTGACTACTGGGCAACGAAACTTGACCTTTGGCCCCAACTAGCTGAATTTGCCCTTGAAAGGCTGTCATGCCCGGCCAGTAGCGTGGCATCGGAGCGCGTGTTTAGTGCGGCAGGAGGTATTGTAACTCCGCGGAGGACACGACTGTCCACCCAAAGTGTGGAGAGACTCACGTTTGTGAAAATGAATCAGGCGTGGATTAGTCTGGATTTCAAACCACCAGTTCCTGACACAACTGACTAAATCCGCCATGAATCATGCCTCAAACATGTGCCACTTTGAGGTCTCCTCACACACTGCTGGTGTGTAGAATTTTTTGACATAGGGTGCTGGCAGATTATGGGCCTCCTATAGCTGCTGCCAGGCCCCTAATCTGCCATAGGCCCCTATATACCGCTTCCTCATGCTGCTGCCAGGTCCAGAGTCTCTCATGGGTCCCTGTACGGCCTCCCATTGCTGCTGTCTCCATCGCCACACTCTGCCATGTGCCACTTTCAGGTCTCCTCACACACTGCTGGTGTGTAGAATTTTTTGACATAGGGTGCTGGCAGATTATGGGCCTCCCATAGCTGCTGCCAGGCCCCTAATCTGCCATAGGCCCCTATATACCGCCTCCTCATGCTGCTGCCAGGTCCAGAGTCTCTCATGGGTCCCTGTACGGCCTCCCATTGCTGCTGTCTCCATCGCCACACTCTGCCATGTGCCACTTTCAGGTCTCCTCACACTGCTGGTGTGTAGAATTTTTTGACATAGGGTGCTGGCAGATTACGGGCCTCCCATTGCTGCTGCCAGGCCCCTAATCTGCCATGGGCCCCTATACCGCCTCCTCATGCTGCTGCCAAGTCCAGAGTGTGTCATGGGTCCCTGTACGGCCTCCTATTGCTGCTGTCTCCATAGCCACACTCTGCCATGTGCCACTTTCAGGTCTCCTCACACTGCTGGTGTGTTGAATTTTTTGACATAGGGTGCTGGCAGATTATGGGCCTCCTATAGCTGCTGCCAGGCCCCTAATCTGCCATAGGCCCCTATATACCGCTTCCTCATGCTGCTGCCAGGTCCAGAGTCTGTCATGGGTCCCTGTACGGCCTCCCATTGCTGCTGTCTCCATCGCCACACTCTGCCATGTGCCACTTTCAGGTCTCCTCACACACTGCTGGTGTGTAGAATTTTTTGACATAGGGTGTTGGCAGATTACGGGCCTCCCATTGCTGCTGCCAGGCCCCTAATCTGCCATAGGCCCCTATATACCGCCTCCTCATGCTGCTGCCAGGTCCAGAGTCTGTCATGGGTCCCTGTACGGCCTCCCATTGCTGCTGTCTCCATCGCCACACTCTGCCATGTGCCACTTTCAGGTCTCCTCACACTGCTGGTGTGTAGAATTTTTTGACATAGGGTGCTGGCAGATTACGGGCCTCCCATTGCTGCTGCCAGGCCCCTAATCTGCCATGGGCCCCTATACCGCCTCCTCATGCTGCTGCCAAGTCCAGAGTGTGTCATGGGTCCCTGTACGGCCTCCTATTGCTGCTGTCTCCATAGCCACACTCTGCCATGTGCCACTTTCAGGTCTCCTCACACACTGCTGGTGTGTAGAATTTTTTGACATAGGGTGTTGGCAGATTACGGGCCTCCCATTGCTGCTGCCAGGCCCCTAATCTGCCATAGGCCCCTATATACCGCTTCCTCATGCTGCTGCCAGGTCCAGAGTCTCTCATGGGTCCCTGTACGGCCTCCCATTGCTGCTGTCTCCATCGCCACACTCTGCCATGTGCCACTTTCAGGTCTCCTCACACACTGCTGGTGTGTAAAATTTTTTGACATAGGGTGCTGGCAGATTATGGGCCTCCCATAGCTGCTGCCAGGCCCCTAATCTGCCATGGGCCCCTATATACCGCCTCCTCATGCTGCTGCCAGGTCCACAGTGTCTCATGCCATGTGCCACTTTCAGGTCTCCTCACACTGCTGGTGTGTTGAATTTTTTGACATAGGGTGCTGGCAGATTATGGGCCTCCCATAGCTGCTGCCAGGCCCCTAATCTGCCATAGGCCCCTATATACCGCTTCCTCATGCTGCTGCCAGGTCCAGAGTCTCTCATGGGTCCCTGTACGGCCTCCCATTGCTGCTGTCTCCATCGCCACACTCTGCCATGTGCCACTTTCAGGTCTCCTCACACACTGCTGGTGTGTAGAATTTTTTGACATAGGGTGCTGGCAGATTATGGGCCTCCTATAGCTGCTGCCAGGCCCCTAATCTGCCATAGGCCCCTATATACCGCTTCATCATGCTGCTGCCAGGTCCAGAGTCTCTCATGGGTCCCTGTACGGCCTCCCATTGCTGCTGTCTCCATCGCCACACTCTGCCATGTGCCACTTTCAGGTCTCCTCACACTGCTGGTGTGTAGAATTTTTTGACATAGGGTGCTGGCAGATTACGGGCCTCCCATTGCTGCTGCCAGGCCCCTAATCTGCCATGGGCCCCTATACCGCCTCCTCATGCTGCTGCCAAGTCCAGAGTGTGTCATGGGTCCCTGTACGGCCTCCTATTGCTGCTGTCTCCATAGCCACACTCTGCCATGTGCCACTTTCAGGTCTCCTCACACACTGCTGGTGTGTAGAATTTTTTGACATAGGGTGTTGGCAGATTACGGGCCTCCCATTGCTGCTGCCAGGCCCCTAATCTGCCATAGGCCCCTATATACCGCTTCCTCATGCTGCTGCCAGGTCCAGAGTCTCTCATGGGTCCCTGTACGGCCTCCCATTGCTGCTGTCTCCATCGCCACACTCTGCCATGTGCCACTTTCAGGTCTCCTCACACACTGCTGGTGTGTAGAATTTTTTGACATAGGGTGCTGGCAGATTATGGGCCTCCCATAGCTGCTGCCAGGCCCCTAATCTGCCATGGGCCCCTATATACCGCCTCCTCATGCTGCTGCCAGGTCCACAGTGTCTCATGCCATGTGCCACTTTCAGGTCTCCTCACACTGCTGGTGTGTTGAATTTTTTGACATAGGGTGCTGGCAGATTATGGGCCTCCCATAGCTGCTGCCATGCCCCTAATCTGCCATAGGCCCCTATATACCGCTTCCTCATGCTGCTGCCAGGTCCAGAGTCTCTCATGGGTCCCTGTACGGCCTCCCATTGCTGCTGTCTCCATCGCCACACTCTGCCATGTGCCACTTTCAGGTCTCCTCACACACTGCTGGTGTGTAGAATTTTTTGACATAGGGTGCTGGCAGATTATGGGCCTCCTATAGCTGCTGCCAGGCCCCTAATCTGCCATAGGCCCCTATATACCGCTTCCTCATGCTGCTGCCAGGTCCAGAGTCTCTCATGGGTCCCTGTACGGCCTCCCATTGCTGCTGTCTCCATCGCCACACTCTGCCATGTGCCACTTTCAGGTCTCCTCACACTGCTGGTGTGTAGAATTTTTTGACATAGGGTGCTGGCAGATTACGGGCCTCCCATAGCTGCTGCCAGGCCCCTAATCTGCCATGGACCCCTATACCGCCTCCTCATGCTGCTGCCAAGTCCAGAGTGTGTCATGGGTCCCTGTACGGCCTCCTATTGCTGCTGTCTCCATAGCCACACTCTGCCATGTGCCACTTTCAGGTCTCCTCACACACTGCTGGTGTGTAGAATTTTTTGACATAGGGTGTTGGCAGATTACGGGCCTCCCATTGCTGCTGCCAGGCCCCTAATCTGCCATAGGCCCCTATATACCGCTTCCTCATGCTGCTGCCAGGTCCAGAGTCTCTCATGGGTCCCTGTACGGCCTCCCATTGCTGCTGTCTCCATCACCACACTCTGCCATGTGCCACTTTCAGGTCTCCTCACACACTGCTGGTGTGTAGAATTTTTTGACATAGGGTGCTGGCAGATTATGGGCCTCCCATAGCTGCTGCCAGGCCCCTAATCTGCCATGGGCCCCTATATACCGCCTCCTCATGCTGCTGCCAGGTCCACAGTGTCTCATGCCATGTGCCACTTTCAGGTCTCCTCACACTGCTGGTGTGTTGAATTTTTTGACATAGGGTGCTGGCAGATTATGGGCCTCCCATAGCTGCTGCCAGGCCCCTAATCTGCCATAGGCCCCTATATACCGCTTCCTCATGCTGCTGCCAGGTCCAGAGTCTCTCATGGGTCCCTGTACGGCCTCCCATTGCTGCTGTCTCCATCGCCACACTCTGCCATGTGCCACTTTCAGGTCTCCTCACACACTGCTGGTGTGTAGAATTTTTTGACATAGGGTGCTGGCAGATTATGGGCCTCCCATAGCTGCTGCCAGGCCCCTAATCTGCCATGGGCCCCTATATACCGCCTCCTCATGCTGCTGCCAGGTCCACAGTGTCTCATGCCATGTGCCACTTTCAGGTCTCCTCACACTGCTGGTGTGTTGAATTTTTTGACATAGGGTGCTGGCAGATTATGGGCCTCCCATAGCTGCTGCCAGGCCCCTAATCTGCCATAAGCCCCTATATACCGCTTCCTCATGCTGCTGCCAGGTCCAGAGTCTCTCATGGGTCCCTGTACGGCCTCCCATTGCTGCTGTCTCCATCGCCACACTCTGCCATGTGCCACTTTCAGGTCTCCTCACACACTGCTGGTGTGTAGAATTTTTTGACATAGGGTGCTGGCAGATTATGGGCCTCCTATAGTTGCTGCCAGGCCCCTAATCTGCCATAGGCCCCTATATACCGCTTCCTCATGCTGCTGCCAGGTCCAGAGTCTCTCATGGGTCCCTGTACGGCCTCCCATTGCTGCTGTCTCCATCGCCACACTCTGCCATGTGCCACTTTCAGGTCTCCTCACACTGCTGGTGTGTAGAATTTTTTGACATAGGGTGCTGGCAGATTACGGGCCTCCCATTGCTGCTGCCAGGCCCCTAATCTGCCATGGGCCCCTATACCGCCTCCTCATGCTGCTGCCAAGTCCAGAGTGTGTCATGGGTCCCTGTACGGCCTCCTATTGCTGCTGTCTCCATAGCCACACTCTGCCATGTGCCACTTTCAGGTCTCCTCACACACTGCTGGTGTGTAGAATTTTTTGACATAGGGTGTTGGCAGATTACGGGCCTCCCATTGCTGCTGCCAGGCCCCTAATCTGCCATAGGCCCCTATATACCGCTTCCTCATGCTGCTGCCAGGTCCAGAGTCTCTCATGGGTCCCTGTACGGCCTCCCATTGCTGCTGTCTCCATCGCCACACTCTGCCATGTGCCACTTTCAGGTCTCCTCACACACTGCTGGTGTGTAGAATTTTTTGACATAGGGTGCTGGCAGATTATGGGCCTCCCATAGCTGCTGCCAGGCCCCTAATCTGCCATGGGCCCCTATATACCGCCTCCTCATGCTGCTGCCAGGTCCACAGTGTCTCATGCCATGTGCCACTTTCAGGTCTCCTCACACTGCTGGTGTGTTGAATTTTTTGACATAGGGTGCTGGCAGATTATGGGCCTCCCATAGCTGCTGCCAGGCCCCTAATCTGCCATAGGCCCCTATATACCGCTTCCTCATGCTGCTGCCAGGTCCAGAGTCTCTCATGGGTCCCTGTACGGCCTCCCATTGCTGCTGTCTCCATCGCCACACTCTGCCATGTGCCACTTTCAGGTCTCCTCACACACTGCTGGTGTGTAGAATTTTTTGACATAGGGTGCTGGCAGATTATGGGCCTCCCATAGCTGCTGCCAGGCCCCTAATCTGCCATGGGCCCCTATATACCGCCTCCTCATGCTGCTGCCAGGTCCACAGTGTCTCATGCCATGTGCCACTTTCAGGTCTCCTCACACTGCTGGTGTGTTGAATTTTTTGACATAGGGTGCTGGCAGATTATGGGCCTCCCATAGCTGCTGCCAGGCCCCTAATCTGCCATAGGCCCCTATATACCGCTTCCTCATGCTGCTGCCAGGTCCAGAGTCTCTCATGGGTCCCTGTACGGCCTCCCATTGCTGCTGTCTCCATCGCCACACTCTGCCATGTGCCACTTTCAGGTCTCCTCACACACTGCTGGTGTGTAGAATTTTTTGACATAGGGTGCTGGCAGATTATGGGCCTCCTATAGCTGCTGCCAGGCCCCTAATCTGCCATAGGCCCCTATATACCGCTTCCTCATGCTGCTGCCAGGTCCAGAGTCTCTCATGGGTCCCTGTACGGCCTCCCATTGCTGCTGTCTCCATCGCCACACTCTGCCATGTGCCACTTTCAGGTCTCCTCACACTGCTGGTGTGTAGAATTTTTTGACATAGGGTGCTGGCAGATTACGGGCCTCCCATTGCTGCTGCCAGGCCCCTAATCTGCCATGGGCCCCTATACCGCCTCCTCATGCTGCTGCCAAGTCCAGAGTGTGTCATGGGTCCCTGTACGGCCTCCTATTGCTGCTGTCTCCATAGCCACACTCTGCCATGTGCCACTTTCAGGTCTCCTCACACACTGCTGGTGTGTAGAATTTTTTGACATAGGGTGTTGGCAGATTACGGGCCTCCCATTGCTGCTGCCAGGCCCCTAATCTGCCATAGGCCCCTATATACCGCTTCCTCATGCTGCTGCCAGGTCCAGAGTCTCTCATGGGTCCCTGTACGGCCTCCCATTGCTGCTGTCTCCATCGCCACACTCTGCCATGTGCCACTTTCAGGTCTCCTCACACACTGCTGGTGTGTAGAATTTTTTGACATAGGGTGCTGGCAGATTATGGGCCTCCCATAGCTGCTGCCAGGCTCCTAATCTGCCATGGGCCCCTATATACCGCCTCCTCATGCTGCTGCCAGGTCCACAGTGTCTCATGCCATGTGCCACTTTCAGGTCTCCTCACACTGCTGGTGTGTTGAATTTTTTGACATAGGGTGCTGGCAGATTATGGGCCTCCCATAGCTGCTGCCAGGCCCCTAATCTGCCATAGGCCCCTATATACCGCTTCCTCATGCTGCTGCCAGGTCCAGAGTCTCTCATGGGTCCCTGTACGGCCTCCCATTGCTGCTGTCTCCATCGCCACACTCTGCCATGTGCCACTTTCAGGTCTCCTCACACACTGCTGGTGTGTAGAATTTTTTGACATAGGGTGCTGGCAGATTATGGGCCTCCTATAGCTGCTGCCAGGCCCCTAATCTGCCATAGGCCCCTATATACCGCTTCCTCATGCTGCTGCCAGGTCCAGAGTCTCTCATGGGTCCCTGTACGGCCTCCCATTGCTGCTGTCTCCATCGCCACACTCTGCCATGTGCCACTTTCAGGTCTCCTCACACACTGCTGGTGTGTAGAATTTTTTGACATAGGGTGCTGGCAGATTATGGGCCTCCCATAGCTGCTGCCAGGCCCCTAATCTGCCATGGGCCCCTATATACCGCCTCCTCATGCTGCTGCCAGGTCCACAGTGTCTCATGCCATGTGCCACTTTCAGGTCTCCTCACACTGCTGGTGTGTTGAATTTTTTGACATAGGGTGCTGGCAGATTATGGGCCTCCTATAGCTGCTGCCAGGCCCCTAATCTGCCATAGGCCCCTATATACCGCTTCCTCATGCTGCTGCCAGGTCCAGAGTCTCTCATGGGTCCCTGTACGGCCTCCCATTGCTGCTGTCTCCATCGCCACACTCTGCCATGTGCCACTTTCAGGTCTCCTCACACACTGCTGGTGTGTAGAATTTTTTGACATAGGGTGCTGGCAGATTATGGGCCTCCTATAGCTGCTGCCAGGCCCCTAATCTGCCATAGGCCCCTATATACCGCTTCCTCATGCTGCTGCCAGGTCCAGAGTCTCTTATGGGTCCCTGTACGGCCTCCCATTGCTGCTGTCTCCATCGCCACACTCTGCCATGTGCCACTTTCAGGTCTCCTCACACACTGCTGGTGTGTAGAATTTTTTGACATAGGGTGCTGGCAGATTATGGGCCTCCCATAGCTGCTGCCAGGCCCCTAATCTGCCATGGGCCCCTATATACCGCCTCCTCATGCTGCTGCCAGGTCCACAGTGTCTCATGCCATGTGCCACTTTCAGGTCTCCTCACACTGCTCGTGTGTTGAATTTTTTGACATAGGGTGCTGGCAGATTATGGGCCTCCTATAGCTGCTGCCAGGCCCCTAATCTGCCATAGGCCCCTATATACCGCTTCCTCATGCTGCTGCCAGGTCCAGAGTCTCTCATGGGTCCCTGTACGGCCTCCCATTGCTGCTGTCTCCATCGCCACACTCTGCCATGTGCCACTTTCAGGTCTCCTCACACACTGCTGGTGTGTAGAATTTTTTGACATAGGGTGCTGGCAGATTATGGGCCTCCTATAGCTGCTGCCAGGCCCCTAATCTGCCATAGGCCCCTATATACCGCTTCCTCATGCTGCTGCCAGGTCCAGAGTCTCTCATGGGTCCCTGTACGGCCTCCCATTGCTGCTGTCTCCATCGCCACACTCTGCCATGTGCCACTTTCAGGTCTCCTCACACACTGCTGGTGTGTAGAATTTTTTGACATAGGGTGCTGGCAGATTATGGGCCTCCTATAGCTGCTGCCAGGCCCCTAATCTGCCATAGGCCCCTATATACCGCTTCCTCATGCTGCTGCCAGGTCCAGAGTCTGTCATGGGTCCCTGTACGGCCTCCCATTGCTGCTGTCTCCATCGCCACACTCTGCCATGTGCCACTTTCAGGTCTCCTCACACACTGCTGGTGTGTAGAATTTTTTGACATAGGGTGCTGGCAGATTATGGGCCTCCCATAGCTGCTGCCAGGCCCCTAATCTGCCATGGGCCCCTATATACCGCCTCCTCATGCTGCTGCCAGGTCCACAGTGTCTCATGCCATGTGCCACTTTCAGGTCTCCTCACACTGCTGGTGTGTTGAATTTTTTGACATAGGGTGCTGGCAGATTATGGGCCTCCTATAGCTGCTGCCAGGCCCCTAATCTGCCATGGGCCCCTGTTGTCGCTTGTTGGCATATTCCGCTCGTTCAGATGCTCCTTCTCCTGCTACTCCTCTTCACGGATTCCGTCAGCAGTCTTTCTTGGAATCCGTTTCCAAGAGACAACAGTTTGCGAGCACGCACCAGACAGTGCAGAAACTGAACGTCCTCCTGTCCAAGTTGCTGCTGCCAGGCTCGTAATCTGTCATGCGCCCCTGTACCGCCTCCTCATGCTGCTGCCAGGTCCAGAGTGTGTCATGGGCCCCCGTACCGACTCCAAATGCTGCTGCCAGGCCCGTAATCTGTCATGGGCCCCTGTACCGCCTCCCCATGCTGCTGCCACGTCCAGATTGTGTCATGGGTCCCTGTACGGCCTCCCTTTGCTGCTGCCAGGCCTGTAATCTGCCATGGGCCCCCGTACCGACTCCTCATGCTGCTGCCAGGCCCGTAATCTGCCATGGGCCCCTGTACCGCCTCCTCATGCTGCTGCCAGGTCCAGAGTGTGTCATGGGTCCCTGTACGGCCTCCCATTGCTGCTGTCTCTATCGCCACACTCTGCCATGTGCCACTTTCAGGTCTCCTCACACTGCTGGTGGTTTCCATTTTTGTCATAGGGTGCTGTATGGCCTCCCATTGCTGCTGCCTCCACCGCCACACTGTGGCTCCACACTCTGGTTTTGGCCCCGTGACTGCCCAAATGAGTGAAGTGTGCGGTGATTCTAAGATCGACGGCACTCATCTGCATGTCATACTGCCTGACAGTATTATTTCTCTTCCCCAGCAGACTCCAAGGGCATTTAAATTAAAGGTACAGTGTTCAGCACTAATATTAAGTCTCTCTGAAGCCTAGAAACACCCTTTTTTAAGTTAAATTCACAGCGAATATATTCGACTCGAATCGAAATTTTTCTACGAATTCGCCGAATCAGTCGAATCGAATTTTTGAATACTTCGCTCATCTCTAATTATCGGTGATGTTGGAAAATTTTTGGAAAACGCCCGACTTTATCCTCATTGATGGTCAAAAACGGACGATCGTTTTCCGAAAATTTTATGCGCATGTGCAGTGACCTGGAAAGAGAAGTTTGCAGCGTACGAAGTTTCGTTTCCGGTACAAATTAAAAATAAAAATGACATCATTTCCCGTTATAGGTTACTCATTAATCGGCCGATTTTCGTAATAATTGGTGGTCAGGTAGGTTTTTTAGACCGACCGATAGTTCGTTAATCGACCGAAAATCGGCCGAATTACGATCCATCTATGGCCTGCATAAGTGTATATAAATAAGTGTAAAACAGCAAAAGACTACCAAAAGTCCCATACAAATGGATGTGAGGGCAAAAACGTTCAGAATGTTTTCTTCTATCATCTGCAATGCAGGCCATAGATGGGGAGAAAAACTGCAGATTTTTCTTTTAAAAAACGAAAAATCGGTTGTTCAAGTGGCCGACGTTACCATCAATGGTAAAAAAAATCGGCCGATTTTCTACCCGTCTAGAGCCGGCAAAACGTGTCCCTGCAGAGAGCTCTGCTATTTCTTTGACAGTTCTCTGACAGTTCCTTGACATTTATAGAAGTTGCAACAATGTATCTATTTGTTTCCATTTAGGATACAGATGTTTTTATTCGGAAGCAAATAGATACAATGTTTCAACCGCTGTAAATGTCAAGGAACTGTCAGAGAACTGTCAGAAATAGCGGAGCTCTCTGCAGAGACACTTTTTGCTGGACTGGAATTCTTCTTATTTTCATCCTACTTCTTCTTCTTCTTCTTCTTCCACTTCTTCTTCATCCTCATCCTCATCCTCTTCTTCTTCTTCTTCTTCTTCATCCTCATCCTCATCCTCTTCTTCTTCATCCTCATCCTCTTCTTCATCCTCATCCTCTTCTTCATCCTCATCCTCATCCTCTTCTTCATCCTCACCCTCTTCTTCTTCATCATCCTCATCCTCTTCTTCTTCTTCTTCATCCTCATCCTCTTTTTCTTCATCATCCTCATCCTCTTCTTCTTCTGCATCCTCATCCTATTCTTCTTCTTCATCATCATCCTCATCCTCTTCTTCTTCATCATCATCCTCATCCTCTTCTTCTTCATCCTCATCCTCCTCTTCTTCTTCTTCTTCTTCATCCTCTTCTTCATCCTCATCCTCTTCTTCTTCATCATCATCATCCTCATCCTCTTCTTCTCCTTCTTCTTCTTCTTCTTCTTCATCCTCATCCTCTTCTTCATCTTCTTCTTCTTCTTCATCCTCATCCTCTTCTTCTTCCTCATCCTCTTCTTCTTCCTTATCCTCATCCTCTTCTTCATCATCCTCATCCTCTTCTTCATCATCATCATCCTCTTCTTCTTTTTCATCCTCATCCTCTTCTTCTTCTTCATCCTCATCCTCTTCTTCTTCATCCTCTTCTTCTTCCTCTTCTTCTTCTTCATCCTCTTCTTCATCGTCTTCCTCTTCTTCTTTTTCTTCTTTTTGTCTTCCTCTTGCAGGTCACTGCTCATGCGCAGATTTTTTATCGGTAAAAAATCGGCCGATTTGCCCACTAATTGCCGCGAAAATCGGCCGATCGGCAAAATCGGCCGACCAAATCGCCCACTAACGATCCGAAAATCGGCCGATTTTATTTTCGGCCGAAAAATCGGCCGATTTTCGACCCATCTATGGCCTGCACAAGACTTTCAAAGCAATCTTTTTGTGTATCTTCTCAGGTGAAACACTTATCCTTTGATTGGTATGTTAAACTCACCAGCAGAAAAGATATACAACACAGGAAACAGGGTCTCTTCATATTCATGACTACTTGGGTTATGCTGCCACCTTCAGCACTGGCCAAATAAGACAGGGATTTCTGCCTAGGCATAACTCCTTCCTGTTCAGCTAAGCCTGGTTTTTCTCTAGTGTTCTTAGATGATGGATGTGAGTCTGAAGAGCCTTTTCAGTGGGTGTTGGTCCTCTGCTTTCATGTCCTTTACACACTCCCACTGGGGAAGGGAAAGGCTTAACCAGGATCAGTTGCCTACAGCCCTCGGGTCAGAAGGAATGGTACGTGGACCCCACATGCAAGAGCAGAGATGGCTTGTAAGATTGCTGTTCATCACTGGATCTTGCAGGCAGCAATTCCCGGAGTATGTAGTATACAGGTGACCACAAGCAGGGTGCTTTACAGGTCTTGGGGAGTTGAGGCCCTGCTGGGTGCATCCACCATGAGAGGTTTAGATTGAGTCTCTAGCCCTGGGCTAGGAGCAGTGATTGCCTCTGTATATGGAATATACGCTGCTCAAAAAAATTAAAGGAATACTTTTTAATCAGAGTATAACATCAAGTCAATTAAGCTCCTGGGATATTGATTTGGTCAGTTAAGTAGCAGAAGGGATTGTTAATCAGTTTCAGCTGCTTTGGTGTTAATGAAATTAACAACAGGTGCACTAGATGGGCAATAATGATACGACCCCCAAAACAGGAATGGTTTTATAGGTGGAGGTCACTGGCATTTGTTTCCCTACTCATCTTTTCTGACTGTATTTCACTACTTTGGCATTTGGCTAGGGTCAGTGTCACTACTGGTAGCATGAGGCGATACCTGGACCCTACAGAGGTTGCACAGGCAGTCCAACTCCTGCAGGATGGCACATCAATATGAGTCATTGCCAGAAAGTTTGCTGTGTTTTAAAAACACGGAGGAGATTCTAGGAGACAGGCAGTTACTCTAAGGGAGCTGGACAGGGCCCTAGAAGGTCCTTACCCCATCAGCAAGACTGGTATCTGCTCCTTTGTGCAAGGAGGAACAGGATGAGCACTGCAAGAGCCCTACAAAATTACCTCCAGCAGGCCACTGTTGTGAATGTCAATGACCAAACAATCAGAAACATCCTTATGGGCTCACCATCCTTTAGTAGGCCCTGTGCTCACTGCCCAGCACCATAGAGCTCAAATGGCAGGTCCTCCACTGGCACCCTATGCTTTTCACACATGACAGCAGGTTCACCCTGAGCACATGTGAGAGACATGAAAGGGTCTGGAGAAGCCATGGAGAATGTTATGCTGCCTGTAACATCGTTCAGCTTGACCATTTTGGTGATGGGTCAGTGATGGTCTGGTGAGGCATATTCATGGAGGGACGCACAGACCTCTACAGGCTAGACAATGGCACCCTGACTGCCATTAGGTATTTCTGATGAAATCATTGGACCCATTGTCAGACCCTACACTGGTGCAGTAGGTCCTGGGTGCCTCCTGGTGCACGACAATGCCTGGCCTCATGTGGCGAGAGTATGCAGGCAGTTCCTGGAGGATGAAAGAATTGATACCTTTGAATGACTCATGGATGGATGACTCAGAGAGAGCAGGTGTGGACAGTATATGCAATCATACGTTGGTAGTGAAATATTAGAGGTTACCAAAGTGCATACCTTCACATCTAGCCCCAAAACTCAAGACACATTCATGGCCACAGATGACTATCCTAGGCCACCTCCAGCCTCATGTCAGCGGTTCCAATCTAGATCATATTTTTTAAGGGAACTCCTCTGTTTATATGTGATTTTTGCTCAAACACTAGTAATTTACCAAATTCAGAGATCTAGTCTTGTTTAGTAGGAGCAACAAGGAGTTTACTGGTGCCTACGGCTTGAACATGGAAGAAGCATCAACATACCTGTTAGTCATTAACTCTACTTCCTCCTCTCACTAGTGTCCTTGTCAGCACATGTGTATGTAGCAAAGCCTGATTGACTCCTTGTTCACCAGTTTTTGGAATAACAGCCAGTATTAAGACTGGAACTGAAAATTTCTGTCACTAAATGTCTTATAAGCTTTAACATAATGTCATTTCCAGGAGCATTTCCAATATTTTTTAAATCTACGACTTTCAGTAAAGTAATACTTGGGGATCCTGCCATGAAAGTCCATGTTAAAGGCTTTTTCATGTCGGGATGATAACATTTCTGTCCCCGTTTTCCATGTGTGCTTCTGGCTGTTTCAGCCTGTCATTTGGGCTTCCAATCAAGACTGCAAGTGACTGTTTTAATCTACATTAGACAGGAATGGTCCATAGTTATCACGATTAGGAAGCCTACCCTGAAAAATACTATGCAATTGACACTGGGGTTGATGCATGGAGATAGACGTGCCTGCAAAGAGGCTGCAGGATAACAGCAACAGTAAAATGCCAGAAAAGGTCAAATGCAAACCATACTATTCAATTACTGTCTGTGTCAATATATTTCACAGTCACTGCTAATGTATTTGAAAGACTGTTGTAATTTGTAAGAAAAATGCTAGAATAAAATCAGGATTAAATGCACTTTTTATCACGGCCACAAGATGGAAGTAACTGTCCTGTCATTTCACTTGCACACTGGAAGTGTAGATACAGGTCTGGAAGATTACCATAATTCACAAAAGAACTCCTTCAGAGAAAAAGCTGATTAAAAAAAAGTACTGAGTAGGTCAGCTTTTCTTAACCACAGAGAAACCCCTTGAAATGATGTTTAGGTCTCGGATATCCCTTGCTAAAACATTATATTTACAGGCTAAAATGTGTCCTCAACTTCCCATATATTGGAGGTCAGTTGAAATGTTTCCCCTTACATTGGTGGTCAGTAGAAGAATACCCTTATTTATTTGTGGTCAGTGTATTGTAATAATGCTGACATTAGTGGTAAGTCAAAATGTGCTTCCTTACATTGCTTGACAGTGAAAAGTGCACCCCTTTATTGATGGTCAGTGTAGAAGTGCCTCCGTATATTGGAGATCATTGGTGACATGATTACTTACCTGATAAACAAGAGAAGCAGCCAAATTGGCCCCAAACCACTGGCTCTGCTGAGTGATATTAACTCTGGTACTATAAAGGGATTGTCAGGTAGGTAAACTATCTATGAGGACACTGCCTAGCAACCACTGGAGAATCCTAGGGATTATTTATTTATTTATTACAGGTACTTATATAGCACCAGGTCTTTAACATGGAGAAAAAGGGACAGCTGCCCCGGACCCAGTCATTGTTGGGGGGGCCCCATGCAGCTGGCACTTGAGCCCGCTCTGTCTGGCCCACAAAATATATAGGGGCAGAATGACCGTTCAGGCACTTGGGCACTGCCCAAGTGCCTGAACAGTAGGTGGCTCCATGTCCTCCCCTTCCCTGGCTCCTCCCCCTCTCCTCAGATCTCCTGCCTGCCATGTGAAGAGCCCACCTGGCTGATACCTGCTGTGGCTCCCTGATCTGCTCTCCAGAATGGGCTTTAGTCAGGTCGGTCTGTTCAGATACATGGAAAACCTGCATGAGCTGGTGATCACCAAGAGGCCAGTCTGCCAGAGCCTCAAGGTATTGCATGGCATCATCCACCTGACACTGACAGCACCCTGTGACGTCAACCCCTGACCAACGGCGCCCCAAAAAACACGGCTTCAGGCCACTCGTGACGTCACACACACAGCTCTAAAGATATGTATGCCATTCCACCAACAGATGATGCCACCTACTGATCCTGTGTCATCATCATTATCCTAATCCCACTGCATCCTACCCCTTATCATCATCCTTATCTTCATCCCCCCTCTACGCATTCTACCCCTTACCATCATTTTCATCTTTATCCCCCTGTACCTGGCATCCTTTCCCTTATCATCATTCTCATCTTCATCCCCTTGTATGTGGCATCCTAACCTTTATCATCATTGTCATCTTTATCCCCCTATACCTGGAATCCTACCCCTTATCATCATTCTCATTTTCATCCCTCCTCTACCTGGTATACTACCCCTTACCATCATTCTCATCTTCATCCCCCTGTACCTGGCATCCTACCTCTTATCCTCATTCGTATCTTCATCCCCATGTACTTGGCATCCTACCCCTTGTCGTCATCATCCTCATCTTCACCCCCTCTACCTGGCATCCTATCCCTTGTCATCATCATCATCTTCATCCCCCTTACCCCACTGCCAGCTTCCTACCACCCTACCCCTGTCATCATCATCCTCATCTTCACCACTCCTGATTCCCCAATGCCAGCTTCCTACCTCCACACCCCTTTTCATCATCATCCCCCCTGTACCCCACTGCTGACATCCTACCACCCTGCCCCCCTGTCATCAGCATTTCCATTATCCTCCAGTACCCCACCTGTGGCATCCTACCACCCTATCTCCTGTCATTATCATCCTCATCCCTCCTGTACCCCACTGCCGGCATCCTGTCACCCTACTCCCCTATCATTATAGGGGAGATATGATCTCAGCCTCTCACCCCAAAGCTGCCACCATCACCCCAAACTGCATCCTGACATCCAATCAACTGTACCTACGGCATCACACACAGCAATACTGACCTACTTCACAACTATCAGTGACAATAACTGCTATGTAACTGACATCTTGGTAGTCCAAGATGGGAGTATGAGGGCTGGTCATGTATTGGGGGTCTCCCATTACAGTGGGGTATATATAGAAGTATAATTATGATTCCCAAAACTTTACACTGGCACCCCCCAATGTTTTATTATTATTATTATTATTATTTCTGTATTTGTTTCTCATTACATGAAATCACTTCTCCATCAGTGAGTAGTAATGATGTGCAGTAATCTCTAGCAACCAATCAGTGAGTGGTAATGATGTGCTGTAACCTCTAGCAACCAATCATTGAGTGGTAATGATGTGCTATAACCTCTAGCAACCAATCAGTGAGTAACCTCGATATGGAGAGTAGCATGCAAAAAAACCAAAAACAAAAAAACCCCCAAAAAACGGACAATCATTTGTCCAATATTCTCATCGTGTGTAGGAGGCTTAAAGGAAACAATCTTTATTATCTCAACCAAGAGAAAGACTACAATCTCTGTCATTACTGACACAGTACACTCCTGCCTTGCCCTAGAGCAGCCAATGTTAACCCAGTCACTGGTCTCAGGTACTTAAAAATGCCTCAGCCAGCCAAAACATTCCCTGTACACTTACTCTTGGAGACTGTCTTGTACAATGACTGGCCTTATCCAGAGAAAATCTTTGTGCCTGTCAAATTCTTAGTGCAACAATAAATTATTGAGGGGGAGGGTTAGAGGTCAAAAGCCCCCAGCTAGAGGAAAGTCTTCAGCTCCTGTGATGAAGAGCTCCTTTGTTTCTCTTTCACAAACAGCCCTAGGCCAACTCACCGTTCAACTGCAAGACTTGGACATCTAAGCCCACCAAGTGAGGAAACAAGCCTTTCTTGCAATGAGGGGGTGCCCACACTTTTAGAGCGGGAGGACACTTGATGGCCTTCCCGGCCATCTTGGTTCAAGATTTTGCTTAGTATTAATCATCCAGAGTGGGCATATTTATACAGATCCATGAGGAAGTGTGGACTTTATACATGATCCTTTATAGTGTGTTGCACTGCATACTAACATGGATACCCTTATATTATTGTTCAGTA